>NC_086192.1:6255000-6855000 GCF_023053635.1 Elgaria multicarinata webbii | reverse complement strand
GAAGCAGTGAATCAAATCAATTCTCCCTTTCTTCTTTTTGATTCCTCCAGCTTTTACATTTTCAACCCTGTCACAGAAGAACAGGACTGGAGAAGCTATCCCTTTTGTATTCCTATTGACTCAATTATTTTGCCTCTTGATTTTCTATGAAACGGACCAAGAATGGCAGCTGATTGCTAATGGCCATGTATTGTTAAAAGCGATGTGTTTTGAAGGAGCTAAGTAGAATATCTTTTGTCTTTTCTTCCCCCCGCCTCCCTTTTGAAGAAAGAACTTGTCTGCATTAGAGTTTTATTTTGATTGATACAAACCGTGGCGGACAAGGAAGGATATGCAAGATGAGCTTTTAACCATCTGGCGGCGAGCAATACACGCGGCTGCGGCATTAGCGGGTTTCACAATGAAAGGTCACACTTTGTCGGTCCCTGCCTCTGCATTCTGTTGCTGACCTTACTTTTTCTTTGACCCACTTGTACTAATAGACTCAGCCATGTGACATCCCGAAGAGCCAATGAGATTCATCCCCTGCCCGGCTTTGATCGATAGAGGCCTGGCACGGGGCATTCTGTCGATGTTGCATTTATACAGTGTCATTGACTATCAGTATTGACAGCCGAATGGGTGTTCTCAACACGGCAGAGGGAGCCGCTTGTCACAGAATGTTTAACTCAAACAGCGGCTCCTCTGAACAAGAAACCGGGCGTTAGGATCCGTCGAATGTGACAATATGTAATGTGTCTTTGCATCTTTTAAGAGCTCCATCACACCGACGATTGCCTGGTGTGCAGATTTGCCATGCCTGGTGTGCAGATTTGCAGCACGGTACTCACATGACGTCGTGCCTGTCCTACTGACACCCCGCCTTTTCCGTCTTTTCCTAGAACGCCTAAAGTCTGGATTATTTTCCCTGAGCGCGTTTTTCTTTGTTGGGGGCGTGTGCTGTGATAGGAGCCTTGCTGTTGGCTTGAATGGATTGCATCAGGTCCTGGCAGAGAAAAGCCATCTCTCCCAGCAGCTGTCTCCAAGCCTCAGTATAAAACCCAAACCTTGCATCCCAGGCTCAGAAGCATTTTTAATATCATACAACACCCGAATTCTGCAGAGGCAGGATTGTACTCCCTCGATGCCCCCAAAGAGCCAGACTAAAGGGTTGCCCCTTTTTGCCAGGCAGAAAGGCGGTCTGGTTGAAGTACTTATCTGACAGGACCTGTCTTGTTAAAGGGGGAGGGCGGGCGAAGGAGCAACCAATGAATTGGAGGGAGAAAGAGAAGGGGTGGAGCGGAAGAGCTAACAAGCGAAAGCGGGGGGGGGGGTATTACGTGTGATGGAGCCCTAACTACTACACGGGTGGCCTTAAGAGAGAAATTACTTTGCTCAGGTTGAGGGTCGCACAGGATGCAAATTCAATAGGGTGGGCAAACAATGGTCATGGAGCACTTGCAATCCACCACTCCTACGAGCGGCAGACCAACAACCCTACGTTTCCAATCCCTAGAGTAGCAGAGCCGACCTTGAAAATGTGGGGGCGACATTATAAACAGGAATTAAAGAAAACCACAGGGCATTATTGGATGTTCTCTGTTTGCAGCTTGCTGGCTGTGGAGTTGGGGCGAGCATTTAATTCCTCAAAAGAGAGGCGTCTGTCTGTGTGAGATGTACCATCACTCAGTAACCCTTTCTTTAAAACGTTCTCTGTGTATGGGGAACAGAAGGCTTCACTTGCTCAGCGATGAGGGAAAAGCACTTTGAGTATGATCAGATGCACTCTCTTTATTGTTACTTAACTGATACGTCCAGTTCAGTTCTGGGCTCCACAATTCAAGAAGGATGCAGACAAGCTGGAGCGTGTTCAGAGGAGGGCAACCAGGATGATCAGGGGTCTGGAAACAAAGCCCTATGAAGAGAGACTGAAAGAACTGGGCATGTTTAGCCTGGAGAAGAGAAGATTGAGGGGAGACATGATCGCACTCATGATCTTCAAATACTTAAAAGGTTGTCACACAGAGGAGGGCCAGGATCTCTTCTCGATCCTCCCAGAGTGCAGGACACGGAATAACGGACTCAAGTTAAAGGAAGCCAGATTCCAGCTGGACATCAGGAAAAACTTCCTGACTGTTAGAGCAGTACGACAATGGAATCAGTTGCCTGGTGAGGTTGTGGACTCTCCCACACTAGAGGCCTTCAAGAGGCAGCTGGACAACCCTCTGTCAGGGATGCTTTAGGGTGGATTCCTGCATTGAGCAGGGGGTTGGACTCGATGGCCTTGTAGGCCCCTTCCAACTCCGCTATTCTATGATTCTATGATTTGGTGATATTGCTGCTTAAGAGCTCTGTGCCATGGATTCACCTGCTAACCATGGGCTAGTCATTTATTCCTGTGTCTCGACTATAAAATGGGGCCGATGCCGTCCACCTGGTATGAATACAGCATGGCGCAATAATGTATTTATTACTGATCTGGTTGCAAAATTCGCCTTAGCTGCAAGTAAGTTGAAAGCTAGGCCCCAAGACTCCCAGCCAGTTTCATAACAGAGAGCTGGAGATTTCGTTCCGGTATCTGTACTGATCTAGTTTCCCAATCGCGAGTTCTTAATGTATGTTAATGTGAATTTTATCTTTATATTCCATTTGTGTTCATTATTTTCATTTTGCTTTATATTATCCATGTTTAACTTACTTAACTTATTTATTTTAGCTTATCTCTACTTGTTTTTCTTATGTCGAATTGTGACGGCTTATCGCTTTTAGCAATAAAGATTTCATTCATTACATGTAGTTGACATGCCAGATAGTGAGTAGCTTGCCTCAGACTCGGTTTTGCCATCTGGAACCATCTGCCTGCGCCCATTCGTAGTTCCCTCTTTCTGCTTGTAGCTCGTCTAGTGTGGGCATCCTTGGCCACAGGGTTGTACCATTGGGCTGCTGGACTCCGCGCACTCATGCGCAGGATCACCCTTGCTTCTGGTGGAATATCAGAGGATACATATTATGGCATGCTGATGAGCTCCTGATGTGTAGATTCCTTCCTGGTGGACGCCCATCCGACCCTAAAAATTTCAAACATAAATACTGCCGTACGACTTCCGACTTCAGAAAGGCTTCTCACAGGCAGGCATAAATACCTCGGGGGAATTGTGTTTTTTAAACATAGTCTACATTGTGAGTTTGTGTGTGGGGGGGGGGGGGCTGTTTGTGTTGGTATGATTAAGGCTTAAATGCTGAGTGAGTGGACGGTGAGCCCTTCTGAATCCCTTGGTGAAAGGACAAATAAACACTGAGATTTGAGATGCTCAAAATTTAGAGGGCAGGTCTAATGAAATGTTATACACTTTTAATCCCATTGATTTCAATGGGAAAGGCAAAGCACGTGCTGAAATCAATGAGATTTCAATGTGCTTAACATTTGACAGGATTGTGCCTGTAGCCATTTGGGAAATTGTCAGAGTTCAAGTGGCGAAATGCAGACAACATGTGTGCAAAGGAGGTGGGAAAATGCACTTCTTCGAAAGACTTGTGTTCCACTGAAACATCTTCTTTGCATCTTTTTCTTTGGTGGTCCAGTGCAGGAGGGTCCCATGTAACATCTACACGGTCATTATTTGGGTAATATTGTACAATTCAATCTTATGCGGGCCTACTGAGAAGTAAGCTGCACTGAGTTAAATGGCTGGAAAAAACCTTCCATGCAGCTGACGCCCATTGTAAAACAGACATAGACAGTTATACGGACCTCACAGTCTCTTTCTCTCTTGGTGAAAGGTGTCTGGTTGGCCACTTTGCGAACAGAGTGCTGGACTAGATAGACAACATGACTCTTATTATGTTCTTAGGATTTCCTTCAGAGGAAATACGTTCAGGGTGAGTGCACTAAAGTGAAACATCCTGACGTGGTCCGCATGTCATGGTGGCAATTCCTGGCTTGCCTAACCCAGGAATTCCTGGGGATGAATGAAGATGGGAGCATACTGCCTCCCATGTGCTTGTCTTTCCACTTTCAATTAACAACCCAGGAAAACCCAATCCTGGGTTGTTTTATGATGTGCGAACCTGGAACTGTGGTTGTTTATGAGTAAACTAACCCAGACTTAACCTGGCAATTGTCCATGATTTTTTGTTGGGTTAGCTCCGGGTTGTTTAACCCATAAGCAACCCAGAGTTTCTGGGTTTACACGTCATGAAACAATCTAGGAATTGGGGTGTTCTTGGGTTGTTAATTAAAAGCCAAAACGACGGGCATGTGGCTTGTGTGCTTTACTTGTCCTTGCAATTCCCGGGTTAAACAAGCCAGGAATTGCTGCCCTGATGTGCAGACCATTTATTTCTCTTTCTTATTGTTTATTTCTCTTTCAGAAATCTAAGATTTGGGACAAATCTCCCCTCTCCCCCCATTTGAAACGCACTTTGCTCTCTCTGTCCGCTGCCAGTATTATTACTTTTCCTTGATGCTGCCACTGGATTGTTGATGAGGTTTGAAGAGGCGAAAGGGCCGGGTGGCAGCTGGGCCAGAGTGGATATTTACAGCTGTCAATTAATGGTAATATTTTGCATCGCACAGACAAATCTGGCAATTCCGCAAGGCCGTGTTTCCACACACCGCAGCCGGTTGCGATGGCATATTATTCCGGTTATTAATACATGGGGCACAATGGTGGGAGCCATGCTGCCTCAGATAGCCTCGGACGGCCATTCTGTCTGCCGTGCTGACACTTTACTGGCTCTTTTGTCAGCATAAATCAAGGCCTCGTCGTTATTTTGATATCACCTTTTCACGATTACAGTCTCCATAGAGGGAGTGCATAAATCTCTCCGGTCATGGCTGCGGTACATTATAAACCTCAACGGTAATATATTTTCCTGTATATTCTGCACGTGGGCTTCTTTCAAACGGAGCTGGAGGGCTGCGTAGCAAAGACCCTTAGCTTAGCTGTCTTTTGAAAAAAAAAGAATTAGCCAAAACAAGGGAGGTTGATTCTACCAGCAACTATAATTGAGGAGGGGGGGAAGGCGGCGAAACTTTTTGGGGTCGGCGAGCACATTTGGATTTAGGAAAGAGTGTTGTGGGCATTCTCACAATATGGCTGCCATAGGGGCATAAAATGGGTGTCAGGGTGGGCATGACCCGTCGCAAAGCCCTCATTCCCAGATGCCAAACTGGTAATTTGCCCCAAGAAGCTAAGTACAAGTGCGTGTGTGTGCGCGCACTTGCGTCTGACCTCCAAAACACAAAAACCACTCTTTTGAACCCAATAAAGTTAGTGCTGGAAGGCAGAACTTTGCTTTGCAGCATGCAATAACCTATAAAAGATGTCCCACCTTCTTATAATACTATTGCCCTATGGGGTCATCCCTTAAGGCTGATAGTGGGAGATTCAGTACAGATAAAACGAAGCGTTTCTTAAGTACATAGAACTTAAGAAGAGCCCTGCTGGGTGAGTCCAAGGGTCCATCTAGTCCAGCCCTCTGTTCACACAGAGGCCAACCAGCTGTCAGCCAGGAACCCACAAGCAGGAGGGGATCTACACAGCGTCCTGAAGGCGCCTCCAGTGCGCCCCGAAACTCATTGTGTAGATCCTGCCCTACTTTCCGCGCCAGACTCGCCACGTGCCAGCCCCAGGAGCGTACGCGAGGAGCCGCGGAGCCCTTCGCCGCGCGCTCTCCCGCTTGGCCCCCGCTCCTGCTGCCCGCTCAGCCCCGCGCCAGGGCGGCCCACAGGCAAAGCGGGGAAGGCGCGGCGCACGCTCTCCAGCCTCCAAAGTCTCGCCCCACCCCCACCCCGGCCTCTCGTTGCACGCTGTGCTCCGGTCCCCGGGGCCGCCTGCTGCCACGCGCCCCTTCCCGCCGGCCGGGGCCTCTCGCGCACGGCCCTCGCTTCTCGGAGGGAGGTGCGTGCCTGCGCGCTCTCTCCTCCGTCCAGCCTCCGGCCAGCCCCGCCCCGCCGGTTCTTAGGGTGCCTTCAGTCAACTCTGAGTGGCCCGCGTGCATCTGAATGGCTTCTGCTTTCATGCCATTTCCTCTCTTATCTCCCTTTGAAGGGTAAAGAGGTGAAGTCTTATTTCTCATCGTTTGAGATCCCACCCCTCAATGGCCATAATCCTTCCTACATTGATGGTGCTATATAAATAAATAATAATAATAATAATAATAATGTTGTCCTTCTCTGAAGGCTTCCAAAAATGCTCCAGCATCTCATCTGCAGTCAGAAGAGTATTTGGGGAGGTGTGTCCCAGTTTGTGCTGTCCGTTCATTCTTGCATTTATTTATTTTTTACATCTTTACAAATGCCTTGGAAAGGACACACAAGAACCTGAATATGTTTTAAAAAGCTGCCTTGAGTGCCTTCTTCTTCTTCTTCTTCTTCTTATTATTATTATTATTATTGCCTGAAAGGCAGGGTATAAATAAAATAAATAAGTAACACATATTCCATGTAATCATTCCTAGGTATGGGTATTTATTTTCCTGCAGAGAAAAATGTTACAATAGAATTGATTGAATAAGGGATTGTCTTCAGGCAAAACATAGAACAAAACTAAACTGTTTGCCAAAACAAAGAAATGACTCTTTGAGCGGGGAAAAGAAATGTCACTTAAAATAACAAAAAGAAAACAGCATGTGCTTAAGAGTTAAAGGACATGGCATGTCTGTCCTGCATTGACTGGGTTCGTACCACACACTAATCCACAAACACTGAATGTGGCTTGTTGAACCGTAGGTTGTTTGTTGAACCGTGGTTTAGCATGTTGTCTGAACCCAGGACATTTCCCACAGGGTGTCTTGTTAACCAAGCAGTGTGGCTTGTTTTTCTTGAACAAGCCACCTTGAGAACCCATGGTTTGTTGTTGGGTGGTTAACAAGCCACACTGCATGGTTAAGAACCCACTCTGTGGAAAATACCTTGGGTTCAGACAACACGCGAACCCAGGTTCAACAAACAACCCATGGTTTAACAACAACCCACACCCAACCACTGAGTATGGGCTAGCGCGTTATGTGAACAATCTCTGGCGGGTTCACAAGCATGGCCACCGAATAATCCAAGTTGTTTTTCCTGGTCTTGTTAACCACTTTGCGTGTATTTTTAAAACCACCTCGGTGCCCCAAAGACAATGGTGCGCCTACGAGGCATGTGATTGAGCTAGCAGCTTTCGGAGGATTTTGTTCCTTTGAGCAGCCAGAGGAAGTCCACTGCCAGGGGGCTGGGCTGAATCGCCAGCCCAGGGGTCACTCCTGATGGGATCCTTCAGCCAGGTTGAGTGCCTCCAAAGCCGTGTGAGCACTTAGCACAGGCCAACCTAGACATCCTGATTCGCTTTTAACGCAGAGCCAAATGGAAGTCGGCGGCGAATCGCCCTTGTCAAAATAGGCACCAATACATTAACTTCGAGAGAGAATGGTCTCATTTGATCCAATTTGACAAACTGCACAGTACATCCTTTCCGTTTTTTGTCGGCAAATTATAGTGGGAAGAGAGTTGTACTTCTTTTCCAGCAGGGGAGTTTGCTTTCTGTAGTGTCTTTGTTGGACAGCTATCAAATCTCTCTTTATATATATTTTAAGTCTACTCTGGATTATGTTTTCACCGGTACTGTGGCAGCCCTGAGTTAAGCATGAACAGGGGACTATCTTCTGAAGAGCGAAATTGCTATAGTTTTATCATTAGAGCAAGCCGCTCGTCTCTTTGCTTCCCCCCTCCCCAGTATATCAGCTCCAGGCAGGCCTGTTATTGGGGGGAGGGGGTGTGCGTGCAATGGAAAAATGCTCTCCTCCTCATATTCTGAGCGAGTGTGTGTGTAAGTTGAAGTAATGGGAACTGGATATTCTTGGAGCGCAAGTCAATCAATCAGGATGACATGTTTTGCAAGGGGAAAGAGCGTACCAGAGAATGAAGCGTCGCGCGGAGTATCATTTTTGTCCTATAGGGATTTACTAATTGCCCCATTTTCTTTATTAGTACTGGAATTATGTCTCAATCCTGAAGCTAACTCCTTGCATTTCACAGCCTGGAATTCCTTGGAAGGGCCCTCGCTCACCCAGCACCAAACCTCCACACGGTTCGGCCATATATTTTGGTAGCAAAATGCACCGAAATGTCGCTTCTCTGAATTTCATGACATTTCTGTTTGGAAGCTGCAGGGATTTCCCAGTTTTGAGTTGAGCCGATATTTTCCAAGTTCGCATGCTTCTGCGCCTCAGCCGTTTCAAGGACGTGTGCGTATGGATGTGGCGTGCGTGCCGACTGTGCTTTCTGTGCTGCAGAAGAGATGGGCGTTAGCTATAAACCAGGCCGTGGAAATGGCTAGCAACGGATCAGTGGAAAAGGAGTCCATTGCTAACATGATACCTAGCACAGAATAGTGTGTGTGTGTGTGTGTGTGTGTGTGTGTGTTTGGGGGAGAGAGAGAGAGAGAGAGAGAGAGAGAGAGAGAGAGAGAGAAATTAAGTGGCCAAGAAACTTCTGCCTGTCGATTCGGACTTCTTCAGACATAGCTGCATCCAGAAGTACCTCTAAACAGTGTTAGCTCCAGAGAGCTTCGGCTATTGGGTGGTATAAAAATATAATAAATAAATAAATAAATAAATAAATAAATAAATATTTAAGGATCTTTGGGCAAGACATCATCATAGAATTGAGGGGAGACATGATCGCACTCTTCAAAGACTTAAAAGGTTGTCCCACAGAGGAGGGCCAGGATCTCTTCTCGATCATCCCAGAGGGCAGGACATGGAATAATGCGCTCAAATGACAGGAAGCCAGAATCCGGCTGGACATCAGGAAAAACTTCCAGTTCTGGGCTCCACAATTCAAGAAGGACGCAGACAAGCTGGAGCGTGTTCAGAGGAGGGCAACCAGGATGATCAGGGGTCTGGAAACAAAGCCCTGTGAGGAGAGACGGAAAGAACTGGGCATGTTTAGCCTGGAGAAGAGAAGATTGAGGGGAGAGATGATCGCACTCTTCAAATACTTGAAAGGTTGTCACACAGAGGAGGGCCAGGATCTCTTCTCGATCCTCCCAGAGTGCAGGACACGGAATAACGGGCTCAAGTGACAGGAAGCCAGATTCCGGCTGGACATCAGGAAAAAAGTTCCTGAGTGTTAGAGCAGTCCGACAATGGGACCAATGACCTAGGGAGGTGGTGGGCTCTCCAACGTGGGAGGCCTTCAAGAAGCAACCGGACAGCCACCTGTCAGGGATGCTTTAGGGTGGATTCCTGCATTGAGCAGGGGGTTGGACTCGATGGCCTTAGAGGCCCCTTCCAGCTCAACTATTCTATCACCACTATCTAGTCTCTTTTCAGCTAGATGCTTGAAGTAGTCCAGAAATCCAGGTGTGATCCTATGACCCCCTCCGTGCATTCAGTTTAGTCATTCTCCTTGGTGACCTTGATGGCCTTGGATCTGTTTTGGTAGGGCGTTACTCCTGGGGTGAAGTTAGCCCCTCATTATGCCAAGATGAGTCTTCATTCCAGCCGGTGTGGTCTAAACCCCCCTGCATGTTTATTTCGGCTTATATTGATTGCCCACATTGGTACAGGAGGACTCTCTAGGTTTTGTTTGCTGCTGTGTTTTAAATTGGAGGAATAGAAAAGATTGAATGCTTGTCTCAAATCAAGGCACAGAGGTGCCCCAAAGTGACTGCTGAGATAATGACCTCAAATTACCCAGATACTATACACAGAAACACTAAAACTTCCTAAATTATGGAGGAAAAGGGGGGTGGGGTGGATGAGAGACCGGAGAAGGGGGGGAGCAGCTTATTATACCCTTAGCATTAATGAACATTTCACTTGCGGCGAGCAACGCAGAGCGCGCACTGGCTTCCTGGTACATCTCTGAAGTTATTAATTTTGCTACTGGTGTCATTTTCCATTTACAAAACAATGAAGCAAAGGATTTAATTATGCAGGCTTAAAAATAGAAGGCGGTGTATTTTGCGGGCCCGGGGATTCAAGACAGGCATGCCAACAAAGGGGAGGGGCTGCAGGTTCTGCGTTCGAGGGGAAGCGGATGCGTCTCTGGGAGCGCAAGCGGCAGCCCAGGTGAAATTAGCCGCTCTGCTCGTAAATCTCTGGGAAATTCAAACAGCCATTAATGTTTGTAGACATTTTAAGCGATGATTTCATAATCGCGCCCATCTATCTGTGGCTTTGCTATAGATGAGGGTCGTTTGGTTTAATGTACGTTTCAGTCTTCATTGCCTTTTAACTAGTTTTTAATCAGTAATTATTGCCGAGCTGGAATGCGACGCGTAGTTCTTTCTGCCTGCTCCCCGGAAGAGTGCCAGTCAATATGTCATGTCAATTAGCCCGGCGTGCGTGGGCTGGCAGGAAGCGCTGGATCCCTTGCTAGCAAAGGGCGGCTGGATAACTAGCCTGCCTGTCTGATCAACCTTGGAGGGGTGGGTGGGATGGAGAATCCTTCCCCCCCTCCCTCCCAGCACCACTTGCAATTTCCCCCAGGCATTTCAGGGCAGAAACAGCCAGGACTTGCATAAATTAAAGGAATACGATTGCATCTGGATTTGCTTTCAACCAAAGCAAATGAGAAAGCGAACCAAGACTCCCTTCTCGTTTTAGACCACCCTAGTTTGGGTGATAATTTGCGCCGGTTCCAATGTGGCTTTTTGAAAATATAAGCGCCTCACGCACCCGTGTGTCCGTGACGCGCTGCACTGGCCTGGAGTGTCAGCACAACACACGCGTGGGAAGAAATGTCCGTGTTGCTCCCCTTCTAGTTATGCTCAAGCCTGCATTTTCATGTTTTCTTTGTGCCGAGACCTTTCCACATCACGCTACTTTGAGATTAGTTTCCGTGCCCCCTGCTGCTACATTTTTGTTGGTTTGCTCTTTGCAGACATGATTCTGGCTTAAAAATTTCCCTTGAGCGCTGTCACATTAAAATACAAGACTCCCCCAACAAAATTGTTGCACTGCCTCACCTTGTGGAACGGTTTCCTAAGCCTGGGGCCTGGGTTCCACACAGGCTTCTTTGTATGAACTGCCTGTTTCCTTGGTCAACCACAGAAGCCTTGCTCCATATTTCCCTCTAAGGTGGTGATACGGGACAGGTCCTTTTCAGTGGTGGCACCAAGATTCCTTGGTGCAGCTCTGTGAGGCAAGGCTCATCATTTCTTTAATACGTTAAGGTAATAATGTCAGGTGAAGACAGTTTTATTTCAGTTGAGTTTTGGGATCTATTAGTTTATGAACCTCTTGAATGCTGATGCTTTTGTTGGATGTCTATTATAAAGCTGATTTAAATATGGATTTGTACTCCTGTACAGGAATAATAGAATCATAGAATAGCAGAGTTGGAAGGGGCCTACAAGGCCATCGAGTCCAACCCCCTGCTCAAGGCAGGAATCCACCCTAAAGCATCCCTGACAGAGGGTTGTCCAGCTGCCTCTTGAAGGCCTCTAGTGTGGGAGAGCCCACCACCTCCCTAGATCATTGATTCCGTTGTCGTACTGCTCTATCAGTCAGGAAGTTTTTCCTGATGTCCAGCTGGAATCTGGCTTCCTTTAACTTGAGCCCGTTATTCCATGTCCTGCACTCTGGAAGGATCGAGAAGAGATCCTGGCCCTCCTCTGTGTGACAACCTTTCGAGTATTTGAAGAGTGCTATCATGACTCCCCTCAATCTTCTCTTCTGCAGGCTAAACATGCCGAGTTCTTTCAGTCTCTCTTCATAGGGCTTTGTTTCCAGACCCCTGATCAACCTGGTTGCCCTCCTCTGAACATGCTCCAGCTTGTCTGCATCCTTCTTGAATTGTGGAGCCCAGAACTGAACTGGACGTATCAGTTAAGTAACAATAAAGAGAGTGCCCTCCTCTGTGTGACAACCAGGATCGTGAAGAGATCCTGGCCCTCCTCTGTGTGACAACCTTTTAAGTATTTGAAGAGTACTTCTCTTCTCCAGGCTAAACATGCCCAGTTCTTTCAGTCTCTCTTCATAGGGCTTTGTTTCCAGACCCCTGATCATCCTGGTTGCCCTCCTCTGAGCCCCCTCCAGCTTGTCTGCGTCCTTCTTGAATTCTGGAGCCCAGAACTGGACGCAATACTCTAGCTGAGGCCTAACCAGGGCCGAATAGAGAGGAACCAGTACCTCCTGTGATTTGGAAGCTATACTTCTTTTAATGCAGCCCAAAATAGCATTTGCCTGAGTGCATGTTCTGAGTGCATTTGAGCAAGTAGACAAAACCCACCCATCAGTGATGAAGGGTTGAGCTTCCAGATCAGAGGATGCTGTATTCAGGCAGTAAAAGCCTTGGCTTCCCATCTGCTAGAAATTTCAACAATGTTTATATTGATTCTATACTTCTCGAACTGTTAAGCCTTCTCCCAAAGAATCCTACGCATTGTCTTTAGCCAGGGTGCTGAGGACTCTGTCGGAGAGATCCCTAGCCCTGAACTGTAAATGCCCAGGCTTCTTTGAGAGACAGGAATGACTACCAGACCACTTTAGACCTGTCCTGTAAGAACATCAGAAGAGCCCTGCTGGATCAAACCAAGTTTCCATCTAGTCCAGTACTCTGTTCACACGGTGGCCAGCTAGGAACCCACAAGCAGGACATGGTGCAACAGATGCACATAGGATACTGGAGATACATTTACAGCTGGGGAACCAGCAACTGCTGCATGTAACAGGAAGTCCCTAGCAGGGCTGACCGGTCGCTTGCATGGTGAAGAGCATCTAGCGTAAAGCTTCCTTTATTATCCTCTTGGCTCCATAGCATTGCATATCTTAGGACATGCTGTATGTACCCTAGAGTGTGGCCTTGACATTCACGCAGACGATAAAGTCTTGAGGATTGGTCTTGTAGAGGTCAAAGGTGACACAGGCCACATTGATCCTGCACTGGGGCTTGTGGGACAGCGCGAGCTGGTAACCAGCCGACTTTGCTGGGCGCCACACGTCTGTCCCTTGGTCAACACCAGCAGCGCCGTTCCCTCCTCGAGCATCTGGAAGAAGTCCTCCATCTCCACGCTGGTCCTGTCTTCACCCAGGACAACAGATAAGTTGCCTGCTGTGACCAGGGCACTGCGTACCTTCTCATGCAGTTCGCTCAGGCTGTCGGCCATGATCCCCTTGGGCAGGGTGCAATTGCAGTTGCTCACCCGGTAAGGCTGGGTGCGGGGAATGGGGCTGGCCAACAGACGCGCCCTGGGAAAGAGACCGCGGGGAGAGCAGGCACAGTGATGTCTTTGCATCATCCATCCTTGCAAGTGGAGTTTATTTATTTGTTTGTTTATTGCATCTATATACCGCCCCACAGCCGAAGCTCTCTGTTTACAGAAGTTAAAAACAGTGAACATTAAAAAGTATACAAAATTTAAAACCATCAAAAACATAAAAACAACAGTATAAAAACATCGGTATCCATTTTAAAAACAACAGTTCTGGGGTCCGTTAAAAACAAACAAACTTAGCGTTGTTAAATGCTGTTGAATGCCCGGGAGAAGAAAAAAGTCTTGACCTGGCGCCGAAAAGATAACAATGTTGGTGCCAGGCGAGCCTCATCAGGGAGATCGTTCCATAATTGGGGGCCACCACTGAAAAGGCCCTCTCCCTTGTTGCCATCCTCCAAGCTTCCCTTGGAGTAGGCACTCGGAGGAGGACCTTAGATGTTGAGCGCAGTGTACGGGTAGGTTCATGTTGGGAGAGGCGTTCTGTCAGGTATTGTGGTCCCAAGCCATCTAGGGCTTTATAGGTTAAAACCAGCACCTTGAATTGGGCTCGGAAGCGTATAGGTTCTGTGGTCTATCCAAGCGAGCGGTGGCTGCTTCTGCCAGCTCCTTTGCCGACCCAGCTGGGGAACCAAGGTGAATGTTACCTAGGGAGTTACCTAGGAGGTTGTGGGCTCTCCAGCTGCCTTCAAGAGGCAGCTGGACAAGCATCTGTCAGGGATGCTTTAGGGTGGATTCCTGCATTGAGCAGGGGGTTGGACTCCATGGCCTTGTAGGCCCCTTCCAACTCTGCTATTCTATCATTCTATGATTCTATGGTGCCTACCCAAGGTCACCCCTTTTCATGGGTGTGTGTGTGCCCCTCACCAGTTCATCTGACCATCCATCTGCCCGTTGCTGCAGACCTCCTTGCATTTGAGGTATAAGAGAATACCGAAATACTTAGGTCTGGTAGTAAACAAGAGTCCAACGCTGTTTTCTTCCCATGGATGGATAGTTGAAGGGTATTAATGGGCATAATTGTTGCAGGGGTGAGAATGATCGCTCACTCCCGAAAAGCAGATGTTGCGCCAAAGTTGAGTTATACATCATGAAAGCAAAGCGTCGACGGGAGAAATGGGGAATGGAAGCGACGTTTCTCCAGAGCGTAGAGCGTCTCTGAGCGTGGCAAGGATTTGTGGCTCTGCTTCCCCACCCCTACCCCCGCCGCAGATTTGCAATTTGGGGATAACAACTCTGACACAGAACTGATGGGAAAGGTTACTAAAGGAATGTGCATGTGATCTGAAGCCCCTTATTCAGAAGTCCCATCCTGCCCTGGTGCTGTGTACTTTGGCTGGCGTTCATTCTCCACAGTCTCGGACCGAGGGAAACCTTTCCCAGACCCTAGAAGAGATGCCGGAAATTGCAGCTGGGGCCTCCTGCATACGAAGGACACGTTCTGCCATCCTGTCTAACAATACATGGGCAGCAAGTTGGAACTTCTTAAAATGTTACCTAAATGCTCTCATTCAATGCAGGAAACAGATTGCTGATTCTATTGTGAATTCTAAGCCCTCCTGCCAAGATGCGGGACAATAAATAGGTCTGCCGTGCAATCCACAAAGTCTTTATTCAGTAACTGGACATCTCTTCACACCTGAAGGGAGTGTGAAGGCTAGGAGTTCTCCTCTAAGCTTAATTAGCCTAACGAAGCAAGGCAGTTGCCTATAAACTAATTGGGCCATTCCCGACAGTGCCTGATAGGCTTTTACCGAACCCCTCCTTCAGGGAGGGTCTTCAAGTTGAGACCTCTGGTGAGTGGCTAACCTAGCGGATCGCCTCCCACTTCCTCTCAGTTCCACCCACTTGGACCCTGCGGCGGACTCTGGGGTCTGTCAACTCCAATGTTCCCTGCCCCTCCGACAAAGACGGAGTTCCCAGGGGAACCATCTCTGAGCCTGGGCTTCCTGTCCGATAAGCTCCTGGGAAGATTCCTCCTTAACTCTGGGAGATTCTTGGAGAATCTGCTCCCCCGCTTCCTGTCTTGACTGGTGTTCATCTCCTTCTTCTTCTTCTTCTTCTTCAGCTTCCGAGTCCGGCTGAGGCTCTGAAAGCCCGTCCCCTACACTAGGGAGAACAGGCCTGATCCTGACAGTCAGTTGCATCCCGTGCGGATGACGGGGCAGAGTGGCTTGTACTGACCACTACAAGGGGCGTAATGGGCAAGGCAAGAGGGATTGCTTGGTACTTCTCTGTTGCCTTGTTGTAACTTGTTGCAATACGTGGGGGCGTTTTGGGATGCGCGGTCGTACCTGTGGCAGCACAAAGGATGTGCCTGTGTACCTATCGGAGCACAATGAACTAGGAGTTGTTGTCTCACTCTGTGTGTGTCCCTGCTGAAGGGAAGGTTGGTGGAAAACAAACACTCTTTCTCCTCCTCCTTTTCTCCAACATTCCCTTCTTTGGCAGGGGCAGCTCTGGTTTTGAGGGGGCTTTGTAGCAGAAAGTATCCTCTGACGTGCCCCCTTCTACATTGATCGGCTGCAGATGTGGCGGCAGCCACAGAAGTGCTCTGAATTAGCACTGGGCAGTTGGTTGTTTGCATTTGAATGTCCCATGAGCATCCTGGAGCGATGCTGCATCCCTGGGGGTGCCTATATGCTCTATTAAACCCGTAGTGCCTGCGCAGTGGCGCTGCGTTGTTTAAACGCCGCAGCCTCCAACTCGCAGCCGCATCAGGGTTTTACTTTCAGAACTGCCCTTTTTTTCGCGGTGTCCTTTTACCGTGATTTTCCCGTTTGCCGCGATGCCGCCACGTTGTTTTCCCCATCTGTCTGTGGAGGCTTCGGTTTGGGGGGGTTCCTAGAGGCGTTTCCCAGTGCAGGGAGCAGGCTTGAGAAGTGGGGTGGCCTCCGGACAGCCCGCGGTGTCCCCTGCCATCTAGATTTAGCATTCCCGCCCTGCTGCAGCGATGCTGCGGAGTTTTGAGGGGCCGCAACTGCACAGCAGCGGCGTATAGACCCAATGGAGACATCTCCTGTTGCCATTTTCTTCCGCTTGCACAAGGCCAGGGACACGGAGGCCCAGCTCCTGTGAACGCGTCGGCTCCCACCTCTCTCCCAGCACCCGTGCTGAAAGGGGGGCTCCTCCCCAACACGGTCCTGGGTTTATCCGACATCCCGTATTTCTCCATGGCTCTCTGATCCCCTCTGCCACGCACCGGTTTGCCAGCGGAGCTGCGCTACATCTATGGCGTTTGCTTGCATGCTGAGCCTGTGTGCAACATCAAAAGATGGCGAAGGTTGCGTCAGCATTGATCAGTGCTTTATTTTTGGAAATTTTATTTTATTTTTATTCCCCCCCCCCCCAGAGCCACCGAGTTAGAGAGTGTCCTTATGGCGCTGTTTCCACAATATAATGGAAACAAAGTCTGTGAGGATATGACACACACGGCTTTGCTACATTAAAAAAAAAAAAAGGATCTGTTTGCAGCACTGTGTCTATCAACACAAGAGGAACGTCTCCTTCTGGGCTTTGCAGATGGCTTCCCTTTCACACGGTAGCAAATTTACAAGATGCTACGGAAACACACTTCTTTAAATGGCAAATTAACGCAGACCCTGACAAACGGAGGTGCTATTTCGTGAAGAGAGTTGGAGCGCGGGCTAGAATGCCTTCCAAAATTGACCGCGACAAAGACACCGTAGTGTCGAGGGGGAAAGGAAGAGAGCAAATGCTTGTTTTGTTTATTTATAGTATTTATTTTGCGCTATACAAGATAGGATCATTTTATATTTTTTACATATAGTCGATGTGGTCTTCATTTTGCCGTATACGAACTGTGAAAAGGTGGCACGGTATACTAAAAACAAAACGAAACACAGAACAGACGTTGTAACAAGACAGTGCATAGGCAAGGAGCCTGTAATATTTTAGGATTGTAATTTGTACGATTATAAAATGAACCACAGAGAATGATTTAGAACGGGGGGAAACTTTACTTAACAGCGTGCTGCTACAAAACGGAACCTTGGTTCCTTTCCCTGCCAGTCCCACCCAGAACTGTTTCTAAATCACGTTAGTTCTTACACACATTACAGACCCGCTTCACCAGATTTAAATCCTGAGAGATTCCTCATATTGGTATCGGCCGACATCTGTCACTCTTTGTAAAAAGGGCCTGGAAAAGTTCCGCTCCCTGGATGGGCCCTGGAGGTGGAATCAACTGGGTCATAGGGCAGAGTCAATGCAGGTTTGGGATAGATCTAGGGAACTAGGAGCCAAGCCGTTTTTGGTGGAACTGGTTTGGTGCCAGTGGTTTCTGGGTGCATGGGGAGTAGTGTCTATATACCTTAGGTACTGTCTATGTAGTGCTGTCCAGGCTTGGAGGGACCCCTTGAACAAATCTCCTCCTTTGGCATTGCTGCTTCCTGTTAAAAAGGCGGTTAATAGAGGGAAAAACAAAAGGCAGAGCAGAATGAGTGTTTACCAGTCCCTCATGCACACAGAAGGCTAAAAAGGAGACCACGCATTTCTTTAGCGTAGAAAAGGTTAAATGGTTCACTCACAGTTTCTTGCATAAAAATGCAGGTGCCACATATAGTCTCAGAGAAAGTTTGTTCAGTACATTTCTTTGTGTTCTATAACATTGGCAGGAGAAAAAGAGAGAGAGAGAGAACGAGAGAGAGCGCAAACATGTATGCTCCCAGCAATGGTGGAAGGTCAGGGGTGGGCGAAGGAAGAGGAAGTGCAGGAAACCACACTGTAGGCTATAGAGTTCCTAAGGCTAGCCATGCCCCAAATCCCCATTCATTAACTAACTAATTGCAACACTGCCCCCTTCCAGCAACTTGCAGATGAGGTTGCAATATTCCCAATAAACAGGCCCTTTCCCTTCACCAGCATTGTCATCAGCTCCTCCTCCTCCTCCTCCTCCTCGCTCCCACTTGCTTGCTTGACTTCTCCTTCACACCACCACCATTGCCTGGGCCAGAGCATCATTTTGGGGCAGGCAGAGCAGCAGGCTGCAGAGACTCTAGTCAGTGGGCCCACCGTTTAGGCATGGGGCCTTGACAAATGCCCGGCCAAGCCTTGATGAAGTTGTACAGCTTAAAATTGCAGGGAGCAGGGAGAGAACCCCAGTTCTACTGGACCGAAAGCAACAAAAATGAACCAGCCGCTCTTTGGTTAGCAGCCCCACCTCCGTTCCTTCTCAAAAGCTTGCGTCAGTTTTGCAAAAGCACACGCCTGTCGCTCTGCCTTTATGACACAGGATCAGACAGGGGTTTAGGGTTCCTTACCCCATTGGGGGTGTGGGGTGGGGTGGCAAAGATGGCCGTCAGCTCTGAGGGCCCCACCCACCCTTTACCTCTGGACTGTGTGTTTGTTGAAAAGCTTGAATCTGACATTTTTATGACTGTAGCTGACAACAAGGCAAAGCATTTCTAAGCGGATTCATGCTATAATAGCAAAGGGCTTCTGTCTGCCCCAACAGCTGTTGCTAGAAAAAGAAAACAAAGCCAAGGTCTCTTGGAAATAGGCCCGCTTTCCCATCTTTCTTCCAGTAAAAAAGCTTGAAGAAGTGCTTCCCTTTTGAAGACAGTCGGCCCCAGAAATTGCCTGCGAGGGTTCACATTTTTCTCGCAGACCGTAAAAGGTTTTGTGGCAGGAATGGAAAATGATTACAGGGAGCTGGTTCAAGTGCCAGGCAACACTTGAGAATCCCTTGACCCGGGACCTGGGACCGCCTCTTCTTTCGCACTCCGCTTTGCTGGAGGGAGCCTGAATGTTGCCCCTTTCTGCAGATTTTAAGAGGGAGGGTGAATCCTTTAAGTGAGCCCAAACAGTTTATTTATTTATTTATTACAGTTAATAAACAGTTGGCTTTGTTCCATGTATCTCAGGACATAGGACTGAACTGCCATGCTTGTGTCACTGAACATGGGAAAATGTGTTGTACCCAAATGGATGGGGGACCGGTTTAATCCATGGTTATCAGCCTTAAGGGACCTCCATGTTTCAGGTAGTAGACCAGGGAAACAGGATGTGGAGCTGGGTGTACCTTTAATGTGATCCAATAGAGCTGCTCTTATCTCCTTATGGAAAGGGTGCTTAACTATGTCACAGTTAAAATCTTCTTGATTCTCCCAGAGTGCAGGTCACAGAATAAGGGGCCCAAGTTAAAGGAAGCCAGATTCCTGGACAGCAGGAAAAACTTCCTGACTGTTAGAGCAGTATGACAATGGAACCAGTTAGCTAGGGAGGTTGTGGGCTCTCCCACACTAGAGGCGTTTAAGAGGCAGCTGGACAACCATCGGTCAGGTATGCTTTAGTGGATTCCTGCATGGGGGGGGGGGTTGGACTTGATGGCCTTATAGGCCCCTTCCAACTCTACTATTCTATGATCTATGTTTCTATGAAAAGGAGCAACGAGCTGAAATCTTGAAGAAATTGTAGCAAATTGTAGCCACGGTACATTAGGGCTTAGCGTGTCATTTGAATCATTCCTAACCATGGTGGCTACATAACCATGGTTTAAACACGCTCACACCATTTGCTGCAAAAGGTTTAGCGGCCTAACCATGGCTTAGCGTGTCGTCTGAACAGGCCCTATGGTAGGCTAGATTGACCCGTAGTCTGACACGATGCAGCCGTTTCCTACGTGACCTGTGTATTTAGGGAAACGCTTGGTTTTGGGCCAGTCTACCAAGCAAGTGTGATTTATACAACATCTTGGGGCTAATAGCTCAGAAGAAAAGCTATTTAGAAGAAGCGGAAAAGCAGATTCCTGTGCTTGGAGGAGTCAGCCGTTGTTTAGGGCATTACAAAAAGCAAAACAGCCGGTTGATTTTTCCCATGTGTGTGAGTATTGGAAATATATTTTTAATAAATAAATAAATAAATAAAATGAAAGTTCTTTATAGTAATCAATCTGAACTACAGCTCCTAAAGTTAATACCATGCAGGGGAGGCAATAATGTGTGTATTTTATTTTATTTTTTAAATATCTGCACATGTTTTTCTCCCCCCTGTAATCAATACGCTGTATAACGAATGTGCTTTAATAAGCACACTCTGTTTTATTATTCTTGCTAATAATAATGAGGCCCTCCAAAACATCCATGAAAGGAGACACTTAAGTTCATAATTAATAAATGCTGGTTTCGCTTTCCGCTGCCACACAGCTCCTATGAGTGGGCTTGATAGGGGATCGATCTTAATTCTCACAGCAGAGGGGGGCTTAAAATGCGCGCGCGACGTGCAGATTAAGAAGCAAGTGTAGCAGAAAATATTTAACATGCTTAATGCAGTTGGAGTTCATTTCTTTTGTTCTCCAGTCAGGAAACAAGAGGTAAGATGATGTACTCAGCGAAAACGCGGTTAAGAGGGAGAGGGCACCGCTGCCGCTGGGTCAGATCATTTCTCTAACAAAAAGAAAACTTTTTTTAGAAGTGCAATGTCAGTTTGTCTGTCTTACGGCATCCCATTCTGGGCAGCTAAGAACGGAGCATTATAGATAGCGGAAAATGTTAGCAAACTGGCAAGCCCAGCACGGCTCTCTTTTTTGGTTTTCATTTAATTCCTTCATCTGTATAGTTCTGGCCGTGAATTGCCGGGTGAAATGACAGGTCTCGCAGACATTTGGGTAAACCTGCAAGAGAGAAGCCGTGTGGTAGTTGTCAACTACATACCAACAAAGTGCCCAAAGCAATTTGACCCGTCCCTTTCAACAGAGGGCAGCCGGCTTATAAGAGCCCTAAATGACTTGGGCCTTTATATAATTCCCTCTATTTCCGACGTTCAAGTTGTGAGTGCCGTTTCATTTATACCCAAGGTTTGCAACGGGGTGGGTGGGACTCCCCAAACAGCTCAATGAGAACTGGGTATGCTCAGGGGCCGTGAAATGATCGCTAGCTGTACCATTCTGTATAGTACAGAAAAAAAGAGGGAGCTGGTGGAATAGAGCAGGTGGGATCCTGGACGATAGCACTTCACAGTGCAACATTTTGTGGCAGGTCTCCCTTGTACCTTCGATTGGGATTGAACTGGTGCTGGAAGGAGTTGTACTCCCCCTGAAAGATAAGATTCGTAGTTTAGGACTGCTCCTTGAACCTGTGCCGTCCTTGGATTCTCTGGTGGTGATGGTGGCAAAGGGGTGTACTCACACAATTATGCTTAATGCACCGGGTGCGACCTTTCCTGAGTCAGTCTGATTTGGCAGCAGTTTTTGCATTATGTTTAGACTACTGCAATGCCCTCTTCGTGGGGCAACCCTAGAAGAGCGTCTGGAAGCTTTCACCGGCGCAAAATGTGGCAACCAGGTTGCTAGCTGTTGTGCAGTATCAGGACTATGTTCCTCTGATCTCAAACGGGCCGGTTGCCAGTTGGGTTTTGGCTCAATACAAGGTGTTGGATGTAAAGCCCTCAACGACTATGGGCCTGCCCGTCTCCTTATGGATGTGCCCAGTTAAGATCTGTAGGAGAAGCTCTTTGGGCCATGTTGCTACAAGCAGGCCTCTACATGAGAGGGATTTCTCCTGTGGCACTCCCAAATTGTAGAATGCTCTCCCTCTGGAGTGAGGTTCAGCCCTCTCCCGGTCTCCAGTTTGATTTTATCTGTAAGCTGCCCTGAGATCGTTGTGTTATAGGGCGGGATATAAATGTATAAATAAATAACTGAAACAATACCTGATGGAACGCCTCTCCCGACATGAATATACCCGGTCACTACGTTCAACATCTAAGGTCGTCCTCCGGGTGCCTTCTCCGAGAGAGGCTAGGAGTGTGGCAATGAGGGACAGGGCCTTTTCGGTGGTGGCCCCCAGACTATGGAATGATCTCCCTGACGAGGCTCGCCTGGCACCAACGCTGCTATCTTTCCGGTGCCAGGTTAAGACTTTCCTCTTTGCCCAGGCATATGGCTGCACATCTTAATCACCCACATGTTTAGTTTTTTTTAACGGTTTTTAATGCTTTATATGTGTATGTTCTGTGTTTTATAATTGTAAGTTTTGTATACTCGTTCTTATCTTAATTTTAGAATTTCTGTAAACCGCCCAGAGAGCCCTGGCTATGGGAGCGGTATATAAGTGCAATAAATAAATAAATAAATAAATACAGATTACAGATTAGATAATATCCATTTAAAACAACTATACTGGGTCAGTTAAAAACTCAACATATAGAAAGGCCAGTGGAGCTCCATATGTCATGTATCCTCCTAGAAGCTTAGAAGAAACTCTCTGCCACTTGACCATTACATGGTCTACCCATTTGTTCCTCCCTTTTTCCCACGGGGAATGAAGGTTCTGAAAGAGACGTCTATGTTTTTCTCTCCAACAATGAGGTCTAGAAACTTGCTTTGACTGGAGAAAGACACAAAAGCGTCATCGCTTTCTTCTCCCTAGAGCTGATAGTGGGCACGATAAAGGCACGGCCATCGCTTCAAAAAACAACAGATGCTACAATGGGATAAAAGAAACAAATGTGTAAGACAGAAAGGTTCCTTCGTCATGCCAACTTGAGCACACCGAAGGGGAAAAAAAGCCTGTTGTCTGTCTCCAGCCTTTGACCACAGTCCAGCCAAAGCTGAACACTCTGAAGTTTCATGGACTTCTAATTTATAAAAGTGCTCCCCCCGCTCAAAGCCTCATGGATTTCAATTGAAGAGGTTTAAGACCTGGCCCATAGACATTCATGGGTCCTAAGTGCTTAATTTTGGCTAGACTGTGCCTGGTTGATTTTGAAGTGAAATGATTTAATTCCGTGCTTGACTCCATTTCTGAAGAGAGGCGCAGAGTGCGCTCTGTTTAAAATACACTCACATAGGTAACAGTGCAGGCAAGCCCTCCATGCTGAAGACCAATCTAGATAGGATGTCTTCTGCTGAACAAAAAGCCAGGGAACAATCTTTTGAGTTGCACAGAGCTTTTCTTCAGAGACGATTTGCCACAGAATGTGGTGCGACCTGCAAGTTTACTCTCTTGACTATATTTGGTCCAATCAAAGGTCCCTCTGAATAATTTTGGAACCCAGTTATATTCTTTATTTAAAGAAAAGGCACTCCATGTCTATTAGCTAAAAACTAAATACATCTCCCGTTGCACATCTGCAGCTCAGATTATGCACTCAAAGCAGTTCAAAGAGCGTTTTAAACCCATTGTAATCCCCCATAAATGTTTATGGCATGAGGAAAAGGCCGTAAATTGCATTTCTAGGACCTTTTTGCTTTATCAAGGGTAGTAATTCGAAAGGGAAAAATATTTTTTGGGGCTTCATTTATAACGCTGGCTTTGGCTTCCGATTTGATTTTTTTTTTTTTTTCAGAAGCTGAGCGGTGAATCAAGATCTTATTTTGATTAGTATGATTTTTGGGGAGTAGCCTGTTATAATGATAATAAAAAAAACCCCATTTGTCGACACCAAATGCTCACGAGCATATTTTTAGCTGAGATATAGGAGGCCGTTGGGCATTTTGCAAACGCATAACCCAACATGTAACACGCTCATAATTCACTAATGTTTGCTGAATGACAGGGTTAAGTGGCTGTTATTCCCGGCCTCCCTCCACAGTAATGTATTCCAGACCTGCTCTCGTCCTCCTCTGGATGGAAGTCAAATGGTTGCCTGCCTGCCTGCCTGGATACAGCAGCAGCAACAGCCCTCCGCTGCGAAAAAGTCCCACTTCCTAAATGATTTTCATTTGTTTTTCTAATCTAATTTTTCCCTGGGTACCTCACTAATCATCAGTCCCATTAAGGCCTGATGGGTTGACTGCTTTCCAGAGACAGGGCGCTGACCTTCAGCCGCGGAAGCTGGGCGTCCATCTCCTCTTGTTAAGTAGCCTGGGGGCTGAGGTCTCTTTTTCAGCAATGCAGGCGCCCTGTCAGGGGAGAGACCTTCTTTGAGTCGACCCCCCCCCCACCAAATTCTTTTCCTACCTGAATTCTGTTCAAGTCGCCATCTAAGCCGAAGCCAGGGCTTTAGAAGAGTCTGTATTTTTTAAAGCGTCACGTTCCAAAGGTGTAGGAGGGCTATCACGCCCTCCCCTATTTCACTCATCAACTACGGAAGAGATCCTGGTGAGGCTTGTCGAGATGTACAGGGTGTGGGGTAGGGTGAGGTGTGAGAAAACTAAAGGTACTCTGAGGTGGTGGTACAGAGGAAGCAGCCTCAAAGCTGGTCAGACGGTTTGTCTGTCCGTCTGCCTGCCAATGCTAGGGCCAGGCCAGGAGTCCCACGTCACTGTGTGACAGGCAATGACTCTCCAAGGTCTCCTTGCCATCAGCAGCTGATTTAAGAACATCAGAATGTAAGAAGAGCTCGGCTGGATCAGACCAGGGCTTTCGCTAGACCTAAGGTTTATCCCAGGATCGTCCCGGGGTCATCCCTGTTCATGTAAATGACACACAGGATATCCCAGGAGCAGGCAGGGACGACCCCGGGATAAACCTTACGTCTAGCTAAGGCCCAAGGGTCCATCTAGTCCAGCACTCTATTCACACAGCGGCCAACCAGCCATCGGCCAGGGATGAACAAGCAGGACATGGTGCAACAGCACCCTCCCACCCATGTTCCCCAACAACTGGTGCACACAGGCTTATTGCCTCTAATACTGGAGATAGCACTCAACCATCAGCCATGGATGGCCTTCTCCTCCAGGAATTTATCCAACCCCTTTTTGAAGCCATCCAGATTGGTGGCCATCACTACATCTTGTGGTAGTGAGTTCCATAATTTAACGATGTGCTGTGTGAAGAAGGACTTCCTTTTATTTGTCCTGAATCTCATTGCACACTAGTGTGGTTCAGCGTTTGCAGGCACGTCTCCTCCTCCTCCTCCTCCTTTTAAACTAGAGATGCTAGTGGTTGGTAAGAGTCTGGTGGTTCCGCTGTCATTGGGGCAGCGAACCCTTTCCCGGGAACCAGTCAGACCTCTAATGAAGCGGGTTTCAGTCAGAACTCTAAGAATCCCCCAACAACCTGTAAGGATTGCAGCTAAACTCAGACCGAACAGGGAATCCTGCGGGCTGTGGCAGATGGCAACTGCATCCCTACGAATGAAAAGTCCCTGCAAGTAGGAATTGAGAGTGCTTAACTTTCAAAGCATGCCAATGATGTATAAGGCTATATAGGGCGAGGTGGTTGGGTGACGGAGCTCTTCCCATGCCCCGCCTCTCTGGCAGTGGGTAAAAATGGGGGCGTTGCTGCTGCCCCTTTACTTCTCCTTCCTGTTGAATTCCCCCCTTTGGTTTCATTGCCAAGAATTAATTGGTGCAGGTTGTTCCAAGTAGAGATGTGAAGGCCTGGGAAAAACCCGGAAAAATTCAGAAAAAAAAAACCAGTTTCTCCCCCGTTTTTTCCAAAGCCTCTTTTGGTTTTTTTCCTGAAAAATTGGAAAAATTGAAAAAAAAATGAAGGAAAAATGGATTACGGGATGTTTTATTTTAGCATGATGAATAAAATGTTTAAGACAAGGTGTTCAGATATTTACTTCTCCAAATGATTTCTAAAAACTGTACAGTATCAGATTATTACAATGTCTGTGCACCAAGGACAAGCAAGTCCTAGGTTGCAAACTGAGACTACAGCTCTCAAATGCAAGAGCAAGATGCATTACTGCCTCTAGGGGGCAGCACTGCCATGGAAGCAGAAACTGAAACTGATGATAGCTACAGCTCAGAAAATGAGTCTGATTAAATTGCATGCATATTCATTGAATCTTGGTTCCCCCTTTTTTCTCAGTTCTTTTTATGGGAATGGGGGCTTTATGTCTTGACACTGGAGGACTAGCGGAAACATAAATGATTTCCTTTGTTACTAATGTTGGTGGTTTCTTCTGTTATTGTTTTAAATTGATTTTTTGCCTGCTCATAAACTGGCAGAACCAAAGAGGTTCCTTGCAGTTCAGTTCGGGAGCTTGTAGCTCCATTTGTTAACCAAAAAAAGGTTAAAAAAAATGTAATAATTGTTTGAATACACTGTACTTTTAATATACCAAATGTAATAATTTTATGCCAAACCAACTTAGACATAATTACATTTTATGTTGCTAAAGTAACAAAGTGACTTTCAATTTGTAAAAAGTGCTAATATTGCATTATTTCAATTTTTCCGAAAATTTCTGTTTCCCCCCCGAAAAAAACCAGAAAAAAACCGGGTTTTTTCCATGGCTTCAAAATTTCCGGAAATCTTACATCTCTAGTTCCAAGTAGCGGCCACTTTCTCCCTCTGTAGCAGCCACTGGGAATTAACAGGAAGGTAACAACCTCCTTCCCATGGGGCAAAATGCTGATCACGCCTGGTCAGCCAAATCCCCCCCTCCTCTGGGCACTCAAGGTTGCAATGTGGGGCTGAAATAAACATCTGTAGTCCCATCTCCAGTACCGCTCTGGCAGGAGTCATGGTGTGCAACACATTCTATATGAGTTTGGCTTTTGAGGTCCCGTCTAGCAACGAATGACCATAGTTGGAATCCCACACAGTGACAGGCCCTCACCTGGTTCTCTTACTTTGCAATCCTATACCCACTGAGTTCAACAGGGCTTACTCCCAAGGAAGTGTGTAGGATTGCAGCCTTAATGTGCTTCTAGTATCTCTTGTTCAAAAGATGATTGCTAGGTTTAACTCATCAGTGTGGTGGTGCATGTTGCGATGTGTTGGTTTTAAAATTACAGCCAATAATTTTCTTTTCTTCTATTTTTTAATGTAATACACCACCAAACAAGTTGCCCAAAGTGCTAGGCCAGTTATAGATGGGAAGTTCTCAGAAAATTAAAAACTCTTCTTTACCAAAAGCAGAATGGCCAAGCGGGATACTAGTCCTCAATTAATGTTATGTCACTTTGGTTTTTACAGGGTACCACCGGAAGGAGAGGATGAAAAATATCCATGGATCCTGGGAGCTATAATGCCACACACATCTTGCTGAGCTTTGGGCATCTTTCTTGAACTTTCCTTTTCCAAGTTCTGATGCATAGGAGACTCGAATGATTAAAAAACACACACCTGAACATCTCATTATCAAGAGAAGAACTTTCATGCCAGGTAGGTTTTTGTCTCCTCCTTAGCAGATGTGGAAAAACGTAGAACACCTTGTCTGCTGTAACAGAGTAATTAAGAAATGATGGTTGACTACCAGGAGCATATGCGTACCTTTTGAGATGAATGCCGGCAAAGAAACGGAAAAACAGACATTAACAAGTAGGTGTCAAGTGATGGATGCAAATGACACATCACACAACGCTGTTCAAAACAGATTTTTTTTATTTATTTTTTTTCTGAGACAAACACATTGATTTTCTGGACCACAGTAGAGGATGGAAACCTTTCACAAACTTATTTATTTGAAAATACAAATATAAAATTATACTTTCCACATCTGTGATGTGAGAGACCCCCATCCATGTAGTATTTTACAACAGGGCTTCAGAAAGCCGTACACAGAGACCTGAAAGATGCTTGATATATATAGATACACGTATATATATATATGTATGTATATATATATTTATATATGTATATAAAAAGTCACTACCAAAGTTCGCATCAGTTCATACTAAAATATAAAAGGAACGGGCTAGGCCTGGCCACTGTGTCATTGTTGATTAAGTACATTTAGAACCACCTGAAAATGCCGTGATGTTGCATTGGATTACTGATGGAATTCAAAACGTGTACAACATATACAATGAGATTATTTGCTTTCACTAGAATTCAAAATGACACTCGCATCCCACACGTGGTGGTATTGGCATATGTACAGAACACGGGTTATATAGCACGGGTGACTTCTGTGTGTTTGCTTTTATTTTTTTTTGTCTGAAACAAAATTCTGTCAAGACAATACATTCTGATTGTTTGGTAACTGGTGAACAAATAACTTTGATTTTGAACTCCTTTTATTTTTTTTTGGTAAAATTTTTATTACAGTATTAAAGTATTGCTTAGCTGGCAGAATCTCATGTAGTGCTTGCACACCGCGGGGAAATGGATTGGAATTAGATTCTGCGCACTTTATGAAAGTCTACAGTGTATTGATGCAGATTTTGGGGGAAATCTGCGGGTGTGTCTAAGGCCCCCTGTCACTCAAAACATAGTTAGACCAGCTTCAGTTTGCTTTTCCAACTGTTTTGCTTTGCGGAAAGTAACCCAAAGGAAAACGAAAAAGGAAACCTTTCAAAACAAATACACCCAATAGTAAAAAATAAGTAGTTAGTGTTTTTTTTTGTAAACAATTTCATATGCAATATATATATACACACACACACATATATATATTACATAACCATGGCTGACCTTTGAGAAAACATGTAGTAAAACTATATTGCTTTAGTCTTGTATGTTGCATTGAATTAGATGGCAAATGAAACGTAATGCTTTGGGTGGCTGGATTCCCTGGCTCTCATTCACACAGTCAAGATCGAAAGAGACGTACAGGGTTAATAGCCGAGTGGAGAAGAAGAGAAAATAAAAGTCTGTACACCTTTCAGGTCATTATTATTATTATTTACCAACAGTTACCCAATGATTCAACTAGCCTAGCAGGATGTGTAACATTCATCAGCGTGTGTATATACTGCTGTACAAGGGGGGAAAAATTATAGCAACAGAGCCATGCTACCTTAAAGTCCAAGCTACAAATTCAAATCAAAATGAACATTATGCAGAATAGAAAGCCCAAAGGGACAAGTTGCGCTTCATTTTAATCAAGTCAGTTTCAACTTAAGACTGGATGGTGTGCGTGTTCTGTTTTCCCCCCGCTTTGGTAAGAGGAGAAACAAGCAAGGTGTTTTGGTTTTTTAAAAAAAACCTCCAGTATCCTGCGGGAGAAATTCTGGCCCTGTGTTCAAGTCAGTAGCAAAAAGAAAAAATAAAATAAAATAAAAAGACGAGTGTGCCGGCATTTCCGGCAAAAGTTCCAAACTTTTCAATCCAGCACCACGGGAAACAAGCTGAGAATCTCTCATCGAGTTTCCTGGTGCCTGGATTTCACAAGATGTTTTTATCAAGAAGTCACTTCTCTCGAGGCACAAAACAGCATTTTCCAATGCTGTCTACAGAGGTGCTTAGAGGATCCGCTGCTCTACACAAAAGATGCTTTTCAATCCCTTGCCTGCACCATTCAGCTACAATATTTTGGTTTTTTTTCTCACTCCAAGATAATGTTTATAAGGGGATGTTTAGAACAAAATGAGATGGGATGCCTGCTCTCCTTGACTAAAATAAAGTTGCAGTTGAACCTTCTGGGTTAAAATGAATTCCCCTCCCAAAAGGACCCCCAAATAAAACCAAAATTAAAAAGCAAACCAAATCCTTAAAAATGGACTTCTAGATGAGTGAGGGAACTAGAATGACCCTTAGCCTAGGATGCCACTTCAAAAACATACCGGATTCCACATGGGTTGTGCTACGGGCCACAGGTTTTTCACCCCCAAAAGGTATAGAAACATCTAAAACATATTCACACAGGTTATCCATTTTTTCTTCCGAGCGTTCTTTTTTTTAAAAAAATATTTTTTTTTCTCTTAGTAAAATCATTTTATTATACCATGCCTCCCTCTTTTTATTTTAAAAAATAAATTAAAGAAAAATCCAGTTTTGCATATCTAGCGTTAGCATTTAAGGTAGTATGGCACACCCTTTTTATAAAAGTCGAAGGGTGGGGGGAATCTATAGAATGCCGCAGGAGTTTTGCCAGCATTTCTTTTTCTTTCTTTAAACATCGTGAGACCTTTGGTTAGTTGAAACCACATGAGTTCAGCAGAAAGGAAAACTAAAACAAAATTAAACCCCAAAAAACCTGCCCCAAATTATTAGCATTATTTTTTTGCCTTAAATAAGAGAAAGTTCTATCCTTACTGGTCCTAAATTTGAATAACTACATCTATGTATTTAACCTTAATTACAATACAACTACCAATATGTACTAGAAGAGGAAGGAAGAAAAGAGAAAGCAAAGGGTGAGTCACTACACTAGCATCAGGACAGCACTCTTACAAGACAGTCATTTTTATACATTATTAACATACAACAATGATCAACAAAGAATCTTCTATGAGGTGACAAGGACTGAATGAGGAGGAGGAGAAACACATGGTAGCATACAATTCAGGCACACGTCCCCATGAACTGCCCCTGGGGAAACTCCACTGAAATGAATGGGAACTGCGCAGAGCACCTCCCCAATGAAATCTCTCCATCCTTTGAAAGGAGCTTCCACAGAAGTGGTTCCTGATAGCTTGTGCTCTCGTGTCATCTACGTTGATTAAAGAGGATTTTTTTTAAAAAAAAAAATATTCCCTGACGTTTGTTTGTTTGTAAAAACACACTTGACTCTCAGGGAATTTGGTTTGTGACGAATTACGTTTATTAATTAATTAATTAATTATTACTATTATTTTTTAGTGTATTACTTGATCAAGACTCAAATCATTTTAAAAAAGCGTCCAGCATGCTGGGTTTTAAACCTGGATGTTTTCGAAATAAGAAAAATAAAATAATAATTAAAAGACCTAAAACATAATACAACGACACCTTGCTCCCCCCCCCCCACAAACAAAGAAAAAACCTCCAATAAGACAACCCTATGATTTTTGTTGTTTAATTTAAAACAAGGAAAAAAGTAGGATTTTTCCCCCCTCCTCTCTAGTTCGCATTACTGTGCCTTGGTGAGTGATGAACAATGTCTTGCTCTAACTTGTCTATTGAACGTCTACGTTAGCCTACTTGTTAGTAAAATTTTACAAAAATAGGAGTGCAGCAGCTTTTTTTATTCCTCTCTTAACAAATGTCGCGTTCAGTGTCTTATTCTGGCTGTACCTAGAGTACCAAATTTATAAACGTAACAATTTAAAAAAATATTAATAAAACTTGTCAATATTAATGTTTTTTAAAAAAAGAATATATCCACACTACAGTTATGCTTGTAATATCACCTACTGTGTTGTACGTCGAGTTGCTGTTGCCGGCCTATTTGACCCATATTAAAAAAAATTAAATTAAAAAATATCCTTCATAAGTCTCCTCCCCAGCAGAGGACCACAAATATAACAGCCAAAACATTAAACATGTGCAAATTGGAAGTTGTCAGTTTTTCCCTACCAGTCACAGTGCAATGTTGTTTTTATACATTTTTTTTTTCAAATCTGTTCTCATCTACAATAAATTAAACTTCTCCTGCGTCTAGGGTGATAAAACTTGAAGCGCTGAGGTATTCAGAAGAATTTTCTTTTTTAAAAACCTTTGCTTTCCCCTAATTTGTTAATATAGGAAAGAATGGATAAAAGATGAGAAGATGCAAGCCTCGTCTGCCCCGCCCTGCGGCCTGGGAGTGTCCGAGACAAGCCACCACTTGGTCAGAGCGCCGTCGGAAACGTTGCGGCTGCTGAAATGAATGGACAGTCAGGTGATCTAAATAATGGTTAAAAATGTGTGCTTGAAAGTTTAAATACCTTTTTTTTAAATATTAAAATTGTAGCTTTTTCAATCTTGGGAAAAGCGGTTGTTTTTTTAACTTAAAAACGTAACTAGACTGTTACTTTAAAAGCTGTGCACAGATGTCTAGTTAATATGCTGGTATGACACTAGTACAGTTATAAGGTCTAATACCTACAGAGCAAGCTAAACAGTGTTGATCTAACTGCTACGGGCCAGCTCTGGCAGTTGATCTCAAAATGTTAGGGTGCAATCCATCGGGAACCGTGCCCGTGCATGCGCTTGCGAGATGGAGGGGGAGGTGCCGTGGGGGCACGCCCATCCCCTTTGGCTCATCTCCCGTTCAGTGTCCAAGAACATGCAGAAGAGACGGTTCTGGTGGACTGTATCCCCTCAGTCTTTATCTTTTTCTTCCATTCAGTACAGAAACTGCCTTAGTCTGACTCCATCACAAAAATATTATGCATTTCTCTTTTTTAATAGTTTATATGTAAGTTAATGGAGCTGTATTTACAGTATTATTATTATTATTAATATTATTATTATTATTATTAGAATTCACAATTTCAAAAAACCTTATCGCCTCTTTTTTTTAACCAAAAAAATGCACTTATAGAAAAAGGACGCACAAAGCATTGCAGTCCTTACCTTATTGCCGAAAATAGATATAATTAGGTTAACTAATAAAAAGTACTGCTAAAGATCCTGAATCCTATTCCCCATCCAGCATAAAATATAATTATTTCTGCTTGCTTGTCTTGCTTGCTCTACTTCTAAATTCAGTGTGTGCTAAATTCCACCTGAAAAAGGTTTTTTCCAGCTTCAGAATTGGTACCAGTCAACTGAGAATCGTGTTACCATTTCAGCCTCTTTTAAGCGACAAAATACATAAAAAGAAAGAAAGGGTGGGGAGAGAGGATTAAAAAGCAAAGCAAAGAAACCCTTAATATATAAACAGTTATATTATGATTAGGCTTTTTCCTAAATACACAAAGTAGCAGATCTACGTGACTATAAGCCTATGTCAAAATACTACTACCAAAAAAAAAAAAAAACCTGATTAAAATAGATTTCAAAGGGGAAAAAAAAACATCAAGAAAAATAATAAAAGAACAAAATGGATTATATATATACAAGTTTGTTTGTTTGTTTTTAAAAGCTGTTGTTCTATATAGTACAGCAGGTTCATGAGATGATAAAAGATTTTGGACAACCCAATCTGCTGAGTGCCACCTCCAGTTTGTGTGGGTTATTGGTGATGAAGTAATGCTGAAAGTCTGATGGTATATCACCTAAACATGGAACCATTCAGAAACTTCGCCCTGTCTTGCCTGGACATCCAGATATACTCTACAGTGGATTGAGAGAGAAAGAGAGAGAAAGAGAGAGGATAAAAAAACCCATAGTACTCAACCCAGACATATGCACATTCCTTTGTCTGAATGGGGTGAGTTATGGGTATTCAGAAATTACATTTGTATGTGGGGCACCTGGAATGCCATTTCCCTCCCAATAGGTCACCATCCAGTTGCCTCAAAGGGGGATTTGCATATTGTAGCCAGAGCTATGCTTAACTGAATGCGAAGGCTATCGAAATGCCACACCATGGCGACCCAAATTCCGCAACATGGAAAGCAGAATTCTGCGGCCTCCCTGTCGTCTGAACCTTGCAGGGCTGTTTTGAGGATGACTCATAATGCACGTGGAGCACTTCTGTGGGTTCTGATGCGAAGGGCTGACCCTGTTCAAATGACCCGCTAAGCCATGGCGGTTAAGCATTTCACGCTAAACAGGATGGCTTAGCGTGTCGTGTGAACCATGCCTAACCACGGTGGCTACATAACCATGGTTTAAACACACCCACTAACCATTCGCTACAAAAGGGTTAGCGGCCTAATCATGGCTTGGCGTGTCATCTGAACACGCTAAACACGCGTTGTTGTAACCGAATGGCACAAACCCTGCTTTGGTTGGGAATATGTGAGAAAAGGCGATTCCGAGCGCCGTCACGGCCCACCTTCCGCTCCAGGAGGTCTGTCTGCGCGTCTGAAATACCCCAACCAGAAATAACCTCCACGAGGCTGACAGAGGAGGGCCAGCGGTCCCTGAAGCTACAGTGTAAGCTATGTGAATATGGTCCCCTGTGAATTTCAGTTGGGGAAACGTTGCCATAAAATCTGTACACAAGGCGCCCCTGCTTTATAGGAAGCATTTCATTAGTAATAAGCAACGTTAAGGACTCTCACGGCTTCTTGCCTTGCTACGATGGTTATAGCTGCAGCGAGTATGAGACAAATTAATGCATTAAGTTAACCTGGTTAACCCTGTTCTCTTGTTAGCAGCAAGATGCCGTTTTTAACATTCACCTAATTTTCTGTTGAGAGAAACAAGACCCATCTTAAAACCTGCTTGCTCTGACTCACTGTAGCAGGACATACAGTGGAGGCTGGTGGCTCAGATGTCGGGGGCGGTAAATCCACAATGGCTTTGAGTGAGAATTCTAAAGGAGCTTAGTCAAGGTGCGTAATCACCTTTAGAGTTCTGGCTGAAAACTGGGGCAGGTTCATTGCCCCACTGACATTGGAGCCACCAACATTTTGATTACACGCAAAATGTTAGCTCAGACTTGACTCCAAATGGCGTTATACCCGAATTAACCTATGTGTGTGTGTGTGTGTGTGGGATCCCTTTTAACTATACCAATGACAAGTACAGAATGTCCTTTTATGGCTTGCCTTTCCTCCATCATTGAACTCTAGGTGGGACCTCGTTGTGGGTGGGGCTTGGATTCCTGGGCAGTCTCTCACCCAAATACTGACCAGACCCAGATCTGCCTAGCTTCTTCAGCAAGGTGGCTTCATCATGTGCCCTGAGTCTCAAGGGGTACCTCAACCTTGATTGTACATGAATGCTGCATTCATGTGACACCTGCCTGACGAGAGGGAATCACAGGGCGGTTGTGTTATATGTTTCTCAGCGGATACAATAAATGTAACTTCAACACCACTCCTTTGTTCCTGGACCAAAAACGGTTGGGTCACTTAAACCACAGCGTCATACACTTATTTCTCACGCCGCTGACATTAATAAAATCTTCCAGAAATAGCAGGCCAAATTCCATTAATTTCAGCAATTACGATTTTCATTCCGTGCATTGATTTGGAATTTAGAATGCATGTGACAAATCGGGCACGTAGTTACGGTTAGAGCAACATTTACATTTACTGTATTTACCACATTTAGTAGTTATTTAGTCATGTTTTTAAACCTGGTCATTGACTGTTTTGTAGGAGCTGTTTTATTCTCTAGGCTAAAAATTTATAATTGGAAATATGCAAAAGACCTCAACGTTGGGGTGAAAACCAACAGATCAGTTGAAAGGGAAGGAAACAGGCAGGAATCCAGACAGAGCATTAGTTAGTGAATGCTTTTAATTGTGAAACTTGTTCTGCGGACAGCACTGATCGTGCCACAATATTTGGTGTAACACTTAATTGAAGTTTTCATGCAATAAAGCACGGCTCTTTTGAAACAATCCACATTACAGGCCCTTTTCAAGAAAGTTTCCTGCCGCAAGGTTGAGGAACCCTCAACACTTCTCTGAGCTTGGATAATCATCATGATTGCAGAAAAGTGATCAATTAGCTCAGGATCCCTTTCAAGTTTCCATCCCAGAAAACTGGTTATAAACAACAACAAAACTTTTTAAGAAAAGGATGCTTAAAAGACAGGAAGAAATGAAAGGGGGTGAGTATAACAAAACATAAAATAAGCCATGGCAGGAGAGAAAGGACATAGTAGAAATACAAATGCTATATACTGGAATACCTCCGAGTGAGATGGCAACCAACCCTGTGTAACGTTTCAATGGTATCCATTTGTAAAAGCCGTTGCAATCAAGGGTCCCTAAAATTGCACAATTGTTAATGTCATCAGTGCGATACATGGGAAGAGAGGGTGATTTTTATTTATTTCTTTGCATGAAATTATCAAAAGTCTCAAATCTGTGTGTTGCCAGCATGAATATCGCTGCATTAGCATCGTTAGCAGGAATATTCCAGCCTGCTAACAGCTCTGCGGGTTCAATTCTTAGGGGCCCCTTTCTAAAGTGAGGTTCAAAAAGTGAATTTGGGGTAGCATTTCTGAAGCTGCTGTTAGTAAATGGCTGGTGTGAAACGTATTAACAAGGCAGGCAGCTTTCTGCGGAATGTTACTGGACATGAAATTAAGGAGCCAGAAGTGTGCAGGTGTACACAAAATAATTTTAAAGGCCACATTAGTGCAGACAAAGCATAATGTTGAGCGCCGTGTTATTCTTTGGAAACCAGTCCGCAGCAAAGGTCAGCAAAGCGCACACGTTTTTAAGAACCTGATCTTTTTCTTTAGGCGAAAAATGGAAATGTGGGGACGTCGTAAGTGGTGATAGATGGCAGTTTAAATTGATGTAGGTTTTAACAGAATAATAATAATCTGTATTTTACCATACAGCCGATCCTGTGAGATTTGCAAGTTACTCAGGTGACATTACGAAGGGAATGGAACAATAATTCAGTATATCAGATATCAGGGCATTGGGTGGTTTTTTTTTTTTAATGCAGTAAAATAACTTACATGGTGGGAACTTTGTCTGCACTTTGTTAATTAGGTTTTACTGTTATCTATATCTGTGTATACATGGAATCCTCCAAATTAGGCTTAAAATAATTTGTTTAACTGGCCACAAAATAGCATCAGGCATTCATGCTAACACACACAATTTCATCATAGTAGAATTGGAGGAAATAAACTTTGCATGCGATCTGTTAAGCAAAATTTCCACTCCCAAATTAGTAATTTTCTGCTCCTAAATTAGTAATCACACCGCATAAATATTAAAACATCTTCGACTCACTTGAGAAAATTTATGTTAAAAATTTGCTAACATTTCTGCAGATGATCAGATTACAAGGAACAACTTCACTCTCCTTGTGTAAATTGGATACACATGACCATTTCCCCCCTCCACTATACAATATTGTTCAGTTTCTAAACAGAGATTAGATTATGATTTGAACACAAGGCCCCGATGTATATGAACATAAGAACATCAGAAGAGCCCTGCTGGATCAGACCAAGGGTCCATCTAGTCCAGCACTCTGTTCACAGAGTGGACAACCAGCCATCGGCCAGGGACCAACAAAGCAGGACATGGTGCAACAGCACCCTCCCACCCATGTTCCCCAGCAACTAGTGCACACAGGCTTTCTGCCTTGAATACTGCATTTGGATACCTTGCCTTGGGATGGCTGGAGCAGCCTCCTTGTGGAAGGAAATGTTCTAATCTGGTCATGTGAATCCATCCACCCACGGCGTGTTCTATCAATGCTTAATTTCTAGCCTGGCTTAAGATTAAAAGAGGTATTCATCTTGCACAGTGCAATTACAAGACGTTCTTGGCTTCCCATTTTGAAGTCTTAAGAGTGCTCCTAAATCACTCTTGGCTCTATAGTAATACATCGTTTTTGGACCACGGCATGGCTCCTCCCAGATAGCACCTCTTTGATTAACACCCTTCGTAAGATATGCGTGTCACTTGCAGGTGGACTTTGGTGACTTAAAATTAGCTCAGGCCATGACCCACGTTTGTTGGTCCGGCTTGTTTCCTTCCCTCTTTATTGTTTACTACAACTTATTAGATTGTAAGCCTATGCGGCAGGGTCTTGTTATTTACTGTGTTATCTGTACAGCACCATGTACATTGATGGTGCTATATAAATAAATAATAATAATAATAATAATAAAGAAAATCTAAGCGCTCCTGCCCTTCTAGAACAGTGGCATTTGTGGAGGCACTAAAGTAAGTTGAATCACCTGGCTAGAGATTATTTTCTTTTACCAATTTTCCTAAATAGAAGCACACACATGTTGCTGAAAAGATACATTTGGTGTGCTACGCAGACTGATGGATCAGTAGAAATTTCTTTTTGCCCCTCCCTTTTGCAGATATGAATACCTCCGACAAATGGGCCCCTCTCAGCAGCTGATTTTTATCTGAAATAAGGGAACACACAATGCAGGTCCAGTATCGGGCAAAAGATCTAAATATGAGTCAGGCTGAATGAGGTTTTACTCTACTACAAGACAAGAGTAACCGTTTTCTGTTGCTATCAAAATGGGATACTTCAGTTATATGGAATCCACAGATGAGGTCGGTGCCGAGGAAGATGCACACAAATAGATTCAATTTAGCTTCTGATTCACAAGCAAGGTTCCGGAGTGCACTGCTTTAAAAGGCCTATTAGTAAATGGAGTAGCTTATATCCAAGACCCTCGTCTGAGAGCAAAAAGGGGGGGGGGGAGTGCACACCGCCAATGAACTCTGCTCATTCCAGAGCCCAAGACACTGCAGGAGAAGAAATGGGTAAATGAAGAAAGCTACTTACAGCAATTCCATGCCCAAAGCCGGAGCCAGGTTGAGGGCTCGCAGCACTTATGTAGTTACCAACACCGGAATCTTGGCTGGCTGTACCGTAGAGGTCTGCAACTGGACCCGGGCTGTTTGCCCCTGGGAATCCTCCGGGCCGGGCTGGGTTGGAGCCTGCCGGGGAAGCGGGTGCGCCAAAATTCGGTTGAGCACTGTAGCTATTCAAGACTGGTGTGCAGAGAATAAAGCTGGGTATGAGGCCGGAAGCCAAGCATGCACAGTTATTACAAAGCCAAACACTAATAATAATAAAAACAGCCTAGGTCCAACTTGTAACACTTAACCAAGGCCATGCGGTAAGAGAGCGAGTACTCAATAATAGTCAGCCCATACTACTAAGAAGCTTGGAGCTCCAAATATATAGAAATATGTATAAAGAGAGAAGGAGGGGAAATCATTCAACACACTACTGCAACCAGAGACTGTAGGTGCTCAGTTTCACCAAATTATCACAAATATATATATATATATGTATTTTCCGACATCTGATTTGATGCTCATGCAGTAGTAAAACGAGTTTTCTAGCTCTGGGCACGTCGAGACGGCATTCACATCCCATGCAAACTACAAAGGAACTAGTTTTAGACTACACATTGTGTTAATATTGATATTAAACGTTGACAGCAAAGAAAGCAAATCACAGCTAGGAAAACCGTTTTTTTGGTTTTTTTTGGATCCACTGAAAATACAAACCCACCCACCCTTTTTAGTTCTCAAGGTACGTGAAGATTTGGAGGTTTGAAATGTTTTTCTTTAAATAAAAACGAACAAACAAACAAATGATATGCAATGGAATATCGGGGAGTGTTTCAGATACAAAAAGAGGGCTAGATTCCTTTTCCTTCCCCTCTTAATTTAAAGAATTGAAGTGCCTGCCTCCATCTCCAAAACTGTTTGGACCCTGCCAGCATACGTGAAGAAATGAAGGGCTAGATGCAGAAATAATTATCTTAAGTACCATGAATCTTAAATTATTGAGAGAGAGAGAGAGAGAGAGAGAGAGAGACAGACAGACAGACAGACAGACAGACTGAGAGAGAGAGATGTAAATAGCAATCAAGAAGCCAGTTCCTACATCTCAAAGACTTTAAGCACCCTTTTTCTTACGACTATTTGGTGGAATAAGAGATGTTAGGAGATCCGGCAGAGGAAGGCTGAACTAGAAGCAGTTTGCTACAAAGGGGAACACACGCGCACACACATACCCCTTCCTTCAGATCCATATTAAGACAAGCAGTGCTATTTCTTCAGCTGATCATACTTGACCTTTCAAAGTCTATTGCTTAATTACGCTGAACAAGGCGCTCTCAAATCTCTCAAACTATAACCCAGAAACCTGCGTTCTAGCAAGACTGTTATTAAATAAACCTAGGCTATTTGCAATGCCTAGAGATGTTTGATTTGTAAAATAATCAATGGACGTATTTGAAAAAAGGCTTTAAAATAGTGTGTGTGTGTGGGGGGGGGGGGGAGAGAATGGGAATAAATGCTGAAACCCCATGGGCCCAGCCCTCCCTGATAACAGAGCCCTGTTCCGCCAATGTCTCTAGGCAAAGTGAAATTGGAGGTTGCAGAACGGCCTTTCTTGCAGCTTGCAAGTTTCCCCAGAGGTCAAAATGGCCCGTAGCCTGGAGGTACGGCTGGGACCCCTGCCTGCTTTCTTCTCCCCACTCTGCGCCTTTTCCCCTCCCCGGCTGTGTGAGGAACACTGGTGGTGCGTTCTGTGCCTGTGGCGTTTCACATTAGCTTTCTCCCTGCCTCGCGCGGACTCTTCATCTTCTTTAGAGGGACTCTTGAGATCAAGGAGCCATCGCTGCCGAGAAGCCGGGGGCCTCTCGCCAAAGCCCTGCACATCACCTGGGAGTCTTTCCACCTCTTAACAGCCGCCCATGCTAAAAAAGCCAAACACAAAAAGCACTATTGGAAAATCACAGGTAGGGATTTGGTACCGCTTGAGCGGAAGTCCTAAAATAAAGGGCAAACGTCAACCTGCTGCCCTGCAGATGTGTCGGGCCACAACTCCCATCATGCCCCAGCCTGTATAGCATTAGGATGACCCAGTTGCGCAAACATTAGTGTGTTTAGGTCATTTAGCGCTGAATTAGCATCTGAATTATTAATTAATTGTTATTATTAATTATTATTAATTATTATTGCATTTATAACCCGCCTTTTTTCCTCTAAGGAACCCAAGGCGGCATACATAATCCTCTTCCTCTCCATTTTATTTTATTCTCACAACAATAACCCTGTGAGGTAGGTTGGGCTGAGAGTCTGCGACTGGCCCAAAGTCACCAAGTGGGTTTCCGTGGCTGAGCGGAGCCTAGAACCTGGATCTCCAGACTCCCAGTCCAACACTTCAGCCACTATGCCACACTGGCTCTCGTAGCTAAATATCTGAATATCCGTAGCTAAATATTTGAAGTATCCCATCAGACAAAAAGTCTTGCCCGTTCAGTGAAGGGAACAATGATTTTATGTTGGGGAGGGGGATTTGTGCGCCGGCAACACGGAAAGGTGAGCGGGTTCGGTGGTGGTGGTGGGGCGGGGAACAGAGCCCACGAAAGTCAACTCCATCGTGCCAGACTGCATTAGAAAAACAGAGCCCCCTTTTAAAAAAATATTCGAGATGAAATGTCAAGCTAACATTTGGCGCTCTCACTCATGGAGAAAAAACACCCAGCTGAGATATTCAGAGGCCCTTTATTAACTTGATGGAGCAGACTTTTCTTTTTCCAGCTCAGTCAAGTGAAGAGAGAGCGGCCCTGCTGACAGCCCAATTCTGTCGGTAGCCCAATTCTGCAAGAGAGCTCTCTGGAAGGCCCTTTTTCACCCAGGCGAGAGCGACGGACACACAGCCACCTCCTCACGAGCTAACACAGGGCCAATGCGGGGAAAGACGGGGGGCGTCCCAAAGGGCCTCTGTGCGGAGGCCCCCACGGCGGAGCTGCCCTGACAGTGAGCCAAAGGAGGTGACCTGAGGTGACCTGAGGGGCAGGGGTGGCACGAAAGGCAATAGACTGGACAGATAATGGCAATTTATGACCTATTTGTTAATAGGGGTCTTGGGGGGAGGTCACGCTAGCCCCCACAGAAGCCTGGAGGGACCGCAGCCCTCCCTCACTGCCAAAATGGCAGCCATTTTGCTGGGAACCAAAGCACACAGGGCGCATGCGCCTTGATTCCCAGGAGAACGGGGCTCCCGCCAGCCTGCAAAACAGCTGGTTGGCCAGCTGCCGGTAGCCCAATTCTGCAGAGAGCCGGAGCGTGTGAGGGGAGCCCTCTGCACGGACCCTGTTTCTCTGCAGAACCAGGGATGCTCTCTGGGGCACGTGGGGCTCGCACACATTGTTTCCCAGCAGGATACTGGGATTTTAGGTGAGGGCCGGGGCAGGCTGTGTGTTGGAAGGTGACCTTTTGTAATGATGGGGGTGGAGGCGAAAAAACTGTTGAAGCCGGCGCTCGTGGTGGCTGCTGCTTAACTTTGCCCAACGATCTTTAGAAACGGACTTTTCGTTACATCGCTCTTTTGAAACCTAACTGCACCTTTGGTCGTTCGCCTTAAACCCCAAACCTATGGAGGATGAAAATATCAGATCGTTTAATGCTTTCAAAAATACCGAGCGTTATTGGACATGGTTGACCAGTCTTTTTCAGTGGGTCGAAGACTCAACCCTGCTTGAAGAGACGGGAGCCTCACGGGGCTGTGGGCCACCCCCACGACAGAGGAAAAGACGTGCCCAGCCCAGAAGCTTAAGTTGGCCGTTCAGCCGCCACTGGATTTGCGCCAGCAAAGGAGGAACCAGTCAACCACTCTGGGCAGGGAAGCCCTCCTCTTCGAAAGGACCTCCCCTGCCCCCATCGTCACAGGGAGCGAGACCATTTAACTGGTCCCTGCTCTGCTACCTTGAAGATCTAAATAAGATTGCTCAGTCTGTCAGGAGAATGTGGGAAGAGCTTTGAAATGAAAAATCTCTCTCTTGTTAATGGGAACAGCCGCCGCAAAACAGGCGATTTGCAAGAAAGCATGAGCAAACATGTCAGAGTCACGGGTTCTAGCTGTTTTTACTACTCAATGTTTCATCTTATTTTCCACCAGCTCCGATGATTTTTAGTTTAATAATTTTGGATCGCAATGTGCGAATTAATTTTAGATTGCAGTTGGCAAATCTTAGGAAGCAGCTGGTCCCACCTGGTTCCATGTCCCATTCTGCTCTACTTTGGGTCGGGAGTTTCTTTTTCTTGTGTGGTTCGCTTCCTGTCCCACTCAGAACCAAATCAAAACACTCAGAAAAGTAGCCCCGGCGGCTTCCTGCCTGTCTCTGCTGCCCTCCCACTCCCCAAAGGCCCCCTTCCTTTCCCTCGCTGTTGGAGATGGTGAAGGGCAGAAGAAGCAAAAGGAAAGTTTTCCTCTCTCCTCCCTCTGCCCCTTTCTGTCGCCTACAGTAAGTGACGGGTTGCAACAGGTGATGGGGGCCGTGGTTCTTTCACGGTTGGGGTGCAGAACCTCTTTCCGCCTGATGGCCAAATTCCATTTCAGACAGCTTTTTTTGGGTGGGGGGGCACATCCCAGTGAGGGTGGGGGCCAAAGGCAAAATGGGTGCAGCCAAGGCAAAGGGGTGGGGCTGAAAACGCCCCCAATACCAGCCCGTTGTAGCTTAAAGCTCCTACCTGCCAGTAATTAAACTTCGGAGAGGCAAATCAAGCCTATGGCTGCGAGAGCTGGACCATAAGGAAAGCTGAGCGAAGGAAGATAGATGCTTTTGAACTGTGGTGTTGGAGGACAATTCTGAGAGTGCCGTGGACTGCAAGAAGATCAAACCAGTCCATACTCCAGGAAATAAAGCCAGACTGCTCACTTGAGGGAATGGTATTAAAGGCAAAACTGAAGTACTTTGGCCACATAATGAGAAGACAGCATACCCTGGAGAAGAGGCTGATGCTAGGGAAAGTGGAAGGCAAAAGGAAGAGGGGCCGACCAAGGGCAAGATGGAGGGATGATATTCTGGAGGTGACAGACTTGACCTTGGGGGAGCTAGGGGTGGCGACGGCCGACAGAAAGCTCTGGCGTGGGCTGGTCCATGAAGTCACGAAGAGTCGGAAGCGACTGAACGAATAAACAACAACAAATACCACAAAATGATTGGCAGTTGGGGAATGGGGCGGGGCCATGTGGGGAACTGCGGAGGGCCAGATCGGGGTCCGCGGAGGGCCGAGGTTCTGCAGCTGTGTTTTAAACACAGCTACATTATATGCTTTTAGACGCCACCTTTTTATTCTCCCAGCATTTTAACAGTCTATAAATTTTAACATGGTGTTTTCAATTGGTAATTTTGCATTGCTGCTGTTTTGATCTGCTTGAGCTTTTATATTGTATTTTATATGATGGTTTTAGACTGTTGTTTTATACTTTGAATGGTTTTCATTTTTGTGAACCGCCCAGAGAGCTCCGGCTATTGGGTGGTTTAGAAATGCAATAAATAAATAAACAAGTAAAGGGCTTCCACACTGCCAAGAATGAGAGGAGGTGACAGGGGGAACGTGCAGGCCGCAGGGTGACAGAGGGCAGCCGTGGGGTGATGGGCAGCGGCCGAGGTAGGCAGAGAGAACGGCAGCACCTTCCCAAGCCCTTGAATGAATTGTCCTTTTCCCTTGAAAAACCAGGGGGAATTCTGATCCAATCTCAAGAGCGCCTCAGAGGGCTCACCCAGTTCTCGTTTTATCAGGAGCTTCCTTAGCGAAAGATTTGGGGGGGGGGGGAGTGTCCAATGCATTTTAAAGAAACAAATGAATGAACGGTAAAAGCTGCTCAAGCAATTGCAACCCTGCTTTTAGCCCCCCCCCCCGGCAGACTCATCAGACAACTCCCTTCCAAGGCTGTGGTGTCACCCCTCACGGCCTCGTACAGATTTTAAATTCACTTGCCTTGAAATAACTACGGGTTGACGCAATTGCAGCCATGCCAGTTAGCGATGCCTCAGTCAGTACGTTATCAGCAGCCGTCTGACCAGTCTACGTGTGTTGTGTGTGTGCGAGAAAGAGGAGGGGAGGGCCAAGGATGGATGGGCGTGAAATAGCAGGGTTTAACTTCTGCTCACATGTACGCAGGCGGAGAGCAGCGGTGGGCGACGTGTGACCCTCCAGCTACTTGGGCCTCTGAGTCCCATCAGCCCAGCCAGAGTAGAGCTAACGGTGAGTGGTCATGGGCGTGGTAGGCCAAAACAGCTAGAGGGCCACCAGTTGCCCACCCCTAGTTTAAAGAGAGCATATGTTTCAGCACGCCACCGACAAGTCACTGCGTTGCACAATACTCACTGGTGCCATTGTTACCAGCAATATGTATGCCAATTTCAAATGGGCCAGGGCTTTTATTTTTCATAGAATCATAGAATAGTCGAGTTGGAAGGGGCCACTAAGGCCATCAAGTCCAACCCCCTGCTCAATACAGGAATCCACCCTAAAGCATACCTGACGGATGGCTGTCCAGCTGCCTCTTGAAGGCCTCTAGTGTGGAAGAGCCCACCACCTCCCTAGGTCATTGGTTCCATTGTCATACTGCTCTAACAGTCAGGAAGTTTTTCCTGCTGTCCAGCTGGAAAATGGCTTCCTGTAACTTGAGCCCATTATTCCATGTCCTGCACTCTGGGAGGATCGAGAAGAGATCCTGGCCCTCCTCTGTGTGGCAACCTTTTAAGTATTTGAAGAGTGCTCTCATGTCTTCCCTCAGTCTTCTCTCCTACAGGCTAAACATGCCCAGTTCTTTCAGTCTCTCCTCACAGGGCTTTGTTCCCAGACCCCTGATCATCCTCATTGCCCTCCTCTGAATCCCCTCCAGCTTGTCTGCATCCTTCTTGAAGTGTGGTGCCCAGAACCATCCGACTGCTTTAAAACCTGAATAAAGATGTCCTGGTTGGCATCTGGGGCAAACCCAGATTGATGCATCCATTACATTTTATGCCTTGCTTACCCAAACGAGGGACAAGGGATGTGTTTACCACTCTATAGCTATCTCTACGTAGCAGCAATGGGTAATACTACCAGTTGTTGAAAAATCTCCTTTCACGGCCGTTAAACGCGCACACGCACACAGACGCACACACACAGACACACTGTTGTTTGTACATTCCGGATTTGGTTGCAAAGTCTGAACAAATATGGTTGAATATCTAAAGTCACAGGTAATTTCCCACTGTCAGTGTCTCACTTTGATCGTTTGCCGTGATCGCAGAACTAAGACGGTGTGGCAGTTCCAAGAACTATCTTCTTTCATTTATTGGGTCCAGTGTGCAAAATGCACTCTGTACCACTTTCCTCAAGCCCCTGCTGAGAACTGGATTTTAATCAGAATATGCTGATTAATAACACTCACAATACAAGCATCCTAATTCCTCCAAGACCTGAAAAATACTTCCAAGTCGGATGTGAAATAACCACAGAAAGAAAGGGAGTGCTCCTCCGATTTGGGGTGTGCGTGTTTTTCTTCAGTGGTTAGGGGTTAACCCTAAAGAAGCCCCCAAGAGGAGAGGTAAAAATGAGAAAATTCGCTGAATTTAAAAGCTCAAAATCAATTTGAGGCACAAGAGGAAATGTAGATCTTACAAGGAATGTTTTTTGTTTTTTTTAATCTCAACATTCTGGTTTAAACTGGATCACAAGACACGTTGAAACCAGTCAGAGCTGCTTTTGTCCAGAGGAAGTAAGTTCCACTAACTTTGCAACCTGAAGTAAGACAGGCAAGGATGCAGGCCTAATACTGCACGGGGAAGTACGGTCTAGAGTCAGGCACCATCGGAAGGTCTGCCGGTCTTGCAAAGCAAGACCCTAGTCTATGAATTGTAACACATCAGCCAGCAATGGGATATATATAATGCCCTCTTGCTCGCTAGCCACGCGCCTCTGACCGGTTGGCACATCAGCCAACTGACGAGGGCCTTCTCATTGGCTCAGTTTGTACTGGCTCCATTAACACTTTCTGGGAGGCACGTCTTCTTCCCTGGCAACTACGGAGCGTGTCCTGCCCTCCTTGCAAAGGCAGCACTTCTGCCACAGGTCCGACGTATGCGCCTTTGCCATTGGCACTAAAAGGACAGGGATTTGCATAGCCTGCTATTCCTCTTGGATCTTTCAACGGGACGCAGTCGAGGCAGGGCAAAACACTTCTACCTCGAAAAGCTAACAGTTGGGGCCGCCATCGCTCGGGTCCCTGGGAGGGTGACGACATGAAAAATGTTCCTGCCATTACCGACCTGCTTGCTTAGAGCAAGCATTCACTTGATTGCTGAGCTGCAGGCCTTGCCACCGGTGCGTGCCCGATGCCGGTTCGCTATGCAAGACTCACAATCCTTTGTCTACGCTGTGGAGTTTCCCTGCTCTTCCCTTTTGCTGATAAATGACACCTCGAACTCCTGCTAAAGCGAGAAATAACTTCTCCTTGGCTGACTCAGCTTCCCATGCTCCTGTAAGAGGCTGAACGAGCTGTATGATCTCTCCCTTAGGATGCCATTCCCAAAATCTCCAGTGCTGCTGAGAAAGCAGGAGAGTGGGTGGAAATGTGTGTGTGTGTGTGTGTGTGAGAGAGAGAGAGAGAGAGAGAGAGAAACAGACAAACCGACAGACACCTCCCCAAGGAGGCGCATGATGTGCCTGTGGGACTCTGAATGGGAGGGCCAGCCCAAGAATTTTTCCTGCCTGAAGCTAAGGACAAGATGGCAACACCCCCACACCCCCTTCACATCCATAAGCTGACTGGCTGGCAGTTGAACCTTCTCTCTACATTGGCAACAGGCGCGCGTCTTCCACCGCACCTGAGGGCAGCAGGCTTGCCAGGGCACGTGCCACAAACAGCTCTGCCCACCAACCCCTTGCCACCGTTGGCTCACCCTTCCATCCGGTGCCTGCGCAAAACAAATGCGGCAGCGGCAACACCTGCATGTGGCGCATGGGTGGCGTGGCGCATGAAAGTGGACAGCCCATGCCAGAGTGCATGGATGGGAGCCGGCTGCCTCTCTGCCTGAACTCTCGGTCAGGGCCCTCCTGAACTGTGACACGCTCGGAGAAGCTAGCCAGCCACAAGCCAGCATCCAGGCCACCATGGCATCGGAGGACGGGAATGGCTGGAGCAGTCCCCTCGCTTTGCCGAATGGTAGGTCTGACCCTGATGAAGGGACGCACTACAAGGACCAAATTGGCACAGTACTTAACCGGTGGTGTTGGGGACAGAAAGGAACGTATTCAAAGAAGGCTCAACGAGAGTGAGTGAACAAGGCCTATGGACTTGGGAAAGGGAAGGATACGGAAAGAGGAAACTGGGATAGCTACCTTACCTAGGACGCCTGGGCAGCTGGGTGGATGAGGTACAGTCCTTTGGGCATGACAAGCCACAGGGCTAGCAAGAAGAGTAAAAAGTTGCTAAGACCGGAAGCTGCAGGAGAGGAGGGCGGCCATGTTAGTATTCTGGACCAGGTGGATCCCCTGGTTTGAGGTTTACGGATCCCATTACTAATGCTGTCGTGAGCAGCCACAATGGGCTGGGGGCAGGGGGACAGAACCAGAAGCGAGATATTCCTCCAGACGGCGGCCGCGCGACACACCGTCGTCTTCCTCGTTCCCGAGTCGCCCGCTGTCTTGGGCGAACAGCCTTGCCGTGCGACTCGAGATGAAAACACGGCCTCTCTGCACCAGTACGCCAATTCCATTTGGCGGTCATGAAGTTTTATGAAGTACGGGGCAAAGCAATATTTTTGAAACAAGCCCAAACAAAAACGCACCGGCAAAAAGTGATGGATTACTATTTTGGGCTCTTTTTAAATTGGGGTCACGCAGGTTGATGACTGCAGTGGGAGGAGAAACACAATGGTAAAAGCCGCTGTAATCTCCGGGTTTATTGGACGGTGGATCTAACCTTCCTGTCAAAGGCAGCCTGCAGCTCCCAAATGAGTCTCCAGTGGGAAACTAATAAAGTAGTAAAAGTCTGTTTCCCACCTTCCCCTTTTAGGAAACGGCACTGGGCCACAGCCGGAACGGGCGCGGGGAGCTCCAGCCCCGGCTTTGTGCGCCCATTAGCCTAGATTCCACACAGAGGTCCAAGAAGTTCACATTCAATTAGGCGCTGAAAATAATGACACGGACTTGCAACCGTGGCCTTCGCGTCGCCGTCTCGGTATCTCCGACTGCTTAATGGAGAGAGTAAGGCGAACATGAGTCAGCAAAAGCGCGTGATTCAAAAGCAAACTCCCTCGCTCCCCCCCCTCCAACTGAAAGCACAAAAGCGCCGGGGGACACGTTCGTGAAAGTGATGGATCCACGCCATGGAAAATAAGAGCACTGCGCCAGTTGGGTCTCTGATGGCCGGTTTTGTGTTGTGGGGCTACCACAATTTAAGGCAGAGGCAGAACCACAGGAACGGGGAGGTTTTCGAGATATAAGCAAAGGGGGGAGCTGGAAGAACTGATTTCAAAGAGGGGAGCGACTGCCAGCATTCTCAATATCATTTAAGGCCGTTTAAAGCCATTCCGCACGTGACGCAGAGGCAGACCAGGTCCTGCCACTGAGTGGACGCTGGACACTGGCCTGCAGCCAGTCACTGAGACTGGACAAGAATGCCCGGAGGCTACGGGCGCTCACCGCCTTTGCACCTTACATTTTTAGGTGTCCACTTAAAACAGCAACTGCTCATTTAATATATTCATTAATTTGAATTACAGAAAATAGTAGCTATACCCCTCTCCTAAACAGAGGAGACCGGGATTAAGCCCATCAGACGGCAGCAGTTTGCTACCCCGGCCCGTGCATTTTGGGCGATCAAGAGGCTGCGAAGAAGCAAACAAAAACGCAGAGCCGAACGAATGAACGAAGACAAACGGAAAAATAGGAAATTACGAATAAAAGATGGACAAAAGGATGCCTAACTGAAGAGGAAAAACTGAGGAGACACTGAGAAGCTTCCCTCGTGATACTACCGGAGAGAGACTGAGGTAAATGCGGGAACCGTTGGGGCATGCGCAGTGAGCCGTGGGGGTGGGGTTCCCGCCTAAGCCGCCTTTCTTCCTAGCTGTAGAAGTCTCCCAAATGTGGTCTCCACACAGAGACCATATGTGTGATGCCCAGAGACCACGAGGAAGAATAGAAGATTCCCACTGATTTTAGAGATGAGCTAATAAAACACCCAGCCGAGTGCCCAAAAGTGTTTTTGGATGAGCTCAGGGGGCAACCCTAGTCTTCCTGTTGGTAAAAAGAGGCGGCCACCACACAGCCAGTAAATGAACTTTCTCCTTTACATCATGCTACTGCAAACAATTTCTACCTCCCCCCCCCCCCCCAATTTGATATCCCATTTTTCCTCCAACAACCTCACGGACACGCTTCTCCTCCATTTTTATCCTCACAACAACCACCTTGTAAGGCTGAGAGTCCGTGACTGGCCCAAAGTCACCCAGGCAGCTTCATGACTGAGGGCAGACTCGAATCCGGGTCTCCCCAGTCCAAGGCCCGAAGCGCTACCCTGGACCACACGGTTCATAAGAGGAAAAGACAACTACGGTTTCTATGGAGCAGGGGAGTCAGGAAGAGATGGGATAAAACAGAGCATGGTGGGATTGCGGGAGTTTAGGGAGAGAACCGAAGACACAGAGAACACAGGAAGCAGAACTGGCAGCAAAGGCTCCGTGCTCCATTCTTCTCACCACCATCACAGCCCTCAGCCTTCCATTCGTCTACAGATTTACCCGAAATTCTAATTCCTCCCATTCTGACGGGGATAAGAAGGACTTTGAAGGCTATCTGACAATGTGCTTCCAACAGCCCACTGATGGTGTTATATATGCTGCTGGGAATTATTATTATTATTGTTATTGTTATTGTTGTTGTTATTATTATTATCATTTATATACTGCCCCATAGCCAAAGCTCTCTGGGCGGTTTACAAAAGTTAAAAACAGTGAACTTTAAAAACAAATATACAAAATTATGCGAGTTTATTGTGGTACAACTCCCATTTTTTCTCAACTGGGACGTAGCACCACATTTATATGCTCTCTTTTCCCCACTGGGTCAGTTATTGTGCACGTCCAGCCTCCCTCTTTCTGTGAAGGTAGTTTCCCGCAATACAGTCAGCTGGGCGCAATTTCTAAACCCCATTAGGAGTATAATTATTTTAGCATATACATTACAAGCTAACACGTTCTCCATCCCAGAGTCCTTGATCACCTATAAATCCCTACCTACGGCTTTTAAATATTATTTCTCTAGCTATTAAGAGCGGATCTTTTGGGTAAAATAATCCTTTCTCTCACACCCCCAACACTGATTATAAGCTGAGCATCAACTGCAGTTTGGGCTATGGGACAGTATAGAAATAAAATAAATGACATGACATTTACACTCAAGTTGTCTCAAAGGCTTTCCTGGGGATATTTCAAAATAAGGAGCGTGGGAATGACGTCGTCAACGTCGAGGCCGACATCCAAAGAACAGCAGACCCATTCAAGAGCTTTGGTAGAGCGAGCGGGACCAGCAGTCTCATCTCTCTGTAGCCCAACCATTCTCTTGGCACAATGTCACAAGGTGCTGCTGAAATTCCTGTCAGGTTCATGCGCTGGGAAGAGCTGGGCAGTTTGGGGGGCAATGAGGCATTTTTCTTCTTTGGCATTTGAATCAGTAGGGTGATCAATAGGTCTCTCCCACCCTAGAGGCCTTCAAGAGGCAGCTGGACAACCATCTGTCAGGGATGCTTTAGGGTGGATTCCTGCCTTGAGCAGGGGGTTGGACTCGACGGCCTTGTAGGCTCCTTCCAACTCTGCTATTCTATGATTCTATGATTCTATGACTGTTAGAGCAGTATGGCAATGGAACCAGTGACCTAGGGAGGTTGTGGGCTCTCCCACACTAGAGGCCTTCTATGATTCTATGATTCTATGACTGTTAGAGCAGTATGGCAATGGAACCAGTGACCTAGGGAGGTTGTGGGCTCTTCCACACTAGAGGCCTTCAAGAGGCAGCTGGACACCCATCTGTCAGGGAGGCTTTAAGGTGGATTCCTGCATTGAGCAGGGGTTGGACTCGACGGCCTTGTAGGCCCCTTCCAACTCTGCTATTCTATGATTCTATGATTAAAATGCCTCACACTAAATAAGAACTGAGTGAGAAAGAGCAGGGACTCTTCTCTTTGCTACTATCTTTTGGGGTTTTGAGTGGGGTGGGGTGGACACACTGGTACCCAATTCCAACTACATCAAAATGGCGGACTTCTCCACTGAATGTCTAAGGGCAGCTCTCACTTTTATCCTGGGGAACAAAACTGTTCCTCTGTGTGCAGCCACCTTCTAGATCGGCCTTCTAGACCAGCCATCACCATCTAGATCAGCCTTCCCCAATTTGGTTCCCTCCAAATGTTTTGGATCACAATGCCCATCAGCCCCAGCCAACATGGCCGACGGTCACGGGATGACGGACGGTGCGCTGCTTGAGAAACAGATACCCAAAGCAGCAGGTCTGTTGCCGTCATGTTATGCGTGCACGGCCTCCTCCGGGATATTCCACGGCCTCCCCCTAAATGTCGACATTTGTTTTAAAAAGGGAAGTTTCTAGCCCCTTTTGACTTGCGGAGGCAGAATGGAAAGCGAGGGCAGGTGGACTTTTCCCCGACTGCTCACTAAGATATAATGCAATCAAATTATGTAGAAAAAAATAGCAAGCTGCTTGATTTTATATTTCGGGTGTTCTGCAAGGATCTCCTAGCCCTTGCATTACATCAAAGCACCCTTATGCTGGCATCGTTCTGGTTCTGGTCTGAGTATTCCACCTGCTGGTTTTAAACTCCTCCAAGAGTGGGTTTGCATCGAATATACAGTTTGATTGTAGGGCAGCCTCAAAGGGCGCAACCTGATGCATATTTAGACAGAGAAAAAAGTCCTACAATTTCTAGCATCTCCCAGCCATCTTATGCATGTTTAGATAGCAAAAAAGTCCTACAATTCCCAGAATCCCCCAGCCAGCCAAACTGGCTGGGGGATGCTGGGAGTTGTAGGACTTTTTTCCTGTCTAAATATTCATAGGATTGTGCCCAAAGCTAGCCATGTTTAGCTCAAGGCTAAACAAGCATAGGATTGCACCCAAAGCTAGTCAACATGCATAGGATTGCACTCAAAACTAGTCACTGGTGAGTTTGGTTTTTTTGTAAAAACCTTTTGTAAAAACAGACACAAGTGGGAAACAAGATTGGTCTGTCTGTCTCTCCCGGAACGAGGGGTACCGACTGCAGCCCCTCCTCTCCGCCGACGGCACTTTTAGCAAGCAAACGCAGCGCGCGTGCGAGCGGTGAGGTCTTGCACACGCCCGGGCCCGTTTGCATGGCTGCGCGGAAAAAGCCGGGCGCCGACAAGGAAACACGACCGGCTGGCTTATCTGGCACTTTGCCCTATGAACTGGCATGTTCACATAAAGCCCGCCCGCAAATTAATCCCGCGCTGGACAAGAAAAGGTCGCCACCGAAAGATAAACTCGCTTTCGATAAACCGGGAAGAAATTTCCCAGCCATGATTCATTATGACACCCGCCTTGGCGTTGCGACGCTGAGGTGGGGCTGGAAGGCCGGGGGGGGGGGGGGGAATGACGGCCTCCTGCTTCGTCGATTTCCTCAAACGGACCCTCTGTAGAAGTATTTGGGCCTTTCCTTAGAGCGAGGGAAGGAAGGGGGAGAAAATAACACACACCCCTTCTGTGAAGGTATTTTAAGTGAGTATAGGTTCAAAAGGGCGACCCATGCCTACGAGAGCAACGGTAGGGCAGTTCTGTTGTTTGGGGCCCTGCAACAAAATGTTGTAGCACATCCCTGACGCTTAAGTGTGGGAGGGAGCAGGAAAAACAAATATTACAACCGGCATGAAGTGTCCCTGTTCTTCTACTGCATGTACAAAATGAATCTATCAACAGAGCGGATCTCCATGCAAGTCAACAGAGCGTGAGTGTTTGAGTTGACCCAGGAGGGGGCATACGCAAGCGATTCAACTAGTGGGCTCTATTGTGGGGTCTGCTGCAAGCTATGATCTTCCACCACGGCCCTCCGACCTGCAGTCACAGTGGACTACAGTGCCGGATTGTGGCAGACTGCTTCCCCATTGCGAACTTTCTGCAATGTCAGGATAAAAGCATTGGATTATCCTGCGAGGGTTTCGTAAGCGAAACTCTCCGCTTCGGCCCAGCCTCTGCGGGAATGTTGTAAACCACTCAGACCTGCAATATTCAGGGTGAACTACACTGCAGGGCTGTCCTAAGTCACTCTCTCGCACTAACAGCTCCTTGCAACCTGCCGCTTGGGGAGCACTTCTTCGGCGTTTGCATTAATGAGAGCTATTTTCGAAATGTTCCACACTAGGGCCGGACCTACACTACTGCTTTAAAACGCTTTATAACAGTTTTATAGCTCATTAAAGCAGTTAAAGTGCTTTATAACTGTTATAAAGCGCTTTAAAGCAGTAGTGTAGATCCGGCCCAAGTAAGAACTGAGCTAGAAAGAGCAGGGATTCTTCTCTTTGCTACTATCTTTTGGGGTTTTCGGGGTGGGGTGGGGATTGACACACTGGTACCCAATCCTAGCTACATCAAAATAATGGCTTTCTCAACGGCTATCTATGGCCACCCTAACTTCTATCTGTGGGGACGCTGAAAAGCAGTTCCTCAGCGGGCTGTGACCACAAAGCCCATCAGCCCCAGCCAGCAGGGCCAATGGGCATTTCATGATGGATGTTGTGGTCCCAAAAAACCTGGAGGGCACCAGTTTGGGGATGGCTGTTCTAGACAATGTATCTTCCGACCCTCTTCAGCCATACATCTATAACCCTGTTCAGGTGTTTGACTGAACCCAGGAGGACTCAACATGTGTAACGGGCAGGATTGCATACCCAAGCCCACCTTATCGGGAGCGGGGGAAGCTGCTCCACAGACCTTTGCGTGTCGAACGTTTAGGTCCGAAGAGGGTTTCTAACCAGGTTCAGTGGAAATCCTCTTAGAAACCTCATTCAGACCTTCTTATGAGCAAGAGAAGAGTTGAATCAGGATCAGAGATAGCAGGCAACACCATCAGATATTTTGTATCACAGCTGCCATAATCCCGGACTATTGGCTGTCACTTGTGGGAGTTGTCTTCCAAATCATCTGGAGGGCAACAGGCTGCGGTACGGGTTGCCTGCCCCTGATTCCTCCTATCCTACTTAAGGCAAGGAGGGAACCGTTTCACACAGCAAGCAAACCCAAGTTTTCCAAAACCTCTTAAAAATATGTGTGAAGGGGGCCCTCAGAAGACGGTCAGATTCAAGGTAGAGCATGTTAAAAACCCAAATCATGCATACACGTTTGGACCCTTTGCAAGAAACCTTGGTAGGGTTTGGATGCAACTCTAAATCGTAGATTAATGCTACATTTATGAATCCCAAGCTACTGCATATGCATAGACTTTTCCCTCTCCAAAAGAAGTGCACAGATGCAACCATTTCTGTTTTCTTGCTTTGTCCAAACTGCAAATTGTGGTTAGTTTAAACAATAGTTGGTTCAAATAAGCAACAGTCAAACTACACTCTCTTTTCTTTGGTTATTTGGATTGAACCATCATTAAAACTAATAACAGCTCCTAGTTTGGACAAAATGACAGGATTGTTAGATGAAAATGGAAGTGGATAATTTCAGTCTCCTCCTTGAGGCAATGTCAGTTCCAGACAAGCCTGATAGATAAACAAAGGTGCAGTAGAGAAAGCCTTCTAGATTGGATCACTAAGGAAACGGCTCACCACAATTCATAAAGAAATGTCTGAGTTCCAAAGGGCTTTACTACACAAGGCATTTATTGTGTGCTCGACAACTCCCGGTTGTTTACGGCTTCTTTAGACAACGCCGGTGAGTTGTTTAAAGCACGGAAAGTGTGGCATTATTTGTGAAAGCAAAAGAAAATGCTTTTTCCACTTGAGTAATTGCACTATTCTGCTATACCACAGTGCCACCTAGAGGTTACATAGCAGAAAAGCAGGAAAGGAAATGCTCTTCATGTAGTGCAACGAAAATGAAAGTAAATACAGCAGATAAAAGCCTTGTGTAGAAAAGGTCAAAGTCAAAGATTAGCAGAAAGACAAACTCTCTATCCAAAATATGTATCCAGCCTTTTCTCCTCCTCTCCCCTTTTAGATTAACTTCCAGCCTGATGAAGAGTTCTGGAGGACCTGAAAACCTGCTCACTATTCAGTGACATGATGGTTGGTCTTAATAAATGTCTATTATCTATATTAAATCTATATTCAATTTCTATCACGTCTCTCCATAAGCAAACTCAGGGCAACTAAAAGACACTCCTAAGTGAATCTCTTTCACTTCAAACACCTGCACGATAATACTAATCTTCTTCATGCATTTATTTCGATGTTTTGCATCAAATCCTCTGCTGTTAAAAAAAGTCAAGACGGCCTTCAGTGTTCCAAGAAAGCGGCTACATTTTGATCCAAGCCCACGAAGAAGAAGGCTTTCTCGTGAGCCACCTCCACTGACTTGCCCTGCACCTAGGGTTGCCATACATCCCGGAAAACCGGGAATGTCACAGTTTCCAAGCATTTCCAAAACGTCCCGGCCAGTCAGTCAAGAATCCCAGATTCCTGTTCCAGCCGGCCGGAGAAATTCCAACCTCCGAAATGGTGCCTTGAGCCTGCTCAGTGGAGTATAAGTCTCCATACTGAAGTCTCCTCTAGCTTTTCAGAACTAGCGGAGAAATGTAATTTAGTGTCCTTTTTTTCTGTTTGTATGCTTAAACTGCTCTTTGCCTATTATTTATTTGCAGGCGCTTAAGTACTTTAGGCTGCAACTTAATAGGATTTGTTTCTGAGTAGACACACATAGGATTGCAGTGTTAGATAACTAAAACTTAGATAGCTTTCTTTCTTTCCCTAGACCTTTACATATTGCTCTGTTGTTGTTGTTTTTAAAAAAACCTCCTGCCCCCTTCCAAAAAAAAATTGTCCCGGTTTTGTGGATTCAGAATATGGCAACCCTACCTGTACCCCTAGCTTGCTCCCACCCACCCCACCGCCGCAACGGTACTAAATTCCCACTGACATTTCATTCGATCCGCTCTAGACCGGCCCGTGGGGGTGTGGGGGGGAAACGCCGTGCCCTTCAAAATTACAGCAGAGTCGATAAAAAATTCTGGAACGGAGGAAAAGGATGGCGTGAAGTTTGGTAGCCAACCGTGAAGTGGCACCGCATGCAGCCCTCTTTCCGCGCGTCATTAAATACGTGATGCTCTTATCGTAATTTTTTCTCATTTTTTTTTTTTTTTTGCTTCCCCAAAGGAATGAAATTCTATACAAACCTGGGCTTTTAAACTGATCCGGGCTGGGAAGGTGGTGAAGGGGGGAGTTACTCGCTGAAGCAGGGAGCTCGCTACGAAGCATCTGAGCCACCCGTGGCCCCATGGAACCATAGTCTGCGTACGATAATGGAGCCCGTTGCTCACCGGGCGGAGAATAGAAACCGTAATCAGGGAACCCTGGAGATACAGTGACTCTATCATTGTGGATACTGGATTGGTTGTTATTTTCAATATTAAATTGTACTCTCTTTTTTTTCTCTCTCTTTACACTTAGAAATAATGGAAACATAAAAGGGAAAAAAAAATAGAATTTAGAGAAGAGAATGGACCGTGGTTTGATCATACATGCTCCAGGGTCCGTACAGGTACAAAGGCATCAAGCCTGGATTTAAAAAACAAACAAACTGTAGTATTTACTAGATTTACTAGAGGATCTTTTCCGCAGCAGGCATAATAATACATAAATAGGAAATATAGTGCCTGGCTGATTAAAATAACAAGGAATACAGTATATAATGAGAAGTGCAGAGAAAAGCTGAACCAAGGTGGCTGGAGATAGTCTACCTGGATTCATCCACAAAAGAAATCCCCAACCCACAGGTGTATACAAATATATCGTCTGTGCACACGTTTTTATATATACATATATTCACACCAGGTGTGTGTAGGAACCAGAGGTTCTCAACTTTCTCCCTCCCTCTCTTTGCCTTACCTGGATTTTCCTGAAGTTCTGAATTCTCCAAGATCACCTCTCCCCGCACCCTCACCCCCATTTTAGTACTGCATCATTTAAGAATTGCAGTTCGTGGGCCGTTCCGTAATATTCCCCTGGCCACAAGAACTGAAGTCCAGGTGGCCCAAATCAGGCGAGTGAGACTCACCCCACACTGAACTATGGGCCGATTTCAGGCGAGTCCTATCCAATTGGTTTGGGTCATGCAAGAAGTAAAAACAAAGGGATGAAACACACTCACAACCTCCAGATGCCCCTACCCACGGGTTACCAAAATTAAAAAACCCCAACACAATGAGGCAAAGAGCACGAAGTTAAAGTACTCCGCGTTTATCCTGGCAAAATGTAGAGCAGAACCTGCCCCCAAAATGGCGTAGTTCAACATGGTGGGTTGGGATGTGGGCTATTGACTTTGTTCGAATCTCAAAATGCCACATCGCGAGCAGGGAGCATTCTAATGTGTGAAGGACAGCAATCCTCAAGCAGGTTGGCATATTTGCATACATTTGAACAAAACATTTGTTTCCGTCAACCCAAGCAGACTGGAGGTATATTTTAATATCTCTGTGGTCGCTAAGGAGGCAAGGCTGTTTGGTGCAGTGCACGCTGCCCGTGCCTCCTTAGAACACGGCAGCATCTAGAACCCTCGCGGCCCGCAACATTTCTCGTCACCCTCCCAGCTAAAGGAACGAGCAAGTCTGAGCATGCGTGTGAGAAAATACAAAGTTACATTAAAAAAGGAGGGGAAACGAGTTTGGTCCTATATTCTACACCAACCGTATCATCGGAATATATCACACCATTATGAAAACAGAGCCTGCAGATGAAGAACCAAAATTGATCGGGGGGGGGGTAACTCAGAAGAAATAGCTTTCGTACCCCAAACCTCCTTGATTCACCACACTACAGAGTAACTTTTAGGGTCATTTCTTTCTGTTCCTTTCATATCTGATTGCGGCATCAAAGCGCCTGCACTGTCCCCTCTTGTTGGAGGTTGGGTACATACTCTTAAGATGTGTGTTGAGGAGGTGCCCCACGACGCCTTTGTAACCCGGGCAGTGTCAGGCGGCTGCTTATATTAGCTCCCAAACATGCTCTGTGCCACTCCTGCCTGCTTCTCAACCCCCATCTTAACACTGCGCATTGAGAAATGTAGGAAGAGAAGTTAGGGGCACGCCTGGGCGAACTCGTGCAGAATTCATTCCCACGCCGACTTTGATACCAACAAAATTCCCTTTGGTGCCACCTTGTGTTCCTTACGGAACTGACAAGCCTTTGGACTTCTTGGACGGTTCCTCTTCCCAGCTGCTCCCGCCACTGTGAAGCGACCCCAGATCTGCTGGGAGGCTGCTTTCTCTAGGATCGTGCAGCCACATGGGGGAATGCCTGCCTAGGTGGACGTAAATAATTGGTCTCTATTGAGGAGCCGTCCGCATCGGAAGTCTACTTTCAAGCACCTCCAGGGGACACTTAGCGAGTGGGTGGGCCAAGCTGAGCTTAGCATTGTTTCGGCACGTACAAACCCTCCAAGGTTGAGGGGCATTTCTCAGAAGAAGAGTCCTACAGACACGGCCAGGGATTGTGCATGATCTTTTACCTTGCTGAGCCACTGAAAATATGGATGAGCAACGGACCCCACTTTGCCATCGCCAGAGATCCAAGCAAAACTCGAGGAAGACACCGTGTGCTGAAGTTCTCACTGACAACAACCTCCTGACACAGGCTCCTCGTCACTTTCTCTCTCTCTGCCTCCTCTCTTGCCACACGCAATTTGGCAGCCGTTTGCACCATCAGTGTTTATGATAATAACCGTGTGTGCTTGAAAGCAGCAGGAAATTTTCAATATAACTATCATTAAGACAAAACGCTTTAAATCAAAGCCATTACCGCTACTGAGAGTTAAAGCTCACAAGATTAGGCCGCTTTTTATCTTTATGAAAAATTCATAGAACAAGCTGCCAAACATCATCTTCCTGCTCGAGAGAGTAAATGATATAATAATATTTAATGCTGCCGATACAGATGAAAGTGGAGACGGAAGCTGCACGCGGTAATGTGTACATCGGGGAGACACCGTTGAACAAGACGTTCCGACGCCAAGCACATGTAGCGGTGGGCAGGCGTCGCTTTCCCCGGCTTTGACACGTCAGAGACATGTGGTGGCTGCTCTCGGATGTCTTTTACGCTCGGCTGCAACTGGAGACCCAACGCGCAAAAGTGTCGCCACGTCATTCCAAAGTGTGCTTTAGAAGGACCCAACGAAAAACAAATCGGAAGTCGGAAACGCTGAAATGGTTGACGCAGAAGTTATTCCGTTGCACCTTCAGTGGCCGACAAGGAGCCCCGGGGGGGGGGGGGGAGGAGGGCAGGCGCCTACTCCCTCCATTGGCTGGAGGAGAGAACTGCAGACAGTTTGAGCCAAGATACCAATACCACAAACCATCCTCCTGGTTCAGCCTAGGAATCAGGTGGTACTAAAGAGCCAATCCTGTGCCACTCGCTGCTGGAGAGCCGCCAAGGTCCACTGCGCTCCCTCAGTCCTGTCATCTTGTTGCTCAAGGGAGCCCTTGTGCTGCTCCTCTGGGTAGGCGGGTGGCCTTTTGCCTCAGATACTTGTCAACTCTCGCAGCATGGAGGATGGGAGTGGAGGCTGGGGCTTGGCAGAAGCGAACCCGAGCATCTGGCAATGTGTCTCGCAGTTTAGAGAGGTAACAGAACTCCTCTATGATGTCTGATTTCTAAAAAATCTGATGAGCTCAGGGGACCCCAGTCCTTTGCTGGCCTGTGAGCAGATATCTGGAACAAATACCACATTTGCACCATGTGAGCTCCCTGGAGGATGGCCAGGATAATCATAATTTAAAAACTGAAACAAACGAATCTGCATCATCATATGTTGTTATGCATGTCAACTGGAAGGAAATGTTTTGTGGAGAAAAGAGCAGTCCAGGCTACTGCAAGTAACGTTCATTTACCCTTGCAGAAACGCAATCGCCACACTACGCTCCCGAGATGAAATGGAAGAATAAAGGCACTAGATGTGAAGCGACTCGCTCTTTTCTCCCCCCCCCCTTGCTCAAATTCCACGTGGGGCAGGGGAGGAGCGCTGGGGCATTTTATTTAGCAGTCCATGGGGAAAGAGTTGGAAGTTCTGGCACTGCACTCTCGCACTGTGGCCAAGAGTGTGTCCAGCTAGAGAAGTGAGCCCATGTGACAAGGCACAGCAGGTCTTGCGGGGCTTGGCTGCAGGGTGTCAAACTGTCTCCGGAATGCCAACCGGCATTCCAACCTTACAGTCCGAAACCTCACCGTTTTTAGAAAGCACCGTCCTTCAGTTGCATGCCGATGCCTTCTTCTGTTTGAGCGTAGCTTCTCCAGTTACTTAAAGATGCCTGCCGGTTCGTCTTGCGTTCATTCCTCTGAAGCATGGGTTGGTCTGGAGGTAGGTAGACCATGATCCACTGGTGGGCCACTGGCCTAGTTACCTGCTGGTTGCTGGGATTTCTGCAAAGTATGGCGGACTAGGTAGGCCGCAGTCTGATCCAACGAGGTACTTCTTCGCTTCTTAAGTGTGAGTTCCGTACTCCGAATCCAGGAACACAATGAGAGGTGCTCAAATGTGCGTCGCAAACCGCAGAGGCATCCGCGCGGCCACAATTTGTTGTAGACTCTTTCCGTCACCTTCTGGAATGATCCAGAGTTGAATCCAATAGGGATGTGCTCCGCTCCGATTAGGAGCGTAGAAGCAGTAGCGGATTGGCCTGCTCCGCCTTACCCAGAGGCGGAGTAGGAGCGGACCGCGGACCCCCTAGAAGCAAGGCGAAGAGAAGCGACCATTTTTCGGAGCTCCGAGTTCAGTCGGAGCGCTCCGGTCGCCATCTTGAAAACATTTCGCCATAGGATTGCATTGCGGCAAATAATCGCGCATAACTACGTTGTTTTTGAAGCTATCGTTCTGGAAATTCTTGTGCACAGAGAGTCGTGGATGGGGGTCATTTTGAGACCACTCTCACCTCTCTGCGTGCTGTGGTTCACGTGCAATATTTTTTTAAAAATCGGGTCAACCGCGGGGCTCAAACTGCGTTTCGGCTTTTCGCCCATAGGATTGCATTGAGGGAAAGAATCGGGGATAACTGGGGGGGGGTTTAAGCTATCGTTCTGAAAATTCTTGTGCACAGAGAGTCGTGGATGGGGGTCATTTTGAGACCACTCTCAACTTTCTGCGTGCTGTGGTTCACGTGCAATATTTTTTTAAAAATCGGGTCAACCGCAGGGCTCAAACGGCGTTTCGGCTTTTCGCCCATAGGATTGCATTGAGGGAAAGAATCGGGGATAACTGGGGGGGGGGTTAAGCTATCGTTCTGAAAATTCTTGTGCACAGAGAGTCGTGGATGGGGGTCATTTTGAGACCACTCTCAACTTTCTGCGTGCTGTGGTTCACGTGCAATATTTTTTTAAAAATCGGGGTTTGGGTTTTTTTTTTTTATTATTATTATTTTTTTGGAAGCGATGACAGGCACATTCAACTCCCAATCCTGATGAGAATTCATCTCCTCAGAAAGCATCCTCCTCCAATCCCAGCGTTGGAGGGGGGACTAAGGCAGACCCACCCTGAGAACTTTCTGTTTTGTGTCTCTTTGTGGGTTGGCGTTCGTGGAGGGAACACTTACTTAGCTAGTGCTCCTGCTTTGGAGATAGATTAATTTAATATAGGTTTAGTTTGGCGCGTGTGTGTGTTTGTTTGCTTCTTTCTGACTTGTAGCTTAGTTTGCCCTGTGTTTTCCCCTTACTTTGATTTAATATAAACTTTATTTTTGAATTTTGGAGTGTGTGGTTGGGTTGGTTGCCCCCCCCTTCCCTGTATTAAAGCCTGACTGTTCTGCTTTTGTGAAAGCTTTCTTTTGAAAGCATACACACACTTTTTGTCCCATTTCCCTACATTTATTAGTAATATTCTAAAACATATTATTATATTCTTGTAGATATTCTTAGTAGTATATTCTCATACATATTAGTAGTAGTATATTTTATTGTTCTTGTCCCATTTCCCTACATTTAAACATATTATATTCTTCTTATACATATTCTTAGTAGTACCTTATACATAGTATTAGTAGTATTAATATTTTGTTAGTCATCATGAAAAGAGAAAGCAGGCGTGCTGAAAGCAGCAAGGCTCAGTCTGCCAGCAGGGCTTCCTCTCCTCCTGTGAAACTCAAACGGGCAACTCCTTGGCTGACTGCTCCAAAACAGAAGCAGGACAAGCAGCAGGCAGAGCCACTCTCTTCTGCAACTTGTGCCCGGCGTTCTCTTTTTGAGGGTGGGAATGGGAAAAGTGCCCGTTTGCAAGAGGCACGTGGCAGCAGTGCCATTAGAGGAGGAGGAGTATCCCCAACTCCTTCATTCTCCTTTCAGCCCACGAGCCCGCTGATGGACCTAGACGAGGTCCTCAGCACAGTGGAGGGGGGGGAGGAGGAGGAGGCGGTGGGCCTCCAGGATGTGGGGGCTGAGGAGGAGCAGCAGCAGGCCGAGGCTCTCTCCCCAGTCTCATCCCACACCCCTGTTTCTGTGGCAACACCAGAGAGCTCAGGCGGGCAATTGGTGGTGTCACCACAGAAACGAAAGACAAGCATCGTGTGGGACCACTTTGAGTTGGGAGCGGATCCCCGCTTTGCTGTCTGTCGCCACTGCAAACTCAGCCTAAGCAGGGGTTCATCGACAGGGCATTATGGAACCAGCAGCATGAAGATGCATCTTCATAGGCAGCACCAGGCGATCTTGCTGGGGAAAGAGGCGGGCAAGGCGACTGGTTCCAGGGGAAAGCCGAAGGCTGCTGCTGGCACTGCCACTCTAAGCTCTCCATCTCCCATCCCCACAAGGGTTAGGCAGGCAACCCTGCAGGACATGGGGTGGGGGAAGTATTGACCCACAAGATGGCGTTTTCCAATGCCCACCCAGGGTGCTACTGTGTTGGGGCATCTGCCGGGACTGACTCCTCCCCAATACTAGATCTATGACATGTCACTCTGCCTGCCCCTCTGCTAGCCTGTCCTCCTCGGTGACCGACTCGCTGGGATGGTTTGCGTTTGCAATGCGTGACTAACTGCAATGCTGGCTTAGAAACCAGCCATCACTTCCTTGTGCCCCCAGAAATGCCCGCAGCCTGCCTGCCTGCCTGCCCGCCTCCCCCGGGGTGCTGCTGTGGTGGGGCATCTGCCAGGACTGACTCCTCGCCTACTCTGCCTGCCTCTCTGCCCGCCTGGTGCCTGGTTTGCTCCCAATCGTCCTCCTCTGTGCCCCTCAAGGCGTAACTGCTGGCTTAGAAAGAAACAACCAGCCATCTTTGCCTCACTTTGCGCCCACTTATGGGTTGGTTTGCTATGCGTTAGTGCTCAAGCCATCCTTGCGGCACTACAATGCATGCTGCCTGCCTGCTTTCCATTGATGGTGCTATATAAATAAATAATAATAATAATAATAATTCTCCCCTTCCCGCCTTGCAGCGATGGTGTATGTGTCTTGCTTTGACTAAGGGGAGAAGTCCTTCCTGCGCTCACTTAGACTTTATCAAATTCAATAATCCCTTTTTCAAATGTGCCAGAAGATTTAGGGTTATCTCGTGGCATGTTGGGATTGCCTTGGAACTGGCCCCATTGAGCTGTCTGCAATTGCAACTTTAAATCCCTGACATACTGGAGTGTTCAAATTTCAAAAGTTCCCCTAACATCAGGGGATGATGGGATTGCCTTGAAACTTGGTGTCCATGGGGACACATGGGTAAGCTGTCATGGGACCAAAGGATAGGTTTCTAACGTGCAAATTGACGTAGTTGTAGAATGGGACTTGATTTGGGGTGAGTTAAAAAGTTTAAGCCGCGCCAAAAATCAGGGGATGATGGGATTTGCTTGCAACTTGGCGTGCATGTGGACACATGGATAAGCTCTCCTGGTGCCGAGTTTGAGGTTTCTAACATGCAAATTGACGGAGCTATCCCAAGGGGTGTGAATGGGGTGCCCGATTTTCATAAATTCCCCAAAAATCAGGGGATGATGGGATTGCCTTGAAACTTGGCGTGCATGTGGACACGTGGATAAGCTATCATGGTGCTGAGTTTGAGGTTTCTAACGTGCAAATTGACGTAGTTGTAGAATGGGACAATTTGGGGTGAGTTAAGCCATGCCAAAAATCAGGGGATGATGGGATTTGCTTGCAACTTGGCGTGCATGTGGACACATGGATAAGCTCTCCTGGTGCCGAGTTTGAGGTTTCTAACATGCAAATTGACGGAGCTATCCCAAGGGGTGTGAATGGGGTGCCCGATTTTCATAAATTCCCCAAAAATCAGGGGATGATGGGATTGCCTTGAAACTTGGCGTGCATGTGGACACGTGGATAAGCTATCATGGTGCTGAGTTTGAGGTTTCTAACGTGCAAATTGACGGAGCTATCTAAAGGGGTGTGAATTAGGGTTATGGGAGGTGCGTTAGAGGGTAGAGCCGCGCCAAAAATCAGGGGATGATGGGATTTGCTTGCAACTTGGCGTGCATGTGGACACATGGATAAGCTGCCCTGGTGCCGAGTTTGAGGTTTGTAACATGCAAATTGACGGAGCTATCCCAAGGGGTGTGAATGGGGTGCCCGATTTTCAAAAATTCGCCAAAAATCAGGGGATGATGGGATTGCCTTGAAACTTGGCGTGTGTGTGTATACGCCCATGAGGTGTCATGGTGCCAAACGTGAGGTTTCTAACTTCAACGGAAAAAAAGTTGTTTACTTTTTTAGCTTTCAATGCAAGCCTATGGGGGGGCAAAAACGGAGCTCCGGATCCGATCCGGAGCTCCGGGCGGAGCGGAGCGGAAGTGGGCGGAGCGGGGGCGGGGCGGAGCGACCCGCTCCGAAAAATGGCGGATCTGCAAGTGAAGCGGAGCGGGGGGTCCGTGCACACCCCTAGAATCCAATAGTGCTGTGAGCCAAACGTTAAAGCATAGGAAAAACAACAACAAGAAGAAGAACAACAACTAAATTTACAGCATGCAAGGAAAAAAGCAGCTACAAGCCAGGAGGTACCCTGAATATGGCGAAGAAACCAACCTGTGTTTCTCCCAGAGAGTAAGCAAAGAGGAGGCCTTGTATACAGATAGGCTAGAGTAGCTGGCCTCTCACCAAACTGGTAAGCGAATGGCACTGAAACGTTATGTATTTCCCCACTGACTGCAAGAGCTACTAATGACCATAAGCAATATCTAGAGTTTCTTATAACTTATTAAGGTACGGGCGGGTGACTTTTTCAATACTGATGGCCGCACGAGAAGTATGTCACAAGCCGGAAAGATACAACTATGAATCGCTGTATGAATCATTTACATAGCTACTTGCAAATGATTTATAGAATTTGCGTTACAATTCCCATCGACATAGCCGGTGTCAGAAGTACAGCGCCATGACACGTCACACTGATGGGCGGAGAGAAGAGGGGTGTCTTTGCAAACCGAGATTTCATGATCAAAAGTTGATACTTTTGGGGCGGAGCAAGTGAGGAATCTTCACATTTTCAAGTTTACATTTTAAAAATGGAAGCATATACTTGAGGAAGAAAGTCCTTCCCATTCCTGGATGATTTACTCTAGCTGGTAAACCAGCCTTCTCCAATCTGGTGCCCTCCAGATGTGTTGGACTGCAACTCCCATCATCCCCAGTCAACCTGGGATGATGGGAGTTGCAGTCCAACACATCTGGAGGGCACCAAGTTGGAGAAGATTGGCCTGGCTTATAGGGCCAGTGCAATGAACAGCTTCTTCAAATTCCAGACAGGTTCCCTGAATTGAACTGTAAACTATTATTATTATTATTATTATTATTATTATTATTATTATTATTATTATTTTTATTTATTTATTTATTTATTTATTTATATAGCACCATCAATGTACATGGTGCTGTACAGAGTAAAACAGTAAATAGCAAGACCCTGCCGCATAGGCTTACAATCTGTAATAAGTCTGGTGTAAGTGAGGAACTATTGCTAAGTAAGACTCCAGCAACCGCATCAGAGGTTTCCTTGATTAGGACTTAGGAAAACTGCACCATATTTTTTCTCTCGACATCCACTACGAACAATCTGGTCACAACACCCAGAAAACTCCCAGAAGTCACTTATTACGAAGCACTATTCCATGACATGATGTAGGCACTGTTTTTATATTTGAAATGACTTACACACAGACAGGCCTTTCGTCTCTAGGAAGATGCATTCTATACTATCAGGCCTGACGTAAAGAGGGTGCAAGACTGATGGAATGTTATTTATTTCTGACCGTTTTTCTTCAACAGAATGCGGGGAAATTGATGTAGGGTTCCCAGGCAGTCTCCTGTTCAAGCACTGACCAGTCGCAACCTTCCATAGCTTCAGCAATGTCGCTGCATCATGTCTGTTTTCAGACCATAAGCTTGGTCCAAATTTGTATTATTTTGATTTGAGATTGGGTTCATACAGCTTTAGCCAAGTGACCTGCAGAACTGGAATTATAAGCATGAGGCTGGACGGGCGTTCCTAAGCCAGAGGGCTCAGTGTTGTGAAAGGGAAGTTGTAGGTTTGGTGATGCTTTCAATGCAATGATTCTGACCAGAAAGGCTGTGAAGCAATTAATTGCACAATGAAGAGAATCTAAATGTGGAAATAAAACACTGCCCCAAGAGGCAAGACGTCCTTTTTAAAAATAATGAAATGAAAACCTGAAGATGTTTTTCTGGGATTAAGATTGAAACCCGGTCGCTCCCTAAATAGCAGGCAATGCCGTAGCGCACATCACAGGCCTCTGCTAAGTCATTTCTCACACAGGTGTCGTGCAATATCAGAGGATTCCCCACGTTCCACTTCTGAACGCACTCTTTGAAGGTAGTCCACCACCTCTTTGGAAATAGATTTGCTCATCTCGGAGCGGTTTTTCGCAATAGCAATATGAGCCAAACAGCAGCATAAGGTGTTCCGTTAGCACTGCAGGGCAGGGCATCCGAGCAAATCAGAAGAACAAGACTGTGTGCTCAAGCCCTTCTCATATTGCCTTCACTTAAAATCCACCTCCATCATGCCTGCAGCCTCCTGTGACCTCAAATTATTGTGTTACATCCATGGCCCTGATCTTGGGGAAAAGCTATTGGTGCTTTGTACAAGATGAAGATCATACGGATTTCAGAGTCTGCAGAAAAGGTTAGAACATTCCTTTGTAAGCGTTGGAATGTATCGATCACTTTAGGTACCTAAACTGGGTAGCATAATCACCAGGGAGGCGAAATGTAGCTCAGACATCCATTGTGCAGCCAGATTCATGATACATCTCAAGAGATAGTCGGATACGTTTGGAGCGGCCAAATCCCCATGGCAGGTATTAAAAGGAGCTGCAATGTCCTGGCTTCAGCATCCTGTTTTGTGAAATACGGATGCCAGCCAGTGACGGTTCTGCAAGATCAAATCCCACTGAAATCAATGCAACTCAAACGTTCACGGGATGCAGCGGAAATACAATACATCCATTCTGGCACAATATGGTCAGACGGGTGTGTTTTCAGTTGCATTTGTAGCATCAGCAAAAGGATGGATACATGGGACAGAGGGGTGAAGGAACATCTGTGGCGTCTCAATCCAGGACCATGGAATACCCCTGGTGAGCACAGCTCAAAGATATGGCTGACCGGAGGAAAAGTTGTGTAAGGAAAGAGCTAATGAACTGTGGAAATGGCCAACGATAGCCACTTTGCAGGTTGCCCGGTCTTATCAACAGTGATCTACAGGACAGGATGAAGACTTAAGAGAACAAAGAGAAGATGGTTAAAGTCCATGGCTTGTCTAACATGCACCTCTGAACTGGGGCCAAGGCTCATGATATGATAGCACTCTTCAAATACTTAAAAGGTTGTCACACAGAGGAGGGCCAGGATCTCTTCTCGATCCTCCCAGAATGCAGGACACGGAATAACGGGCTCAAGTTAAAGGAAGCCAGATTCCAGCTGGACATCAGGACATCCAGTACGACAATGGAACCAGTTACCTAGGGAGGTTGTGGGCTCTCCCACACTAGAGGCCTTCAAGAGGCAGCTGGATAACCGTCTGTCAGGGATGCTTTAGGGTGGATTCCTGCATTGAGCAGGGGGTTGGACTCGATGGCCTTGTAGGCCCCTTCCAACTCTGCTATTCTATGATTCATAATGATGATAAGTTATTCTCAAGAGACTTTGTCCTAAAATAGAGAACGCTTAGCATTTCCCAAAGCTCTGCTGAGGACAAAGGAATTGCAGTGAAGTGGAGGTTTAAGGAAAATGCTGATTTGCAATGCCAGATAGTTGGAGCACTGGGGTATTAACACACTTTAATCTAGTAAAACTGGGGCATTTCATCTCTAAGTTAGCTGCCATCCCAAGACCATAACTCTATTAGCAACAAGCGCACCATTAACAAAGCTTTTAGCTCAGTGTAAAGGTGACTGTCGACAAGTGATTGTGGACACATTAACGAAATACTTGACATGCGCCAATTATTAAAAAAGAAGAAAAGACGCACGCACCAACCAAAATCTACTGAAATCATCTCTTCAAGCCCTGCAACTGTTCACGGTAGCAAATAAACACATTTCTCATCTGAGCAGCGAGGTTTTGCGAGAGATCAATATTTATAGCGTAATCAAAAATCACGAATTAAACGCAGCGTCGCTCTTGCACGGGGCCGAGGCCGTCACGCACCGGGGGGGGGGGAGGGAGGGATGTGCAAGGCTTCGCCAAGAGAATCTGCAATCAGGGAGCCGTTTCTTCTTGCAGCATTTGACAAAAGAGTTTCCACTTGAGGGGCTCATCTTTAATCATTATAAAAGCACCGAAGTTTAATCCATTTTTGATGTAAGTGCTAATAGCTCTGTGTCCTTGAAGTTCAAAGTGGTCTTCGTGCATGTCACTAATTAGCCAAGCAAGCAGCCCGTCCGCTCCCTCTCATGCTTCTAATTAGATCCTTAACAACAAACAAATGCCGACCTTACGAAGACTGTGCTACATTTTTCTCCTTTTTTAAAATAGTTTTGGAGGGCAGGCACTGTCCTGCCGCCCCTTGGAAAACCCTTTGGTTTTGGAGAATTGGGAGCACACAAATTCTGCTTTGGATGAATGTAGAGGCTGAAGGTTACAAGACAACGTCATGGTGGACTATTCAAATCAGCCTGGTCACCCATATTGGTTCATGGGATAGAAAGGAAAAGTCAACCCAGAATGCCATACCACTTTCTATTAGAACTACTGGGAACTGCTTCAACACAATGGTTAATAACATAAGCAAGGACCTGGGAATTGCACTGAAGAAGACCTCTCCACCCTGTGGGAAATGGTACAACAGAACCTTCTGGGATCTGTAGCACATTCTTTTCTTCTTTGCTGACCCAGTGGGTTAGAGATCCTTTGACCCTGACATCAATCATTGGTTGCCTACCCTCAGTGGTAGAGTGGATGCTTTGCACACAGAAGGTCCTAGGTTCAATCCCAACAACTCCAGGTAGGACTCTTGTCTGAAACCGCTGCCAGTTGACATGGACAATACCGGGCTTGATGGTAAATGGTCTGACAGCACTTCCTACGTTCCCTTCCCTTTTGCCTCCTTAGTCCTTCGGCCGATGTTCTAATCCTTGAACGCTGGGCCTCCCATCTCATTGTGTTACCTTCTCTCTCAACTCTGTAGCATTTTACCGCTTTCCGCTGACAGCAAAGGAAAGCAAGGCTGCTCAACTTAGTGCAGCTCTGTGCGTAGCACTAGTCACCCATCCACTCCCTTGAAGCCACAAAATAGCATCTGCTCCCCACTGACAGACTTTCACTTGGGAGCAACCCAAGTAGCTCTTCCAATGAGTAAAAGAGGAGTAAGGAATACTATCAATATTTGTCCATTGAACAGATGAATATCTCACTGATCAAGATGAAGTCAATAAAGCATCAAGAGACTCCATAATCTTTAACACAGAAGCTTATCACAAATGAGTTGATGGCCTGCAGTAGTATCCAGCAGTGATTAAAAAAAAAAAAGTGGACTTCTGGAGAAAGGCACAACAGATGCTGGGAGAGGCCCAGGCCGCTTCAAAGACGTCTCTTCCCAATTAATGGCTTCACCGGGTCAGCAGGCAGCAAAATACGGTAGTTGGTATGCTCCAGACCTTTGCGAGGTTGATTATTACTGCCAGGTGTCCACAAAGCAATCTGTCTGCTTTTTTTCCTCTACGGGATCCCACCTATGGGAACTCTGAACCATACGGATGGCCACCTGTAGTCCAAGAGTCTCATGACATCACTGTCTTAGTTACATGGAACATTCCATGATCGCTCTGGGAAGGCTCATTATGAGGACATTACAGAACCCTCAAGGCAGAGGATAGTCTTTATGCTCCAGGGTGGAGTCATCGACACACGAGTGGCAGAGGGGACCGGAAGGGCAAAGATGATAACGTGAAGGAAGCTCCGAAAAAGCTACTGAGGAGAGGCTGCTGGTTGATGATGCTATAGGAGAAGCTTTGCAGCTGAACAGCTGGCTGGTTAGTTCAACCAACATGTGACACCCAGCCCTCCTCCCCCACTCTTTTGACTCTCGCTGCCCCTTCAACTTGCCAAGCAAGAATGCTGGAGAGAAGCCACCGAGCAGAGTTCCCTGCTGAGGCCGAAACTCAAGATGGAGCAACCCTATAACCTCTCCAGCCGCCTCGATCTTCCTTCTCCCCAATAAGGCGCAGCCCCTTCTGACCTTCCCTAGGCCTTGTAAGAGCTTTTGCCTCAGTCCTATTTTATCCTCCGTTCCTCCTTTCTTCAACATCATATCTCCATGACTCATTTCACACACACCCAAGTCCTGCTTTTCTTCTCCGTGCCTCTTTGGGCGCACTTCTTTTAACCCTCCTTCCCCTTGACTAGCATGCTCAAATAGCAGGCAGCCCTCTTTGACCTTGACCCATTACATTTCTTGAGAGCCTTTCCTCAATTCCTTGCCTCCTCTGCCATTTCCCTCTCGTCTTCTTCCCAATCTATCCTTCCCTCAGGTTTCTCTTTCTCAGCCCATTGTCTACTCTGAGCTTCCAGGGGCCTCTTCCCAATTCTCAGTCCTGCTACTGATCCCAGCCAAAGTGACAACTATCCCTTCCCACACAGAAGCGGGATTGCAAACTGCTAAACTCCCTTAGTAACTGACCGTTCTGTGATGCCACAGAAGCTTAGCCAATTAGTCCACAAGCACATTACAATAAAAATAATAATAATAATGTTCGCTTTTGGCAAGAATGCAGACTAGGAGAAGGGATTCCTCCCCACAGAACCCCTCTGCAGCGGGAAAAGAACTCAGCACTTCCCTCTAAGATCTTCCTAAAACCTCAGACTAGGTTCCTTTCCTTCAAATGCCAAAATAAATTATCTCCCATTCTAGATAGTGCTCTGCTGTTGATTCCGGTCTAGGAAGATGCATACTTCGCACCTGAATTTTTCTGGGGCTAACTCAAGATTTGCACAACTTCAGAGGTTTGGACTTCAATCTTAACCTTTCTCTTTCCTCACGGACAACTCCACGTCCACCACTTTTCCTATCTCCAGCTATCGCTTCTACTAAAAGCAGAGCGACGAGTCGCCTTACTCCAAGACAGAAACGCTTCTGAATCATTTTGCTTTTTTTTTTAACCGGAAGGAATGAAATCACCTCGCTGACTTTTTTCCGCTCCCCGTTCAGCATAAGGCTTCAGCCGCTACCTTTTCACCACTGGCGACCAGATTTGCATTAATTGTTTACCACAGCCTGGACAGGCCTTTTATTAATATTAATGAGTGAATGGGAAGAAAGGGACCCTTTATTTTTAGCCTGCTCTAATTGCGTAGTAATTATTCATCTACAAAACAAATGAGCCGAACTCCATTGCTATGGCAACTGAAACTCTGGCCTCCCGCTGTAGCACATTAACGGGCCCTCACTCCTGTTCTATTTGAAATTGAGGCCTTTTGTGTAACAACTGGGAAAAAGAGGCAAATTGAAATAAAGCCCAAGACTTAGGACTTAAGTTTAGGTCTCAATGGTCATTATCAGGTCGTGGCTTTAAGAGGCCGTTCACATTTTGAAATACATTGTGATTTATGTATGACGTACCGTTATATATTTATTTAGAATATTCATATACTTTTCAGTGTGAAGTTCTCAAAGCGGTTCACGCAGTCAAAGAGGGCGACAACTGGAAACCATTCTTAATGGAATCATCTCGATTCTAAACTTCCCACTACAGTTTAATGGGTCTTCGAAGGGAAACATTAGGACAACCTGCAATTAAGATTGGCCACTGCAAGGGATTGGGGAGGGGGAGATAATAATGCTGACCTACCTTACAGGGTTGTTGTCAAGATGAGTGAGATAAAGTATGTGATGTGCTTTGAACACTTAATTTATTACATTTGTATCCCACCTTTTTTCCTCCAAGGAACCCAAGGCGGCATACATAATCCTCCTCCTCTCCATGTTTCCCTCACAACAACAACCCTGTGAGGTAGGTTGGGCTGAGAGAGTCTGTGACTGGCCCAAAGTCACCCGGTGGGCTTCCATGGCCGTGTGGGGACTAGAACCCAGATCTCCCGACTCCCAGTCCAACACCTTAGCCACTACACCACACTTCAAGTGGACCAAGTAAGCTTTATTCTGTCAACTGACCAAGTACATTATCTCATATCAAACAGGAAAGGCAGCTGCACCCAGAGACAAATGAAGCACTAAAAATACCCTGGTTTTTGTGGCCGGTTTCCCTGTCATGTGGGTCATTTCAATCCATTAAAACAACTGCAGCAGCAGCAGATATTTATAACGGAGGATAATCTATGCATGGCTACTAGTCATTATGGCTGCAGGTGACTCCTAAGTTCCAAGGCAGCACCCCTCTCATTAGCAAGAGCCGGAAAGGGCTATTTGCCAGTGGGCCTCCTGGGGCCATCTTGTTGGCCACCGTGGGGAACAAGAGGTTGGACTAGATGGACCTTGGGTTCAATCCAGCAAGACTTGGTTCAATCTGCTTTAAGGTGGATTCCTGCACTGAGCAGGGGGTCAGACTCGATGGCCTTAGAGGCCCCTTCCAACTCTACTCTTCTATGATTTTATGATTCTGTGACTCTTCTTACGTTCTTCTAAGCATTTTCTCATGGCAAAGGATAAACAGGAGGGGACCGGGGCTGGAGAAAGGACCGGGACACGCTGTCTTCCCCACTCCCCTGTTGACAGGCCTTTAGCTGGCAGAGGGACCAAACTAATAGTTCCTGAGTGAGAAAAGACCTTCCCGAGGAAGAAAAATACCCTATAAAATGTGTGGGAACCACCAGTGGCTTCAATTAAAAGCTCTAGAATTGCTAGAGTGAAATACACAGAAAAATGAGCAATTGGTCACAGTCAGACAGGCAGCTGTCTGATGCATACTGAGGAGAGCAGAGGACCGTGAGCCGTGCTTCTTGGAGAAATGAGTCGTTGCACACGTAAAACTTTTGAGACGTTTTCTATCCCATCTTTACAGCAAATTCACGAGGGAAGGGCAGCTTATTTTCAACCTAAGGAAACACCAATCTGTGCCTTCATCTATCTACACTTAAAACATAGGAACATACGATTTTTGCCCAGAGAGGACTAGACTGTGGGTTGGTATAAAAATGTAATAAATGAAATGAATGGATGGATGGATGAAGAACGAAAGAGCGCTGCTGGATCAGACCAAGGGTCCATCTCGGAACCCACTAGCTGCCTGTGTGAAGCCCAGAAGTAGGACATGGCCGCAATAGCACCATCCCACTGATGTTCCCTATGTAACTGCTGTACATAGACCTACTACTGGAGGCAGCATGTAGCCATCAGGACTAGTTGTCATTGGTAGCCTTCTCCCACAAGAATTTGTTTAGTCCCTTTTTAAAGTTATCCAAACTAGTGGTCATCACTGCATCCTATGGTAGTGAATTCCATCGTTCCTGCACCAACTTGCTCTTTGAACAACTCAAGGCCACTTCGCCATGGTTTCCAATCTGACCTGCTCAGGTTTCATTTGCAAGTCTTCAGACATCCCGTTGGCCAATCCTTCTGGTAGAGATCCGAATTTGACATCTGGACCCAACACCTGACCTGCTGAATTACCCAGGCTCTCTGCCACTTTGCATCTGTCCACGCCTGTTTCGGGTAGAATCTTCTCTTAAGAAATGCCGGAATAGCTTTTGGGAGGACCAGTGCCCTCTTGGGACGGCTATAAGTGGAAAAACCGGTAACAACGGTAGGAAGGAAGAAGTGAAGACCTCCCTCTTCAGCGCCGTGCTCCACCAAGGGAGAAACGAGTTGTGTCGAGCGGGTGTCCCAAGGTTTGCCAAGGGTGGAGTAAAATTCATTCATGGAGTGAAAGAACCTTCAGTGCATGATTGGTCTGTTTGGCTCAGGGCCATTCAGGAGGATGTGGAGTGCGTGAAATGAGGCACCCTGCAAGTCAGAGCGGGTTCCGCGCAAGAGTGTTTGCCCATCGAAAATGATTCCGCTGATTGAGAAGACCATTAAAAGTTAGCGACTACATTCATTAAAGATTAACTTATACTGTACTTAAGTCTGCACTCCTGAGCTGGTCACTAATTGCGCTGGAGATGATTTATCAAGTGCCCTGGATTTTCTATTACAAAATAAGTGATTAAAAGCTGATATATTTTCCCCACAATAGAATCGAGTGAAATGACTCCAGCTGGGGTCAAAACGTGGCCGTGGCGAGGTCTGACAATTACAGATTTACAGAGAACCTCAGAGTGCTCGGCAGGAGAGACGGCGCTTCAACGGGTCGAAGAAGACAAACGGACGCGGTGCAGCTGGGCATCGTAGGAGACACTCACAGGTACCCAACGTCTGTAATGGGAGCTTTTCAAATGATCATTGATCAATGATGGGCTCCAGAAGGCGGGTGGACATCTTTCTACTTTTAGTCCTTCTTGAAAGAGCGACATAGGAGAGTAATAGTACGTAGCACAGGATGGCGGAGACCAGTAGCTCTAGGAATTTCTGCTCTCTCTGCATCTTTCACAAAGAGCCTAGTGACAACACGAATTTATATTTTTCTCTACCAACATATGCTCAAGGCTTACATTGCCATGCTACCATCCTTTTAAACAGAAGATTGATTGATTGAGGAATGGAATCCATGAACTACTGCACCAGACCAATTCCCCAGAGGTGATTTAGAAATTCTCACACAAGCACCCATCCTTAAAGAAGATTGCCAAAGCTGACTTCCCACGGCACCTTTTTCGGGCACTGAATGGAGGAAGCTGCCTTAGACAGTTCCTTGTAGACTATGTATTATTTAAGGGACCAACCCAATGCAAAGCTTTCTGATCAATGCAGCCCAAAGGACGCCTGTATACATGCATAGCAATGTATTCCATCCCAGCTAAAAGCGTCCTGGGTAGCAGGGCTGGGAAACGTCTCTGCCCAGACCTTGGAAAGCCACTGTCAGGCACAACAGACATCAGAGTCCATGTTCTGCATGCAGAAGCTCCAGGCAGGGTTTGGATAGACCCGTGATTGAAGCCCTGGAGAGCTGCTGCCAGTCTGTGTAGGTCAGCCTCCCCCAACATGGTGCCTTCCAGATGTGTTAGACTGGATGAAGGACGGGAGTTGTAGTCTGCCCTGGCTGGGAATGATAGGAGTTATAGACCAACCCCACTGAAGCAGGCCAGATTTTGAGGGGGCGGGGCTGGAGTAGATTGTAAAGCAGCATCCATTTCTCAGGGCTGCTTAAGACCTTGGAGGACAGGTGCTCGTCAGATGAGGTAGACGGACCAATCAGCTGACTCTGCTTGTTGCAGAGCAAATTACAATGGAAAGTCCTCAATCTCCGCCATTGTCCACTTCAAGGACTTGGAGGCTCTGCCCAAGTGTAGACCAGAGATAGATTCTTTGGACTACAACTCCTACAAGCACTGGGGCCCATGGGAGTTACAGTCCAAAGCACTAGGAGGGCTTCAAGTTGCCTACCCCCACTGCAGCCAGTAATCACGTTAGATGGGCCAGTTATCCAACTCTGTATACAGTAGTTTTGATATGTTTGCATAATATAGGCAGGGAAGTTTGGAAGAAAGCAAGGAGGCTGCTATACCACCAGTGCTAAGCTCTCTGTTTTTAAACACAGCTGTTCCATCCTATCTGCATTAACAGCTACTAGTAATGGCCATATACCATACTAACAGTCTATGTGCTGCACTATGTAGCTCTTGAGTAGCTCTTTCCATTCACAGATGTCAAGCCATATTTTAAAGCATTGGTCTTCGACTGGTGGGTTGAGACCCACTACTGGGTCGCAGCTTGGCCTTACTGGCAGCATCACTGCCACACAAAATTAAGGTGCAAAAATGAAGCCATGTTTCTCGGTCTTCAAAGGTTGAAGACCCCTTTCTTAAAGGTTGTTACTTTAGAGTTAACATGGCCAAAATTAAAAAGGGGACCTCGATTCTGCATGGGAGTTTTATGGCAGAGAGAGGACTGGAGTCTTGGCGCAACAGTCTGTCTAACGGATAACCTGGTTTCTCGGAACCTATAGCCAAAACATGCCTTCCCCAACCTGGCACCTTCTAGATATGTTGGACCATAACTCCCATCTTCCCTGGCCACAGGTGGGGATGATTAAAGTTGTACTTCAACACATCTGAAAGGGTGCCAGGTTCGGGGGGGTGGGGGAGTCGGTGATACAGCCTTTCCGGTTTCACCCTGCCGGCCAGGCAAGCAGGTGTATCAACAGACTACTTCTTTTCGCCACAGTCTAGAGTCAAAATGAGTAGGTGCGTCTCATACATCAGATTTTCACTTTCAGTTGCATCAGCTCTGCAGTTACTGAAATTATCGGCCTTTCCAAAGTCTGGATGGAAGTGCTGCTTGTTACTCTGGCTTTTGAGAGTACAAGACCTAGACAGTTAAGTAATTTATTTTAAGCATTCAAGGTTCCTTCTAGGCAACCACCCTGGAATCCAAGTGGCCATCTAAACTGTTTCAACATGTGGCACCATCACTCCGTGTACACATGCCCAACTGCTGCACCAGTCTTTTCTTTTTAATTGCGGCAATTTGCAAACAAGAGAGGTGCTTAACGGCACAACTAAATATTTGAAAGTACTGGAATTAAGCGTACGGCGCGGATTGTGACTTCCCGTGCAATTTTCCGCTCCGCTAAGTTTTAGATACGTTTCCGATCTAATTTGCCTGCTTCACACATTAAACAGTGGGCCCCATTTCTCGTGGTAGATTGCTACTTAAGGGGGCATGTTATGTATTCATACCTCCAGTGCATAAGATCTATAGATAGCTCCATGGTAGCAATAATGGAAGCAGAACGAAGGAGTGGTATGTGCTTGTCATGTAGGTCAACACATTTTGGAGGTGTGTTAGAAGAGATAGATATACTCATTCTTAATTACACACTGAAATGATGTTGTAGGTATGTTTGTTTCTTTCCGTAACATATGCTGAGTCAAGGGCTCTCATTAACAGTCTAGACCAGCCTTCCTCAACCTGGGGCGCTCCAGATGTGTTGGACTACAACTCCCAGAATGCCCCAGCCGCTGGCTGGGGCATTCTGGGAGATGCAGTCCAACACATCTGGAGCGCCCCAGGTTGAGGAAGGCTGGTCTAGACTGAGCATGCTCAGTAAACTGAATGTGCTCAAAACCAGCAATGCGTCTTGAGGCAAGATGTTGAGGTGGATGGAAGGGGAGCTGTACACTATATATCCCTCAGCAGGATATGCGCTAACAAAACAGCAGCCGCCACCAACCAAACGTAATGTGGCATTCAGGACTTGAATTACCAGCCGCCAACCCTATCCATTGCTACTCATTTGGAAAACGATGTTGAGAAGCTGAGTACGGAAAACTGGGTGCAGAAAAAGAAAAGGAAAGAAAAAAGGAAACAAATGAGAAAAAAAAATTGTAAAAGACGTTTGCTGGCTCAATGGTGGATGATGAAACTCGTCACGGGAAACCTAATATTGGCGGTTAATGAAATGTTCAGCCATACTTTTTAGAAAAAAGAATCTCCTGGAATTCGTCAAGGGGGATCGAATACAAGTTGTGACAAGTGCTGCTTTTATGCGGTCGCCCAATTTGCCTTTCAGGATCTAAAACCAATTCCCTTGTGCCTCAGCGTCATCTGACAGCCACCCAGTGTGCCTTCCCGTGAGCGGCTTTCCTGGTCTGCCGGCCTGGCTTAAGGCCTCCAAAAAGGATGCGGAACGCTAGTGCGGAATATCAAAACGGTTCACGTCTACAGGAAGCCATGATGGTGCAATGCTTGTGGAAATGAAAACTTGGCCTCGAACATTAAGACACTTACATATGAGTAACTCCCATCGACTTCAGGGGGAACTGCTCAAAGGTAAGTGTATTCAGAATTAAAACGCCATCACTTTTTTTCTTTTATAACGAAAGGCAAAATAGAAGAGCCTTTACCCATGGTCAATTGGCCACCGCCACCAGAGCGCAGAGGGCTCTCGCAGAAAGATGTGCCGAGTTGAATTTGTTAGGCCCAAGTTTGGGAATGAATGGACGTTGTACTATGGATCCAGGTATTTAGCACAGCTCTATACAGGTAGGCCTACTCTTCCAATCAAAACACGACTGCACTTTTGACTGCCATGCTCTTTCGAGTCGACAATAACCTATAATATCAACTCAACAATGCATGTTCTACAACTACGTCTACTGCTACCAGTAACGACTACTACAAGTGCATGCATTTAGTTCAGTCCCACAGATACAAAACACTCTAAGAACAGGCAAGGGGGGAATGTGAGATGTTTTACAAACGACAAGTGTTTCGTTTTATCAAGTAAGGGAAAGTAATAGAGAAAACCAAAGAGAGAAAGTGTACTAAAATAAAGCAAACAAAATAAATAATCGTAATAATAATTTAAAAAAAAGAAAGAGAGAGAGAGAGAGAGAGAGAGAGAGAGAGAGAGAGAGACATTTTTCAAGAGTTGGATATGAGTCGTTTCTTGAACCGTTTCATCTGAACAAGCAAAAAAAACATGCAGCCAGCTGCTACTAACAAGAAGCTGGACACAGAGAGAGGATTAATAGTTGTGGACAAACCTTCCCGCTGAGCGTGCTCAGAAGATTGTTTGAGAGGAGTGCACGTCCCAGTGTAAGAGAGGCCGGAAAGGGTGCCTCAGAGACCCCCTCTCTCACAGCAAGAGAGAAAACCAAGCAAGAGAGAAAACAACAAGAACATAACTGCTCACACTCACCATCAGGGTCAGTAGCTCACGTTAGGAGATTCGTTACAGCCGGCAAGTATAAAGGACAGTAAGGAATTGTGGAGCTTGGGATGGAAGAAGGCGTGGCACTGTGGCCAAGGTGACGGGGAGCAAAGGACGGATCCTGTGGTCCCTTCGCTTTCGGGTGTCCCTGCTTTGTGCTGAGCACAGTGGCTCATGGGCTTGGTGCCTCCCTGCAGCCGGGCGGCATCATCTTTGGCCAACTCATGGCGCGTTCTTCAAAATTCCAAATGAAGCCCTACAACTTCGCTTTTCCCCAAGTGAAACAAAGAAGCTAACGGCACTTCCAAGGAAGCGTGCCCCCGCCCCCCCCCCCGGATGCGGTTCATGGAGTGGAGGCGTGGAGATGTGCCACCCACCACCACCCACCTAAGTAACGTGCGAGGTGGGTGCTCCGCGTGGAGGCCTGTATGCATAACAGCCCAACGTGGAAGGATGGAGGCCGTTGTGTTTTACAGAACTCTGCATGGACCACTTGCCCTACACATGACCTTGGATACGTGGGGCAGGAGCAAGTCACGCACCCATTCCACGGACTAGAAGAAACCCCAAAACATTGATGCTTAAAGTATGCCAGGGGAAATCACCACCCCAATAGAATGACATCTTGCCAGGGAAGGGTTCTGAGGCACTCATGGCTCCCTTTTGGAAACATGCCCCCCCCTCCAAAAAAAGTTTATACACAGAGCTGCCACCTCCATCAAACTGAATGGGGAATCTGCCAATCGAGAGGGAAATGTGGCATTGATAGTGAAACTGCCTCGGGGGAGTTTGTTACAAAATGCAGATTGTCATATCAATGTGACTCCAGCCCTGATTCATTAAAAATAGCATCAAGGGTAAGTAAAAATGTTGTGAAGGGGGCCGGAAAGCCTGGCTTGTATGGAGAGCCGTAATTTCCTTACCAACAGTGTCTTGGCTAAAATACCACACACGGTCACTCCTGTAGTATTGATGAGAGACACGACTCAGTTGAGTGGGGGCCAAAAGTATATATATAGGGCCCAACTCGGAGACATCTAATGCTGGGATTTTCATGTCTCTTCACCCACAAGAAAAGCATGGGCTCTGGTCAGAGAGGGGCCATCTGCCTTTGGAAATAGATTTTCACGAATGCACGATTGCCCCTGCATGTGCAAGGCGGTTTGCCATGGCAAGGGGGACAGAATGGTTCTCACTCACAGGAAGTAAGATGGTTTTGACTCCAATCTAGAGATCCATGAACAGGGCATGCACTAAGGCTACACTCAGGGGCATCTCTCCAAGACCCTCCAGGAGTCAAGGAGGAATCTTCCCAGGAGCTTATCAGACAGGAGGCCCAGGCTCAGCAATCAACTTCCCTCTCCTCCCCGCCCCTGAGAAAGTCTTTGTCAGAGGGGAAGGGAGCATCGGGATCGACAGATCCCAGAGTCCACTGCAGGATCAAGCCGGCTTTGTGGAGAGAAGGTCGAAGGCGGTCCGCTAGGCCACTCGCCAGAGGTCACAGCTTGAAGACCCTTCCTGAAGGAGGAGTCCAGTAAAAGCCTGTCGGGGACAGAGGGAAACATCCATTTAGTTGCTTTGTTAGGCTAATTAAGCTTAGAGGATAGTTCCTAGCATTCACACTCCCTTCAGGTGTGAAGAACCCCCTTCCACATGATAATATCCTCTGCAGGGGATATCCTCTCAAAAGCGTTCGCTGAATTGAATGGGTGTCTTTCTGTTCAGATAGTAAACTTTCACACACCTTAGCATACAACTGTGACTTCGCTTAGTAGTCACTTCTGTGACCTTCCATGTGTGCCCGGAGTAATATTGCTCTAATCAACAAAAAATTGAAGGCAATTACTTCCATTTGTCATTTCCCACCTCCTGTAATGAATCAGTCCGGAGCCCCATTAACATGAAGCTGAGAATATTCCATTGCTCCTGAATACACTTCACTATCAATGCTGGTCCCCTTTGGTGGAAATGGTAGCAAATGGACCGCCACCCTGCAGCCAAAGAGGCTTCCTTATAAATGGAAACCACTTCTGTACATCACGGCACACTTTCTTCACCCTCGACAGACTTTTGGGGGTGGGTCTGCGTAGGCCGAGATATTTTGAAAACCCCCGAAGGCTTACGCAGGGCAACCCTACGGCTCTTTAAACTTGCCAGGTACGTCGGTGTTAATCTTGGGTTAGATTTAGTTTTGTATCACGTGTTAATTTGTTCTTTTTAAAACAAAGAAACAAATAAAAAAATTAAGAAATGAAATGAACTAAAAACCAAATGATATCAAGCAGAGAAATTGGCTAATGCTCGGTTCAGTTTCAACGGACACCCGACAGTACTCTAATTAAAACGGGACGTCAAGGAAGGTCAGCGCTAATCTGGTGGAACCCTGAGCTTTTCTATGGGAAAACTCGTCATCTGCGTTTAAAATAAGACTCGAGCCGAATTGGCGGGGGGCGGGGAGGGGGTGGAAGTATGGGGAAAGGACGTGGAAAATTGTCCATTCTTCCTCAAATAATAATAGATGAGATCTTTCTTTTTCTTTTTTTTTAAGGCAGAAAAGGAGAAGGAAAAAAGGGAAAGGAAAAATAATATTCCCGTTGTTACTTAGCGTGTCTCCCGCACCCCAACCGCGCCCTGGATTTCCCTTAAATACCACAACATTCAACTGCTACAGATGATCCTTTGTAGCCCCAGAAACAGTGCCAGTTTGCATGGAACGGAGTTCTCCAAGCGTCTAACTTTGGATCCTAAAGAATCCAGTCTGTTCCCCAAAGTCTGCTGGGGGTGGTTAAGGCTTGCTTGGTAGCCCTTTCCAATTCGGGGAGCTTTTTTTCCCTCTTTTCTTTTCTTTTTCTGGTGTTGGACTGAAGAGGCCTAGCCTAAGTACGCGTGTAGAAGTTCCACCCCAATGGCCATCATCATGAGAGAGCTGAATAAAACAGTTACCGCCAAGTTCTTTGCTATATGTCTCATCGTGTACAAATCTGGCAGGGGGAATTTGGGCTCAAGAGGCTGGTCTCCAATTGTCCCGTCCCCCCATCATCCAATGACCCACTTAAAATGAGCAAGAACAAACGGCCGGATGAACGCACAAGACAGGATACAGAGATGAGCAAGCAAGATAGATTGGGGAGCCGTTAAACCCACTGAAAAGCAGCAAGTCTGCCCTTTGTCCTTGCTCCGGCTTGAGGGTTCAGAGTTGCTAACAAGCAAACACAGCCCAAAAGGAGAGGCACTGGTACGTCTTAACAGCCCACTCATGATTAAATCAAACGCTCAGTTATGCCAAAGTGCAAATTCCACATTTTCCTAAATTGATAAGGTAACGACTTAATTCCCTCCTCTAACAGGAGGAGCTCTGGGGTTTGGAAGGGAGCAGAGCTCTTTATAGGTGGACACAAAAAGAAAAGAATTAATGTTTCTCGTGAAAAACGAGAGTCAAGAGTTTGCAGCAGGTAACAAAAGCTGAAACTATCCTGGCTCAAAGGTGTTGTTGTTTTTAAAAAAGATGCCTGGAAAAGGTTAGGGTCTTTGGCAGAGCCGTTCTGATTTATCCTGGGTGTAATGTTCATTGATTTAGGTTCCAGATTGCACTGTGGGACGGTTTTTACCCTTAAAGCTGGCCTAAAAATGATTGAAAACAAATTTAAAAACCTGCAATTGTCTTCTCACTACAGCACAATTTAAACATGCTGTATGTTTATGCTAGCCAAAGTTAAGAACCCAAACTATGGGTTGAACTTCTAAACAAACAAGCAGACCATGGTTTAGGGTTCCTTGTCTGCTGTCATCTTCAATCCGCTGCACACTCAAATTATAAATTCCTCCCCTCACTTCCATCTCCAGCACGCCACACCCTGTGGGGGTGGAGCAGTGGCCATGGTTTGACAATTCAGTTGTCAGCAAACCATGGTTAGCACAAACCATGGTTTGTAAACCTACTTTGTACTGGGTTGCTGGCCACTTGCAAAATTATGGTTTTGTCAGATCAGGCATAATTTCAAACCATGGTTAGCACAAACCATGGTTTGTAAACCTACATTGTACTGGGTTGCTGGCCGCTTGCAAAATTATGGTTTTGTCAGATAAGGCATCATTTCAAACCATGGTTACGCATCTCTAATTCTCGCTTGGCATGACTGGGGAGAACTATTTCCCTAGGATCCTTGGATATATCTCTGCAGTACCGTTCCTGCTGCCTGATTATGGTGGGTGACAAGGCAAAGCCACATTGGACTCACCCACATTAGCCAGATTTGGACTGCCACAGTTTTAAGTGACAAAGAAAAAACACTCTGCAATTCAGTTTTTCAAAATACTTGTCAAATACATGAATGAGCTATATCAATAACCAAGTCACTGAAAAAAACAGCTGATCTATTATGTTATTTGCTATGGTACCATACACAGATCAAGTCTGGACACAGTGTCTTACAGCCTGGTCCTGAATCCATGATTAGTCATCCTTGCTGATTTTCACAGATTCATGGATTTCTAAATAACTGCGTTTTGGATTGGAGCATCTCTCAGAGTAATGCTACATCCATTCCAAACTTTAAAGCTGGCGATGCAGGCTTTAACCGGGGAGGAAAGATGCATTGTTAGCCTAGTGCAAACTGTTGAGAAATGAAAACGTCGATAGTCCTTCCCAATTTCATTTTAAATAAAAGGTCCACCTTACAGCTCCTTGTGCTTTAAAAAGCTCTTTCGGTCTTACGCCCTTCCTCACTGCACCGAGACTCATGGCCTCTTGCTTGTCGTATTTGGTTTTGTGTCCCACCCAGGGAGAAGTGCGAGGAAAACCAGAGAGCGTGATGGACAGCTGCAGCCACATAGAATCCTGGCAGAGCTTTTACCTGGCCCTGCAATTCTGAGGGTATGCCCTGTAGCCGCCTCTACCACGGCCCCCCCTACCTGATCCTCTTGCTGCCGCCACTGCCGCCGCTGCTACAGGTCCGTAGGCTGCTGCCGGGAAACCTGGCCATGGGGAGAAACAAGAAGGGTAAGAGGAAAGATGCAACGGACAGCCAGCATCACGCCGGCCGCAAGGAGCGGGGCAGGTGAAGGGCGCAACCTGTAGTGGGCGCATGGCAGGCGCAGCGGTGTCCGCCTGGCTTGCGGGTTTTGCATTGGAAGGGGAGGGGTTCTGGGGGTTCTTCGAGTCAAGGTGCTTTCAAGGAGACAGTCCCCCTTCCAAAGAGCAGCTGTGCGCAGCCCATGCTGGACTTGCCGTGGGTTCCTGCCAGCCCTGCAAACTGGAAGGAGGCCATCTAGGACCAAAGCATCTAGGACCAAATGCACTCTAAGAGCCAAGCCACACCATCGGGGAGCCCTAGTCCAGCCTCCCCCCAACCCAGTTTCCTCTAGATGTGTTGGACCACATCTATTATGTCCAACGCATCTAGAGGCAACCAGGTTGGGGAAGGCTGGACTAGGGCTCCAATTCCATCATCTGGAGAGAGGGCTTCCTTGGCTATAGTTGATGCCTCTCCCATCACAAACCAGGGAGTGATGCAGGACGCCAGCACAGCCGTGACTGTACGTGTTCCCCCCTCCCTGCTCCACGGAAGAAGCAGAGGCAGCGCTTCACGTTCTCTTCAACTCAACTCTTGTTTTCCGCGCCCAAAACCAAAGGAGCAGTGGGTTTTCGCGGGAGATGGCGTACGAACGAAGCCCCTGGGTCCAACCGGGAGTCCGTGCGACTCCGGGGCCGCCTTCCCCAGGCCGGTGCCCTCCAGACACGTTGGACCGCAACGCCTATTGTCCCAGGGTTGCGAATGGCCATGCTGGTTGTGAATGATAGGCGTTGAGGTCCAAAACATCTGGACTGAAGCAGCTGGGGGAAGGCTGATGTCGGGGCGGAAAAGCGCCTGGCGTCATGCGTGGGGCAAGCCAAGGCAGGTGAAGGAGCAGGCGTCAACCCTTCTCAAGCTGTACACCCCGTTTATTATAGACGTCGGATCCTCCAACAGCCCCAGTACATAGAGAACATTCAGACAGCTCCTGCCCCACATCAAATGCATTTCTTGCACTCCAATGAGTAGGGGCGCGCGTGCACCACTCACCATTCCAAATGTACACAATGCCCTGGAGTGAGCCTACATCGGGGCATACCAGGAAATTAAAACAATGGTTTGCCCAGACCTGGGCACATGGTGCTCATCAGATGAGGCTGCTAACAGTTAAGCCTACTGGATGGTGGTGGGGTGCTGATGTGGGAGCCCCCCCCCCAAAGAAGGCACAAATCCGGAGTTGATCTTGGTCCCCGCTCTGGGATTTAGGCCTGGACAGGGCAGGCTGGGAGAAAGGGGGCGAAGTTTGTGGCGAGGCCTACACCAAGGGAGGAGTAACGTTCAGAAATGGTGCCCTGCCTCTCCTTTGGGGGCAAAAGCAATAAGGGATGGGCAGCCAAGGATTATCTGTGGCTGCGGAGACAGGGGTCGGGTGGAAAGGCGCTCCGTCCTGCGTTGGTGATGTCCTCTGAGCTCAGAAAGGGAACCTGGCGTCTCAGAAAAGCCCACCTCACACGAGAAGGGAGCTTTTACAGCCCCGACTTTCTTCCCCGGTTCAGATTAAATTCTGAGCAGAAGAAGAACACGCTCCCCCTCCTTTTTAAGGCTGAAACTGCGGCAGGACCAGCGGCAGAGGCGTGCGGGGGTGGTGGGGGTGGAAGCGAGGCGGAACCCCCCACCCCGCATGCAGGCGGTCACCCCGTCCCGATGTGCTGGGTCACAGCATTCTGGGGCACAGAGCAGCGCGGGAGACGCCGTTCTATTGCTTGAAGCATCCAGGCCTTCTATTTCTCCCCTGGAGCAAATTTATAACCACCGTCTTCCATCTAACGGAGCAGCTTTGATTGAATAATGGCAGAAGCAGCCCACTGCAGTACTACGTCCGCCCTGGTCCCCTATTGCCCATCATTTGGGGGAGAAAGAGCGGAAAGGGGGGGACGCGCCTCCGCCTCCTCTTGTCCCCCCATGCCTTTCCGTTGCTGTTCTGGCCCCTGTCGCACCCTCAACATTAAGGAAAGGAAAGCGGGGAGCATGTTTGGCGGACCGAGCAATCCTTTCTCTGAGCTCCAGGTTCGGGAAAATGACTCGGGTTCCTCCGATTTCTCGTCAAAGAATTCGGGTGGTTTCCAAGTTAACCTGAGGTGGGCTGCGGAGACGTTGCCCAGCTCTGCATTGCAACCGCCCATTCCGATCGGGGCGACAAGAGAAAGGGCACACTTCAGAGCGATCGATTCAGCAGCTCATAATCTGGCATTCAGACTACAATATATGAGGACTGGAAATGCAAAAGACGAGAGAGAGAGAGAGAGAGAGAGAGAGAGAGAGAGAGAGAGAGAGAGAGATCCAAAGAACTGAGCCAACTACAAGCCTGCTAACTCTAGTTCTATCACCGTAGCTACATGTATTGCTACCAGGGGGAAATTGGACAGCGGAAGTTAGAGGCTAAAGTGTCTCTAAGCTACTGTAAAATATCAATTAAGAGAGACATACTTGCATTTAAATATGGTAATAAGGCTGTTGGAGAAAAGAAAAAGATTCCAGGTAAATAAATGCAGAGCGACCTCCGGCTGTCCTTTGACACACATGCGCACGCGGGCACCCCGCTGAACATTCCCTCAAAGAGGCTCATCCCATTCCTGCTCTGGGCAAGGGGGATCCGGCCTGCGCTTCAGCACTGGTGGTGACTGGTCACCAAGGTTGGAGGGGCTGGATGGGAAGGAAAGAGGGGCGGGAGCCAAACCGCTTCCAGCGTGTCAACAGGGAACCCTGTGTTGGCTGCAGTGGGGGAGGATTGATTTGATTTGATTTATTACATTTATATACCGCCCCATAGCCGAAGCTCTCTGGGCGGTTTACAGGAGGTCCCCTGTTCTGGCTTTCTCCAACCTGGTGCCTTCCAGATGTATTGGTCTGCAGCTCCCCTCAAGCTGGGAATGATGGGAGTTGAAGTCGTGCTGGCTGAGAACGATGGGGGTCTAACACACCTGGAGGGCACCAGGTTGGGGAAGTGTCCTCTGTCCAATGCGTCCGCTTAGAGACGCGGCCCTACGCTACCAGGTTTTCTTGCCATCGGGATAGGGCCCCAATGGCCGCCTCGGACCACAGAGGAGGTGGGCGAGGGGAAATGAAACAGAGGGTCCTATTGGAGCGAATTTCATGAGCTAAAGGAAGGGGGAGTTGGGGAGATTTTCCCTGGTGCCACTCATCCAGGCCTGCCTGCATGACACCTCTGCCTTCTGGGCGCCACGATGCCAAGTTGGGTCAGCGCAGCGGACGGGGAAACACACGCTTGGACACTTTGAGAGAGGCCAATATTTTTTGACCCTGGCAGCTCTTCTCCAAAGGTTATTGTTTTAACCACCCTAGAGCAGAGGTGCTGAGCCTCTCTCAGCCCGAGGGCCAAATTAAATTTCGGAGCGACTCTCGGGTGGGTGGGTTGCTTTCCTGTGGTGGGTGGTGATTAAGGGCCGGAAGGCCAAAAATACCAGCTTATTTCGGCTTAGAGCTCTTCCGGCCAGCGTCCACGCCTCAGGAGAGGCATTTCAAGGTGTTAGAATGGGGCGGGGGGGGGGGGGCAGGGGAGTGCACAAAAGCACCCAACAACCGATGATCAGGGAAAGGGCGTGCAGCTAGTGGAAGGGGGTGCAGACACCTGGGGAACCTGGGAGGGCTGGATTGGGACCCCAGGTAGTCCAGATTTGACCCCTGGATCTGAGGTTTTGCACCCCTGCCCTGGACAGTACACAGCACGTCCCCTGGGGGCAGCCCAGAACCATTTATTGCTTTCTCACTTTAAAAATAAGTAAATCCTGGCTTTCCTCAAAGGAGATCAGGTCAGCATCCATGGGTCCGATCCCAATTTTGTCCTAACAACCAGCCTGTGAGGTAGGCTGAGCTGAGATACAGCTCAATGTCAACCTGCGACCCTATCCGAGGTCAACCTGCGACTCTGTTTTTATTCTTGCACATCACTTTCTGGGCATTTGCACACCTAACCGTACAGCAGCCGCAAATGATCACAGGAGTTGCTTGAAGGGAGGTCGCCTAGGGTGAAACATAGTCTTGGGGCCCTGGGCAGGCTCCGTGGATAACACAGCGTATTTAAGTATATGGAATACCGACACAAGGCCCCTGTTCTCTGGTTTAGTGCGCCGTATTTAATGTGGATAACTTCATTAATGGTCATGAGCGCCAATTCGCTAAACAGGCAAACTTACTTTAATGGAATGCAAGAGGAACATCTTACAATCTCAGGAAATTACAACCCATCACAGTATCTATAAATGTGATTTACTCTTGCCAAGATTAAGAGCAGAAATAATCAAACACTCATGTAATTCAAACAAAAAGTCCTTTATTACAATATTTAATGAATCATCTAGTACTTAAGCAGGTGGCCTACTCAAATGACATTTCCCTCACTTCCATTTTGGTGTATGTCTTAATTAAATTGTCCAAAAAAAATAAAAAATTAAAAATTACCCGGGAAGCTTACATTCTGCTGGGAGCAAGGCTTTCTTGGCCTCTGGAAGATCTTAGGTGATCCTTTACCAGGTCCGGTCAGCAGAAGGTTCACTCACGTGACGCAACGGATGCTGAGGATGCAAAGTAGCCATCTTGGGCAAATACCTATTTGTGGAAGGAGAACTTCTGAGCCGTTGGCTTCTGTTCGGTTCATGGCAATCAGTGTGGCAGGTTTCCCCCCCCCCCCCTCCATGGCTGTCACACAGTCCTGAATAAATGTAGCTAAGAACAAAGCTCTTCTCTGTGTTGTGTGAAATAAATTCATAGGCAGGATAGACTGCAGCCTGGCCAGGCTTCCTGGGCTGAGTCCTGGGGCCTCTTCTCTCCCACTCAAGGTCCCTGGAGGTGTTTGCCGCTTCTCACAACTTCCTTCATTCTTTCCTTCCTCCGGGACCGTTGGCAGCCATTTGCAAGGCCTTGTTCTGCAGCAGCCAACACGTTTTGAAGCGGGGTGAATGTGCGCAGCAGCGTCTACATTCCCCACTGGAAATTTGAGCTTTGGATGCCCTTGGAAGTCGTCAAGAGTAGCCATCTGGATCTGGGGTACCCCCAAACCACCATCAAAGTTGGGCCTTCCAAAATCACGAGGTCTGGACAGCATATTTATTGGTTGCTGCTTAAGAGGTAGGAAGCCGTTGCCTTTTTACAGACGGTCAAGGCACGGTCTAATACAAGATGGAAGACTATAAGGACAATGTTCAGAGACACCGTTCAGGGATGATGCTTAAAAGACCTAGTCCAGTGCTGTCCAGCTCTTTGCCTTTGCAAAGAGCCCCTGCAAATCCCCCCCTCCTCGGGGTGACTTAAGAGGTTTCTTTTATCAAAATACATTTTGTGACCCCGGCGATGAAAGGCACATTTCAAAGAAGGCCCAGAGCCACCTGCCTCATGCGGCTCAGCTGCTTCAGCTGCCAGGGCCTCCAGGAAAAGAGCGTGCAGTTTGGTCCATGCCACATCCCGTTCCCCAGCCCAGCCGGGGCTCCGGCCGCCACCCCTCGCCTCCAGTTGATCGGCTGCGACGTCCTTCCCAAATGAATGCAAACGCAATGCTGACAACGCAGATGCGGCTTCCTGTTCCAGTGGGTGTTTTGGGCAGATGCGTGAAAAATTCACCCGCAAACTCGAGAGCCGTTCTCTGCCTGGCGCCAAGTTCCAGACAAATGAGATTACTCATATGTGGCGCGGTGCAGCCAGATTTTCCGGCCCATTAGATGTAAGAAGTGGGGGAGGAGGACAGCTGGGCGCAAGGCGGAGAAGGCGCCTCATGTGCTCGTTAAACACCGGTGGCTCACGCAGCAGACGCATCTCACCTTCGATGGCCAGCTTATATTTTCCACTCACTCAAAAAGTAGCATCTTGTTCCTGGGAAAACGCACCTCACCATCAGAGAGAAGCCGTCTGTTGCAGTTGGGCGTTCCGCGTTGTCACAGAAACCTGTTTGGATACATTCCCTAGAGTGCAAGAGCCCTGGAAGGTAGGTTTATTATTATCTCCATATTGTCAGAACAAGCAGATGAGGTAGCTCAAAAGCAGCCCAGTGTGTGCTTGAGCAATAAAAAGAAGATCCCAGGCCCTGACTTCATAGAATCATAGAATAGCAGAGTTGGAAGGGGCCTACAAGGCCATCGAGTCCAACCCCCTGCTCAATGCAAGAATCCACCCTAAAGCATCCCAGACAGATGCTTGTCCAGCTGCCTCTTGAAGGCCTCTAGGGTGGGAAGAGCCCACAACCTCCCTAGGTCACTGGTTCCATTGTCGTACTGCTCTAACAGTCAGAAGTTTTTCCTGATGTCCAGCTGGAATCTGGCTTCCTTTAACTTGAGCCGATTATTCCGTGTCCTGCACTCTGGGAGGATCGAGAAGAGATCCTGGCCCTCCTCTGTGTGACAACCTTTTAAGTATTTGAAGAGTGTGATCACATCTCCGCTCAATCTTCTCTTCGCCAGGCTAAACATGCCCAGTTCTTTCAGTCTCTTTTCATAGGGCTTTGATAGCTGCATTGCTACCCTGCAGATTCCTGAAGTGAGGGAGCTTCCATACAGAAGAGAACTAAGACCTAAGCAGACGGTCAAGAGCTCCAAAAGAAACTCTCCAAACTGGGTGAAGAGGCAACCCAATGGCAAGTCACGGAGTGATGACGCCGTTATACAAATTTATGGCGAGAGCACGCTTAGAACGATGTGTACAGTCCTGGTCGCTCCATCTCAGAAACAATGTCGTAGAGCCGGAGGAGTTGCTGGAAAGGACGACCAAACCCACCCTGCATGGAAAAGCCAATGTGTCTATGGTTCCTCAGTTTTGAAAAGAAAGATGGAATGTGGGGAGGACATGATAAGAGGTTTAGAAAATTATGCAAGGTGTGGAGAAATGGGAAAGAGAGACACGTTTTCTCCCTCTCATAGAATACTAGAACATCACCCGATGGAACTGATTGGCGGGATATTCATTACCGGCAGTAGAAAGGACTTCTAAAGGTAATTGGCTTATAGAATTACGAGAAGATATGGAGATGCGGCTAGCTTAGATGGCTTTCAAAGAGGATGAGACAAAGCCATGAAGAGGTTTATCAACAGGTCAGTCACAAAAGCTAAAGGAGACCCTCACATTCAGAGGTGGCATGCCTCTAAGTACCAGATACTGGGGACATATAACTGGGGAGGGCTGTTGATCCTGTGACCTGCTTGAGGGCTTCCTAGAGGCATCCAGTTGGCCAACGTGGGGAAGAAGATCCTGGGCCTTTGGACCGATCCAGCAGTGCTCTTCTGTGGTTATGCTACAAGAGCAACTACGTATTTATAGAGAGAGCTTTTCCTAAGCATTTAGATGGTTTCACATAATGTCATCTCCATGACAAAGATCACTTGTTCCTTACAAAATGTGACTGTCGTTGCCTTTGGGACTTCCTGCAAATGGCCTCCAAAAATGGTCCAGCCCAGTAACAGGACCAGGAGGCCCTGCATGAGACGGAGCGCAGGCCGCCTCAGGGGACACGGTGACAAATCCCCTGAAGAACCTGCTCATGTGGCAGATGGAGCCAGTAAGCTCAAGTCAAATGGAGGTGAGGACAGATGCCCATTGGACAGGCTTGGCTCCTGGCCCGGAGCCTGCAGGGAGCCTCCACGCGTCGGCCAGCACAACCAGAGTTCCATTCGAGCCTGTGAACGGCGACCCTGGCTTTAACAGATTACAGGCAGACCCTTCCAGGAACGGTACTCTGGTGCCAGGGCAGCTGGGACTCTCTCTTGGTTTTCATGTGTCTCCAAGCACAACCTTGGTGGCCTTTTTCAGGGCTTGGCTGAGGGCCGAACTGGACATCAAGGTGGCAGAGGAGGAACGTTTTGTCCTAATCATGTAGAAAGAGCTGGGGGGGGGGGCATGTAGGGTTCATTATTTTTGTAAAGCACCAAATGGGGTACATCGCTGAGTTCCAAGAGCTTCCGCTGCGCACACATGCACATGTGCACACCAGGCCCTCTCTGCAAATGTTTTCCCCACACCTGAGCACATTTCCACTGTCAGAGCTTGGCTGAGAAAAGTGCCTGGGAAGAAGGGGGGGCAGAGTTGGGCGGGGGGGGCAGGGGGAAAGGGGAAGGAAGGTCCTGGACTCCCCAATGGCATATTCTTTTTTCTGCTAATAAATAAATAAAACATGGAGCCCCATTCCCTACTCCTGTGTCAGGGGTGGGGAAATCCTTTCGCCCCGAGGGCCGAATTTTCGGAGACATTCTCGTGGGCAGCAGGCCAAACACCAAAGCGAATTGTAGCTTCAAGCTCTTAGTGCTGAGGAAAGGCACCTCGTCCTTTTAGAATGGGGGGAAACTGCGCAAAAGACCACACGCCATCAAACCATCGGTAGTTGGGGAGCAAAGGGGTAGGGCCAGGGGAAACCCAGAGGGCCGGATTGGGCCCCAGAGGGGTTGGATTGGGCCCCGGGGGGCCCCACCCGTTCTATGGGGTTGTGGCAAATCCGTGTTTCAGTGCTGCTGCCGTCACTTCTAGGTTGATGAGCAGCACCACTAAGCCCGCAGCTGGGCGTCCCAACCAGGGGGTGGGGAGCACAACCCAACCCGCCGCCGGAAGGAAGTTTTGCTGAGCCAAGGGACGCCGCGGAGGGACCCACGTCGCCCTCATCCAAAGGCCCAGGAGCTCCTGCTCCGGACGGAGAGGGCCCTCCAGCGCTTTGCGTGCCTTGCGCTTCCAATTGCCAAGAGGAAAACAAGCCGGAGCCGTTCAGAAGCACTAAAGTGGATTTAGGCCTTCCAATTAGTGGATATTTTACAATTAGTGTTTTGAATGGGCTCCGGCGCTGCCCGGGAAAGCCCCCAGGATTCTGTTCAATTTCACGCTGCCTTTATTTGTCAGCGAGAGCGAAAGCCCACATTTAAAGTCCAATTTTTCACAGATCATATTCCCCCTCCCCTCCCAGCCCCGGTTCCTGCATCAACAGCCTCCCTAACTACTCAAGCCGCCGTACCGGGGAGAAGGACGCATCTGGTTTTGACGACGATGCCCTAAGGTCCCAATTTATGAGAGCGGCTCTCCACGCGAAAGTGTTCTCCCCAACACACAAACAACCGCACGAGGGGAGAGAGAGGAAAAGAAGGGAAAGCGTGGCCAACAAGCCGTCATAGTCATGGTGTGGGATATATACATGATTAATTCACTTCTGACCTCTCACTAAATTTGACTGATTTAAAATCACCAACTGTTTCCACTCCTGGGCTAGGAGAGCATATGATCTGCCCTTTTAGGAAGCAGCTATGTTCATAAATGCCTAATAATTTTAAAAATAAGTGGTGTAGTGGCTAAGGTGTTGGACTGGGAGTCGGGAGATCCGGGTTCTAGTCCCCACTCGGCCACGGAAACCCACTGGGTGACTTTGGGCCAGTCACAGACATTCAGGCCAACGTACCTCACAGGGTTGTTGTTGTGAGGATAAAATGGAGTGGAGGAGGATTATGTACGCCGCTTTGGGTTTCTTGGAGGAAAAAAGGTGGGATATAAATGTAATTAATTAATTAATTAATTAATCCAAAAGCTAGATTGCTGATTGGTACATCCCACAAAGACCATAACACTGGTCTTAAAGGAATAGTGATGGCTGCCTATATGCTTCCGGTTGGAATTCAAGGTGCTGGTAATGACGTTTAAAGCCCTAAACGGCTTGGGACCTCGATACTTGAGGGAGCGCCTCTCCTTATATATGCCCGCCCGAGACCTGAGATCTGTTGGAGGAGCCCTCCTCCGTGTCCCACAAAGGCGAGACATATGCTACGGCGGGATGTGGGAGAGGGCCTTCTCTGTTGTGGCACCCCGACTGTGGATTGCCCGACTGGCACCGCCGCTGGCCTCATTTCGGTGCCAAGTTAAGACATGGCTTTTTAACAAAGCCTTTGATGGCTAAATTCACACTGTTTTAATTGTTTCTACTGCTTTTAAATTCTATACTGATTTTAGCTGTGTATATTTATAGTTTTATACTGTTTGTATGATTTTATCTGTATGTTGCGCTGAGAGCCCAGTGATGTAGGGTGGGATACAAACGTTTTAATAAATAAAATTTAAAAATACCTTATTACAGTTAAAGCAAAACCTGATCTTCTGAAAATCACATACCGCTAACATTTTGACACCTGTCTTTTCTGTACGTTTTTTGCTTCTATTTGACTTATGTTTAGTCGTAGCTAATAGTTTGCTAGACTGAGCTCCATTGCCAACAAGGTTTGTACTCCAACAAGGTTTAGGTTTTTGTATGTGCAGGAATGAATCAGAAATATGAAGAGAATTTTACTTTTGAGAAGTATGCAGTGAACTGAAGTGACTTGAGTTAAAGTCCATACTAAGCAACTGTTTTCAAATGTTTTGTTTCACTTCTGAAACTTAGCTTTATTTTATAGCCTCTAATAAATCCCCGCTAGGAAGTGTTGCAATTGGTTGTGTCAGTGGCAACTCCTGTGTTCTCCATGAGTATATTTTATCTCCCCAGGATCTCTTCTCGATCCTCCCAGAGAGCAGGACACGGAATAACGGGCTCAAGTTACAGGAAGCCAGATTCCGGCTGGACATCAGGAAAAGCTTCCTGACAGTTAGAGCAGTATGACAATGGAACCAGTGACCTAGGGAGGTTGTGGGCTCTCCCACACTAGAGGCCTTCAAGAGGCAGCTGGACAGCCACCTGTCAGGGCTGCTTTAAGGTGGATTCCTGCATTGAGCGGGGGGTTGGACTCAATGGCCTTATAGGTCTCTTCCAATTCTACTATTCTATGATTCTATATATCAGGCAGTTCAAAATGATCTGCTGTTGGACTCCAGCTCCCATAATCCACTGGCTGTGCTGGCGGGGGCTGTTGGGAGTTGGAGTCTAATGACATCTAGTGGGCCACAAATTTCTCACCCTTGTTCACGAAACCAGTGCTGCCTGCACTGACTGGCAGCAGCTCTGCAAGGGGCAGGAGAGGATCCCTCTTTTTACCTGTTACCTGGTTGTTTTACTGGTGATGCTGAGGCCTTCCGAATGCAAATTAAATGCTCTACAACAGAGCTAGAAACCCTCCCCGCCTGTGAACTTAGCTAAATGGATTTAATTCTATCTTCTGTCGGAGAGTTGACTTAAGCCTGGAGTTCTTTGTGAATCAACACTGGCTATCTAGATGGATGGCTCTGTTTCGGATATCACCTGTTGTTTTAATTATTACTTTGAATCATCGGTCACTTGTGAATCAATCCTATTAGACTGCATTGATTGGAACGTTATCCTTTAGATTTAATTCGAGGCACGGTCCAGCTAAACTTAAGCACTTTCAAGCCCTGTAGTTTCCACTCGGAGAAAGGTAAGCACCCGCTTAACTCTTTCAGCGACTGTCTATTTTTTTTTGGCTGGAATAATTTGTTTGACATCTCTGATGGAATCTAGGGGAACAAACCCGACAGAAAGAAGTCCTGCAACTCCCAGCATCCCCCGCACCAGCATGGGTCCTGGCTGGGGAATGCTGGATGTTGTAGGACTTTTTTTTGTGTCTAAACATGCAAAGAATTGCACCCGAGAATTGATTCTTCTCAAGGCCCAGACCTTTGAGTACAGAAGCCCGAACTTCCAAATCACACACATATAAACCCTTCTATACATTGTTTTTATTTTACGCACACATTCAGATCCCTGCTAGTGGAGCCTGTGAGTGGTACTGGTTCTGTTCCAGTTCAGGGGAAAAAATAAAGGTTAAGCTCACCACCCCCTCAAAATAACGTTTCATTTATTTCAGGTGTTTTTTTAATTAAGAAGGTAAGTTAGTGGGTTTGTTCCTATAAAGTGTTTTTTAATGTCTCCGTGCAAAGGCTTTGGGGGGGGGATTTTTATGGTGAGATGGGTGGCTTAAATGATTACTGCTCTGTTTTTCATGTTAATATTTGTTTAAATATTGTTTAATAGTATCTTGTACGCAGCCTTGGGAGAATATTGCTATTTTAAAAGGCAGTTTCGACAGCTTTCAAATAAATAAATAAATAAATTTGACTGAACGGTGCCTATATTTTGGGGTGGAAATAAAATCACAGATGGGGAAGGGTACCTGAATGTCATCAAGTCCAGCCCCCTGCTCGATCCAGGAAATCCATCCCCAACACATGGCTCACAAGCCCATGCTTGAAGACCTCCAGGGAGGGAAAGCCCACCCACCCACCTTTAAATGTGAGTTATCTTTTCTTTGTTCTGAATATAATTCTTTAAAAGCCCTAGATGCCTCTAAATAGCCAAGGCCAGCTGTATAGCATTAACCTTTACTTTGCCATTGTGCTCCCAAACAGGGATTAAATATGATGGCAAAGGTTTCGAATGGACTTGGGCTTTAAGGGGGGGAAATATCAATAGAGTGAATCGTTTTAGCCCAGGCCTAATTTACATGGCAAGTCCACGGCTTAGAAAGGGTTGCCCTTTAGTGGCCAACAGCCGTGATGGATATGAAGCGAAACAGAATCTGCTGCCTGGAATTCACAGCATAAGACCTTTCATATGTCACAAAAGACGCGGCATGCGGAGAATTCTTTTTCATCGTCTGAAATTTCAGCTATATTTCTTAAAGGGAGATGCAAAAGGATTGGGGGAGCACCAATGTTCTCATCGATTTTATCCTTTTAAATACCGCTTCCCCCTCCCCACACCCCCAACCCCTCTCAGAGAATATGTCATCTTCAAAACATCAGCCAGCGGCTGAGTTCGAACAATATTATCCGCATTAGAAAAATGGTAAAGCAAAGAATTCAAGAATTGGTTGCAGGCTGAACAGAGGGAAAGAAAAACAAAGCCAAAAAAAGAAAGAAAACATCTGATAACCTTTTTCCCCAAACAAAAGTTACTAGTTCTTTTGATCGGCCCAGAAAAGAGTTAAGGGGCTCTCCTCTGTTATTGCAAATGGAGGTGTTCTTTCATGATTCCTTTTATCAGGCTGGGTTAAGGCTACATTTGGAAGAAGCAAAAGCAAACACAGGAAATATCTAGGGTGTGATATTATTACGGGCAATTTACGTTAAAAACCAGTACATTGATTTACAATCCTTGGGCAAACATGAAATACTACTGCTGGTTTTCTTTCTGCCCCAAATCGGTAATCTGCACAGCTCCAGCACAGTTGTAATTTCTCCGGAATGCCATATTAAAATTGCCACTGCAAGAGTTACAACAAATAACCATCTCAGGGCCTGGTGATGTATGAACACCCCAGCAGAAGTTACACGTACTGGTGATGCTGTCTGACAAGGCTGTGACTCCGGTGCATCCCTCCCATCAGATACGTGGTTGTTCACAAGACACAGAAGGAAACCAAGACCAAGAGGGAACGTGTGGTTTGATCACGACCCTCCCGTGAGATCCCAGCTGAGCTAAAATATAAATGTGGTTTTCTCAGGTCCACCTGCAAACATATTGCTGAAAGGGCTTTGCTATGGAGTGGACAGGGATAACCTGGCTTCAGTTGTCCATGCTCTGGTAACCTCCAAATTAGATTACTGCAATGCGCTCTACATGGGGCTGCCTTTGGAGACAGTTCGGAAGCTGCAGCTTGTGCAAAATGCAGCAACCAGATTGATAACCGAAACCAGAAGGTTCGAACATATAAGACCGATTCTGGCCCGCTTGCATTGGCTGCCTATACGTTTCCGAACCCAATTCAAGGTGCTGGTTTTAACCTATAAAGCCTTACACGGTTTGGGACCACAATACCTGACAGAATGCCTCTCCCGACGTGAATATACCCATACACTACGCTCAACATCTAAGGTCCTCCTCTGAGGGAAGCTCAGAGGATGGCAACAAGGGAGAGGGCCTTCTCAGTGGTGGCCCCCCGACTCTGGAATGATCTTCCCGACGAGGCTCGCCTGGCGCCAACATTGTTATCTTTTCAGCGCCAGGTTAAGACTTTTCTCTTCTCTCAGGCAGTTAACAACATATGCTGAATTTTTAATTGACCCCAGAATAGTTGTTTTAAATCGATATTGTTTTGAAATCAATATTCTTTTTTATGCTTTTGATGGTTTTAAAATTTTTGTATATCTGTTTTTAATGTTCACTGTTTTTAGCTGTTGTAAACCGCCCAGAGAGCTTCAGCTATGGGGCGGTATATAAATGTAAATAAATAAATAAATAAATATAGAAATATAAAATGAGAAAATTAATGGATTGCCCTCCGTGGCACCATGCTTGCTCTAGAGTTGCTTTCCACAACCTGGTGTCCTCCAGATGTGTTGGGGCTGCATCTCCCAGCATCCCCTCACCAGTGTGGAGAACATCTGCATGGCCTTTATTCTGGCATGCTCATGCAACATGAAAGATCCTCCCAGTCCACATGTCATAGGCAGCACTAGGGTTTTCCCTGCCGAAGCACATGGCTGACAACAATTCATTTTCATTCATTCATTCATTCATTCATTCATTCATTCATTTACACTGCCTTCCAGCAGGCTTGTTCCCTCTGTTGGTGCTAACTTGCTGCGTGGGAAATGGGACTTGCCTTTTTAAGAGAATCTTCTCTTACGTATTAGAGGTATTTTTAGCTCAGCCCAGTGGGTCTACAAAGCCGCATAGTTTTGACTATTTTTTTTAAAAAAATACAAATTAAAACAAACATAAAATGCAACACAGTATAACAAATGAACAGTATGGGATCAGCCAAAGCACAACCAAGCAGTCTTTCCAAGAGTTGAGAGTCCCAAAGAGGCCCACCATAGCTAACTTGTCTGAAAATCAGGAGGAAGGAAACAGAATGGATTTCTCCTTGGAAGGAGTTCCACTACTTTGGGGCCACTGCCCAAAAAGGCCCTGTCTCCAATTGCCAACCACTGTACTCCAGATATTAAAGATCTTAAGGTACAAGTAGGTAGATTTGGGGGAAGGCAATCTTTAAGGTAACCTGGGCTCAGAAAGATCAAATCAAGGCACTTTCCATTGAGCTAAGAAGCCCAGCATTCCAGTTCTGCTGTTCTTCAACAGTGATGATGACGATGATGATGTTTATTGCTCAATATTAATCTTATTTTGTATGACTACTTTAGTCACTGTTTGTTTTCTTTCGTACGGCGAATTGGTTGTGCATTTGTACACCACCCTAGTGTCCATAAGTATGAAGGGTGGTTTAGAAATATTTTAATGCGTCCATTTATCATCAATGACACTGTTTCAAAATTGGCATCATACATTCCCTAGGGCCAGCTTTGGTCAACATTCTGGAGGCCTGAAAGGCAGACCCACATAGGGCACATTGCAGTAATCCAATCCTGATGTTACCAAAGCATGAATGACCGTCATTCCTCTCCAGGGAAGGGTGCAATCAGAATGCTGAACTTGGTACTGTCTCTATTTTAGCATCCAAGAACAAGGTGGCATCAAAAAACAAACTCTCAGCCTTCTGGGGAAGGGCAACCCCCAGACTGCTAACCCAGTCTTCTCAGGGTTTCTACCATTTCAACCAGTCAATTAAGGCACCTCTTTATGGTTCCTACTGCCTCCCCAGGATTAGATGAAAAGGAGAGACAGAGACTGGGTTCGGACGACACGATAACCCATGATAACGGTGGGTTAACTAGTCAACGGTGGGTTAAACAGTCAGTGGTTGGTTATTGTGTTGCCTGTGTTGACTTTTTCACACCATGGCTGGTTATTTGGCCGAAATAACCAATGTAAATAACCAGTGCTGTGCAGAGTTGATTATTAGAACAACCATTGTTTATCGTGTCACGTGTTGGGCACCATTGACTATTTTGGCACACACAGTTGGCTATTTTCAGGGACCACAGAGTCCCCTGGCAAGAGTGACCAACGCGGTGGCTGCCACTCTAATCAGCCGGCAGAACTTCAAATGGGAGGACTGGGAGGGGGATATGTCATGGGGAGAGTATCCTCTCAATAATCAACCACGGAGTTGACTATTAACCTACCAATGACTAAATGACTATTGTGTTGTTCGCTTCCAGAGTGAAGTGACCAGATCACATCAGAGACCCCACGTAGAAGTTAAATACCACAACAGACAAGAGAGGACCACTACTCATGTTGCAGAAGGGAAGTTTCACTTTGGCCACAACTGAAAAAAAGCGTGATGCTCTAGTGCAAACCTTCCGAGCACCTTGGTGGGTATCGGTTTCCCCACTAACACAAAAGTTCACCCCCGAAAGGGGATCAATGTATAAAGATCATTCAAAGCACAACAGAGATGCCGGTGCTTGCATCGCGAGAGACAGAATTCTACCCAAACGTTCAGTGAAAGAAACAACGCGGTTTTAAAACTTAAGTGGAATGAACTTGCCTGGATAACTGGGTTTGATTGGAGATCCCACGGAAAGCACTAAAAATCCATAGAATCAGATACAGGCATTACTGGGCAGTACAGCAAGCTATAAACTGATTTAAGAAAAAAACCGACGACCTCCCAATTTAATCCATCCCCTCGCCCACCTCTCCAAATAAATAGTTTTACCCTGTGTTTAAAAAGCCAAACTTGAGGTAGACAAACAGGGCAACACACACACACACACACCCCTTGGGAAATGACAAAAGACTTTGGTTCTGCTTCTGATGGATTAATCCTATTAACATTTTTTAACATCTGCCCAAGAGTGCTTTATTTTGACAGCCCCGTTAAGTGTTTCCCTTTGTCTTCAAACGCTGCTTTTAGATCAAGCTTATTAAAATATATTTCACCAGGTCAGGAAATTAGTGCGTTTTCGGGCTCAGTAGTGGCACACATAATGAGGTCGTCATTAAAGCGCCTATTATGGTATTCCAGGCACAGGAACAGAGGCCCTGAAACTAGGGAGAGTACGAGAAAGAATTCCCGGGGGTCTGCGTTGGGGATTTATTAACTCTTGAGCCCTGGTATCATCCCAGCGTCTCACAGGTGGATGGCCTATGGGATGCTGGCCCTGTCAACGGGGCTGGACGCAGGAGTCCTCCTTTCTCAGTCTCAGGAGCAAAATACGGGCTTGAGAAGCATGCAAGCGTTTGGACAGTGCAAATTTTGCAGGGAGGCATCTCAAGACGGCAGGGAATTGACGCAAAGGCAGACGTTCCCCACGAGACAGCCTTTCAGCAAGGCGGCCGGAAGAGAACTGAGAAGAAAGGCGGGAACCCGGAGTCAGTGGACGGCGGGGGAGGGGTTCCCGCCAAAAAACCACGTTTGCCTCAGCTGTAGAAGTTTCCGAAACGCGCTCCGCGCAGGTGCAGAGCCCATAAGTGTGATGTGCAGAGACCACGAAGAAGAACAACATATTTCATTGCATTTGCTTCGTAGTGAGAAGTGGGGTGGGGTGGGGGAGGCCGCCTCAACCTTCCATATCCACTGGAGATGGACTCTTACAGACGCAAACTGAACGTTTTAGGAGTTTAGACTACCTGGCCCCTTCATGACTACATGTGGCTACAACCTTGTGATGAGAGACCACAGCTGCAGCTCCTCAGGGGACGTGCTAAAGCAGAGGATGCAGCGTCTGGCCCTTCCCCAAATAGTACCGCCCCTTCCTCTGGCTCCACCCCCTTTTCCTGGCCACCGATCATTTGGTGATGCCCCAGCTATTGTGCCTTTCCCCCCATTCTAAGAAGCTGAAATGCCTTTCCTAAGGCTTAGTTATTAGCAGTAAGCGCTTTAAGCTACGATATGCTGGTGTTTTTAGCCCCGCCCACCACTGGAATAGGCGCCCCCCAAGAGCAGGGCCAGCGCTACCATCAGGGCCGGTGCTACCATAGATGCCACTCAGGCGGCCGCCTAGAGCGCCAAGGTAAGGGGGGCGCCAAACGCCGCACCCGGAAGCCGCTCTCCCACAGCAGCTCTGAGAGGGCGGCTTCCAGGCACACCGTTCCGAAGCTGCCCGCCTGCCCCAGCGTCCTGGCTTCGCTTCGGCTGGGCACCCACCCACCCAGCCGAAGCGAATCTCCGCCCCGTCCCACTCCAGAGTCCTGGCTTCGGGCAGCTTCAGAATGGCACGCCTGGAAGTCGCTCTCCCAGAGCAGCTTCTGGCCAGGCATGCTGTTCCGAAGCCGTCCACCCCGACCCCAGCATCCTGCCTTCGCTTCGGCTGGGTGGGCGAGATGGTGCCCCGCGCCTAGGTACACTGGGATGGGTGTGGGTGTTGGTGGGTGAAAGCAGCTCACCTGCCTAGGGCGCAAAATAGTCTGGCACCGGCCCTGGCTACCATTAGGCCCACTAGGCAGCCGCCCAGGGCGCAGACCTCACAGGGGCTCAGTACTGCCCTTTAAGGGTCACAGTTTTATACAAATTAGCCGTTTTAAGGGCGGGGGAAACATAAAATATAATAGTTCAGAAACTCTTCTTGAACAGCTGAATCGAAGTTGGCAATTTTTTGAAGGGGGGTCGCAAGTAACTCTCCTTGCCTAGGGCGCAAAATAGTTCTGGCCCCGGCCCTGTCCGAGAGCTGGAATTCGGCCCTCAGGCTGAAAGCGGTTCAACAATAGTGTCAGGCCACACATGGGAATTTCAGCGTGGGACTGGATATGCTTTGCCTCTTTTACGTTCTCCCGCTTTCTAGTCACTCCGTAAATGTGACCAGCTCACTGGCTCACAAAGGCCCGTGTTAGTCATTTGCAGCCTCCAAGGGAAAGGAAAGCACTGACTGGGAACGGGGTGACCAGCTTTCCAGGTGGCTGTAAGCCCACCGTGGGAGGTTGGCGCTTAGCAAATGGTCCCCAGCATCCGCCCACTGGTACATGCTGCCCTCCTTGCAGTGTGCCACTGGGGACGTTTTATGCCCACGCCAGGCTGCAGTGTATTTATTCAGCATCTGTGTGTTTCTAATTCACTTCATTACGGGCAATTCAGGCTTGCCATCAGAATTAGTAAGTTCTGATCCCCCTCCCGTGATGGGGTAATCCCCTCTCTGCTCTCTGCGCATTGGTGTGCTCGCTTTATGCTGCTTTGCTCCAGTGAATGATTGTTTACGTCACATCTGCCGGCAGCTGCGTCTGTAGTCTCTTACACACACAAAAACGGGGGGGGGGGGAATGGGTGAACTGCCCCATTTGGAATGGAAAACGACGACGGCAAAATGGGATGGCAGCACAAACCAGGAAGAAGAGGGAGGAACTCCACAGGCCAGAAGAAGATCGATTTGTAAGCCCAACATGTTCCGGAAATCCTCCCTCAATGACGCGTTTTCAGTGACGACCCACCAGTGAACAGGGCACTGCAGCGACTCCTATGAGCTGGAGTATCGAGGAAGGTAAGTGAGTGAACAGGATGGAGAAGGGGGCGACGAGGAGGCGGAAGGGCTTAAAATTCTTCCCTGGCTTGGATTTTCAGTTTTTGACTTGGATTTTAACTTTTGGGGAGCCGTAGTACTCATCTCAGATTTAAGGTGGGCCTTATGGGCCGACAAATGCAGTCATTCCGAACCAGGAAATAAAGAAATAAAAAGTGGCTTCACAGGTAATTTTTAGATGCCATTTCCTAATTTGAGATGTGGTTTGTTAGAATATCCTTAGGATCTGGCAGGAGACATGAGCTAGGCTTTACGGAGGTCATGTGGGTACCGCAAAGCATAGAAACGCTGCATCTCATAGAATCACAGAATCATAGACTAGTAGAGTTGGAAGGGGCCTATAAGGCCATCAAGTCCAACCCCCTGCTCAATACAATCTCCCTTGCTCCAATCATTGCACTGAGCAACCAGCGGGGGAAATGGACTGAGTGGAGAAACCCTGAGCAGAAGAACCCGATGTTATACATTTTGTGTTAATAAATGTTATGGGGAAAAGGCGGAACAGACACGGGGCTGCTGTTTTCAGCAGCAGCTATGCATCTGCTATAAACATGTATTTACGGCCAGAGATAACCGACGAACCTGACCTAGGACAGATGCTAAGCAGACAGATTTCGGGCCAAGAACAAACCAGGCAAACCAAAGCCTTCCACACAACTGTTTGATTTAGCGTTGAGAATAAGTTATTTTACTGCCACTTTTTATTTCATGATGGCCCTTTATATTATGAGCATTTAATGATGCATTTATGGCTACAGGAAGTTTCCTATCAAGCTGCCAGGCAGCTATAAAGACCTAGCAGAAAATGCTTGTAAAACTCTTATTACCAGCAATGCCTGGCATTTAGGGAAAACTAAACAAGCACTTACATGGTTAGTTGAAGAAAACCATAGAAAATTAATCAGGACCAATAAAGGAAGGGGGGAGGGATTCAAAATTGCTCAGGGTTGCTCAAATCACATTTGAAAGCCACTTGTGAGTTCTTCTATCGTTACCGTAAAACACTCTTTAACTGAATCTTGGCTAGGAGAAACACCCACTTAGCGGGAAATGGCGGATCCTGCCCCCCCCCCCCCCCGTAGCCTCCCTTCAGCTGCACCCCCATTTATCTGAACATTTGGGAAGTTTTCCCCCAAAGGCCCTTCTAGAATAAAGAAGGCACTTAGTTCCAATGCAGCAAGCCTGGAGCGAACCCTGATCTGCAGTCAATGCCAAACAGCAATTATCGGAACAAAGACAACCCGAGAGGTTTACATTATAAAAGCCATTTCATTTATGAAAACACTGACAACATTTATGAATGCAACCAGGCCCGGCTTAAGGCAGCAGTCTGTGCAGCTGTGAACAGCTTGGGGCCAGGATACTCGAGTGGTCACTTGCGAATTGCCAAAAGAGAGGAAGGGCATCACCAAAAAACAAAACAAAAAAACCATTTGCATAAAATTTACATAGGCTAATTTATGTTTGGATTCAATTTTAGAAACCGTTGCTACCATTTAAACAGAAATATGGCACATCTCCCCAAAGTGTGGAAATCTATGTACATGGTGCTGTACAGAGGACTGTCCTCTGTAAAAGAGGACACCCAGTTGCCTTCTCACTTATCATCCTGCTCAACCTCTGAGCTTTTCAGAGAACCACCAGGAAACGGCTGTCACTGTGGCAGCACCCAACCTACGGAACGCCCTTCCTTCCTTCCAAGTGAGATCCAGGGATGCTGAAGACGTTCCTTTTCAGACACGCAGTTGCAGCTCGCTGACTGATCTATTTGCTTTTGCTGCCACTTTTGGCATTTTGCGTTTTATTTTACTGCACACTACGATGATATCTCTCCAGGTGGAGAGGTTCATAAATCCTAAAATAAATAAATAGATTTTATTGTAGTAACTTTTCTTCGTCAAAAAAGGCCAAGTGCCTGTCAATCACCCCAAGTCTTTTGGCCACTATACTGGAAGTCAGGAGTTGGTTTGTTTCTGACTGAGCGATTGACTAGAACAGGGATGGGGAACATGTCACTTGACTGCAACTAATCAGCCCAGCCAGTGGTATGGGATGATAATGCGAACTTCAGCCCAACATCTGGAGAGCCACATGTTCCTCATCCCTGGAATAGAGCGTTGCCTAGCCTGCTATTTTCACAAACGAGTGCAAATCTCATGTAACCACGGGGGCTAGTAGTCTGAGAATGACTGGATAACAATATGTTTGCCTTGCAGCTGGAACAATTTCACACTTTTAAAATAAATGTACTACAAAAAACTGGCAAAGGTGAAAACAAAACAAAAAAGACGTTCTTCTTTAAAAAGTCCATTGACTATTTCTTGGTTTGAGGTCGAAAACAACTGATGTGAGATTTCTCTCTCTCTCTCTCTCTCTCTTCTCCCCCGGCATCCTTTTAGTTCTTTTTCCTCAGCTTCTCTTCCTCCTCCTGTAACTATCACCAACTGACTTTTCTTCAGCCCCTCCCCAACATTCTGTGCCTGTCATTTCATTGTCCCAGCACTCGAAGAGCTCACAGGAGTAAGCATTATGACACGTACAGACACACACTGTGTCACATGTAATAACATGCACAGTGTGGGCCATAAGCACTAACCTCCCTTTGCCTCATTCCTCTCCCTTCTCCCTTTCTGAGCTGCGCAAAGCTTGAGCTTTGAACTTTTTCAAAGTTTAAACATTCTCTGCGAGTCTATACTGCTCAAGCTTCAGTTCAAAACAGAAATGAACAAACTCGGACTGGTAGGTCTCAAGTAATAAGACGTATACCACCGCATTCTTACAGAAGATAGAAGTCTTGCTAGTTTTGTTTCATCATTAAAAATTTTAAAAATAAAAATAAAGCTAAAAACTCCGAAAGGAGGCCTAGAACTCCTTGCGGACCCTAGAGCCCATCAATGCCATAGCTATGACTTTGACTACTCAGGCAGTTTGAAGAGGGCAACCAATCCTGTTCCCAGTTCAACATTTTCAACAGTTCAGCAATTAATACGGTTGCTGTCAAACCTCCGAACTGGCTGGATTGACATCTGTTCAACCGGGTATACACTATTATCCTAATACCACTGGCTGCCTGGGTTAGCCAAGGACATTTCAGGACAGGCTGAAGGTAGCCATGTGGTAAGAGAAGATCTTTTCCTTCTCTATCCTCCTCCCTCCCCCCCCTCCAGATGGGAGAGGGAAACTGGATTTGTCTTTAAGGGTGCAATCCTATGCATGTTTAGACCATGAACTGAGCGCAATCCTATGCATGTTAAGGGCACAATCGTATGTATGTTTAGACCGAGAAATGTCCTACAACTTCCAGTTGTATGACATTGTAGGATGTTTCTTGGTCTAAACATGCATAGGATTGTGACCTTTTTCTGTCTAAACATGCATAGGATTGCAGCCTAAGTGCCTTCGTTTTTATTCATGAATGAGCAGCTGAGTAGGGAAGCCCGAACATCACAGGGCTCGGGAGAAACAGACTTTCCCCAACGATACCACAGAGAGCAGCTACCGAAAGACCTGCTTATGGAATGAGAGGCACCATAGCTCAGAAGAAGAACACCGTCTCTGCGTACCAAAAGCCCCAGGTTCCACTCTTAGCTTCCCCAAGTAGTGCTGGAAAGAGCCCTCTCTGAACCCCGGAGGGCCGAAGAGCTCGACCGGCCAATGGGGAAACCAGCCCCCTCTACCATGCCCGCATCACGGAGCTTCATAAAGTGAAACGGTGCAAGCACGGAGCGCTGCTTTTGTCCGCCTGAACATCAGAAGAGCCCTGCTGGATCGGTCCGAGGGTCCATCCAGTCCAGCACTCTGTTCACACAGTGGCCAACCAGCTGTTGACAAAGCAGGACATGGTGCAGCAGCACCCTCCCACCCATGTTCCCCAGCAACTGCTGCACACAGGCTTACTGCCTGCCTTTCCCCCCCGTCCGCGAGATGCAAACACCATCTGAATGCCCGCCACATCCTGGTTCCATCAGTTTGTGCCAAAGAGAAACAAAGTTTGGGAACTGCTTAAACGACGGGAGAAGGAGGGGGCCCCGCAAAGTGCGTCTGCGCATGTGCGGAAGGAGGGCAAGCAGCCTGCGCCATTTCATTTCACACTGATGGAAATTAAAACGGAAGGGTCTGACGAATTATAATTAAACTCACTCTGGCTGATTTAATGTGCACTTTGAAAAAACCATTTGATGCCATGCAGATGTTGCCAGCACTTCTTAGATAAACAAAAGGGGGGTACGGAGAGGGAAGGATTAGGTCAGCATTTGAACAGCCAGCAATAAACTGGGAAAAGAGGGGGAAGGAACAGCGCGGGCCGGAGAACCCAAGCGAACGGCAAACGTTTGCAAGCCAGAGAAAGGGCTGGAGGCGGCGTTCTCCTGCAAATCAAAGTGGAGGTTCTCCTACATAAACTAGTTTCAACCCACAGAAATCGAGATGGTAGTCCGTTCACGTTGATCTTCAAGCAGGCTTTGTGCAGAACTTTGTTGTGGGCTGAGCGCAGGGACAGTGTCTAAGGGTGGGCATAGTCAAGGGCCCACACTCCAGCAGGGGCTTCACCCTTGCAACCTGCTTGTTCACCTACTGTACATCTCACTCTGGCTCAGAGAATGGTGGAGGCAAGTGAGAGCTATGATGAGCAAGAGGATGAGGCTCAATAGCAGCCGGGGAGGAGGCAGACTCTCAGAGAGAGAGAGAGAGAGAGAGAGAGAGAGAGAGGGCCTATTGAAATGGTCTTGCTGCAGGACCCTCAAAAAACTAGAGCCATTATTGGCTGCATCCGATCTGCTCAGTTTGCAGAGGATAGAGTCATCCTAGGTAGTGTTTCTGCTGTCTGGAAACAGCACAATCCCGGCCGTCAACATTCACTGGGAAAATGGGATTCTTCCTAAGAAGAGCCCTTCCGGATTAGGCCGACACTTTCAGTCAATATGCTTCTGCAAAGCTCACAAGCATGGCTTAGAGGCAGTAGCTATTTGTCCCAAGCATCTGATATTTATTTGTACATCGAGGACATGTGAACCCTAGGATTGCAAATGGGCACGGATAGACCTGTCATCCGGAAATATGCGTAATTTCTTTCTTTTCTAAAGCGAAGTTAATGATGCGCTGTGTGAAGAAGGGCTTCCTTGTGTGTGTCCTGAACCTACTTGTTAGTGGATAAATTCCTGGAGAAGAGGGCTATCAATGGCTACTAGTCCTGGTGGCTAAATGCAACCTCCAGTATCAGAGGCAGTAAGCCTGGGTGTACCAGTTGCTGGGGAACATGGGCGGGAGGGTGCTGTTGCACCATGTCTTGCGTGTGGGTTCCTGGTTGACAGCTGGTTGCCCCCTGTGTGAACAGAGTGTTGGACTAGATCAGCCTTCCTCAACCTGGGGCGCTCCAGATGTGTTGGACTGCATCTCCCAGAATGCCCCAGCTAGTCCAACACATCTGGAGCGCCCCAGGTTGAGGAAGGCTGGACTAGATGGACCCTTGGTCTCACCCAGCAGGGCTCTTCTTACGTTCACAATTCCCTCTCCCCACTTTGTTCGTGATTGTATAAAGCTCTTTATCCTTTGCACATCCTTCATCTTTCCCCCCTCTAAACCAAAAAGCGGAAAAGGCTTTACCCTCCTGCTGTAGAGAATGTGCTGGACCACTCTTTGCCATTTCGGTGGCCCTTTCCCACGTCTAAGATGATATCCCTTTGACATGGGGCAACTAGAATTGCGTGAAGTATTTATTTGGAATGCCAGGGAGGATGCTACTGTGTGTGACAACTGGATAGTATGCCTGTGACCTCTCTGGTATGAACAACACGTTTTCATCTATCATTCTCATCAATGGAAAAAGTTTAATTTCATTTGTGATTATAAGCAGAGGGAACCAAAGGTTTCCTTGGTATATTACTCAATTGCAGGAGTATGCAAGTAGCCATTTAAAGCAGAAACAAGACTTCCTCAAATCCATTACAGGTTCATTACTAGTGGTATTAAAGCACTAATATATATATATATATTTAAAAAAACACAGTATCTTGAAAGGCTCTCATTCTCTCAAAGTTTAACAAAATATAGAAGAAGAATTACTTGTTCGCAAAAACTGTAACTTATTCAGGAAATGTGTGTTCAGGACGGTTTCTGTCCTGCGAATTTTAATTCTTAGTGCAACTGATGCACACACACCCCCTTTGGGGTTGTGATTTCGTTTTGCTGGCAGGACATTCAGAGATCATGTTACCCCTTTGTATGTTCACCTGTCTACATGGTGGAGCGCATGGCACAAACCAAAAAGAAGCCCAAAGCTGTATGCATTAAACTGCCTAATCAAGCTTCCATTCCATTTTTGCTCAGTGCCTTTAACTCAAATTAAAGCTACGTTCGTCAAACTACGCCTTTAAATTAATTTAGGTTTGCTTGATGTAAAAAGAGATCCCTTTTCCTCTGGCACTGACTTAAAGTTCCCTTTTCAGATCTGGTCTGTCCTTTCCAAAAACGAATGTATTTATTTATTATTTATTTATTACATTTATTTATTACATTTTTATACCGCCCAATAGCCGAAGCTCTCTGTGTGAGAAAGTGATGGCAGCAGCACTGATGCAACCTACCTGAGCTTGGGGTGTGGTGCAATTGTAGGTCATGACACAAGTTGAAGACCAATATAATGGAGAACTCCCTAGTCATGCACCAGGTCAGTTTCATGTATCCTCTAAACATTTCTGTTGTTATGGGACTCCTTCTGGGGACAGGAGCTTTACTCAGATAGAACTCCTCAATGTTCTCTTGCACATCACCGTATCACTCCATGGTTTAAGAAGACGCCTTACACCCGCAATTGAGAACATCGCACAAAGTAGGGAATTGCTTTCAGAGATATCGGAGGTGTTGAAAATGTTGTGGACGCAAATGTGAAACTTCAACTGAGCTCTGATCTTTGACACATTTCACAAATTCCTATGAAATCTGCAACCTCCACCCCGATAGAGTGAAGTGAATGGATGAGATCTTACTGAGGGTGGAATACAGCCAGTTTGGCGTGTGGCAATTCCATCTGATCACCATCTTGTTTTCCATTTGCTCATTTTATACACACACACACACACACACAGACACACACAGACACCCCAGCAGTTCCAGCTGGGCCGAACCTGGGCAGACGTTGTGAAGTGTGAAAAAGGAGCATCTTAATGATTTTACGGTCTGCGTCCTCTGAAGTGATTGGTAAAATTCCTGTTAACTTCAGGATGAAACACTATAAACAAAGGTGAGCCGCTCATTCAGTGGCAAAGGAAGATATAATGAGGAGGAGAGAGGCCAGAGCAATTCCACCCTCCACCCCCTGGTAATTAATCTTATTTGGGCATTGTTTTGTTCAAAAGCTAGGAGCCAAACTTCCATGGATGGACAAGCTGCGTGTTTTTTACAGGAAGAAGTTACCTCTCCATGTGTTAAAAGATACACGCAGTCCAAGACACACGGAAGTCACACTTTCAAAAACCGTGTTGAGTGGGCCTGGAAACTACCAGAGTGTGACCACATCTGGTCTGTGTTTTCTTTTGCAGATGACTTTGACATCAATAGGCTTTTGGTCATCCCATTCTCCAAGATATGTCTGTGCCCATGAGGGTTAGAAGCTTATTTTTGTTTAACAATGACAGCTAGGACAATTGGGGTCACCATGGTCCATATGCTACTCCGCTCTCTGCTGGCATAATGAAGGAGGAGAAAACGGGAGAGGCAGGTGAAGGAAACTTCAAAGCCCCCGCCCCCCGCGCTGGCCTTCTCCACCCACTGTCCCCCCGGGCCATCTACCATCAACAGCTCTGTGGGAAGGATTCCAGGAGAGAGGTAGTGGGGTAGGTGAAGAAAATCTCAGGGCCTCCTCCAGAAGAGAGGGAGATGGGTGAGGAGGACACCAGACTGGATTCTCTTTGCCCCCAGGACTATCTTCCACCAACTGCTCTGGGGAGAGGATCCCAATGATTTATTTTAAATTTATTTTTATTTGTTACTACTTTTTTATTGTGGTTTTATCATTTTTATATTGCTGGCATATTACTGGTGTGGATTCCAAATCGGACTCTGAAGAAGAAGACCAGCCGAGACAGGAAGCGGAGGAGGAAATTCTCCAAGACTCTCCAGGAGTCAAGGAGGAATCTTCTCAGGAGCCTATCGAACAGGAGTCATCCTGGGAACTCAAGTCTTTGTTGGAGGGGGAGGGAGCATCAGAATTGACAGATCCCAGAGTCCGCCGCAGGGTCAAGCGGGCAGAGTTGAGAGGAAGTGGGAGGCGGTCTGTTAGGCTAGCCACTTGCCAGAGGTTTCAACTCGAAGACCCTCCCTGAAAGAGGGCATCAATAAAAGCCTGTCCAGATAGTTGATATTTAGTTGATAGGCACCTGTCTTGGTTTGTTAAGCTAATTAAGCTTAGAGGAGAGCTCCTAGCATTCACACTCCCTTCAGGTGTGAAGAGATGTCTAAGGAAAGGAAAGGAACCTCTCGTGCAAGCACTTGAATAATTGCTGACTCCTAGAGGGACGCCTGCTTTCGCTGATGTTTTCTTGGCAGACTTTGTAGCGGGGTGGTTTGCCATGGCCTTCCCCAGTCATGGCTACCTTTCCCCCAGCTAGCTGGTTACTCGTTTTACCCACCTCGGAAGGATGGAAGGCTGAGCCGACCTGAGCCGGCTGCCTGAGAACCAGCTTCCGCTGGGATCGAACTCAGGCCGTGGGGAGAGCTTCGGCTGCAGTAACTGCCGCTTACCGCTCTGCGCCCCACGAGGCTCTGAAGAGAAGTCTAGTTACTGAATTGTGGCTTCCACGGCAGACTTCTTTATTGTTCCACATCTCGCAGGAGGATTTGGAATCACAACAACTTGTAAGCCACCTTGGTAGGATTTGCATCGTAATAAATAAATAAATAAATAAATAAATACATACATAAACAAACAAGCTGATATGCCTCACCATTATTCTTCACGAGCCCATTACTTTTAGAGTGACGTAGACGCATCTGGGACTAAAAGGCACCGTTTGGTCTGTGGCAGAACAGGCGGAAGGGATTGCCACGCATTTTACTACTGATGTATTGTTTCATTACATTGTCATTGGTACTGGTTATCTGGTGTTGCCGAATTGAAAGAGTGAAGCTAAGACACCACGAACACAGCGTGTCTATTGTAACCATTTATTATCATTTTCTCTAACTTGGTTGCTTACAGGATTTTTTTTTTTTCCAAAAAGAAAAGAAAAAGGAAGAAAAGCACAGATGAACTACTTACAAAAAGAAACCAAAAGAAAGAAAGAAAACTCATACAACAGTTAAAATGTCTGCAAAATCATGCACTTTAAGGACAATATCGCAAATGCAAAGCAAATCATAGCAAAAAACCCAATAATAATAATAATAATAATAATAATAATAATAATAATAATAATTAAAAAAAAGCCATACAGGTTTTAAAAGACATAGCTTGCAAAAAAGAAAAGAAAAGAAGGAAAAGCTAAAAGCTAAAATAAAACTAAACAATTATTACATCAAGCACCATCAGTAAATGAACAGCACAGCTCTGTCTGCAGCGACTTTGACATTTTTAACAAGTGAATTAAACAAATATTTTAAAATGCATTACAGTCCTACTGTAAGCATGCAACCAATTTCTCACAAACTTAGAAAATAAGTAAGAGGACTTACATTTTCTTTGCCACTTTTTAAATGCCAGAGTGTGTCCAGTCTTGTCACACAGCCAGAAAACCGGCTCTCCCGGAAGTGCGTCGCACACTACACAGGTCCTCAACCTGGCGTCTTCCAGATGTGCTGGGCTGCAACCCTCATCATCTGCAGCCAGCATAATGGGGGTTGCAGTCTAAACATCTGGAGAGCACCAGGTTAGGGGATGTTGACCTAGGAGCATGGCTAACCGGAGGCATGCGCATGGCATAGGAGTCTCAAAGCTCCAGAGCAGCGAAACTGCGGCCTAGTTTCTCACCCAAGTTGAGCTCATATGTTGGAGATAGAGGATCAGGTGGTAGAACAGTCTTCCGCCCCGCTTCCCCCACCTCAACCACAAATCTCTGCACGTAGAAACCTAGCATGTCAACAAAAAGGCTAGGATCGGACCCTTCTCCCCAGTCACGCTAGCTTTCTATGTGCAGGGAATGCTTTCATGCTGTCTCCACCCTGGGAGAACTGACCTGCAGTCTGAAGGTGGAACAACCCAGGGCACAGGTTGACATGCTCTCCACCCCACCCTGGAAAAACTAGGCCTCAGCCAAACAGGGTGCTAAAGTGGTTCAGCCCAATAAAGATCGGTAGGGCTGGGGGCGCTTTCAGGAGGGGAAAAATACAATGTGATGACATCATAACATGGGGAAGCCCGTCTAAGCATTATGGGGGAGAACCCGCCACCAGGATCCCGCTGTTGGCAGCTGCCAGGCACGCGGTGTCGTCCGGCCTTATGACCAGTGTCCGGGACTTTTGTGTCAAGGTGACCTCACTTTTCAGAGTGGGCACAATTTGGTTTTCTAAACGGAGCTCTCAGTTCTTTCTCCAAACCAGTGTCCTATGATTTCGGGAAGGGGCAGAACAGGAGACTGGAAGAGCTAACCAAAGGAAAAAGAGACCTCTTACAGGTGTGGAAGAGGGGGACTGATCGTTATGCAGTTGCCAGCGATTTGGATTAATTTTCATGATTACTGGATCTAAGACAACTGGACTCATCCTCCTCATTTGTTGAACAGCCCTACCCACCACCATTCTCTAGGGCGGCAGAGATACCTGCTGTTGCACTCAGAGGAGGTACAGCAGCCCGAGACGTCCTTGCAGTTTTTTAATCCGGGCCAAAGTGTATAATTCCAGGAATACTAGTAAATTGTTCCTAAACGTTTGTGAGAAATTGTAATGCTGTCCCGTCCCGTCCCCGTCCCCCGGTGTGTAAGTTACATTCCATGTGGGTATTAAAAATAAACTCATACAAAGCAGAGGAAACAAAAATAAGAAAGCAAAATCAAAAAACAGGAAAAGATATGGAGGTTTCCTTTAAAATAAAAATATAAATAGTCCAGTCAGCCAAAGGAGTCAGTAAGAGCAGTATTTTTTTTTGCTTTCAGTGGATACTGATATTAATTTACGGACCACCCAGTCTTTCTCTCTCTCTCTCTCTCTCTTTCTCTCTCTCTCTCTTTCTCTCTCTCTCATTAGCACTGCAGTAAACCCCGATTAATTTGTTACGCATCTTTAAGAACTAGTTGATAAAAATTATGTCTTGTGAAATCGGCAAATAGTCTGCAAAGTGAAATAAGAAGAGAAATTAATAGATTAAAATGAAAAGATAAGTTCCAGAACTTTTTTTTTTTTTTAGAATTTAAGGGGAAACAGGATTGCAAGCAATTGCAAGTGGTTTCAGAAAACGTAATGGACAATTCAAGTCTGCAAGTTGGGCAAAGGGGATGAAACTTGGGCCGTAGTGAGACCCAAGGTTTATTCCAGGATCATCCCGGGTTTGTCCCTGCCTGAGCGCTGGATGCCCTGTGTGGCACTTAAATGAACAGGTTTGACTCCAGGACAATCCTGGGATAAACCTTAGGTCTAGCTACGGCCCTGGTGAGAGGAGCCCAATCCTATGTGTGTTTACTCAGAAGTAGGTCTCACTGAATACAATGCTTCTTCTTCCAAGGTTAGGTGGACACAGGCTTGAAGCCTTAGCTGCTAAAGCGTGGAACAACTTCCTAGCAAAAGTCTGTCACCAGTTCTAGGGTGAACAGCTGGCATATTTTTTGTATTTATTAAATGTGTATTTCAATTTCGAGGGGGGGAAAAAGTTCTCAAAGCAGCTTACAATTCAAGCAAGCAAACCACAATATAAAACAATTCACCACACAGCATTAAAAATAATAATCAGGCAATAAATTAATTGTGCTTCAGTAAAGTAACGCATTCCAGAAAACAGAGCTGAGCAAGCAACACTTACGGCGTTTGTAAGAAAAACAGTAATTGGAAAAGGATTGCTTTTACACCCCTCTTAAAGGCAGAGAGACACAGGGTATTTGAGGGTTATGTAACCCTCAAACAAGCCGCTACCTGGGTTCACACAACAGGGCAAGACACAGCAAGCTGAGCACCTATGGGTACAGTAAGTCACAGTGGGCTGTCATGTCGTACCGACAAAGGTCAGAGAGAGAGAGCATATGGGGCGCACCACCACCATCAAGTCCCTGCACAGGGAGGTCCAGGGCTATGGCACCACCTCTATGAAGTCCCTGGATTTTGTACCTCAGGTGGGTGGGACATTTGCAACAGGGCCTCCTCCTCTGATCTTGGAACCTGAGTAGGATTGTTTGCGAGAAGCCGTTCCTTCAAGCAACCCGGCTGCAGACCACGTAGGAAAGGGATGTAGAACTAGTTTAAGGTGGTGGGGAGCTGAATTGCCTCTCACCAGGCCCTCGGAAGGCCGGAGGATGTCGGTGGGTGTGGCCATGTCCACGGATGCTGGGAGAGGCACAGAGAAAGGGACTGGGCCAGTGTTGGCAGCAGCGTCTCCTCCCAGCGCCCTAGTTGAGCGCTTCCTTTGTATATCTCTCGCCATCCCCATTGGGGGCAGTGAGAGGCACGCGAGGAAAGATCTGGCTGGCTCTTTCTGTTGCCGGCCAAATCTCCGCCGACCCGTTTCCCTGATGCAAGAGAACAGCAGGAAATCCCTTGTGCACCAGTCCCCCTCCCAATTGAGAAGGGCGGCCATGCAGGAGGATTGGAAGTGATTGGAAGTAATAGGGGATTCCTTCAGGGGGCAGGGCTTGGGGGCCTAGCCCCACCCCCTGGAGGAATCCAAGGGGGCACCATGCACTGCATGCAGAACAATAGCCCATGCTTCCCTGATGTAGGGATTTAAACGTTAAACCAGCACCTTGAATTGTAACCGGTATCCGACTGGTAGCCACCAGCACCACTGCAATACATTCCAGTGACCTGGCCTGGCCACTGCATTGTGGACCACTGGGAGGGCAATCCCATGCACAGCGAATTAGAGTAAGCCCATCTAGAGGTTACCAAGATATGATGGATGGAGGTAAAGTACTGTTTTTCAAGGGGAAAGTGAAACTTCCACACCAGGCAAAACTGGAAGAAGGGGCTTCTGGCCATAGTAACTATAGTTACACTCCAGAAATAAAACTGGGTCTGGAACAATCCCACTGCCTTGCTAGGATTTGAAGAACAGAGGAAGTACAGCTGAACATACTGATGACAGATCTGCACATCTGTTTCCAGTGGTTCATGCAGTTGTTAGCTATCATGGGGGCCAGAATAGAGCCCTGTGGAACCCTACAGGATAAATCATTGGGATGGCACAGGAGTTCCCCCCACCTCCAGACACACACACACACTCTTCCTGGAGTTGACCTGAACGTTGTTTACTAGCACGTGTCCAAGCCTATTTAGTCACAAAGCCAGGCCTGAACCCAGATTAAATGGAGGTAGGGGTGGTGAAATTCGTTCAGTTTTAATGTGAACGTACCTAAGTTTGCACCCTTGAGCCCTCTACGTGAGCTGAAACCGTATTTCTTCGATTCTGAGACGCCATCAATTGTAAGACGCACACTAATTTCAGTACCACCAACAGAGAAAAAGCTTTGATTCGAAGAAATAATAAATGCACCCACGATTCTAAGACGCACCCCGTTTTTAGAGATGTTTATATGGGGGGGGGAAGTGTGTCTTAGAATCGAAGAAATAAGGTACTTCAAAATTCGCACAGGTCCGAATTTTGCAATGGGGTTCACCAGTCAAAAACATGCATGTATAAATGTGGATCTTTGGGAAAACAATGCTCAATTGTGCATTATATTAGGGGAACGAAGTGCAAAAATTTGGGGTGGGGGTGGGGAAAGTACACAAACAGGCTTATAAATTTCCATGCAAGCTTAAAAAATACAATTCTCAAAGTTTGGGATGAACAGAACTTAAAACTGGGGCAATTGTCAAAGTTTGAACTGAGCTAAAGATTGGAAAAACGAAGAGAAAGCGAAATGGACAAATTTGTCCATCCCTACTTGGAGGAGACTCTGCCAGCTTTGACCAAGGAAGGTAGATTGGGGAGATCTCACCAGGGATTGGGGGTCTTCAAAAGCAGCCACACAACTGCTTCCTTAGGAGGACCACACGCCTCTTCTCCCTTCAAAGAGGGTGCCCACGATAACCCTAATGGCTTCAGACCCTCTTTCACAGCAAGCTCATATCCACCATTGACGGAGGAGGACACAGAGTGGTTGGTTGGACATCTCCAAAGACCTTTTCCACAGCCTAAGGCAACCTACCCCATTGGGTGCCCTCCAGCTGTGTTGCATTGCAACTCCCATCATCCCCAGACATCGTGGTCAAAGGGGAAGGCTGTCCTAAGGCATCAATAATGGAAATTCTTCTGAGCAGTAAGAGGCAAGCAGAGATTCTGTCACCCCAGAGAAGCCCAAGTTGGCATGGATCCTGGAGGTTTTATCCGCAAAGCATTTCGCAAACTCGCCACAGCGGGAGACATCATAAAGAAAAGAAAATGGCTTCAGCTAAAAACAAACAAACAAACATCTTCCCCTCTCCCTAAATAATGAGAGCACATGTAAAGGAACAGGTGGATTGTGGCATTGTTTCACCTGACAGGAGTAAATATCACATTGCTAAGCAGTGTCAACTGGCATTTTATTTGCTTACAAAGCAAACAAGCAAAAAGCGAATGCCCTCAATTGAAGGAGAGCAGCTAGAACCGAGTCTGCTGATATTAAAATCTAAAAACCAATGGGTCCTTTGCAAAGCTCACCCCATGGCAGAATATTTCATTATTTCAATGCAAGCAAGAGTATAATTTCCTTGGGGTAAGCTGACTTTTACCATCCTATTTTAGCACAGGCTTCAGAACCATACTATATTTAGGTTCCGTGACACATCTGTACTGTAATAGAAACTGACACCAGGCCGTGCGCTATAATGAACGCTCCTGACACATAGTAATGAGGGTTAAAGAAAGCCACGTCCTAATCAATCCCAAACTTTGGGGGTATAGATACAAAGGTGTGTCCCAGCAATTGCTCTTTCTGAGTGACCCCAATTTACTTCCACGGGGGCTTGGGCAGACTCAGTCCTGAATGAAATGGATCCAGAGAGTTCTTGAGCTCACTCTCCATTATCCCAACGGCTGCTCATAGAATAGGCCTGCAGGTGCCAATTGTGAATTCCTCAAAAGCACGGCAATAAACGGACCACGGGTGGGTGGAAGGAATGAAATAGCCTGCCCTATTCCACTGCTTATGGTGTTAAAGAAGAGGCCCTGCATCATGGCCACCTGTAGTCAGCCAGCCAAAGGCTCCCGAATATGTCCACCCATAATCAGCCAGCCAAAGCATTTGCTGACGCCGTGTTGAACTTCTGAGGCCCTCCACGCACCTCCGAAACCCAACGCGACGATGGGAATGAGCCCCTGCCCTTCGCCCCAGATTTGGGCTGGCAGTAAGTCACCCCTCTGCTTTGCACTACGGACGATCTCCATGGCGCGGGGATTTGTAAGCCCCTGCTGATATGGCCTGCAGCAACCTTGCCCAACCTGGTGCCCTCCAGATGTGCTGCAAGTTGGGGAAGGCTATCCTTCCGGAAGGGGCGTATTATTATTATTATTATTATTATTATTATTATTATTATTATTATTATTATTATTAGTATTCCACCTTTTGCCCAATGCTGGGCCTCAAGGTGGCCTTACAAAGTTTAAAATATACATGGGGGGGGGGAAACAAAACCATAAACATTTAAAATACCCAACAAAATTATAAGACATTAACATAGATGGAGGGCCAGACTATTCTCCAAAGGCCTGCTGGAACAAAAAAGTTTTAGCCTGCTTCCGAAAGCCCATCAAGGAGGGAGCCAGCCTAGCTTCCCTGGGAAGAGAGTTCCAGAGCACCGGAGCAGCCACTGAGAAGGCCCTCTCCCATGTTCCCACCAAGCGCGCCTGTGAAGAAGGTGAGACTGAAAGAAGGGCTTCTCCAGAAGATCTCAAAGCACGGGCAGGCTCATAAGGGAGAACACGTTCTTTCAAATAACCTGGACCCGAACCATATAGAGCTTTATACTTTGAATTGAGCCCGGAAACAGACTGGAAGCCAGTGGAGCTGTTTTAACAGGGGCATTGTCTGCTCCCTGTAACCAGCCCCGGTCAACACTCCGGCTGCAGCTCTTTGAACCAGCTGGAGTTTCCGAACACTCTTCAAAGGCAGCCCCACGTAGAGCGCGTTACAGTAATCCAGTCGGGATGTAACTAAGGCATGTGTCACCGTGGCCAGGTCCGACATCTCTAGGAAGAAGCACAGCTGGTGCACTAGCTTTAACTGTGCAAATGCACTCCTGGCCACCGCCGAAACCTGGGCATCCGGGCTCAGGGCTGAATCCAGAAGGACACCCAAGCTGCGGACCTGCATCTTCAGGGGGAGTGTAACCGCATCCAAACGAGTAGAGAAGAAGATGAATGAAAAGTCATTCATGATACCAACGGCTACAGACAATACGAACAGCAAGGGTAGAAACAGGAATTTTATCCAGCTAGGCCAGGAGGGGCCACAAAGAGCTGGGAGTAGGCTGGTGTAAATGAGAGGAAATTGCAAGAACAATTTCTTGGCGCAAAGGGGTAACTACTTGGGATCTGGGTCATTTAAACATCCATGGCGGTGCCTATGAAGTTAAGTAAAGTCTTACAATGATCAATATCTGCCAGTGAAAGCAACGGTGGCAGAATCTCAATTTATGCTCCCATGCTTTTTTCCCCAAAACGAGTATTTCAGCCTATTTACTTGGGCCACGTTTCTACCGACTGGTGGCTGCCATGGTTACAAACTGCATGCACAAACCAATCACGTGGATTGCCCCCAAATATGGATCCCCAACCACCCTAGGTAGGCTTGCAGGCCAAGCGCTCTATCTGGTCATATTCAGCAGCTGAGGCTTGCAGCCCCCAAATATTACAACCTGAGAAATCTGCACTTGGTGATCAAAGAAGCAAACTGTGGCAATAGCTGTTATGCATCTGCAGCTATGAGCGTAGGCAGGCTTTTAAAGCGGCACCAAAGTCTTGGTCAAACGGAATGAAAAGTCGCGATTTCCCGACGACACAGAGAGCCGAGCTGACTTAGCAACGCAAGTTCACCAAAATGAAATGCTTAAAAAAAAAAAAAACGGAAATGGAACACTGTATGAAATGAACCAGACTGATTATTCCATCCTGAAAATGCCTTAACGCTTCAATTTTTCAACTACTTTGGTTTGGAGATGTTAACCGACTTCCACAGAAGAGCTTCAAAGTAGGCGTTTAAGAGGAACACGGATTCCCAACAACATACAACTGGCACCTTAACTCATCACGCCCTTTGCTACTGCTTTGAAATGTACTGGAAACAGACAATAATACGGTTACTATGGGTTGCCCTTCACAGAATGCTCAGATTTACAACTGGGCTCCAGGGGAACTGATGCTGCTGGACAGCCCCATCCCAGTACTGGACCCACCTACCACCGGCAGCCTGTGGGAAGGATCCTGGCGACTTGCTCTTTGTCAATATTGCTTACTGTGGTTTTTAAAAAAGGTCTTTTGATGTTAGTTGGAAGCTGCCCTGGAAGGATCTATATCATGAAAGGTGGGACATGCATAATTGAAAGTAAGTAATTTTATTTATTTATTTATTTATTACATTTATATCCCGCCTTTTTTCCTCCAAGGAACCCAAGGCGGCGTACATAATCTCCTCTCCATTTTATCCTCACAACCACCACCCTGTGAGGTAGGTTGGGCAGAGAGCCTGTGACTGACCCAGTGAGCTTCCATGGCCGAGTGGGGACTAGAACCCGGATCTCCCGACTCTCAGTCCGACACTCTAGCCACTACACCACACTGGCTCTCAGAAGCATCCTCGGTTAATATCCTTAAGCGTCAGCTAGGCCAGGCGTGGGCAGGAAGTAGATCTCCAGATGTTTCAGAGTCCAACTCCCAGAAACCCGTTCCAGCATGACCTATGCTCAGCAATGCTGGGAGCTGAAGTCCCAACATCTGGAGATTTATTTTCTACGCACCCCTGGGTTGGACTATGCCACATTTGACCAAAGGAGGCAACTGGAAGCTAAATAGACAGATATAAAACAGAAGGGGGAATGTATATAGCCATGAAATTCGATGAGACAACTCTTGAAGCGTTCCTCATGAACTAGTTGAGATAAAGGATGTCATGTTGGCCTTGACATACCAGAACTAATCCTAGGTCACAAAGACTTAGAGTGAGCTGAAAATGTTCTCGTGTTATCAGTTTGGGGAAAGGGAAGGTGCAAATGAGGGTTGAGGCAATGTGACAGTGCCCCTCTCCTCCCAATTTGCCAGGAGGGGAATTAGATTTACTTTGGAGTAAAAGCACTGCTAGACCAACGTATCTGTGGGCAGAGTCCATGACTTAATGTATGTTAATGTGATTTTTATCTGGTTCCAAAGGAATGACTAGTCTTAGAGTAGCACACATTTAGAATTCCATGTAGGCTGGGGGAGCAGCTGGAAGAGACCACCATAGTAGTAGTAAAAATATTATTATTATTATTATTATTATTATTAATATTAATATTATTATTATTAATAATAATAATATAATGAAAGGGTTAAGCACCCCCTTTCTTTTAAAAAAATCACCACCCTCTAAAGAAGGAATGGGATTTGTGTCACATCTGTTTGCGTATCATGTCTTGTTTGCCCCTAAGTTCTAAAGTCCATGATTGCCTAGGCTAACAGAGCTAACGAAAGATTCCACCCAGATCCCCAGTGCAATTTTGAAAATGCCCACGAAGGTCCATTTTATGAACACATCGCTCTGTGGGGCTCCTTTCCCTTTGGAGCAACGTCTTCATTCCAGGCTGACGCCGTCAGTGAAGATGAAGAGGCACCAAAGGTATTTTTCAGCTTATATTATAACAATCTGGTGTACACACATCGCACAATCCTTTTCCTGGGTAATCCTCAGAGTCTATGCTGACCGTTTTGCCTGAGGGTTCAAATATATTCAATGACTGAGCAAGTTTCAAAAAATTTAAATGTAGCTTTCCTGAACAGACCATCCGTGATTCAGGAATGTTGGCTGATCGTATCTTTTATATGCGTGTATCTTTTTAATTCAATTTTTCATATTTATGTATGCCTGTGGTCTGCTAACCGTAAATGAAATATTCAATCGGATTTACGTTGATAGTTCACTGACTCCCTCGGAATGAAGAAGAGGGCTGTAAACTGAAATAAGGGAACCCTGTTCAGAGGAAAAACTGCTCCTGCATATGCTCTAAGCCCATTATGGAGAGTCCTGGGTTTTTGAGCATGGACAAATGCCATTGATGGTCTGTGCTGAGCAGTATGTTTTCCCAGCAAACCTTTGTCTAAAGTAGGGATGGGCAATTTGTCGTCGTCCCCACCCAATGTTTTGGCCTACAACTAGTTGCCCACATCTGGTCTAAAGGAACAAACGAGCTTTTAACAACGTAGAACAGCAGTGGAAGGATTTTAGCCGTGAAGGTAGGGTAGGGTTGCAGCGAGCACAAAAAATCGTCCCCCTTTTAATCTCCAAAGGTTGGAGGGTAAAGGCCAAATTAGACAAAGGCTCAGGTCAGACAATACGTTTCTCAACGGTGGTTTTTGAACTCCACGGTGGAGTTTTTACACCACCGTTGAGAAACATGCTGTCTGGCAGGAAAACTCCATGCAATGATGGAGTTTTTTGAGGGGAAATTCCACGCAGAATATCCACACTGTGTAGAGGAGAGTTCCAGCACAATCGTTGTGTTGCACGATGGGCCCTGTGAAGTTTCCTGTTGCATTGAGTTGACTTTTCCCACTGGCTACCGAGTTTCCTGCCAGGATATATATTTTTTCCGGCAATGGCTGATGAAATACCATTGGGAGGACAGGAGGAGGAGGAGAGAGCAGAAGAACTGTCAATCAAACGTTGCATTGACTTTTACTCAACTCCATGGGAACCTACCATCACACAATGGTTGTGTGGTGAGTACCTCCTACAAACTTAACTGTTGAGTGGAGTTTTCCCACTGCGTAGAGAAACGTGTTGTCTGAACTGAGCCGAGATGCCAGAGATCCGCTGACAGATCTTTCAGCAACTTACATTTTTAGGAAAAGGCAGCCATGCTGGGCCATAACGTTGGCAGAAGGTTGGGGTTGATCCTTCAGTTCAGCGCCGTATGTCTGGATGGAGATCCCTCCCTCCCTTTCTGACACTTGTCTTGTAAGGAGAAACTTCCCTAATCACAGACCTCCGTCATCTCATCTAGTCAGGCCCTAAGTGTTTATGCAGGAATGGTAATAAGGGCAGGGGTGCGGGGTGGCAGCGGCAGTGCAACATTTGTAGCAATGAATGTATCAGGTCTCTGTGGCCTCAGCTAGACCTATGGCTCAAGCGCGATGGAGGGGTGAGGATCTCGCAATATTTTTATGGTGAGATCTCCCCCTCTGTTTACACGCGGTGCGCAACGACCTTGGAGGGAGAGGACATTGCGGCTTCCATTTTTTGTTGTTAAAGAAGGTGAGTTTTTAAAATTTAAAATTAATTTCCCCGCTCACCCCACCCCACCCCCAATGGGCGCAGAGCTCCTGAGGAGCTCTGTGCCCCGTGCGCGGGTCCCGGCTCCTCGCGAGGAACTGGGAAAAACCGCGACGCCCGCATGCATGTTCCGCGGCCTTGGGATCATCCCGAGACCATGGAAAAAGTGGGCTTGAAGGGGAGAGCGAGATCCTGGGGCAAGGAAGGGATCATACCTCCCTGCTCCCGGGATCCCCAGTGCGTCATGTGGACACCCAGGGATCGCCCCGGGATTTTGCCCCGTCTAGCTATGGCCTGTGTGTCAGTAGGCAAAAGCTCAAATACTCTTTAAGGATTTAGCCAGGCCTTATTCTATAAGGATAAAGTGGAATGACCGATCCTGTAGAATTCAGGAATTATTAACCAGGTAAACTCTGCCAATAGTGGAGAGGCCTGCTTTGGCAGTGACGCTCACCCCAGCATAGCTATCCCCTGCCGCGTGTCCTCCAGTTGTGTTGGGACTGCAGCGCCAATAACCCCGGCCAACATGACCAATTAGGAAGACAGGAGCTGTCGTCCAACGTATCTAGAGGCCACCAGGCTGGAGAAGACTGCCTTAAAGGTGGTTTAAGGTCGCACTGGCTTCCTTGAGACCTAAAATATTTCTCCAATAAGGACTAGTTTTCCTTTCTGTTCCTGCTGGGTTTTTTTTCCCCCTTTCTTTTAAATGAAAATGGCTGAACGTAGGTTCCTTAATTAACCCGAGCAAGGTTGTTTCCCTTGTACGCAATCACGGAGGGCAGGGCAAGGTAGCGTCACCTTGCACTTGCGACATGCATTCATGAATTTTAACACACAGAGCAAGAGTCCCCTAGCTGTGGTCTCCAGGTGGGCCTTGCTATTAGCAAGCTCACCAGCCAGAAATCGGCTGCTCAGCCCTCCCCAGAGATCCTGAGGCAGGGAGTGGGGAGGGGTGAGGAAGGAGGAGGGGAGCATCTGCACAGCAAAATCTTTCCGGCATCGCCGTCTTAAGCTTGAAACACTCCTGGCCTAAAACAAAATGCAGGGCGTTTGGTTTCAGTGACTGCCTGTTGATAGCGGCAGAGATGAAATGAAAGGGGCAGCTCATTTATCGGCAGGGGGGCATGTTTAAAAGCCAGCTAGCCTACCATTTCGAAACCTCGGGAGTTCGTAAAGTGACGACTGGCGGGATTAAACTCAGAGCGAATGGAGAGCGGTCAATGCAGCCGGCCTGACAGCTGCGCACAACGGAAGCCAAGGGTTAGGAGAAACACACAAGGGGAAAAGCGTGAGGCTGAAGTCTCGTCCCTACAAAGAGCGCCGGAGCGCTGATCTGCATCACACGACCAATTGACTTGACACCAGAAAATAGATCAAGTTTATAGAGCATATTCTGTACAAAGAGAAGTACAGGGACAACGTTTATTTATTTTTATTTTTAAGAAGGCTGTTTTTTAAAATAACCAGTACCAATTAACACCCAGATTAAAAACATTCTTCCCTGCTCCCACCCCCTCTTCCCAGTAAACTTTGTTTTCAGTTGAAATGGCTACTGGAAAAGAAAATATTTCTTTGTGAGTTACCTGAAAACGAACGGAACTTTTCATCTCAAACGGTCCCTCCTTTTAGAGATCCTTTTGTCTCAAGTTTTTACTCAGAAAGTTTTTACTCTGAAGTAAGTCCTAAAGGGATCACTGCCTAGTAAGTTCTCTTTGGGGTTGTAACCTTAACTGATTGGTTGTTGTTCGGCTTCCCCCCACCCCCTTTTTTTTTTGGATTGTGAAGTTAGAAGTATTAAAGATTCACATACCTGGGAACTGATAACTGTAACTGGGAGCAAATCCAGGATATCCTCGGCCGTAGGTGGCGACAAAATTCGGGTAACCTTGAATGTAGAAGTGGTTTTTTTAAAAAAAAAAAAGAGAGAGAGAGAGAGAGAGAGAGAGGGAAATTGGAGAGAGAGAGAGAGAGAGAGAGAAGATTTTAAATTTTGGTTCTCATGTCACATGCAAACAATTACGCCAAAGATAGGTGAAGAAGAAAATGGATTTCCGTACAAAGCATTAGGTAATTTACTCTTCCTCTACCCAATTAACGCTAAGTAAATGTTTATGGCAGTATCCAAGTCAACACTAGGACTAATGTAAATTATGTACAAAGTGATGGATGGTGTAGAAAAAGTGAAGAGGGAGACATTTTTCTCCCTCTCCCAGAATACTAGAACCCCGACGGGGTCATCTCACGAAGCTGATTGGTGGGAGATTCAGGACAAATAAAAGGAAGGACTTCTTCACACAGTGCATAGCTAAATTATGGAATTGGCCACCACAAGGTGTAGTGAAGCCACCAATTTGGATGGCTTCGAAAGGGGGTTGGATAAATTCCTGGAGGAGAAGACTATCAATGGCTACGAGCCTTGATGGTTGTGTGCTACCTCCAGTACCCAAGGCAGTAAGCTTGTGTGCACCAGTTGCTGGGGAACATGGGTGGGAGGGTGCTGTTGCATCATGTCCTGCTTTGTTGGTCCCTGGTCAATGGCTGGTTGGCCACTTTGTGAACAGAGTGCTGGACTAGATGGACTCTTGGTCTGATCCAGCCTCAGGGCACTTCTGATGTTCTTACGTTTTGCTAGTGTAAGCAACCTTTAGCAGAACACCAACAGTTTTTTGGGAGGGGGGATCCGTTACACTTGCTTACCGGTGTTGCGCTATAGATCCGTTACAGTAGTGTAACGTAATTTACATTAGCACTAGCATTGGCTTGGTTGCTGCCCTTTATATTTACATATGACTTAAGGGTGTTCAAAGTGCTTCACATAAAGTATACTGAATAATCCTTACACTAACAATTATTAATAAAGTCCGTGTCTTAAATCAAAGTCAATACATAGAACTTGTATTGTACAAGTTTAAGAGAACTTGTACAATATAAAATTCAAATGGAGCTGCCACAGGACGAGCTAAAATAAAATGTAATGAAATAACTAATCCATGCTTTTGTTTATTCGTTCAGTCGTTTCCGACTCTTCGTGACTTCATGGACCAGCCCACGCCAGGGCTAAGCATAAAAAGAGATAGTAAAAATTTAATAATTTAATTTTTTTGTTGGCATAAGAAATTGGTCAAAATTATAGCCCAAAACACTGAAAATATTTGTTAATTGTTCCATTCAGACCGGCATTTAGTGCTTTTTAGCTTCTATTTTGGAATAATTTTATGTTACATGTTAAATCACCAAATTTTTAAATTATTAAGCTCCCCAGAGAGGTTCGGCTGGTGCCTACACTGTACTCCTTCTGTCGCCAGCTGAAGACCTTTTTTATTTTCTCAGTATTTTAACACCTAATTTAACTTAAATTTAAACTTTGCTGTTTTAATTCCGTATTTTAATCTATATCTATTTCTGCTGTGTGGTTTTATCCTGGTTGTGCTTCTTATATTGTATTTTGTAGTTGTGTTTTTAGACTGTTGGTGGTTTTCTTGTGCTTTTCATGGTTTTAATTTTTGTGAACTGCCCAGAGAGCTTTGGCTATTGGGCGGTATAAAAATGTAATAAATAAATAAATAAATAAATAAATAAATAATTTTTTTACTATCTCTTTGTATGCCTAGCAGCATGGATGAGTTATTCCATTAGATTTTATTTTAGTCCGTTCAGTGGCAGCTCCAGTTGAATTTTGTACCGTACAAGTTGTCTTGTACCGTACAAGTTGAATTTTGTACTGTACAAGTTGTCTTTAACCCAGTTCGTTCTGCGTAATTCTTACAATAACCCTGTCAGGCGGGTCTGCATGGCATTGATCGTCCTGCCGTTGAGAGACGGAGGCGGCTTTGCCCCTCCGCCAACTGAACTGCGGCAAAAGGCTTCGTTTGCATCCTGAACGCACAGACCTAAAAAATGAACCATCCGGAGTTCGCTCTCGTTGGCTTGACGCTTTCCCCTCTCTCTTCACACCGGAGGCCTGCTACTCATAATTAAAATGCACCCCGGTAGCTCAAGTCCAAGGACTCTGCCTATTTTTCTCAGCTGGGAAGAGTAAATGCCAAACGCTAAGGCTAAGCACATAACACAGGTTTGCTCTGACATTTGAAAAGCTTACAACAAATGTACTTTGCTTCAGAACTATTGACAGTTGGAGATTAAGGTACTAGTAATGCTTCATCCCGAGAGTGTGAAGGACAACTGTTAACGCACCCAGGAGTCGGAGGCAGCAAGATCAAGGAGCCGGGATGACCGAGAGGTTTAATTTTACGGGATGCTAAAACTCAACAGGGGGACCCACAATGGTTTTCCGTGGAGCATCTCAAAAGCATATTCTGGGTTGTTGTTTTTTAGGGTGAAACTAAACCGCCGCAAGAGAAACAGGGGGTTCCTGTGGATCCCTCCTAGCGCTACTCTAGAGGCTGGAGCTGTTTACAATGGTGAATCTGCAAATCTCTCTCCCTCAGGTAGATCTGAGTGGGTTTGGCATCTGCTAAGGAGAAACTGGATGGGGAGAACTGGCAAGTGAAGGGGGTGGTTCCGCACTCTTCCTCCTGACCCGACCTGGCGGTGGGAACACGCCTTTGCAGAGAAAACCTCTAATCCCACTTGAAATCCGCGCGGTATTCGCATGGAAGGGGACATGGAAGCAATCCTTTTTGAGCTGATTAAAGTGTAGCGTAGGCCCTCCCAATATGGTGAGTTGGACTCCCAACTCCAATTATCCCCAGTCGGCATACAGTAGAGCACCCACTTTGCAGGCAGAAGGTCCTCGCATCTCTAGATAGAGTTGGGAAAGACCCCTGCCAGAAACCCTGGAGAGCCGATGCCAGTCAGCGTCGACAATCCTAGGCTAGATGGATCATAGAATCATAGTATAGCAGAGTTGGAAGGGACCTACAAGGCCATCAAGACCAACCCCCTGCTCAATGCAGGAATCCACCCTAAAGCATCCCCGACAGATGGTTGTCCAGCTGCCTCTTGAATGCCTCTAGTGTGGGGGAGCCCACAACCTCTCTAGGTAACTGATTCCATTGTCGTACTGCTCTAACAGTCAGGACGTTTTTCCTGATGTCCAGCTGTCTGACTTGGTAAAAGGCAGGGAGGTCCTCCTCGTTGCAGGCTGTCCTTCTGACGGAGTCTGGCCATTATCTCTGTGCGTGAGACCATGATTCTTATTGCCCTCTTCTTTTTGTTCAAACGTGTTATTAACCTTAGGCGACCCAAGTGCTTCCCTGATACTATGACTTCTGACACCTCACAATTCTCACTTCAGCTGCTGGTCCTCTGCTACTAGCTTCTGCTTTTTTTTTGCTGCTGCTGCTTTTATTCCTTTTGCAATTTCCCTTCGTATTTTGTGACATTTATATATTCTTTTTTGTTAGCTGGCTTGAATTTTTTAAGGATATAAAGAACCGGATGAATCCAGCTATTTCATATGTAGTCGACAGAGCCCTCGGTTTCATGTACCAGGTGTTCCACCATTGCCTACCCTTCTATTTTTATTTTAAATATAACCTGGTTTTCCAGAAAGCAAATGAAAGGGGCGAATAAGAGAAAGGAAGAGATATAAATCTATTTTAGGGTTGAGATTAACACTGGATGCCTTGTTCTGTGTGTCCCACTGCCGTCAGAAGTGCAACAAGCAGTCACCAGAGACAGGGCCTTTCTGGTTATGGCCCCAATGGAGTGCTGGAAGTCTGCTTGGTTCCTCTGCTTCCCATGGCTTTGGCAGGTAGTGAAAACATGACTGCCTCCAGGAGCCTCTGGGGCGATTTTATTTGAAAATGTGCTCCGGACTACTTTTGAGATGTGTTTTTGATAGTACCGGATGTTTATTATTCTGAATGTAGTTTGCCTACATTTGAGCCCGGCAGAGGCTGAATGGAAAGAGGCAAGCACAAAGCAGTGGGTCATAAAGGGAGGCAACGGGCATCCTCCTTTGAGAGTTGGTAAATCTGTGCAAATGCTGCATGGGGAGTGTTTGGAACATGCAACTGGGCCCACTACAGAACTATCTGCCCCCAGCAGTTGTGGTGACAGAGCAGTGAATCATGCAGAGAGACAGTAAGGAACCTCCTCCATTTAAGGGAGGAGGTTTAGCCTCCCAGGAGCCTTTAATCTTCACATTTATTTCTTGTGTTTCACCATGCTCAGCACGCAGTGTGGGCACTTCCAGCCTAGCATAACACACACACACACACAAACACACACCCTAAGAGGAATGTAGCCAACCTCTGTTCCTACAGAGGGCAAGCGCATAATACGAAAGTGCCTTCTGTGTTTTAGCAAGGATCTAATCCAGATCTGGGGGAATCTTTCTATTGATTTTCACCTGACTCAAGCTCTGAGCACACCGTGGCCTAATACAATATTTGTTCTTTTGCCGAGGGTTCATCCCTCCAGTTGCGTTCATTTTATTTTATTTTACAAAGCTGTTGTGCTGCAATGCAACATGCTCAATTATTTTGCCAACATTGCATGTCCCTTCCATTTCAGATGAGATTTAGACGTCCATATTGTTTGCTATTAATCATCATTTAGAGGTGGAACATTAAACGCTTGAATGAATTTTGATTACTAATTATGAAAGGATGGATCGGAGCACCCAACGCAGAACAGCGATGGGCAAACAAGCCGCTGTAGCTTTAAACACAGGCAAACGCTCCGTTTGTCTCCTTACGGTGCGGATTCACAAGGTAGTTCTGCCAGAAATTCATCGGATTGTTCAAAGGTACGTTTTTGCACAACGTTTCTCTTCAAGCAACAATATTGACGAATGCATTTCCAACAGCGGCAGCGACATCCAGCAGGACCGACGGGGTGGGTGGGTGGGGGATCACAATGAAATGCCATTTTGAATCAGATGCTGTTTTGCTCCTTAATAAGGACTCACTTCAGGGTCAGTGGAGTAATGAGTTTGCCAAACTGCATTTGAGATGGTGTTTTCCAACAATTAATAGCTGGATGATCGAACAATACAGTCGCTCCCAAAGTAAAGAGATGGAACATAAGAACATAAGAAGATTCCCTCATGGATCTGGTCCAGCGGTTCCCAAACTTTTTCTAAAGCTGGAGGTGGGCAACTCCCCCCCGCCCCCTTTTCAGGTGTTTTGGCCGACAACTGATGGGAAATGTAGGCCCCAATTTGCCTGCCCCAAGGGATCAAGGCAATTGGAATCATGGCGGTGGGGGTGGCGGGTGGGGGTGTTAACCCTTTCCCTGCTCCAAGGAGCTGCTCCCCAAGTGCCCCCTTCCTGTGGGGAAACACAGGTTTTGCCTCCTCCACAAACTTCTGGAACTCCACAAAGGGGAAAAGCCAAGATGGAAAGGGGAATGTGGAAGGACTGGCTTTCTCTGATCTTGATCCCCTCCCTAGAAATGGATTTCCCCCACTTAAAAGGGGTCACAGGGAGGGGGACATTACATAACCAATATGTTGTTCAGGCTGCAGACATTGCACTTTCTCAGGGTGCAGGACAAAGGCCACCAAGTTTCAGCTCCCAGTTGTGAAAGGGATGAATCATAGAATCATAGGATAGTAGAGCTGGAAGGGGCCTATAAGGCCATCAAGTCCAACCCCCTGCTCAGTGAATCCACCTTAAAGCATACCTCACAGATGGTTGTCCAGCTGCCTCTTGAAGGCCTCTAGTGTGGGAGAGCCCACAACCTCCCTAGGTCACTGCTTCCATTGTCGTACTGCTCTAACTGTCAGGAAGTTTTTCCTGATGTCCAGCCGGAATCTGGCTTCCTGTCACTTGAGCCCGTTATTCCGTGTCCTGCACTCTGGGAGGATCGAGAAGAGATCCTGGCCCTCCTCTTTGTGACAACCTTCCAAGTATTTGAAGAGTGCTCTCCTGTCTCCCCTCAATCTTCTCTTCTCCAGGCTAAACATGCCCAGTTCTTTCAGTCTCTCCTCATAGGGCTTTGAAGAGGACTTTTATCTATTTGGAGTCTTTACGTCGATGAGATAACCAGACTCAGAAGAACCATGGGCCCAGGAAGCACAAATGACAAAACTTTCTTCAATTTAAACGAGGAAGAGAGGCTTGAAGCCAATCAAACAGGATCAGCGAACACAATAAGGACACCTGTGTCACTGCCCCCCCGTGCCCCCACTAACGCGCTCCCCACCGCCTTGAAACTGCATCACTTCCAACAACAAAGACAAAATATACAGTTGAGTGGGCAGTGGTTCTCATCCATATATCCTATCACAGAACATTTCTCGAGGTCAGGCAGATGAAATCATAAATTTATAATACAACATTACTTCAATTTTCCTCTTCATTTGCCGCCGCGATGCCCAGCTCTGCTCTAACGAGTCAGAGCCTGATCTGCACGGGGGGAAATTGGCTGGCTGAATATCAATAGCACATTAACACCATGCCCATGTGGATGCTTCATCAAGCCAAATTATGGGCTGGCCGGCCTATCCGCCATTTCCCATTTAGCCGCCATCCTCGCCTTGCAATGGGTACTGAGCAATTTATTTGCTTCAGTACTTCTGGCGAATGATCAATCTTGCAGTAATTATCTCTTGTCACTAAACTGAAAAATCAAGGCTTTGCCTCGATTACCTCCCTTGAAGAGAGAACTTCCTACCCATGAAAGTACAGGCCTAAACCAACAATCAAACACGCTTTTCACAACATAACTTCTTCCCTCGCTCGGTTCTCCTTTGCTTATCGGGAACAGCCACGCTGGGGCAACCCTGCTCTTCTGTCAGCAGCAAAGGGCCCATGGTTGGCTGTGGTCTGACAGAACGTCCGCAGGTCTCCTGGGGTCACCGTTGGCGCTGATCCCTGGATTACAAAGGCCGTCGACAGACACCCCTGGAAGGCCGAGTCTTCAGATTCAACACCATTTCACTGCGAAGCTGGTGGGTCTTGTTCCTGAGGCCAGTGGGTGAGGCCAACGCGTTCTTTGCCCACGGCAACTGACAGCTGGAGCCAAGCGTCCTTTCTGGCGGGGAGGGGGAAGTGACCTGGTCAGGCTGGCCTCCCCCTTCGCTTGCACTGAGCATTGTGGGAAAACAAAACGGCTCAACCACCGGGCTCTGAGGCCCACCAATGCCTCCCACTGGTGCCAGCAGGTCAGCCTGCCAAGGGGCTCTTTGATATAGGAGGGTGGCACCAGAGGGCATCCCCTCCAACCTGGGGCAGGCCAGGTGCCAATCACCACAATGTCTGAGGTAAAGGCTGAAGGACGAGCCTTCTGAGGGGAATTCCTGGAAATGTTCTAAAGTCCGGGATTGCTCAGCACCGTCCCTGGGCCTACATCAGACCTCATGCCATCGGTTGCTGAAATGACCACAGAATCATAGAATCATAGAATCGCAGAGTTGGAAGGGGCCTACAAGGCCATCAAGTCCAACCCCCTGCTCAAGGCAGGAATCCACCCTAAAGCATCCCATGACCTGAGAGGATTATTGGGGAAGCCTCTCTCCTCCAGCTTCCCTGGGGCCACTTAAGGCTTGTGTGCACCAGTTGCTGGGGAACATGGGCGGGAGGGTGCTGTTGCGCCATGTCCTGCTTTGTTGGTCCCTGGTCGACAGCTGGTTAGCCCCTGTGTGAACAGAAGGCTGGACTAGATGGACCCTTGGCCTGATCCAGCAGGGCTCTCCTGATGTTCTTACGTTTCAGCGTGACTTGGAGAGTTCCGCGTTTGACGCCCCTTCCCGATGCCTCCCTCACCCTTCAGATCACAGATCGCAGCTAAGCAGCCAGGCGCCCGCTCCATTTTGTCGAGGAAGGAATAATTTGCTTGTATCGATTTTGAAATCAAGGATCGGGGAAGCCTGACATGTTCAGACCCTTTGGAACTGAACAGCTGAGTTAGTTTTACCTTTCCGTTCGCCGCAGAGCTGTTTCCCATAACAAGACCACTCGCAGCCTGTGCATGTTTACGTGGATGTACGCCTCGTCAGCGGGAATCACTCCCTAGTTATATGTGCATAAGAGGGCCGCCTTCATTGCTTAGTAAATGCACCGACTGTGAGTCACAGGGTTAGATCCGCCATTGGCAGACTTTACCCAGGAGAAGGGGGAATTCCAAGCAGTGGCAGAGCCGTTCAGCTGCACAGAAACCATTCTTTCATTCTTCTGCTCTGTTTATTTATGGGGCAGAGGAAATGTCCACCATCACCGTGAAGGGAGGGATCTTAGCACAGGTTCAATCCTGCTACATCCAGTTAAAAGGGTCAGGCAGCAAGAGATGGGGAAGACACCCCCCCCCACTACCTGAGAAGGCACCTGCCAATCACAGCAGACGGTCAACTTGGGCTAGCCTGGGGGTGGGGTCTGACCTAGGGGTGTCTTGGCGACGTTGCTTGGCCACTTCTTCCTTCAAAACCCCACGGCATCACAGCTACGGGGTGGGAACAGCAAATCACGGTAGGAGGGGAGTGTGGGCTTTCTGGGCAGCGCTGGTGGCCATTCAACTCAACCACCCCGCTCCCTGCCCGGCCTTGCTGTGTCCCCCCACAACCTATCCTGGGCCTCGAATACCCCTGGAATACCCCCAGCCTCAGTGCAAAGCGAGGCCACCACCAACAGACAGATCAAAGAAGGAGTAAAGGGAAAAGTCGCGGTCAATCAGTGGCTTTTTAAAAGCGTGGTCCTGGGGGAAAAGCCCAGGGTGGCTGCGAGTTTGCGGCTGCGTCGTAGGAGCAACGCAGCGCCACTGCGCAGCCACCATGGGATATACAGGGCATGCAGACAAGCTCCTGGCATGAAGCAGCTTCCTGTGTTCCAAAGGTCCTGGCAACTCTGGCTGAATGCAAGGTTTGCATTTGGTGGATGGGGTGTGGGCTTGCCTTAGGCACTCGCTGAAGAGAAAAGGACCCTCCACACGCAACTCCACCGGGAGGCAACTGCCCGTGTTTGCAAGCTGTTGGAACTCTCAAACTAGCAAAGCCTGACATATTCCTTCCACCGACTTAGAAGTCAAGCGTCGCCTTGTGACCATGCAAAAAAGAAATCACAGGGCCCTATTAACCCATTACGCAGAAGTGAACCTGAATTCCCCACATTCACGTTTTTTGGTGTGTGCATCACACATTCAGTTTCTTAGGGGCCGCAACCCTATGCATGGTTAGACAGAAAAAAAGTTCTACAGCTCCCAGCGTTCCCCAGACAGCATAGGATTAGACCCTTAAAGTTTTAAGCCGGGCCTCCCCGACCTGGTCCTCCCATAATCCTCCAGGAGCCTGGCTGGGGAATTTTGGGAGTTGCTGGCCAATGCATCAAAAGAGCACTACTTTGGGGCAGGCTCTGAAGCTGACCTCAAGAATACATTTTAAACATCTAAGCGCTCCCTCCTTCCCGTCTGAGGCACAGAAACTACACCCCTGGGGGCAGGCCAAGTACGGGAGAGGTTTCCACTTGGATTTTGCCAGCAGATCAGACCAGAACCCTCCGTCCCCCTTGGTCTTGGCTCGAGCGACCTTTCTGTTCCTTGCTCTGCAAAACCCACGATTTGGGTCCCTGAGCTGGTTTCCACTGGCACCCAGTGGAGCCCGTGCTATACCGGTCCCAAGCCCGCCTTCGCCTTTCCTCTGCTCTCGCGCCAGGGACCTCTCCTCTCCGGGGGGGGGGGGGGGGCGGGGAAATGACTTTCTTTGAAGGGCACAAGCCTCTTTTATGCATGAGCGCCGCCCGCACAGACCGGACGTGTGCACCAATGCAGAGCCGGGGCCAGGCTCCCACAGCAATATTAAAAAGCCGGCCAAAGATTTCCTGGAATTAGACACGCACCTCAGGTAGTATTTCAGTGGGTCCGGAGGTATAAATTTCACAGGCTGAGCTTTCTGCAGCCCGGAATGAAGCCGGGGAGTTCAAAGCGCCAGGTATTGTGTTTAAGATGATCACAGCGAAGAGGCCCGCCACTGCACAGAGTCTCACAAAAGGATGAAAAAAGACTTCGGATCAGCGGGGGGTGGCAGAAAGAGAAGCGCACTCTCGAAGAGCTACCTGGAGAATGGGACGGGGGCCCATTACTCAAAGGACGTCCTCCGTGTCGCGCTAGGTCCTCCGCTTCTTGAAGGATTAAGCAAACAGGACGTGCCTTTTGTTGCTCCGTACTCCCCTACAGTGCCGGAGAGGATGCTTAAAAAGCCTTGGGGGAATTTCAGCAAGGTGGGGCTCCAGAAACTAAGGAACGAAGTGGTCTTCCTCTGCATCTCCCAGGTTGGTTACACGACTTTGCGCAGCTGCAAAGCGTGTACGTTCACGGCCCCAAACTGGCCACCTTGCCTGGTTTTGAATTTCCTCGGGGCCAATATGCCAAATACTTTCTGCACTGACATGGTCCTGTATGAATAGTTCATGGTTGGGTGCGGTCGTCCAGAGTTTTGGAGTGCGTTGTCATCAGTACGCTGATGACACACAGCTCTGTTTCTCCTTCTCATCTTCATCAAGTGAAGCTGTGGATGTGCTGAACCAGTGCCTGGCTGCGACAATGGACTGGATGAGGGCTAATAAACTGAAACTCAATCCAGACAAGACTGAGATGCTGCTGGTGGGTGGTTCCTCTGATCGGATGGGGGGCGTTCAACCGGTTCTGGATGGGGTTGCACTCCCCCTGAAGGAGCAGGTTCGTAGCTTGGGGTTTCTCCTGGAACCATCTCTGTCCCTTGAGGTTCAGGTGGCCTCGGTGGCACAGAGTGCCTTCTACCAACTTCGGCTGGTGGCCCAGCTACGCCCCTATCTGGACAGGGATAACCTAGCTTCAGTTGTCCATGTTCTGGTAACCTCCAAATTAGATTACTGCAATGTGCTTTGAAGATGGTTCGGAAGCTTCAGCTTGTGCAAAATGCAGCGGCCAGATTGATAACTGGAACCAGAAGGTTTGAACATATAACACCGATTCTGGCCCGCTTGCATTGGCTGCCTATATGTTTCCGAGCCCAATTCAAGGTGCTGGTTTTTAACCTATAAAACCTTCCACGGCTTGGGACCACAATACCTGACGAAACGCCTCTCCTGACATGAACCTACCCATACACTGTGCTCAGCATCTAAGGTCCTCCTCCGAGTGCCTACTCCGAGGGAAGCTAAGAGGATGGCAACAAGGGAGAGGGCCTTCTCAGTGGTGGCCCCCCAATTATGGAATGATCTCCCCAACGAGGCTCGCCTGGCGCCAGCATTGTTATCTTTTTGGCACCAGGTCAAGACTTTTCTCTTCTCCCAGGCCATTAACAACATTCGCTGAATTTTTAATTGACCCCAGAATAGTTGTTTGAAATCGATATTGTTTTTTAATCGATACTGTTTTTACGCTTTTGATGGTTTTAAATTTTTGTATATCTGTTTTTAACGTTCATTGCTTTTAAACTTTTGTAAACCGCCCAGAGAGCTTCGGCTATGGGGTGGTATAGAAATGTAATAAAATAAATAAATAAATAAATGGTTGTGAGACCAAAAAGGAACCTGTGAAGGCCTAGGGGTCAAACTACATGATGCGCTAAATATATTTAACACAGAGTTTCAAACTGAGTGTGACAACGCTTCGATCCAGAACTGTCACTTGAGGCACAGGTGAACTCAGTGGCAAAGAGCACCTTTTATCAGCTTAGGCTGATATACCAACTGCGCCCTTATCTGGACAGAGATAGCCTAGCTGCAGTTATCCATGCTCTGATAACCTCTCGCTTGGATTACTGCAATGCGTTATACGTGGGGCTGCCTTTGAAAACGGTCCGGAAGCTTCAGCTGGTACAAAACAGGGCAGCACGGTTACTAACAGGGACTGGCTGGCGAGATCACATTACGCCAGTCCTTTTACAACTTCATTGGCTGCCAGTCCAGGTCCGGGCCCGATTCAAAGTGCTGGTATTGACATTTAAAGCCCTAAACGGTTTGGGGCCAGGTTATTTGAAGGAACGCCTCCTCCCATATGTACCTGCCCGGACCTTAAGATCATCTTCAGGGGCCCTTCTCCGTGAGCCCCTGCCAAAGGAAGTGAGGCAGGTGGCTACTAGGAGGAGGGCTTTCTCCGCTGTGGCACCCCGGTTGTGGAATGAGCTCCCCAGAGAGGTCCGCCTGGCGCCTACACTGTACTCCTTTCGTCGCCAGCTGAAGACCTTTTTATTCTCTCAGTATTTTAACACTTAATTTTAACTCAAATTTAAATTATACTGTTTTAACTCTGTATTTTAACCTTATATCAATTGTGCTGCGTGGTTTTATCCTGGTTGTGCTTTTTATATTGTATTTTGTATTTGTATTTTTAACTTGTTGGTTGTTTTATGATGGTTTTAATTTTTGTGAACCGCCCAGAGAGCTTCGGCTATTGAGCGGTATAAAAATGTAATAAATAAATAAATAAATAAATAAAATAAACGCCTAATCTGAACCCAGGTCATTCAGGCATCGACTCACATTGGACCTGCTATTTCACTTCTAAAAGGAGAATTTAACTCACGTTGGCCCTGCTATCAGGCGGTCCATAGAACTATCACGATAGTTCAATAAAATGGCCATTGCATATCCCGACCCTTTCAACAGCGGGAGGTTTCTCAAATCATTGGCCGACGGCTTGGTGTCTACCACATCAACCCCGAATGAGCCATGAGTTTTGTATTTCACAGGGGGGAGTTTTGTTTGGTCAAACAGTTATGCAACTTTGGTGAAAATCTAAACTGGTTTGCCATGATTTCTTTCAAGACACGGACACAAAGCATTGCTCTGAGTGATCTAGGCGGTACAAGGGTCCAGTGGGAGACCATCCAGAGCCAAATGGGGGAAGCCACTGACTGAAGAAAAGCTCAGGCAGCAATACCTCCTCGATAAAGAATCGTAGAACTGTGGAGTTGGAAAGGACCACAGGATCAGGGACCACAAGGCAGAAGGGACCACAAGGCTATCCTGCAGGCAAGCTATCCACAGCCCTTGTGGGCTAGGGCACGGATCAGTCCTTTCCATGGAAATTCCCTTACTTTTTCTATAGGCAACTGCCAGCAAAATGCTTTACGTCAATCATGTGGCTCTCTTGCAACGATTCCCGCAGAAGCAGCCTTGGAGAAGGCCAGAATGGGGATCACCCGGAATGGGTCACATACTCCGTTCCTTGAAAGGAAACCTGGCAACAGACTCTGCTTTTTTACTTGGTTTGTCACGTTAAGGCAATCATCTTTGGCTACGTTGCACGGATGAGCCTCTCTTCCCCTCACCAGCATCTGGAGAAGATGATCTCCAAACCTTGGAGACAAAGGCTTCCAAGGGTCTTTCAAATTCTCCTTGGTTCCCGTTCTCCTAGAATTAGCAATGGAATCGTGCAACGGAAGGTCTTTGGGATCCTGGCGAAATATCAGACCACATCACAGCCTCCCTATGCTAATTCTGCTTGATGAGTTAATTACGCCCTTCTTCTGTTCATGGGTGGGATTTCACCGCTGTGCAGCTGATGGGTCAGGAATGGAAGATTTTGATTGCACGCTGAGAATCCGCTGACAGCCGGCGACCTTGAAGCTGACTTGTTAGAGGCAACTAGGGATACGTGCACATAATGGACCAGACAGGCTTGGGCATATCTGCTGCAACTTGGCTGTTTCGTAACGATGCCACCATCACAGCAACCCAGAGCGCGGAATGGGGCGGAGGGGGCCGGCGAAGAGCTGGAGCAGATAATTAAGCATCTGGCCTTCATCATGAATCAATCACTCATTCAGAGCAAGTCAGGATGATTTAAAATCTAATAAGATCACATTAGGAGTCACCCTGCAAAAACCAGTGGAACAGAACCAATTTGGATCCCTTAATGAATCCGTGCACTCTACATGCACTAACAGGTACCTGTGCGGCAGGAGGAGGTCTGCCAAAACCCACACATGTCACTTCCTTTCAGCCGAGGGAGGCGCCAGCCTGCGGTTGCCACAATCAGCTCAATTTTAATGACTAAAATAATCCAAGAGCTAAATCCAAATGCAACAGAGTCATGAACATGCCCTCGGGGTTAAACTCGTCATTCTGATTAAGAGTGGTGAGTCCTGGCTTTTAACACCCATATTCCAACTGTTTGCCATCAGGGTATGAGATACAGAACAACATCGGGAAAAGGGAAATGTCTCCTGGCTTTCGTGGTGGGCCCTGCCTATAAAGGGTGTTCGTGGAGTTGGCCGAAGAGTTGGGAGAAGCTACAGGTCAGGGCTGCAAGCTTTTATGGAGAAGGGCTCTCAGATCCCTACCGCAGAAACCACATTCAAATCAAAGACAAATAGGGGGGAAATGAACATAAACTGCTACATTTAGGGGCTAATAGAACAGCAGGTTTCAGATCTAGGATAGAACCTCTGAACTATAGTCAGCAATCTTTACTTGCAAAGGCCTTTGTGTTTTTGCATCTGGCGAGACCAGTCTCCTCTCTGCTTCTCAGAAGTCTGGACAATCTCTTTTGTAAGAGAAGACATTTGAAATGGGCAAACCGAGATCAATGGGGCTGGCTGTATAGGAAGCATGGGGAGGTCAGCCTGATGTGTTCTGGACATGTGTAAGCGATCACCCCGTGTGAGAGGAGGGGAAACATCCGTTTTAAACTCACATCTGGAAGGCAGGAGCACAATGCTGTCGTTTTGATCCTGCCCCCCCCCCCGCCCCCCGCAGTGTCAAGGGGATTTAGTCCCCCCGTTTGGTTTTTCTTTGCCCGGTGGTCATCAGGCAAGACGCTTCGTTTGGCGAGGAGAATCCCCTTGGAACCATCTTCCCCACGTTCAAAGTTTGAGGAAAATCAAGCAGACAAATAGGTCTGTGATCTGAGGGGGCATCCTCACGTCGCAGGGCATTTGTGTGAAGCCATCGGCTGCCTAAATCAGAGAACTTTCCTCCCAATGGCGACTGAGCACACACCTTGCACCCAAGACCTCCAAGGCTCCATCCCTGGCGTCACCCTAACAGCAACGATGGGGTGGAAGGAAGCTCTGGCCTGACCTTGGAAAGCGTGTGCTCAGCAGAGCAGGTCACAACACGCTAGAGCAGCCTTCCTCAACCTGGGGCGCTCCAGATGTGTTGGACTACAACTCCCAGAATGCCCCAGCCAGCTCTGCTGGCTGGGGCATTCTGGGAGATGCAGTCCAAAACATCTGGAGCGCCCCAGGTTGAGGAAGGCTGCGCTAGATGGACTAGTAGGCTTCATCCACTCATTCCACGCTTCCAAAAGGAGGCAGCCCTAATGGCCATCTCTGTGGGACGTCCTGCTAAGCTGATCGTAAGCCCGGAGGCCTTAAAATGGGGGTGATCTACGGAAGGAAAGCCACACCTCAAAATGGAAGGGTCTCTCTGTAAAGGGTTATGTCTTTGGGGGAGGGGCCCAAGGACCGGTGCTTTCCCAGTACAGCCCAGCATTGGCTAGAACCACTTTCTGAGTATGACACAGGAATTGCCAAGGAACTAAATCAATGATACGAAGCCAAAAAAAAAAAAGGGGGGGGAGAGGAGAAACAATGAAAGATTTCTAGGGGAAAGAAAGAAAAATAGTGGTGGATAAGCAGCCTCTCAGGTGGGTAGATGTCCCTCTCCATTTTATTTATTTATTTATACAGTACACACACACACACACACACACACACACACACACACACACACACCAAGCAGTTGTCAGGTAATGTAAGAAGAAGAAACAAATGAGAGCCAATTATAACTGAGATGACCTGCCACACAAATAGAATTTCACCATTAAATACCATTTATCCTGTTTAATTAGTGCTTTCTGGACACAACGGTCTGGATTCAAATACCGTCCTTTTCCCTTGGAACTTCTAATTATTGCTACAACCTACGCTATTATGCCTCACTCTGGGCTTTCTCCATCTTGCATGCCATTTAAAGCCACGAAGATTTTTAATTATCTGTGCTGAACTGTCAAAGATACTTTTACGAACGTGTGACTCAATTCTTCTTCTTTTTTTTTAAAAAAAGGGAGAAATGAACATTTTTAACCATAATTCTGTTTTTTGTGTGAATGTGAGTGGAACGGCCTTTTGGAAACATCCATTTAAATGCAAATTTTGATATTCCAAAGGGTGTATGCATATGTGTTTGTCTTTTAACACAGAAAGGATTATTGGGCTCCATCGCCCACACAGTTGTCTCTTGCACAAATCAGGCAATTTTTGAACCTCTGAGTCTCGTTACATGTACCCCAAAGACAGGTATATTCTTGCTAATAGTTCAGTTATTGTACATTACAATTCAGGAATCTCAGATATTAAGAAAAAACTTGCAAGGACCTGCATCCTTACTGTGGCTTTCTGCTTTCGGGTTCTTTGCAGTATTAGAATGGGCTCCTTTATACTGCAGACATGTGGTTTGAATCAACGGGACATGCGCGTGGGTGGGTGGGTTTCTTGTTTTCATTGCTTAACTTGGGCTGCTCTGTTTCTTCCCAGCCCCCAGGAAAGCCAGGACTTACATCTGAGTAGTTGTAAGATTGTGCTGTAAGTCTGCAACCCTAGGAACACTTACTTGGGAGGAAGCCCCATTGAACACAATGGGATTTACTTCTGAATAGACACATGGGGATCAGATCTGCCTCCCTTTGATGTAGGGAGGCATTTTACCCCCTTCTCCCTCCATTTAAAGTCCTTCCTCCCCTCCTTGGCAACTTCATAGCACAATGCAAGTTTTACATGCTGATTTCGCATCGTTAAGGGTTTATTCCGGTTTATCTCCCATCTTTTTGGAAAACGGGATAATGGGGGGAAAGGACAGGAGACATCCTGGCTGTTGACAACATCATGTAATCGACCCACAAACTTCCGTTAGGGGCCAGTCATGCGCGTGCTATAAATCGCTCATTTAGAGAAGGCCAGAGTCTCGGAATATGTACAGAAGACATAAATACATTCTTGCCAGTTGTTCATCTCTTGCACACTTACCCAACATCCCCATCCCTAGCATAAAAGCATCCATGGTATATGGCAACCCACGAGCTCTTCCTCTCGTCCCTGGTGGAAACATCACTTCTTTAGGCTGTGCTTTCTTACACTCCACCTATTAAGCAGAAACACGTACAAATGAGATGCAAATGAATTCATGTAAAATGTCAAACGCTGAACTGATCTTGGTTAAGTTGCGGGGGAGGGGCGGAGTTATTTTTAGCATTGCTCTTCCGTAACATGTGAACTTTAAAAATAGGACAGCAGTGTAAAGTGATTTTCAAAGAGTAAATATGTGTAATGTGACTTCAAAAGGTGTACAGTACAAACCCAGCTAAGGCACAGAGAGTGAGCGTGGATAAGCCAAGCAGCTAAGGAGTTATCATCACAATTCACAAGGAAGGCTGCGTTGGAATTTAGGGCGTCTCTAAGCCCTGGTTTCTTTGCTGAAATAAACCTGCAGCTACTGCTCTCTTGTTGTGCAAGATCCAGGCATCTTTCTATCCGGTAGCAATTCTCCAACTACGATTATATTGATCATTTCTAATGCGACTGTCATATGGAAGGTGTCTGCAAAAATATAACAGCCACCTCCTATAACACCTGTGATATGCAGACCCAGAAAAAACACGGCGAAACAGCAGCAAGGTTACCTTATCTCCCTATACACAGACCCACCAGCAACGTCCTGCCGTCTCCCCAGTTGTTTTGAATGATTATCTGGATGTGCTCTTACACCGAAAACACTTTGGTTATTATGGAGAAGTCGAACGATAATTCCCAACACAACCCCATCGCAAGCAACTAACAGCCGCGGCCTCTCGGCAAAAATGAGCAAACCTTTTATTTTGCATGGGAAGAAAAATCCCATCCCTGCCGCGGAGGGGATGTTTGTGCAATGTACCAATAACGAGTTATTCACTCTACCTTTTAAAGCTTCGTACGATTTTCATCACATTACAAGCCTCTGGCTCTAATAACCTTGGAGGAGTGCACAAAACCAACCTGAACCTAGGGAAAATGGCAGGGTACTTGGTTGAATTGAGAACTCTTTCGAGTTGCACATACTGGCCGCGTCCAGACAATCGTGGGGGCGGAAGAATCCATCGCTGGTTTTCCCCCCGCCCTCCTGCTCCTAATATATGAACTGAAAGGTGCCGGGGTTTCCGTCCTTTTGCCATCCCCAGCCTTTGACACAGACGCTCCTTACCTGGCTTGGTGGGGTGGGAGAAAGGCCATTCATAGCAATGGTATTCCCCGTAGCAACCTTTGGCTGCGAGAGCTGGACCATAAGGAAAGCTGAGCGAAGGAAGAGAGATGCTTTTGAACTGTGGTGTTGGAGGAAAGTTCTGAGAGTGCCTTGGACTGCAAGAAGATCAAACCAGTCCATACTCCAGGGAATAAAGCTAGACTGCTCACTTGAGGGAATGGTATTAAAGGCAAAACGGAAGTACTTTGGCCACATAATGAGAAGTCAGGACACCCTGGAGAAGAGGCTGATGCTAGGGAAAGTGGAAGGCAAAAGGAAGAGGGGCCGACCAAGGGCAAGATGGAGGGATGATATTCTGGAGGGGACAGACTTGACCTTGGGGGAGCTAGGGGTGGCGACGGCCGACAGAAAGTTCTGGCGTGGGCTGGTCCATGAAGTCACGAAGAGTCGGAAGTGACTGAACGAATAAACAAAACAACAAGCTGCCCCGAGGCATTCTCCCTGCTAGCTAGCGGAAAGGTCTTTCTAAACGGGCTTCTCAAAAGGGGGCAGAGGTGCACCTACCACGAGGAACCTGCTTGTGTCTGTTCTCAGCTTGGTCGCAAGACTCAGGGCCACAACGGTGCACCTATTGAGCAGGGATGCACTGACCCGTGGCATAATGCAGCCAGCGGATTCTGGCCCGGCTTCCAGCCTGATCCACAGAAGGGATGGAGGGGCCAAGAGTTCAGCGCCGTCCTCATGAAAAGAATCAAGTCCTGACTCATCCAGACCAAGCTGGTTTTGCCGTTGCCCAAGAGGAATCTCAGGGCAATTCTCCAGAGCAATTCTCCATTCAGCCTAGCATTCTGTTTTGCTTACTAGCCAACCAGATGTCTCTGGAAGCCCGCAAGCAGGAAGGACGCCTGTCCGCTGTGGCTTGCCCCCACCATCTGGTATTCAGGTGTAGGTTGGACCACAGAGTTTCTACTTCTAAATACCACGTGAAAAACATCAGAACGGCCTAGATGGGCCAGAGCAAAATTCCACCTGGTAGTCTAGCATCCTGGCCTTTGGAACCATCAGGTGCATCAGGGCGTGGCGGGAACAGGGGATAACTAGCACAGCAGAGCGCTGAGGTTACCGGAGGTTGTCAAAGGCTTCTTTAAGGCACGCTTGCAACATGCCCGTCATCACGCAAGGCAGGATGCGTGCCTGTGGGTGTACAGACACACACACCAGCGTGGGTCAGCTACCCGCTCATCAGGGGAAGCAGGTGGGCTTTGCTCCCTCTGCAAAGCTATGCCTTGGAGAGCGCGTTCAGAGTTCTGACTGGAACTCGGAGCGGATTCACCACCCCACTGAGATTGGAGCCACCAGCCTCCGTTGCCCCTTCCCATCGGTTTCCCATCCCCTCCACAGTCCAAATAGATGCTCAGCGTTCTGTGACAGTCCTCCCTGGCCTGTTTTCCTTGGGTGGGGGAAGCGGGGGTGACACTTAGATCCCCCACCTCCCCCGGCCCCAAAGATATTCCCTCCTTGAGCTTCCTCCAATCCGTCGCTGTTTCTCAATAGCCCATTCTGGTTACAAGGACATCATAACTGAGCATCCGAATTCGCGACGGGAAGACAGACGCTCCTGCAAATGCATCCCAATTCACCAAAATCGCAGAAGATCTCCCAGATCTCTTACCCCACCACAGATCGGTTTCGCTTTGAGCGCTTGCGCGGCGCGGGAATCTGGCCACCGGAGCGACGAGGGAGGAAAAGTGGGCGTTCTTTGAAGGTGCAAAGCAGGTAATTATACGAGGCAGAACAGGGAACGTAGGATAATGATGCTAACCGGCTCTATTTCTAATAGCCCTATCAGTAACAGCGGATCCATTGTCTTATGGTATCCAGCCACCCGTTCCTAGGCAACTCGTCAGCGAAAATTTCAGGTTTGTGCAATTTTCATTTAGGTAACGTAAAGGTTAACTGACTGTAAATGGGAGTATTTTAAACAAAACCACCCACACTTTCCCCCTCCCCCCCCCCAACCAGCGCTACAAAACCTCACGGCATATCTTATTTATTCAGCTTGCAATATTTCACTGAGCAATAAAGCTTCCATTCTGCCAACAAACTTGTCAAAACACTGGTTTCTCAGAAAGCGCACTGCCAGAAAGCCAAGGCGCGTCAGAACGAAACAGCTCTGAGCGCCACCAATGGCCGTGTTTTGCCAAATAAATACACAGGCGAGAGGGCGCCTTCTGGGTTGGGAAGGCGGTGAACCAGGAGGGAAGGGAGGGGGAATATAAGAGCAGCTGTACTAGGATCCAGGGCCAATGGTCCATCTAGACCAGCATGCTGTTTCCAACAGTGGGCAGCCAGACGGGGGGAAGCCTAGAAGCAGAGCCTGAGAGCAACAGTAGCCCTAATGCTGGTTAGGTGGAATATGGCCTCAGCAGAAGGCAGTTGCATTTCACTATCAAGGACCGACAAGGAGCGTTGGCTTGTGCTGGAGTACCTGAGGGCAGGAAAGCCTAGCAGTGTCATTGTGGTGCACGGGGCAGAGCATCAGACCGTGGACTGAGTTCAAATCCAAACTCAGCTGGAAAGCCCCATCTCTCAGTCTAATTGACCTCACAGAGTCGCGGTGAGGATTTAAAGGGGGGGCGTTTAAGCTGCCCTGAGCATCTCGAAGGAAAGGCGGGATTGAATAATAATAATAATAATAATAATAATAATAATAATTCAAATAAATATAAAGAAAAAAAGGGACTCACAGTAGAGCAGGCTAGGTTTGCACCATCTAGGTCCTCCGGGTTTGAGCGGCCCTCAGCAAAGAGTCCTCCCTGAGCACCCCTCATGTAATGGGGGATGTTCATTATATAGCATGGCAAAGCGGCAGACCTTCTCCCCTTTGAAGCCACTGAAAGGCACAGCAGAGATTCCTCTGGGCAGAAACCGCCTGGCACCCACCATTTTGTCTCCCCCACAATGCCTCGGGCACTGTGTCCGGCTCGGGCATTTAGGGAGAAACAAAATGGCGGCAGCCACGAAAACATGGCAGCCCCCACGGTTTTCCCAGCAATGCCCAACGCCCAGAACGTTGTGAAAAACAGAACGGCACTCACTAGATGAATTTTGGCTGCCAGGGCCCAACACTTCCCGAGGACTGGAAGCCGAGAGCTGCCAGGCCTTAGCCTGGAGAAGAGAAGATTGAAGGAAGACATGACAGCACTCTTCAAATACTTGAAAGGTTGTTCCACAGAGGAGAGCCAGGATCTCTTCTCGATCATCCCAGAGTGCAGGACACGGAATAACGGGCTCAAGTTCCAGGAAGACAGATTCCAGCTGGACATCAGGAAAAACTTCCTGACTGGTAGAGCAATACGACAATGGGACCAGTTACCTAGGGAGGTTGTGGGCTCTCCCACACTAGAGGCCATCAAAAGGAAGCTGTACAACCATCTATCAGGGATGCTTTAAGGTGGATTCCTGCATTGAGCAGGGAGTTGGACTCGATGGCCTTATAGGCCCCTTCCAACTCTACTATTCTATGATTCTATGATCAATATATCAATATACTAGCTGATATACCTTGTGTTACCCTGGTCCCTGAATAACGTGAATATGTGACAGCTAACAATGATCTCCGTAGTCCACTCCACTCCCCAACTGAGAGCATTTTGAAATGAAAAGGAGCAACTGACAATTCAGCTGGAATTCAGAGCATTGTTGCGTAGGCCTGATTGTGACCTCAGAGATTCATACATGTCTTTACTTTAAAGGGATGTACCACTTTTTCCTCTGCAGTTTACCAACATGAAGTAAAAATTACAGCAATAGATGATTTCTGATTTTGGCTGGCTGGTGGACAGCAGGAAAAACTTCCTGACTGTTAGAGCAGTATGACAATGGGACCAGTGACCTGGGGAGGTGGTGGGCTCTCCCACCCTAGGGGCCTTCAAGAGGCAGCTGGACAACCACCTGCCAGGGATGCTTTAGGGTGGATTCCTGCATTGAGCAGGGGGTTGGACTCGATGGCTTTATAGGCCCCTTCCAACTCTACGATTCTATGATTCTATGGTGGGCCTGAAACAATTGCCCAAAGAGGCGGCGTGGAGAGGCCAAGCCCGGTCAGTCCCAGGCAGTTGGTGTCCTCTCTGGCACCTGAAGCTAAACTTTTCCAAAGCCCTCTTTCTTTTCACTGAATTAAAGAGGCATGTTTAGAGTAGCCGGCCAAATTTGTTTTCTTCAAAGAAAATGATGCCCGAACAAGCAGCTGTCTTCTTTTGCATGCCCACCCACCACTGCTTGTATGTCGTGGGGTTCGCCACTTACACCTCACAGGCATTCCTCTTTCAACGGATAAAACCAACCTAGCCTGCCTGGATGTGCAATTAAAGGAGAAATGAAGTCTGGATTAGCACGGTTAAAACAATGAGCTCCACAATTAGCTCCTGCAACCGCAGAAACGGGCTACTGCTGGTATCCGACAGACAAGCTTCATTTATGACGTTCGTGGCACGAGCGGACGACACGACGGGAACGCCAGTGAGCCAAGGAAGAAGTTTTAGGTCGCTTTTCAAACATAAAGCGAAGATGCTGTAAAAAGCTCTGGGTGATGTGGTTCCCCCAAGATAGGCACAATGGAAAAAGCACCCCTCCCTTAGCAAAGGCCGCAAGCTTTCATTTGGGGGAGGGCAGATTTAGCCCCCACCCAAGAAACAGGACTGGAACCTTGGGGCCGAAACGCCTTTGGCTTGTCAAGCCGGCGCACAGCGCAGGGCAGAGCCGTGCGCGCCGTCTCTCTCTGCAATTCTAGCAAACCTCTCGGCGCGCTGCAAGTCTGAGCCTGGGTGGATCACATTTAAGAACGGGACGTGATTAAACACCCTCCTTCCCCATACACAGATTTCAAAGCACTTTAATAACGCACGGGTGCACGTCATTAGCAGTTCTTTTAAACTCGTGGAAGGCTGGGACAGGAAACGGCTTGCCCAGGTGGCAGAGCCGAAAATCCAACTTCCACAATTCATTTTTTCCTCTCTTTCCAAATGACACCCGTCTATGCATTTTAGCTTGTCATTGGGTTCTAGGAGCCATTTATTTATTTAGCTATTTATTTATGAGCCACTCCTATTAGCCCGCCCACACTTTAAGATCAGAAAGAGAGGCCCTTCGCATTGGCCCACCTGTTGGCCTTCTCTGCGGTGGCCCCAAACCACTGGAACTAACTTCCATTGGAGGTCTGCCATGCATCTTCCTTGCAGGCTTTCAAGAAGGCCTTAAAAACATTCTGTTTTACCATGGCCTTCACATGAACGGAACAGCCTTCGTCAACTTAACAGCCTTTTAGCATTTAAGAAAGCTATAAATCTCTTCCGGCAGGCTTATCCAGTCAAATTTTAGGACGCTTTTAAGTATGGAAGTTTTAACAATGTATATTGTGTTTTGATTAATATGTTATGTATTTTATATTTCTTGTTGTTCCCTGCCTCGATCGGGATGGAGAGGCAGGTTAGAAATAAATTTACGATTGATTATTATTATTGTTATTGCTGTTATTGTTATGATTGGTTTAATGTTTTTAATATTTTATTGCTTTTATTATTTTAGGTATTTCATTGTAAGCCGCCTTGTGGGTCTTTGCCCTGAAAGGCGGCCAAGAAATGCTTTAAATAAATAAATAAAGAGCATTTTTACCTAACGCTTTCACTAAAACGGCTCCCAGAGGGGCTTGCAAAGTTCAGTATTAAGACAGTCCCAGCCCAAAAGACAAAGACGCTCTCAGAAAAAGGGGTCAGGGAGGTGCAGATAGGGCTGCGCGGGGATTTCGTTTCTGTTTGGAAATCATGTCCCGTTTGCAATCCCAAAACGTGAGCACTAGCAGGAGTTTGTGATGGCGCTAGAAAAACGGTTGTCTTTTTAAAGCGCAGTTTGGAACGCGCGTTTTCACGCTTTTTATCAATGGGTGGGGGGAAGTGCACACTTTTGGAAAGACATTGCACAGAAAAGGCTCACCCTTCCCTGTTCAAGCTGAAAGTCAAGCTGAAAACGAAAAAGGGAGGGAGACAAAATGAGCTTCAAAGGGTTTGGGGGGAGCGTTTGGGGGAGCTCGAAAACCGCTGGCTCCCCCATCCCTAGATGTAGACTGCAGGCATTTCTTTACACCCGGAGAGGCGCTTCCCTCTCCGTTGGGTTTCTTGAGACAGGCCGTGCAGAAAGAAGTGAGTCCCTTTCTTTCTTCTTTTTCTTCTTCTTCTTCTCGCCTTTTCATGCAGGGCCGGCGCCAGACTATATTGCGCCCTAGGCAGGCGCATTCTGAAGCCTCCACCCCCCCCCCGCTCACTCGCTCCCTCCCCCCTCGCTCGCCCACGCTCGCTCAACCCGCCGCCCTGCCCTGCCCTACCCCTCGCTTGCTCACTGCCCACTCGCCCGCTCCCCGCCCCCCCTGACTCGCCCACTGCTCCCCCCTCGCTTGCCCGCTCCCCGCCCGCTCACTCCCGCTCCCGGCTTTGAAGCCAGGACACTGGGGTTGGGGGGGGCGGGGCGGAGGCTTCGAAGCGGCGCTCCCGGAAGTGGCTTCCTGGCGCGCCGTACTGAAGCCTCTGCCTCCAACCCCAGCATCCTGGCTTCGAAGGAGCCAGGACGCTGGGGTTGGGCAGCAGCCGGGGCAGCGGCTTTGGAACAGCGCGCCCGGAAGCCGCTCTAGGAGAGCAGCTTCCGGGTGCGCTGTTCGGCGCCCTCGTTTGCTTGGCGCTCTAGGCCGCCGCCTGAGTTGCCTCTATGGCAGCGCCGGGCCTGTTTTCACGCAAGAGAAGGATCAGGAGGTGAAGGCCTGGGTCCACTCTGATCCCGTCTTTTGGTCATGCTAGAGTGTGACCAGAGGATGTTAGGGCCCAAGTATGCATACAACAGCCTTTGGGCAAAGAGTTTTACTGTGTCTAATTCAGCTGTGCTCGCTGGCTGCTTCCTATCTCGACCGCATAGATCTGAAAACTGACAGGTAAGGATTTTCAACAAAACTGACTCTCGATTATGAACAGAAGATAGCCCTGGAAATTCATCCCACAGCTGAATTCATCCTACCAAAGCATCAATCCTTTGAAAAAGCAGAAGCTACATTGCATTGGACACAACTGCCCAGCCTGGTATAAAATGGGCAGTTTGTTTGCATCAAGACAGGTCTCCCTTTGCCTTTCCCACTTGTTCCACCCATCAGAGCTTGAAGTCTCCTTTGCATGAAGAATAGTCTTCTGCTTTAAAACGTCCTTTGTTAGGCAGACCTAAGCCTATGGCCAAAACGGAATTGTAGCTAAAATGTTATGTTTCTGTTTAAGTCTGGGGACAAAAATACTCTCAGGTAAAAAAAAAAAAACTCTTCTGCATTGAATTGAAAGAAGAGGGGGGGAATCTTTTGTGGACACAGTTACAAAAAGAACTCTGCATTTATTTTTAGACTGATATCCCGCCAGTCTTCAGGGTGGACTGATTCATCGAATAGTTGGCAAGCATGGTCAGGGACTGCCAGGGCTAGAATTGGGAACCCAGGACTCGGTGCCTGGCTGCTCTCTGTGGCTGTGCGGCCCAAGGCATTTTGCCATCTGAGGCATAGAACAAGCTGACTGGACCAACAGATGAATCTGTCCTCAACACTGGTGCTGGGACAACATCTCACTGCTCCTCAAGGCAGCAGGCGGTGCAAAGCAGGCCACACCGCAAACAGGTCTTTCCTCCAACACCTTACTGCCATCCTCCAGAGTCTGCTGCTTGGGGCAACTGCTTCACCCTGTCTCATGGCAGGGCCGGCCGTCTTGATAAAAAATTCTTGATAAAAAATTCTGATGAACCGGAGTGTCTCTGCCCACTCCGTCTGGGCAGTGGCTCTCCTCACCAGAAGGGCTATAAAGGCTCTTCCCATTCAGGCCGTGGCCTTTCTTGCCTCTTGCCTTAACTTCCCAGCTCCAACCCCTGACTTGCCCTCCCCACCTTTGAATGGTTTTTAAAACTGCAAGCAGAGATTCTCAAGAACCCAAAGTTTAGCACTCCTGGAAGTTAGCCCAGTTTTATCTCGGTGGCCACATTTCCTCCCTTGGAGCAGCTCCGGGTAAGTTGCGATTGCTGGCTGCAAAATGGCGCCGCCTTGGAGCAAAGTTGTATCAGCCAAGGCTTACTCGTATTTCTTTATTTACAGTCAACAGACCAATATAAAACAAGAAGATACACCATTATATAAAACAGTACAAAGTAGGGATAAAAAATAGGGAGTGTTACAAAACCACTAAAGATACTAGATTGTTATTTGTTGGTTTCTGAAAAGGGAACAGAATTGGGTTATTGGGGCCTAGCATAGCGAAAAAGGGAGGGATATATAGATAATAAAATTGCTAATCTGTGGGTTTAAGCGCAATCAACATCCATAAGAGATCTGGTGCGGATGGCCAAATTCAGGAATTTGGCCACCTGCTCAGTGGTAGATTTACTGGAGTCCTGAAGTAGACTAATCAGGAGTGACTCAGGGGATCGTCCAGGGAGACGTTGCATAATAGAACATAATAGGTCTTTCCTTGCCTGTTGGTAAAAATTGCAATGGAAGAGCACATGCAGAATGGATTCCACCTCGATGTTATTACATGGGCAGTAGCTGTTTTTGGATGGAATTTTCTTATATCTGCCCTCCAGCAACTTGGAGGGGAGGACGTTAAATCTTGCTAGGGTGAATGCCTTCCTGACCGAGGCTTACTTACTCCAAAGTAAATCCCACCAGGTTTAATGGGGCTCCAGGTCGTGAGCCTGGGATTAGAGCCTTTAACTGCCATCTTGCTCTCACCTACACACACGATCGGCACACTGACTTGAGCTCAACAGAATACAGGTATCCGGCTGCAAGACTGCAGTCAAGCATTCTGCTCCGTGTCTGGTGCTACATTGCTTACTTCGGGGCCGGTGTCAAAGGCTGGCATGGCCGGGCGACTGCTGAGAGCCCACGCCTTATCAGGGGCCCCTCAGCCCGCTTCTCCTCTTCAGCATTGCAATCTGCTGGTCCACCCACCTCTCGCTCTGGACCAGAGGGAGCAAGCAAGCAAGCAAGCAAGCCAAAGTGGTGGGGAGAAGCCGTGGTCGCTGCCAAGGCCTGGATGCTCAACACCTTTCGGACTGGCAAGCAAGCAGAATGAGGAAGAGCAGCAGCTGGGGACAGCGGCCGCAGGAAAGCAGGTTGACTGAGTGAAGGGGGGATTGAGCAGGTCTTGTCCAAAGGCCCCTCGAAATCCGGAGCTGGCTTTCTTCATACGCATTGTCCGTGAGCATCTCATGCAACTGACTTTATTTAGGGCACAATAATATCCGGATGCCCGTCAGGCTCTAAGCTCAGATGCTGTGGAGCATCCTATGCAGAGCGGGAGGAGTGCGGAGGCGGAGGTATCAGGGAGGGGGAGAGAAGGAGGTTGGGGAGGCTGGAGGGTTCCTCATCCCCTCCCCTTGCCTGGGAACGTGCCCTATGCCTTCCCTCCGAAGTCATTTGGACGACCTCGGAGGTGCAGCCGGCGCGGGTCTCTCTGCGCCAGCTGCAAGGGGGCTGGGACAGGGGGCTGAGGTCAGAGCACTGTCCTTGACCTTGGATCCAGAAGTCCAAACTGTCCTCTGGCTCCCAGGATGTTGTCCCCAATATGTCAACCAGTTCAAAAGAAATAGCAGATGGGAGGGGTTTTATATATAATGTGAAGATGAAGGAAAATAAGATATTTCAGGCAAGTGAACTATGTTGCTCCCAATGAGACACTTCCAAACAGCTGGGTTCCACATTGCCCATCATCCCCTGCCTGCTCACTGTATGGGGGAAAAACCCCTCCATACAGGCCTTGATTTTGTTGACAGCTAGGCAGGATAAGGGAGGCTGAATGCCTTTCCTGGCTGATACTTACAGGCAAGCAGCATCCTCAAGAACAAGGAGGGAGGTCAAAACTTACGGGACACTTTTTGGAAGGATGTACATCTCTTCCTCCGTAAGAGGTGTGGAGGAGACAGGGCCTTGTCAGCAGTAGCCCCAAGATTGTGGAACTCGCTCCATCAGATAGTCTTGTCTTGCCCAGGGAGGCTCATCAGGTGAAGACAGTTTTATTTCAGAGGGGTTTCGGGATGCCCTGAACTTAGTTCAGGTGTTTTGTCCGCTTGTTTTTACTGTTTTTAATCTGCTTGTGTTTTTCTTGCTGCTGCTGATACATATGGACGTTGCGGAGTTTTTAAATAAATGCTTTAAATAGAATAATACATACAGATTCCTGTGGGCCAACAGTGAGAGAGAGAGAGCAGGGCTATTGCCTTCACGTCCTGCCTGTGGTCTTACTGGAAGCATTTGGCTGGCTACTGCGGGAAACAGAACGTTAGACTAGATGGGCTTTTGATCCATCCAGGCTCCTCGGTATTTCACGTCGCCTCCCGGCAGCTGGTATCTTCAGTAGAAAAACGTTTAAAAGCCTTACGTTTTGAAGAGCATCTTGACAACTGAGCACGTGACACTGTTGGGAAGGGTGCAGTCCTGAGCGATACAGCAAGGCCTGGCCTGAGAAGAAAAACACTCAGACGGGAACACTCCAAGGATCTGCAAACGTCCACGAATGCTAATCTTCTACCTTTCCCCCCTGCTCGGAACGATTTCACAGGGAAGCATCAGCCTCCCCCCTTCGCTACACACACAGCGACTGAGTGCCGTTTCTATTTCTGAAACGCCTTCATCTCACAGGAAGGCTATTTTAGGGCGGCTGTTGTGTTTTCTTTCGCGCCCGGCGAGAATCCTTCTTGCTCCCACGCAAATCACGGGTTTCACGTATTAAATGCCGCGCTGGCATTTGCTTTGCCACTTTCCCGATGCTTGTTTAATACGCCATTTGACATTCCGGCTTTATAAATGGTGACAAAGGTGGCACGGAGCCTCTAAAATTAGCTCCGTCGGCAAGAGGGGACGCTAGAAATAGGTCCGCCAACACAGTGGCTCGCAACAGCATCCCTCGCACTTTGGGGAACAATAAACATCTGAGCGGCGTCGAGAGAGAGATTTCGGAATGATGAGCTTCTGCTCAGAAGTCTAAAAAGGGGAAATGTCCCTCTGAGGATGGATTTCTAGCTGTTGCTGCTGTTACTAAGCCCCCTCCAGTGTGTGATAGAGAGAAACGGCTGGGGGCTGCCTCTCCGGCCGTTTTCCCTGCCCACGCGCTGGGCTCAGGCCTCTTGGATAGGCTGGGGAGTACATCCGCACGCACCCCCCAGGGAAGGGATGAGTCACTCCCATGCATGCCTGGACCACACATCCTGACCTCTCGTAGGCAGAAACTGAGATGAGTCTTCCACAGGTGGGAGGGAAAGGAGGAGATTCTTGAACAGAGGAGGCCGGCTGACAGAGGGCCCCTGTGGAGAGGCTGCGTGCACACAGCACGGGCCCGCCTTGGGCTTGCCGGCTCCCCCCATGCGTGGGAACGCTGACGGTCAGCCAGATCTTACATGCGTAGATGCCAGCGTGAGTCACCTCCAGTCAGGGAGGGGCCGTGGCTCAGGGGTAGAGCATCTGTTTTGCACGCAGAAGGTCGCAGGTTCGATCCCTGGCCGCTCCAGGTAGAGCAGGAAAAACACCTGCCTGGAACCCTGGGGAGCCGTTGCTGCCAGTCAGTGTCGATAATACTGGGCTACATGGAGCCAGGGATATGGCAGCTTCCTATGTTGATCTCAGCCGCTGATGCCTTTCCATCGCAAATGGATCACCTGAGCCGGGTCTACTTGCGCAAGTAAAGGTGCCAGATGACATGACGGGCGTAGTTACGCTCATTGGTGGGCCCACCCAAACCCAACGTTTGCTCCCAACTCCCCACATACACATTCTACCCCAGGAGTGAATATTTTTTCCACCCGGGGCCCTGATTCCATTCTGGAGATGCTCTCGGGGGTGGGTGGGTGTGCATTCCAGGGGTGGGCGGGGCTGAAGGGGAAATGGGGCGTGGCCAAAGGCAAAGAGGGCGGGGCAAACGAGAAACAATACGACCGGATTGCAGCTTAAAGGTCTTCCTGCCCGTAACGGAGCCTGGGGAGAACAGAGGGGGAAAAACCCGCATGAAAGCAAATAATTGGTCACCGGGCGCGAGAGTGGTCCTGTTCAGAAGACACCTTAAACCATGGCTTTGACCATGGTGGTTAAGCCAGAAATCCAGGCTGTGTTCAGAAGCCACCTTAAACCATGGCTTTAACCGTGGTGAATAAAGCAAAGGGCCTTATTCACTGTGCTTAAAGTCATGGTTTAAGGTGTTCTCTGGACAGGGCCGCTGTGAACTCCACTGCTGCTATGGACAAACCAGCCCATAGTAACGGATGGGTGCTGTGCTAATCATGAACACCCTCAAGTGACGTTCTCTTGCACGTCTCTCCGGAGCCCTGTCTTTCTTGGCAGAACGAAGACTGAATCTTGCACATGAGAATTGCACACAAGAAGGCGTTCGGCGAATAATTTTCGAGTGAAAGTGGTGCAAAGAAGCCACATCAGAGGAAAGGCAAGTGTTCAGACTTCTTGTCTGGCATGCTAGATTCCACCATTTTTCACACGAGGCCATTTCTTCCCCACGTAAAACTAAGGAGACGCAGCAGTGGGGGAAAGGACCATACGTGTAAACAGACAGTTGCCAGGGCGAAAGCACCTGCCGAAAGAGGGTGTCCTGAGCTGCCCTCCTGTTTCTATGAGCTCCCTAGAGAGGTTCACCTGGCACTGACGTTATACTCTTTTCGACGTTGTTATTTTCCCAGTATTTTAACATTTTTACCGTCTTAGTCTTTTTTTAATGTTCCTGCTTTAAAGCTGTATTTCAAATCTGTGTTTTAAATCTCTGTATTGCTGCTTGGTTTTATTCTGGTTGTACTTTTATAGAGTACTTTTACATTGTGGTTTAAATGTTATCCTTTAAATTGTGCTTTATGGTGTTGATTTTTCTTCGGCTATTGGGCGGTATAGAAACGCAATAAATAAATAAATCTTGCCCAGGCAGATTGTGTGTGTATGTACGTGTGTGTGTGTGTGTGTGTGGCAATGATGTCAGAAAGTAGAGATACAAAGGCAGCCTGGTTATCAGAGTGTGACCACAACTCTGTTCTTGTCCATCACGTCTTCTGCCTTGGTGAGGAATCTCCAAAGGAACAAGATCAGCCAGGCAAGATGGCTCTGCCACTTTCAGCATGCTTTTCTTCTGTTCTTATCCTTTCAGCTTGGCGATATTGTTCTGAAATGCTTCCTCCTCTAGTGCATTGGGCAAATCCTACTGAGAGGGACACAGCATATTCGCTCATGGTGAAACTTTTGCTTAGAACAGGTTCAACTTTTTGGTGGATGTTTTGTCCATCAATAACCAATGTGAAGAAGGAGAAGGAGGAGGGGGAGGAGGAGAGGAGGAGGAGGAGGAGAGGAGGAGGAGGAGGAGGAGGAGAGGAGGAGGAGGAGGAGGAGGAGGAGGAGGAGAAGGAGGAGGAGGAGGAGGAGGAGGAGAAGGAGAAGGAGGAGGAGGAGGAGGAGGGGAGGAGGAGGAAGAGGAGGAGGAGGAGGGGAGGAAGAGGAGGAGGAGGAAGAGGAGGAGGGGAGGAAGAGGAGGAGGAGGAAGAGGAGGAGGAGGAGGGGAGGAGGAGGAGAAGGAGAGGAGGAGGGGAGGAGGAGGAGGAGGAGGAGGAGAAGGAGGAGGAGAGGAGGAGGAGGAGGAGGAGGAGGAGGAGGAGGAGGGGAGGAGGAGGAAGAGGAGGAGGAGGAGGGGAGGAAGAGGAGGAAGAGGAGGAGGAGGAGGGGAGGAAGAGGAGGAGGAGGAAGAGGAGGAGGAGGAGGGGAGGAGGAGGAGAAGGAGAGGAGGAGGGGAGGAGGAGGAGGAGAAGGAGGAGGAGGAGGAGGAGAAGGAGAGGAGGAGGAGGAGAAGGAGGAGAAAAGCAGGCAGGGCTTGAGGTGGATGATTGGTCCATACAAGAGGAGAGAGAGAGCCCTTAGACAAGAACCACAGGAGTAAACTTCTTGGTCTAATTTTGCTTGTGAATCTTCAAGGTAAGGAAATGCCTTCCCTTCCTCCTAGCGATGTGGGAGAAAACCACAACGGAACTAAATGCATTTGAATTTTTATGAATCCAAGCTGAGGATTTCCCAATGGACCAGCTTTCCCCCTGTCGGGCAGATTCTGCTGACTCGCAGACCGTTTTCTAACCTTGGGAATTTCGCACAGATTTTGTTGTAAAAATAATAACACAAGAATAAAAACGAAACGGCCAAAAATGTGCAGGCTAATTCCCCCAAATGTGCATTTGGGGGAATTTGCACATCTAGGTGGAAACTGCACGTTTTTGCAAGTGTAAAACTGCGCAAATTTGCATGTACACGAATCTGGAAACAAACAAAAAATCGGATTCTGTAGGTGAGTGGAGGGCAGAACGAAAGGCCCGTCAATCTGCAAAACACAGACGGGGAGTATTTTATGCAATTCGTACATCCTTACTTCCTCCTAGGAAAGCCACCCCCCACAGAGCAAGGAAATGCACCCTATTGGTGTCTACTTATCTGCACATGCTAACTCATGTCAGTGAATCGAATCTCTCTACCTGTTGACGGAAGTGGAAGCTGAGCTGGAGGAGACGGGGGAGGGAAAATGGCTGCAGGGCGGAACAAAATGACCCAGCCGCAGATGGCAACCCTTCTTTCTGCCCCGAGACGCCAATTGCGCACTCACGTGGATGCACATTTGTTTGAATGTCTACAGCAGCTGTGACATTCACCCCAAAGGGACAGCGCGGTCGAAGTGTCTTGCGCTACAGGTAGCTTCTCGTGCCGCTTTCTGCTAGGCAGCCCAGAAGCCAACGGCGCTCAATATCATCGCATCCCCTCGCCTGCCCAACCCAGCAACCCAAGTTGAGCGCTCTCTCCAAGGACTGGCATCTGTATCAATGGCGCAAAGAAACCGATCAAGATCCAGGAGCCGAACTGCATCACCTACAACTGCTGGGGCTTTTTATGAGTCAAACACATTTCAGCTACGATGGTGTGATTGGCTTGGTCCTGGGACTACACTTGAAGCCTGGCCACATGCCATTCTCCAGGTAGGTAGAGCTTGACGGTAGATGCAGGATGCAGTCAAAGAATCATAGAATCATAGAATAGCAGAGTTGGAAGGGGCCTACAAGGCCATCGAGTCCAACCCCCTGCTCAATGCAGGAATCCACCCTAAAGCATCCCCGACAGATGGTTGTCCAGCTGCCTCTTGAAGGCCTCTACTGTGGGAGAGCCCACAACCACCCTAGGGAACTGGTTCCATTGTCGTACTGCTCTAACAGTCAGGAATTTTTTCCTGATATCCAGCTGGAATCTGGCTTCCTGTCACTTGAGCCCGTTATTCCGTGTTCTGCACTCTGGGACGATCAAGAAGAGATCCTGGCCCTCTTCTGTGGGACAACCCTTTAAGTATTTGAAGAGTGCTCTCATGTCTCCCCTCAATCTTCTCTTCTCCAGGCTAAACAGGCCCAGTTCTTTCAGTCTCTCTTCATAGAGCTTTGTTTCCAGACCCCTGATCACCCTGGTTGCCCTCCTCTGAACACGCTCCAGCTTGTCTGCGTCCTTCTTGAATTGTGGAGCCCAGAACTGGACGCAATACTCTAGATGAGGCATAACCAGAGCCGAATAGAGAGGAACCAGTACCTCACGCAATTTGGAAGCTATACTTCTCTTAATGCAGCCCAAAATAGCATTTGCCTTTCTTGCAGCCACATCGCACTGTTGGCTCCTATTCAGCTTGCAATCTACAACAACTCCAAGATCCTTCTCGTTTGTAGTATTGCTGAGCCAAGTATCCCTTATCGCTCCAGCTTGTCTGCATCCTTCTTGAATTGTGGAGCCCAGAACTGGACACAATACTCTAGATGAGGCCTAACCAGGGCCGAATAGAGAGGAACCAGGACCTCACGTGATTTGGAAGCTATACTTCTCTTAATGCAGCCCAAAATAGCATTGGCCTTTCTTGCAGCCAGTCAAAGACGACAGGCCCAACCGGCTGAGCTCCTTGCAATGAACACAGTCGTCTGGGCCTTCCAGAGCAACCTTCGGCACACAAGGAAAATGGAATGGAGAAGGAAGAGGAAGAACAACTTAAGAGCAACCTCAGGCTGGAGACGGACCACGGTCTTTGAGAGAGCTGAAAGAGGGTTGAGACGCAGCTGCTCCTTGCTTCCCAAATGAAGCCTGGCTGTGCATCAACGTCTGTCGCAGAGGCTCCTCTCTGTGTCCCAACCTCAGAGCCACAAAAGGTCAGGATGGGAGAAAGGGTCTCTTTTGAGGCTATGCCTAGGTTGCAGAACAGCCTGCCTTGCCTTGACGGTATTTTTGCCCCTTTTTTTATTTCAAAAGCCATTTGGCCTCCAGAGCTGCTGATGTTTTTGCTCCAAGGGCTTTCTACACTTTTACCTGCTTTCCCTACCTTCTTTTAAACTGGTTTCCTTTTACCATGTTTTGTTGCTGTTGCATTGTAAGCAGCCTTGGGTGTTTTAAAAACAAACAGAAAGGCAAGGTGTAAATGTTGTTAATATGCACAACATTTCTTTTATCCCATCTTGGCGCAAAGCTTTTGCAGGTTTTAGAAACAATGCAAAACCTGCTGAACCTGTTTACCAAAGGCAAAAGTAGAAAGAATGGACCACAAATGAAGATGCCTCTTCCAAACTACCTTCACCTCATTAGGGTGGATTGAGGAGGGGAGGGGGAGACACACTGGTGTTAGTTCTAGCCTTAGGTTGCAAACCATGAACCGCTTCTCAGTAGCATCCTTGAGTTTGATGGAGTGCCAGTACTTAAGATGAAGGTATTGCCAACCTTGGGGGAACTTCAAGAGTTCCAGAAGTACCAAAAAGCCTTAGGAGAATAAAATCCTCTAGAGGGATACCCCCACCCCTGAAAACAGACCTATAAGAACAGAGTATGCCCAAGGAGCATGAAATCATAGATTCATAGAATAGTAGAGTTGGAAGGGGCCTATAAGGCCATCAAGTCCAACCCCCTGCTCAATGCAGGAATCCACCTTAAAGCATCCCTGACAGATGGCTGTCCAGCTGCCTCTTGAAGGCCTCTTGGGTGGGAGAGCCCTCCACCTCCCTGGGTCACTGTTGATGGGGGAGGGGGCTGGAAATAAAGAATTTTAGCCAGCCAGCCACACAGAGGTTGTCACACAGAGGAGGACCAGGATCTCTTCTCGATCCTCCAAAAGTGCAGGACACAGAATAATGGGCTCAAGTTAAAGGAAGCCAGATTCCAGCTGGACATCAGGAAAAACTTCCTGACAGTTAGAGCAGTACGACAATGGAATCAGTTACCTAGGGCGGTTGTGGGCTCTCCCACACTAGAGTCGTTCAAGAGGCAGCTGGACAACCATCTGTCAGGGATGCTTTAGGGTGGATTCCTGCATTGAGCAGGGGGTTGGACTTGATGGCCTTCTAGGCCCCTTCCAACTCTGCTATTCTATGATTCTATGATTCTATGATAAACATCAACATTTGTCCCTGCAACAATTTGTTGCATATCCCACTTGTAAATTTCCCTATTTTGCATACTTTATTCTGACTAATCAATATGCCAAATAAAGAATTTGGGTATCATTGCGGCAGAAACTTGGTGGCTTGCTTTTTTCTTTCTTTTCTTTAAAGCGCAGGTCATTCTATGCAGCCACGTATTTAATAAAGGAGAAGGGAGGGCACTTAAAATTATAAAGCCTGTATTTGTTTCTAGCTGTGCATCTAAGTATTATTGGAGGCCACACGGGGAAATGTAGTTTGCGGCAAGAAAAATATAAATGAACAAGCCCGTCAGTCATCTCAGAACAGAAACTGTTGCTTGGCACATGGAACTTAATAGGGTCAGTGCATCAGGATTCCTTCCCTTTCGCAGCCGTACCTTTTGAGTCCAGCCTTGACATCTCAACATGGAGCATAAAAATGGGCCTGTTATTTTCATTTCAGCTGCATATTGTGCAGAGAGGAACAATGTGAGGGATATTATTTCAGAGCCCTGGGAAAAATTAGCAAGTCAAATATTGAATCAGCCTCTAGCATATGCTAAGGAGATTGCTTTGATCTTATCCAGCCTAAAAGCCCCATTATTGAATTTAAAGTCTGTGAACACATATCAGACCAATATATAAAGCCTATCCGAATACAAGTTTGAGAAACAGAAGATTGTTTTGACAAAAGGGGAAGGAGAGAATATTTTGCTGGAAATGTCAAAAGTTACTTGCTTAAAATACACATTCCAGTTTTCTGGGCCTAGTGATTCAAGGCAGCGGCTTCACCGAAAGAGCAGCCCATTCCCAAGACGAAAGCACAGAGAAGGGGAGACCATCAAAAAATTATCCCTGGTCCAGGACAGAAAGAAGAGCATGACTTATGAAGTAAAACGGCAGAGGGAAATGTATTCTTTTGTATTATTACCATATTTATTTTTTTATCCTGCCCTTCCTCCAAGGAGTTTAGAGCAGTGGACAACAACCCTGTGAGGTAGGTCAGGCCAAGAGATAATGGCTCAGTTCAGACAACATGTTAGTGAACATTGTGGAAAAACTCCACTCAACGGTTTGCGTTTTTAGGAGGTACTCCCCATGCAACATTTTCTAACTCCAGCACGGTGTGACTGTGGGCTACCATGGAGTTGAGTAAAATCCATTGCAATGTTTGACATTTCCTCCACCCTCTCTCCTCCCCCAGTTCTCCCGAAGGTATCCCATCAGCCATTGCTGCAAAAAACCGACAACCCCAGCGGCTCTCCTAGAGCGGCACTCGCGTCTTTCACTGCTCTTGCCAGGGAACTCTATAGCCAGTGGGGAAAGTCAACCCAACCCAACAGAAACGCCCCAGAGCCCTCCACACAACACAACGGTTATGCAGGAACTCTCCTCTGCAAAATGTGGATATTCTGCGTGGAGTGTTTTCCCCAAAAAAACTCCACCGTGGGGTGGAGTTTCTTCGCCGGACAACATATTTCTCAACGGTGGAGTAAAAACTCCACCATGGAGTTCTAAAACCACCGGTGAGAAACGTGGTGTTTGAACTGAGCCAATGACTTGTCCAAGATCATCCAGTGAGCTTTATGGCTGAGTGGGGCTTCAGTTGAAATCCAGCAGTCTAGTTACTACACAGTCAAGCTTCCCCAACTTGGTGCCCCCTAGATGTCTTGGGACTACAAATCCCATGCCAGCTGCACTACACCTTTGTGGCTCTGTGGACTACATTTGGGGTGTCCCTGGGGTGAATTTAGCGCTACACTTCTTCCTGTGTGCTTTCCAAACAGCAACATTTGGCCTTCCCCAATCAATTAAAAACAGCTTGGAATTTACAAGGGGAGGGCGGGGAAGCATGTGCTCCTCCCAGGACTGTACCACTTCGAAAAAAGCAGGTCTGAATGCTCCCTCAAATAAAACAAAAAAACACCTAGCACAGATAAAAAGTAAAATGTCAGGGGAAAGTCCTAATTAAACTCCTTCTCTCTGGCATGCTAGCTTCCAAATGCAGGTGATTTCATATTTACATGGGCGACCAGTCTGATATGTGAAATGTAATGTGCATCTGAAGTGTGTGTGACGTTGGTATGTTTGAATGAGCTTTTAGTTACACTAGAGAAGGTCAAATGATGTGTTTTCAGATTTGAGAAGACAGACAGACAATCCAAGGCAGGCCTACTCAGAAGTTAAGTCCTATTGAGTTAAGTGGGGCAGGTGTCTATAAGATTGCTGCTACAGCATCTGTGTAGGAGTACACACACACACACACACATGCAGAGAGAGAGAGAGAGAGAGAGAGAGAGAGAGAGAAGGGAACAGGAACTGTCTTGAGGAAATTTGATTTGAGAAGCATGAGGTAGCTTGATCCTACATTCATCCCCTAGTAGACAGAATGGTCTATGCTCTCAGGTATATGGTTCCAATTCTGGCTTAGGCTGCCACAACTCATCTCACCTAGTTGTGCTGGCGGAAGATTTCCTTCATTTTGCAGCCGTGCCCTATTCCAAGAACCAGGGTTAGCCCGAGGCGTTTTGCTGCTCGGTAGAGCCGCAAATGGCGCCCACCCAACGTGCGTAGGAACCACAGCTAGCCAAGTCCTCCGGGCGCCTGAGTCAGAAAACCCTGCAAGCATCATTGCCCCTACCTGACAGTCAACATACAAAGACGATACATTAAATAACCATTTGCTGTCCTCTCTTGGCACCCAAAATCGGCTGCTTGAGGCAGCCACCTCACTCTGCCTAATGGAACAGCCGGCCCTGCCAGGAACTCGACACTGCTCTTTTACACTGGCCAGGTCACAGGTGCCAGGTCAGCTTCACCGGTCCCCTAGATGTTTTGAAGTTCACGGGACAGTACCTCGGAGCCAAACAGGCACTGTTTATACCCCATAGCTTTCTGCAATCCACAGATGAACGGGTGTTTTCCATTCCATTACCTGATCCTTTAAAATCGAGGTAATGGGGATCGAAGCTGTCTTTACTGCTGATATATGGTCCCTCCCCAGGCTACTTCCAGTGCAATCGCCTTCCTTGGGCTGCTTCTCAAGCACGGTGTGTTAGTTAGCTGGGGAACTTAGGAAGGCCACCGGAAGGCTGTACTCCTTGGGGAGGCCTACCTGGCTCATTCATCCGCAAGAGAAGAAGCAGCTGCAGGGAGCTCACTTCCCCTTGCCTGCCAGAAAGAACACTCAGCTCCTCCACGGATTCCTGCTGGACATCAGGAAAAACTTCCTGACTGTTAGAGCAGTACGACAATGGAACCAGTTACCTAGGGAGGTGGTGGCCTCTCCCACACTAGAGGCCTTCAAGAGGCAGCTGGACAACCATCTGTCAGGGATGCTTTAGGGTGGATTCCTGCATTGAGCAGGGGGTTGGATTCAAAGGCCTTATAGGCCCCTTCCAACTCTACTATTCTATGATTCTACGATCCACCTACCCGTAGCCCCTGCGACTGCAGAAGGAAGACGATTCCACCAGCCCTACTGAAAGAATTGTTTTTCCTCTTCCCTCCCCATGCCTTTTTCCTTGTGTGTTGTGCCTTTTTAGATTGCAAGCCTGTTTTACTGATTATATGTAAGCTGCTCCAGGAGCTATTTTGGATGAGGAGCAGGATTATTATTATTATTTTTTTAAAAAACAAACCTCTACAGAAATATAAATAAATAAATAAAAAGTATACCGCCTCCTTTTAAACTGTTTCCGTTTTTAAAACTCAAGCATTTCACAATGTTTAATCTCATGGTCCAGCCAGATGTACTTTATTCTAGCAAAGCTGCCACTTAAATCACATTCAGCAACATGTAATATTCAGGTGGTGGTGGAAGGACAGAAGAGGAGTATGCGTACCTGGGCGTACAATGGCAACGTTTTTTTTTTTTTAAAGGCACTTCATCAGGTCCCCAAAAGGCAAAAACAACACTGATTTATTGGAGACTCCCCTGGTATATATGGTTAGATGAGGCCCGTGGAGACTAGTCGTTCTGATGTCAGTGGGGCGGTTTTAGTTAGAAACAGTCAAAACTCTAAAGAAGCTATCCCTTGGACTGGTTATGGCTGAAACCCAGAGCGGATTCACCACCCCACTGATATCAGAGCCATCAGCTTCTACTGGTTGGTGCCTAAGATGCCGTTGTGCCGTTGAGATTTGTCAACTTAACAGTCTTTTAGCATTTAAGAAAGCTATAAAGACTGGTCTCTTCCGGCAGGCCAATCCAGTGGAATTTTAGGATGCTTTTAGGATGTTTTTAGGAAGTTTTAACAATGTATATTGCGTTTTGATTAATGTTTTATGTGTTCTATGCTGTTGTTGTTCCCCGCTTTGATCAGGATGGATAGGGGTTAGAAACGTTTAAAAATAAATAAAAAATCAATAAAGCATCTGAACAGAATGTTGAGTCACACCACTGATTCATGAATATATGTCACAACACCACCCTCCCATCAAGGGCAAGAGAGAGACACCCCGCTAGGACCATTTAAAAGAGACGGATAGTCCTCGAAAACCGACGGGCCCGCTGGGAAAACTTACCATTTTGTTATTGATTTCATGAAAATGGATTTCGCAGACTTTTTCCACCACATCTTCGTTTTCAAAAGTTACAAACCCAAATCCTGTTTTAAAAAAAAACGAAACAGAGAAAAAGAAATATTAATTATGATCATAAGGGGCTTTTCTTCTTTTGAATGGCTTGCAAAATAAATTACCTTAAGGCACCTCGGTTATAGCATCCTATAAACTTGCATTCACAAATCAATGTGTGTGGGGCGGGTGTTGTTTTTCTGTCAAACCTTTACAGAGAAACTCTTTTAAGATTAATATGGATTAAATCAACAGGGGGTCGCTAGAGCTGAAAATAAGGACTGTATCCGTATTTGCCATTTCCCCCCAACACACACACACACACCCCTCTTCCTATAAATTTAAACAAGACATTGTTTTTTTGAGGGGGGGTTGGAACGGAAGAGATCAAACATGAAATAAAAGGGACATAAATCTTTCTTGCGAACGGTAGGTTCTGAGTAATAATTTTCCTCGTAGCCTTTCCTACTTGTCCATGAAGCCCTATTGGCTTCAGGTAGAGTGAAACCCGATGGGACTTTTCCTATTATGGATGTCTCATTAAGCAGCAAGGGACGGGTGGGAATGGGTCAGTGATACAAGAGATAATCATGAATCATCAGTTACCCATTGCCAGTAAGAGGGCAAACATATCAATAATTCTGCAAGCGCATGGCAGCTCTGAGCGTGGGTATTTGCCTCCAGGAAGACACCCACACACACCCAACACACACCCACTCCCCTCCGCAGCTCAGCTGTTATTGATAAGGGTTCAAAGAGATCAGCTTTGCTCTCCCCAGAAAGCAGTCGGGATAATACGCGCTCCTTGGATCTCCGCAGGTCCCCGGCTGTCCTTTCCGCTCGTTGCTGCGGTTCAGCCCTGCAGGTCAGCCAAGATCCAGAGGCGGTTATTTGTCTCTTTTCTTCCTGAATTACTTCCTCTAATACCTCATCAGGATATCCCGAGGCCTTTAAGGAGCTATGAAAGTCGCAGGTCTCTCATCTGATCGCTCGTCTGTTCTGCACTGCCACTTCAAACGCGGCGTCTGATTCGGGCCAGTTTAAGGTCGTTTGATGCCTGCTGTCTGCCCGTCAGCTATACGCTGTGTTTACCCTGTCAGGTTTCACCATCCTGGGCAAAACCGAGTTGAAGTTTTTTGGCAGCCGGCTCTAGAGCGGCGTAATGATTCAAACGCGTCTCTCTTTGGGGGAGCGGAGGGTGGTGGGGGAGTCTACCATCCCGTTTCTGGCACCCGCTCAATGGATGAATAAATATAGAAACCCATTAAAATAAAGTGACAGCTTTCCAAGTGAACCTATAGAACAGAAGCCGGTTCCCAAAATAGTGTCACAAGAGACTTGGCAGCTTCTAACGGGACAGAAATTCAGCACACATGACAGACGCCCAAACCTTCGCTCCACGCAGCAACGGCAGGCTCAGGAAGTAAAATGCAGGCTACGGCAACAGGAGCCACGTAATTCAAACTACGCACTCAAGCTGGCTGCACGTGGCAGAGTAAACATCGCGTCTACACCGAACCGGGGCCGTATCTGTGTTTAATCACTCTCAGAACAGGAGAAAAGGGCTGAAATAGACAGCCTCACTTGGTGGGTAAATAGACAAACCCGGAAGATCTGGGTTCAAATTCTCAACTCTGCTAAAGCAACATCCATTCCAGCATTCCACAGCAACCAACCAAACGTGTCTGGGGAAACCACAAGCAGGAAATGTTGTCGCTGCCCAGCAGCTGATTAGCTATTACTTTCCTTTCTTTCCTCCTCCTTCCCAAACACTTTTCCTTTTGTGTTGTGACTTTTAGATTGCACAGCTGAGGGCAGGGACATTATTAATTTTTCTTTGCAAACTGCCTTGGGATCTTTTTCGGTTGAGCAACAGAGTAAAAATTCTACAAACACATAACACTGAGGAGCTTTGGCCAATTTGGTGCTTCACATTCTGAATTCTCCACTTTTAAATTACAAAACATTTGTTATTTGCATTTGCAAGGTACGGTAAATGTACAAAAACCTCCCTCTCTTTCTCTCTCTCTCTCTCTCTAATATCCCACACTTGCAAGTCTGCCATCCTCCTCCTCCTGACCCACCATTAAGACATTCAGAGTCCCTAATAATCAGGATTATTAGGGATTCTGAATGCCAAAACCAGGTGCTGTTTTTGATCTATAAAGCCTTACACAACTTGGGACGGAACACCTCTCCCGACATGAACCTCCCCGTACACTGCGCTCTACATCTAAGGTCCACCTCCGAGTGCCTACTCCGAGGGAAGCTCGGAGGATGGCAACAAGGGAGAGGGCCTTTTCAGTGGTGGCCCCTCAATTATGGAATGATCTCCCCAAAGAGGCTCGCCTGGTGCCAACATTGTTATCTTTTCGGCGCCAGGTTAAGACCTTTCTCTTCTCCCAGGCATTTAACAGCATTTAACAACATATGCTGAGTGAATTTGTTTTTAATGGACCCCAGAATAGCTGTTTTTATAAGAATACTGTGTTTTTATGCTTTTTATGTTTTTAAAGTTTGTATATTTGTTTTAATGTTTACTGTTTTTAACTTTTGTAAACCGCCCAGAGAGCTTCGTCTATGGGGCGGTATATAAAATAAAGAAATACCTGTGAGATCTCCCCCCAAATGCTTCCTCCCCTTAGAAAACCATTGCAAGGCATATGCAAACGATACTCGCAAACATCAGCAATCATTGCACCATCCCTCTCTTACTTCTCACACCTATCTGCACAATTACAACACCCAGTACTGTCTAACAAGCAGCTGCTGCAGTCAAGCCCTTACAATGGGGGACCCCTGGAATTAATTACTGTGGCAAATTTCCAGAGGCTTGGACGGATGGGGTCGGGTGCAGGTCTGTGAAGTTTTGAAAATACACGTTTTCTGTTTTGAAAATAAGAGTTTAGGTAAGCAAATTGCATGCAATGCCTGAAGCTTTTGTGTTATGAGAAAGGAAATCTTTGAGATATAGCTTATGCAGCTTGGCTCTCTTACTTGAGCCATCTGAACAGCTATTATAAATATTATTATTTCTATAGCTTCAGCTATTTCTATAGCTTCGGCTATTGGGCGGCACAGAAATGCAGTAAATAAATAGCTTAGTCTCTCTGGGTGGCTTACAACAATTCTTAAAAATACAAAATAATAAAAACATAGCCTAAAAAATTTAATGTGGAAAAATTAAAACAATGTAAACAGCTGAAAACAATTCAAATAAGCAATGATTTCCCTAATAGACCTAAATGCCTCATCATACAGCAGTAAATGCCTGGGAGTTCATGATGGCTTTCACCTGGAATCAAAAAGATGACAGTGTTGGTGCCAGGCAAGCCTCAGTGGGGAGCTCTTTCCACAGTCAGGGGGCCACCTCTGAGAAGGCCCTCTCCCTTCTGAACCTCCTTTGAAGGTGGCACTCGGACGGAGGGGTAGATGTTGATTGTAGTGCCAACGTAGTTTAGGCTTTTCTAAACCATTCTTTGAGGAGGTGGCCTGAGTAGCCATTAAGACTCTCCTAACCCCCCACCCCACCCCCACAATTTCCCCAAAGGGCTGTTTCCATCTGGCATCACCTCCTATCCTCAACTTTTCCCCTTTGTCTGCTCTCTCACCCCCGCCCGTTTAATTCCAACGGCTCGGTTGCCGTCGGAATTCTGCAATTCAGTTGACTCACAATGACATTCCTGGAATTTGGGGACCACAGTGAGTTCAGCCATTAACGGTACGATTAGAATTGCATACCACAGGGACGGGTTTTTTTTCCGCCCAGCCCTAGGAAACTCCATTTCTGCAGGCCATTAATTGCTTGATCGCCAGAAACATCTTCATCATTAGTAACTCATTAGCAAATAACGCAGCAGAGGATTTCAGTTTCGATCCCCCCCCGCCCGCCTTCAGCTGCCAGTAACGAGAAGCAAAAGGGCATTTATAGGAGATTAGCAATAACCATGCTGAACACGCCAGAAAAGCCCGCAACGGTCATGAACACTTCCAAACTTCTGTGTTGCTTGGCCTTTTCCCCCTTTCCCTTCGCCCTGAAGATGAGCCTCTTCAGGGAAACTAGCAGCCTGATTCAAAGGTAGATACAGGCCTTGCTCTATTTAGAGACTACAAGAAAAGGAGTTTGAGGGCGGGGAAGAGAGAAATTGTGCATGTTTTGGAAGATCAGTGCCGTTTCAAACACATCTGGTTGCTTGGTTTGGCAAGGGGGGGGGGAAACTGGACTTGATTTCATCAGAGGATATTTATTTATGGGCTTGGGGAAGAGCCAAGGCTCAAGAAGAAAATATTCTGTTCCTCAACTATGTGATTGGTTTTGCCTGCTGGACATGGGCGTTATCAGACAACGATCCACGATTTGATGACGGTCACTGAGCCCTAGCTCATTACTTGGGCTCTCACTCCGGTCTCCACCTCTGCGTGCGAAAGGAAGACAGTAAAAATGTCCACTTTCGTTTTAGAACAAACCAGTTAGTTAACAAACCAGGATCTGAAATCATAGCTCGTCGGCGATCACCAGAAGTATGGTTTAAGTCGGTGGTTCCCAACTATGGCTCCTTCCAGATCTTGTTGAACTACAACTTGCATTGTATCCCCAGCCAACGTAGTTAATGGTCAGGGATGATGGCAGTTGTAGTCCAATTTCATCCGGGGATTCGGGTTTGGAAACCGCTGGTTAAGTGATTTTTGAATTGGGCCAGTATGTTGGCCAGGGATCATTTTAAGTAAACCGATTTCCCCAGGCAGGGCTGGTGCTACCATAGAGGCCGCTCAGGCGGCCGCCTAGAGTGCCAAGCTAAGGATTCAGCTGGGTCTGGGCGGGCGAGATGGTGTCCCGCGCCCGCCCAGCCGAAGCGAAGTCAGGGACGCTGGGGTGGGGGTGGGGCGGCTCCACGTTCGGACTTCCAGAACACACCCGGAAGAGAGAGAGAGAGAGAGAGAATGTATGGGTGAATGGGGTGCACGGGGTCTTTGAGTGAACGCATGTGTTCATGCGTGTGTTTGTTTGGAGTGAGTGATGCTGAGTGTGTGTGTGCGTGCGTGTGTGTGAGTTGGGAGGGGGATGATTTGGAGGTGATATTCCTATTAAATAATGCATTTTAGACCCATAGACGTTCCTTTCCAATTTGTTTGCTATAATTGGCATGACGTATTTCATGCACTTTAAAATAAATTTAGCAGTTTCAAGTTTTGTGCTTCTTATTTTTTCCAGGAAACATATGTTCTTAAAAATCAAAGTTGGCGTGTGTGTGTGTGTGTGTGTGTGTGTGTGTAAGTAGCTCACCTTGCCTAGGGCGCAAAATAGTCTGGCACCGGCCCTGTCCCCAGGGGTGAGAACTCATTCCCTCCAGCATTTCACAGGTGAAAAAAAGGGCATGTTTATTCTCCTATCAAGGATCACTTTGAAAGCCTTATCCCCGCCCCCACCATGATAGGTTGCCTAGGCTCTATTTGGACTGCTCTGTGCAATATTCATTTACTCTGCCATACTCTGTCCTCCATTGGTTTTAAAAGCCCAAGAGAATGCTTGTTCTGTTGGATAAAATACATACTATAAAAATAGTAATTGTCCCACAGTAGATTACCAATTCGAAATATAGATTAAAAACTGTAGTGTATGAAATAGCAGGCTGTGCACGGGGTAGTCATGTGCAATCACTGACATGCATGTGCGCTAGAGTGGGGATGGGCAGAAGGTGCTTTGGACTTCATCTCCCAGAAGCCCCTGCCAGCATAGCCCAATAGTCAGGAACGCTGGGAGCTGAAGCCAAAAACATCTGGAAATCTATTTTCTGCCCAGTACTAGAGGGGAAAACCCCCACATCTGTTCCTCACTCAGAAGAATCCTAGCAACCCACACAACATTATTATTATTATTATTATTATTTATTTATATAGCACCATCAATGTACATGGTGCTGTACAGATAACACAGTAAATAGCAAGACCCTGCCGCATAGGCTTACAATCTAATAAGTTGTAGTAAACAATAAAGAGGGAAGGAGAATGCAAACAGGCACAGGGAAGTGTAAACAGGCACCGGGTAGGGTGAAGCTAACAGTATAGAGTCAGAACAAACTCAATATTTGAAGGCTATAGGGAAAAGAAAAGTTTTTAGCTGAGTTTTAAAAGCAGTGATTGAGTTTGTAGTTCTCAAGTGTTCTGGAAGAGCGTTCCAGGCGTAAGGGGCAGCAGAAGAAAAAGGACAAAGCCGAGTAAGGGAAGTGGAGGTCCTTGGGCAGGCGAGAAGCATGGCATCAGAGGAGCGGAGAGCACGAGCGGGGCAATAGTGTGAGATGAGAGAGGAGAGATAGGCAGGAGCTAGACCGTGAAGAGCTTTGAAGGTCAGCAGGAGAAGTTTATATTGGATTCTGGAGTGAATTGGAAGCCAATGAAGAGATTTCAGAAGTGGAGTGACATGGTCAGAGCGGCGGGCCAGGAAGATGATCTTAGCGGCAGAGTGGTGGACAGAGACCATCGGACTGATGTGAGACGAAGGAAGGCCAGAGAGAAGAAGGTTGCAGTAGTCCAGCCGAGAGATAACCAGTGCGTGAACGAGAGTCTTGGCAGAAGAGACAGACAAGAATGGTCGAATCCTGGCAATATTATATAGGAAGAAACGACAGGATTTGGGCCTGCTCAACAGGCAAAAGCAGTATTTCCCAGGTACAGAGGAGAGAAAACAGAGGCAAATAGAAACAGCTGGAGCAAAAGAACGCCTTCCTGATTTTCACATTACTTGAGATTGAGACGCACACATTGATCACACTTTTGTGTGCTGCAAATAGACCGAATGGATTCGGAGCAAAGACAGCAGTTGCGAGAACAACAGACTTCTAAATTTGGCTCCTAAAATCTAACTTATTGTAGGCTACACAGCATGCGCGCTGCTCTTGGCTACCCATCCATAGCACGGAACAATCTGTCTCTATTAGCAAAATGCAACCTAGCAGTCTTAAAGGCTGCACAAAGGTCTCGTTCTGTTCCTATTTGTGGCAGCCTTTTAGAGAAAGGGAAGACAAACGTTCCTCGGTAGCAGGGAACAAGTTTTGCTGCCCTTCTAAAGGGAGAGGCACACAGCAATAATTAAAAAGCAAAGGAAAACGTGAAAAAATAGTCCCTGATGTGTCACACACCAACTCGTCGAGCGGTACAGACCCAAAGCTTAGCACCAGCGGGCAGTTTGTGTCTGAAAAGCTACGTTATTTATTTATTTAAAACATTTGTATCCCGCCCTATATCAAGATCTCAGGGCGGCGTACAGATAAAAGCATACAGTATAAAACAATAAATATACACAGCTAAAAACAAATTAAACCATGAACCAAGTTAAAACGATATATAATTTAAAAGCAGTAAAAACAATTAAAACGGTTAAAGCAATGTGCCATCTTAGTGAATTTAACCATTAAAGGCTTTGTTAAAAAAGCCGTGTTTTCGCTTGGTGCCAGAATAAAATCAGCGTTGGCGCCAGTCGGGCCTCCAAGGGGAGGGCATTCCACAGTGGACTGGGGTTTTTTAGTCTCTTACATCAACCTGTTTTTAAAATGCACAGACCATTCTCTAACCCGACTGTCTTCATTCTTTCGAAGTCTGGAACCTCTGCTGATTCTATGATCCACCGGTAGGTGGATCATAGAATCATAGACTAGTAGAGTTGGAAGGGGCCTATAAGGCCATCGAGTCCAACCTCCTGCTCAATGCAGGAATCCACCCTAAAGCATCCCTGACAGATGGTTGTCCAGCTGCCTCTTGAAGGCCTCTAGTGTGGGAGAACCCACCACCTCCCTAGGTAACTGGTTCCATTGTCGTACTGCTCTAACAGTCAGGAAGTTTTTCCTGATGTTCAGTGTCATCCTTCCCCAAGGTGGTGCCCTCCAGATGATGGATGCCACATCTGGAGGGCACCAGGTTGGGTAAGGCTGATCTACATAGCTCATTTCATCAGGAAGAAAACTTCATAACCTGTGATGGGCTTAAGCAAAAAGGGGGCAGAAATCTGTCCAGCTTCTAAAAAATACAATAAAAAAATACAAGTACAATTCATGCCCCAAAATGCATAATTCTTTTTTCCATGCCCCATTAGTCAAGGTAATGAATACACACTCATTTTTAAATTACCTCAAGTCTTAGAAACCTTTCTGGATTAAACAGACAATTGTTTCTTATGAGTGGTACAAAGAATCAACAACCAAAAAAAACGCCATTCCGCTGAAAGTGCACGAGAAAGATTAACACAAAACAAAAGAGGCTGTTTAAAATGGTGACATAAATAGGAATCTGGTTGTCAAGGAGCGCGCATTTTTAAAATGAAATTATACTGCATCCTCCTGAATGAAGCTATTATTGGAAGCTAACAAGCTCTATTTAAGAGATAAGCGTTTCACGGAGTCAAACAGGGTGGCTCCCCCCTCCCTCTTTATTCAAATGAATAAAAACTGCATATAGATTTGAATAATCATTTTTGAGAGAAAAGGGAAAGGGGAAAAAGAAAAGAAAACGGGGGTGTGGGGGGGAGGAGGATAAAACAAAGGGTGGAGGCAGAGAGAAAGAGGCCCTGAAATGTGCAATTTGAGCCAAGAGAGATGACTGAAGGAGAGGCAGGCAGGCAGGAGTGGATGGTTTTGGAGGCTTAAAAAAAAGAGGCAAATACAAGCAAAAATAATTTTGGAAATATATAAAAAGTCATCTCATTCACAGGCAAGTCAATAGTCCCCGAGGGACACTGAAACTCAGTGAATCATCAAGGAAATTGACTGATGTGCTCCACACTATTTTAGCTGCTTATATTGCTTCATGGTCCAAAGGAATTCTGCATCAACCCCATTAGCAGATCAAGTGCCGGGCAAACTTCAGAGCAATCCTTTGAAAGGGGGAATGACTAAAGAACCCCCACGGCACTGCTCCCAGAGACGTCTGTTTGATTTCCCTGGATCTACCCCAATGGAATGCCTTGTAGGTCCAAAAATGACAAAGACACTGTTCAGGCGACACACTAAGCCACAGTGGTTAAGCATTTTGAGCTGAACATGATGGCTTAGCGTGTCGTGTGAACCATTCCTAACCATGGTGGCTACATAACCACGGTTTAAACACGCTCACTCACCGTTTGTCGCAAAAGGGTTAGTGGCCTAACCATGGTTTAGCGTGTCCTCTCAACAGGCCCAAAGAATCAATTTTAATTTTTGTGAACCGCCCAGAGAGCTTCAGCTATTGGGCGGTATAAAAATGTAATAAATAAATAAATATTAACACGTTTCTTATGTAGGGTGACCCTATGAAAAGGAGGACAGGGCTCCTGTATCTTTAACAGTTGTATTGAAAAGGGGAATTTTAGGAGGTGTCATTTGTATATATGGAGAACCTGGTGAAATTCCCTCTGCTTCACAACAGTTAAAGCTGCAGGTGCCCTGCCCTCTTTTAAATCCTGTCACTCTAGTATAGCTCCTGCAGCTTTAACTGTTGTGACGAAGAGGGAATTTCACCAGGTTCCCCATATATACAAATGACACCTGCTGAAATTCCCTTTTCTATGCAACTGTTAAAGATACAGGAGCCCTGTCCTCCTTTTCATATGGTCACCCTATCTTATGGCATAAGTCATTCCAGCCTGGTGTGCTCCAGATGTGTTGGACTAAAACTCCCAGAATCAACCAGCCAGCGGCTGGAAGTTGTCATCTGACACATCTGGAGTGCACCAAGTTTGGGTTTGAGAAGACTGGCGCAAGCTTTCCTGGACCAGAACCAACATCTCAGTCTCGCAGGTCCAATAGTTCCAACTTGTATGTATACAATCTATCCTACCTCCCACTGGGTCTACTTTGTTCACGGGGGTTGCAATCCCTGTGCCCCTGAATACAGCCCTCCCCTTGTACACAACGAGACCTAATTTTGCCTTAACATGCATAGATTGCATGGTGAAATGTGCACACATGTCTGCATTTTGAGGCCTAGACAGGAAAGAACAAGTTTTTTAATTGCTAGCTAGTTGGTTTTATGGGAAAGTTTTTTAAAAAATGTCCGCCTAGTAAAACAGAATCATTGTCAATAGCCACTTCAGAACTGCTCAAGTACGGTGGATCCATTAACATACATACACCCATTTGAAATGTCAAGTAGGTTCAGTTTTCTCTACCAACATTTTGCGCACCTATTTAAAAACAATTTATAGGCTGCCTTTAAGGGTGGAACCTTCTCAATACATGCACATTCCCAAATACTTGATTCCACACTCGAGGTCCAACCCCATTTCATACAAACTCACATTTTCACAGCCCCAGCAGAGTTAAAAGTCAAATTGGAGCTCAAAGGCCCACCAGTGAGAGATATACTGTTCTGGCCGAATGACTGAAACCGTACATGATTAAAACAATTAAAGAAATTGGTAGAAGCCATAAATAAAGTTAACAAGGCGTGCCAGAGGCGCCAAGCAGCAATTGCTTGGAAAAGTTATGCTTCTGCATGCTGAATTTTGGTGGGCTTACCTCTCCCTCCCACCACTCAAAGTAAGCGATATTTCATGCTTGCATTTGCGGCTGGAGAGGCCCTGTGTTAGGTTAGCTGAGATATGGCCCTGACGATACTCGCAGCTATGAAATACTGCAGTGAGTACTTTGAACCTAGCGGAATTTATCTCTGCGCACGCCGATAATTGAACCACACATACAGAGTTCTACTTGGCTGTGTGAGTTGTGGGCAGACACCCATAGACATGTTGGCAGCTAACAGGCCAAATGAGATGTGGCATGGGAAATCCATCAATAGGAGCTCCCTTTTTTAAAAAAAAAGTATTTAAAATATGTACTGCAATAATAAAATAGCAGACAGCGTTAGCAATGCAAACAGATTTCAATAATTCACTCCAAGACCACAATATAAGAGAATACAAAAAAGTTTTCAATATAAAGTATTCAATATAAGAGAATACAAAAAAGGCAGTGCTCCGTAGCGCCCCCTAGTGGAGTGAAAGACTTTATTCCTCCAACAGGAGGGGAGGGGAGAATTCCTCAAGTAATTAAGACAAATAAATACCCAGATTTATATGTTAAAATAGACAACTGTTTCCCCTCAGCAATGAACAGCCAGCATTTCTAGTGCTAAGCATCCACACTTACTTTTATCCAAGGCATGGTAGCAGGCTGATCAGTGGGAGAAGGCCCCCAAGGAGATGGCTGAAGAGTACCATAGTGCAACGGTATTTTCCAAACATTCAATTGGGGAATGCCCCCCCCCTAAAATTGGAGTCCTGCTCCATTTTTAAAAAGAGAGATTCTCAGTTTCCAGACTAGCAACCGGTGATCATCTTGTAACCACAGAGTAGCCCAATGAGGTATAAGCAAAAATGTGTCCCCGTCCCTTTCGTGATTCCATTTGCCGGCCACAAAAGGGGAAGCATTTTGTCCGTTTCTAGGATTGGGGGAATATTTCAATGACAGGAGGCACAAGTTGCCATAGGGCTCCTTCTTGGTGTCAGAGGCCATTTGTTTTCCCTTTTCTAGAATGCCCCACTTGGATTGATGTCACATCGTGACCTAGGCTTCTTGAGAGTGGGAAAGCAGCTGGCAAAAGCAAGAAGCCATGGGTTTCCCCGCGGCCTTGAAATTCACCCCCAAAACATTAAAGTGGAAAAGCGGTTTTGGCCGCATTCACCAACAAATCCACGGAAAATTTATCTTTTCTGAACTTTCAGAAGTGAGAGGCCCAAAGTCACCCAGTGGCAACAGAGTTGGGAAGGGATATGGAAACGACGAGTGTTGAGAAATATGTCTGTGAGGCTAAAAGAAAATTATTATAAGATTGTATGGAGGTGGTACCTAACCCCGGTAAGATTAAATAAAATAAATAAGATGAATTCAGCAAGCTGCTGGAGAGGTTGTCAAAAGAAAGGAACGTATTTACATATGTGGTGGGAATGCGAATTTGTACAAAAATTATGGAAAATGGTGTTTAATGAGATAAAAGAAATTTTAGGAATGGAGATCGAAGAGACACCTATAGTGGCATTGTTATCATTATATGGAGAATTGAATTGTAACAAAGAGACAAAAGAATTGATAACGAATTTGTTAACAGCAGCAAGATTAATGATATCTAGGAACTGGAAGGTTCAAGGGGATTATCATATAGAAGATTGGTATAAAGAAATATGGGATATTGCTATTAAAGATAAATTAACATGTAATATAAAAGTTAGAAGAGGAATGATAAAAATGAATGATTTTGAGGGAATATGGAAACAGTTTCTAGAATTTGTATTATCAAAGGGGAGAGGGAAAACACCTCCAGAGGAAGCAATGAGATTTTGGAAACATGAATAAGATCCCGTGGTTGGGGGGAGCACTTTTATGTTAAGTATGATTATGTTTAGAAAATTAAGTTAGAATATATGTTATCAAATGTTTATTTTATATTATTGTGTATTATGTAGTATTGTTTTATATTGTATCGATGTATTGTTTGAAGTATTAAATAATTATTTTTTTTAAAAAAAGTCACCCAGCGAGCTTCATGGCGAGCATCAGAACCCAGGTATCTCTGAAGTCCCCGTTCAAACGCTACACCACACTGGTTCTCATTACGATTGATATTATGACATGTTGTTTTCTTATATTTTGTTCCGGAGTTCCTGTTCCCCCATAATGTAGTATGTAGTGTAGCCTTTATCAAAACTTTTTCAAACAGAGACATGGGCCTGGTTCATCAGACAACATGCTAAACCATGCTGCTTAACCACAAAATGGTCAATGGAAGGCTATTGGGCGGTATAAAAATGTAATAAAATAAATAAATAAATAAATAAATAAATAAAATTACGGTTAATGTATTCCCTTAACCGTCTTGTGGTTAAACAGCATGGTTTAGCGTGGTGTCTGAACCAGGCCACTGAAAAATAAAGCTGTTTTCACTGATCTGTTACCCTATTTATTTATTTAGAGTATTTTTATCCCGCACCTCAGCCAAAAGGCTCTCAGAGCGGCTTACAGTAGTACACTTTGCCACATAATACAATTTCAAATTGTGAACTGACAATTCTCCTTGCTTTTTCTCAACGTATTGGATAATAGCTTTAAACTCTAGGGAATTTGTTACCATTCCAAATAAACTTTTAACAAAAGTTACTGTCATTTGATAATTTGCTGAGTAGCTATCTTAATGGAAAGAAATTGATTTTCTCCCCAGTAGTAGTGCAATTTTTACTGCAGACATTTTCTCCATAAATCATGAATGCAATTTCTCCCATTGTTTAATTAATGAAAAACTCATTATATAAAGGCTCATAATTATACTTATATAATTTGTTTTCCTTATTTGTTATTTTTATTCCAAGGCACCTAATCGGTTTTGATTTCCAGCTGTAGCTGAACTCATCTCTTATGTGGTTGTGAGTTTGTTTGTTTGTTGCATTATTATTAAAATTGATGCCTAATATTTCAATTTTATCTCTATCCAGTTTGTATTACAACTAATGGTCCATAAATTGCAATAATATTCTCAATCTCTTTCAGAGATTTAAGAGGTTTTGTAACTGTTTATATCATCTGCATAAAATTTAAATTTATTTACATTATTTTTATTTGAACACCATTTATCTAAATATTTCCCCTCATTTTTATTGCAAAAGGTTCCAAAACTAAAACTAACAATAATTGCTGACAGAAATCATCCTTGTCTTGTTCCTTTACTCCAGCAGTGGACAGAAAGTAAACTTTAAGATGTTTTGAATGTCAGTACCCACCATTCCTGACTGGGGTGTCTGGAAGTTGAAGTCCAAAAGCATCTGGCGATCTCTACCTTTGGTCCACCCCAGCAAAGTTTTCTCAGCTCAAACATAAAAGTTATAATCTCATTTGTGCCCGTTTTGCTTTAAGATATATAGTGGGCATCCATTTTCTAAAGCTGGTCAAAGTTAAAAGATAGGTTCACATAAAAACACCCAAGTAGCCAAGGAGGGTTTTGCATATCCCTTAGCAACTGGTTGCATCTCCTCTTCCACCAAGAACTTTGATCTCCAGGAGATGGAAGAAGTAACCTACTGTGAAGCATAGTTTTTTCTGATAGCTACGCACCACAAGGAAGGCACACACATGACAGCACAGCTGGAGGACATGAGATGTCCTTCTCACAGCCCACAGAGTTCTTGTTTTCTGTGCATGGGGCAGGAAGGTGGTGCACATTGCGCTGAGCAACCAAAGAAACATGAGGCCAAAAGAAGGAATACAATAAATTAATCCTGAAGGCGAAGCTGTTACTGAGGCTGCAGTGCAAATCCCTTCGCATCCTTCCTAGACAGCCAAACTAATTAAGCAGCATCCGGCGCTCCCAAGAAGACACACTTTCTGCCGGTTCGCACAGTGCCTCACCTGCTCGGTAGCCAGGGTTGAAGGATGGCTTTCATCCCTAATGAGACCTGAAGCGCAAGACGGGTGTTGTCCTATTCCACACTCAACTCTGATACTCCTGGTCTTAACAAGTAATCCCACCGCCCCATCATCCCACAATGGAGGAAAACAACAGCACACAAATCCTCACAGGGATGCAATTTTACTATCTATTCTAAATTACCCAACTAGCTCTGCCAATATACACAGGTTAAATTTCATACCAGCCCAGCGGGATAAGACAGAGGTGAGACAGACTTCAGGCTTGTGGGATCTACATTGTTTATTTACTAAAGCCTGGAGGTCCATCAACTGTAGCCAGGTGCAGAATAGTGGCTCAGGTGAATGGGCATATGCGAAGTACTGACTAACTATTGAGCGTTCCTCTGAGCACACTCCCAGCTCAGGAATTTGTGATGAGAACCAGAACCAAGCTCCCACGTCCTTTCAAGCACAAATCCACTCCTGGATTTTCTGACGAAGCGTTCTTTTTCAGCAACCTCATTTAAGGTGAGCAAGAATTTTAGCTTAAATAATTGGGAGTCAGAAACCTTTGTTGATCTATTGCAAATAACCCAGAACACTAACACGAGATCCAAAGAACCTAAGAAGAGCCCTGCCGGATCAGATCAAGGGTTCACCTAGTCCAGCATTCAGTTCACATAGTGGCCAAACAGCTGTTGACCAGGGACCCACAAGCACCCTCCCACCCATGTTCCCCAGCAACTGGTATATACCGCCTCTGCGACTGGAGGTAGCACACAGCCATCAGGACTAGAAGCCATTGATAGCCTTCTTCTCCAGGAATTGATCCAGCCCCCTTTTAAAGCCCTCCAAATGGGTGTCCATCACTACTGCAACAGCCTATCCTTCATTGAAGGCCAAACTAGGCATCATATTATGTAAACATAAGAAAGTAAGCAGTAGTTTAACTCTCCCACCCACCGCCGTGGACCTGACACACAAACTGGTATCTACACCAGGAGAGAAACGTTCAAATAGCACCTTTGGGAAGGGGGAACTTTTGTCAGGTTTATGGGTGGGGGGGGGGGGAAGGGAGCATTAACTCTTCGCTCCTTCCCTCCTGTAGTCCTAATGCTGTTCATTCCCCATGCTTTAATGAATGTGGACGCTAATTCACTGCAATCAACATTACATCTACTTTAGCCAACAGGGTGGGTGTTCTTCAGCTAAAGCAGGCATGTTGAACCAAAGGTCTGCGGGCCAATTCCTTTCCACCTCGGGGTCCCAAACTGGCCTTACAGGGTTCCACGGATGACCACGGCCCTTCCCCTGGCTGCATCATTTACCTCTGACTGCTGATGGCTTGATGGCTTCCTGGTTTTGTGCAGTTTTCCCCAATCCTAAGGCCGAAATGTCTCTCCTAGGGTTTAGTTAAAGGCAGGAAGATCTTGAAGCTAAAATGTGCCGCTGATTATGATATTTTCCATCCTGCCCCTTTGGCCTACCCCCTTTTCACCCACCCAACGCTGCAATGCACCTCCCCCCCCCAAGATATTCTTATGTTCTTATTTTTTTGTAGGGGGTGGGTTCCTGCAAATCACACTGCAAGCTCAAAAACATATGGACTTTCACTGGAAGGTGTGAACTGGGTAAATCCCAGAGCGCAGGACATGGAATGATTTGGACAAGGAGGTGCAGGGAACGCTTATCAAATCTACAGATGACACAAAATTAGGTAGGATAGCTAATACCCTGGAAGACAGAAACAAACTTCAAAGTGATCTTGATAGGCTGGAGTGCTGGGCGGAAAACCACAGAATGAAGTTTAATAGGGATAATAAATGCCAAGTTCTACATCTAGGAAATAGAAACCAAAGGCACAGTTACAAGATGGGGGATACTTGGCTCAGCAAGACTACAAACAAGAAGGATCTTGGAGTTGTTGTAGATCACAAGCTGAATATGAGCCAATAGTGTGATATGGCTGCAAGAAAGGCAAATGCTATTTTGGGATGCATTAATAGAAGTATAGCTTCCAAATCACGTGAGATACTGCTTCCTCTCTATTCAGCCATGGTCAGGCCTCATCTAGAGTATTGCATCCAGTTCTGGGCTCCACCATTCAAGAAGGACGCAGACAAGGTGGAGCATGGTCAGAGGAGGGCAACCAGGATGATCAGGGGTCTGGAAACAAAGCCCTATGAAGAGAGACTGAAAGAACTGGGCATGTTTAGCCTGGAGAAGAGAAGATTGAGGGGAGACCTGATAGCACTCTTCAAATACTTAAAAGGTTGTCACACAGAGGAGGGCCAGGATCTCTTCTCGATCCTTCCAGAGTGTAGGACACGGAATAACGGGCTCAAGTTAAAGGAAGCCGGATTCCGCCTGGACATCAAGAAAAACTTCCTGACTGTTGGAGCGGCATGACAATGGAACCAATGACCTAGGGAGGTCATGGGCTCTCCCACACGAGAGGCATTCAAGAGACAGCTGGGCAGCCTCTTCACATCCTTGCAAGTTTGTCCCACAGAGGAGGGCCAGGATCTCTTCTCGATTCTCCCAGTGTGCAGGACACAGAAGAAGGGGGTTAAGTTACAGGAAGCCAGACATCAGGAAAAACTTCCTGACTGTTAGAGCAGTACGACAATGGAACCAATGACATAGGGTAGTGGTGAGCTCTCCCCCACTAGAGGCCTTCAAGAGGCAACTTGACAGCCATCTGTCAGGGATGCTTTAAGGTGGGTTCCTGCACTGAGCAGGGGGTTGGACTCGATGGCCTTATAGGCCCCTTCCAGCTCAGCTATTCTATGATTCTGTGATTCTGTGAGACCCACCAGGAGCAGTCACTGTTCCATTTGCACAACTCTACAACAGTTTGCCGAATCCTCTGGAAAAAACAGGGGCGAAGAAACTCTGGACAACTTCGAGGGGGACCACGACCCATATGGAGCGAACATCTCCGGTTCAGGCTCTCAAGCGCACGGAAAAGCTTTCCTTCCACCGAACCATTTGAAATTCCAAGCCGCTTGCTATTACAACCTTCTTACCCACATCGTCATAATCATATTTTTCTCAGTGTCTAAGCAGCGGGTTGGGAACGGCATCCACAACTTCCCATTTCTCCTCCCCGATATCAATGCAATATGTGGGACTTTTTTTATGATTATTATAAGGTAGCCTGACAGCCTCAGGTGCTAGATAGCTTACTAAGTAACATTTCCCCTCCTGATTATGGGGGATGTGTGAATAAAGCAGAGCCGTATTGATTCACACCAATCTATGCATCAACTGTGCGAAAGCCACTTGCAATTCCCAGCAGCACAAGAAAGCTTTGCAAACGAGGAAGGATATGACCAGGCAAGTTGAGAAAATAAATTAAAAGAGTGTCAACTTTTCTTGTTGCTTCCCTCGTTATTAATGGATGGAACGGGGGCCTCGTTTATTAAGGAGAGGAAAAATTAATTGACGCCGGCTTTAATATTATTATGCCCAGCTTGTCTGGTCACATTTCTTCATATTTTCCCCAAGGCATTTTATTACAGTTTACAGCGGCCAGCTGCCAAAACTAGCGATGTAAACAAGAAAGCAGGTGCATTAATAACGGGGTGGTGGGAACAGAGGATTTCTTTACGGCGTAAGCTCAGCTGACTTAAGTGCAGGCAAAGGGAGGGACAAGTAAATATAGACTTCGAAGAGTTCACCTGGCAAGAAATCACACGAAAGAGCACAGTGACAAGGGACTAATATTTCTTCATTATCTAGCTCAGAAATGCAGAGGGGAGGGCTATAGACGGTGGCGATGATGGGGTAACGCATACGCCTTTGGCCACAGACGGTGATTTTATTCATTTATTTATTACATTTATATACTGCTCCATAACTGAAGCTCTCTGGGCGGTTTAAGGAAAGGAAAGGAACCTCTCGTGCAAGCACTTGAGTCATTGCTGACTCCTAGAGGGACGCCTGCTTTCGCTGACGTTTTCTTGGCAGGCCTTAAAGCGGGGTGGTTTGCCGTTGCCTTCCCCGGCCGTTATTACCTTTCCCCCAGCTAACTGGTACTCATTTTACGGACCTCGGGAGGATGGAAGGCTGAGTCAACCTGAGCCAGCTGCCTGAGAACCAGCTTCCGCTGGTTTCGGCTGCAGTTAAAAACAGTAAACATTAAAAAATATACAAAATTTTAAAACAATCAGAAACATAAAAACAACAGTATAAAAACAACAGTATCCATTTAAAAACAACAGTTCTGGGGTCCGTTAGAAAACAAACTTAGCATTGTTAAATGCTGTTAAATGCCTGGAAGAAGAGAAAAGTCTTGACCTGGTGCCTGAAAGATAACAATGTTGGCACCAGGCGAGCCTCATCAGGGAGATCATTCCACAGTCGGGGGGCCACCACCGAAAAGGCTCTCTCCCTTGTTGCCATCCTCTGAGCTTCCCTTGGAGTAGGGAAGTTTGCTAAATGCCTAGCCGACGACTGGTATTTGGCACAGCGATCACATTTTGAGCCGAGCAAGATCTTGAGGACTAACAACCTTGTCTCCACTCACAGACTCCTTCCAATATATAACAGGAAATGAAAAACACAATTGGATCTGGACACTTTTCATCAGGGCTGGCATCAGCATCCAGTGTTCTTTTACAGATCCTGGAGCACACTTGCTCCTGAAGAACTGAGAACTGAGCTGGGCGCTCTTTTATATATTTATTTGACCTTCTTTTGTTTTTCAGCAGCTTCTAGCCACCATCTTGGTTTTTCCCTTCAGGGCCCCCAAAACTAAATTGTTCCAGGTCACACTTTGTGTGTGTGTGTGTACAAATGTGGGGCATGGCCACCTCCCCCCCTAGCTGCCAGCAGAAAATAGGGGGCTTCTGCCATGAAAGGCAGCCAAGAAATGTTTAAAATAATAAATAAATAATAAATAAAAACACAGTTTTCCCCCTCCGGAATGCCCTGGAACATGAGGGCATAGCGGTGTGGGAAGACCAAACTGGTGGCCAGAAGTCACTCATTGCTCTAGCACCAGGGAATTAAAAGGTTGAAATGTTTTATTTATTTATTTATTTATTTATTTTAAAAAGGGCAGGCATCAGGGTTGGGAGAGAGCACAAGACAGGACTTTGCAAAGGGCTTCTTCAGTTTTGACACCATCCCAGCCAGGCACAACGGGGCCTGGAATATGCTCCGAGAACACGAAGGACGGCGTCTGAAATGCAGACCCCCCACGGCGAACAAAGTTTCATTCTGGGTTGTTGTCAGCCGATGGAGAGGGGGGGAAACACACCTGTGGCCACAGCGAGAAAATACCAACCTCATTTACTTCTAAAGCTCTCTAGCAGCGAGCCTGTGAATGACACTTGTCAAGGGGGAAGATGAGCTCACAGATGCTTTTTGGGTGGGCGCACGAGGGTGTTCGGAGAGGGGGGAGAACACCTTGAGCCTGCTCCTCTCGACAGACACAGGTACGGCTGCCACTAAGATGTGCAAATGCGCTGCCCAGGCCGCGAGAGCACGCTCTCAAAACTGAAATCGGCAGACAAGTGCCTCCGAGCGAGAACTTCACAAAAAGGTGCAAGCATTTCAATACAAACACAGCGGGGATGCGGAGAGCGGAGGTCAGTCACGCAGCGGGATGAAAGGGCAGCAATCTTCTCCGGCTTGCGCACCGGTTCTTTTTGTTCCGATTCTCTCCCCTCTCCCGGATGGCATTTGCAAGAGAGCTCATTCAAAGGTGTGGAGGAGGATGGGGGCGGGCACGCACCCACAGAGAACAGGAGGCGCACTTTCGGCAAGTTCGGGAAACCGAACCGAACAAAACCGTCCAGCTAGACCCTGGCCTCTAATTCCTACGAGGTTTCTGCTTTGTGCGATTGCTGCTTTGCGCTATGAATTTTATTTTATTTTAGACCATTTCCAAATAAAAATGTCCAAAGCAAGGATCTTATATTCATACTGGGATCCGGCAGCCAGATTTTCCAAAATCCAGAGACGTCAATCCAATTTATCTAAAGAAACTGTACAAAACAACACCGTTGCAGACAGGGCAAAGCAAACGCTGACATTTAGGAAACTCCTGTGCCATAAGAATTTCCCCAAACACAGCTTTACTCATCCGTGGTGTTTTTTTTAAAAAAAATTATTTATGCGGCTGCTTGAGTGTTCTATCCCCACCTCCATTACAATCAGCTTAAAAACAAATCTCCCTTAAACTTACAGCACAGGACTTCATTTAAAAAAGATATATGTGAAGCTACGGACACAGCAAGGGTGCAGGAATGCCCTATGTTTTGCACTCAGCAGAATTCATGGGTGCATGCTCTAGTGCAATGAGTTCCTCATTCTAAAGGCAAAGGTGTCGTCCCTTGGGGTTAAAGAGGCTGGCCTAGAGAAACTGTGCGAATGTAGACAAGACATTTAAGGATGTGGTGTCACTCCCAGGCCACCCCAGATCTCCTGCTGGAAGTAGCAGCTGCCATAGAAATCCTAGCAATTCTGCTGGGGGAAAAGGCGCACGGGAAACCTGAGCCTTGTTTCCCAGCAGAATGGGGCCCCCAAAGCCTAGCGAACAGCTGTTCTGTGAGTTTTGGGGAGCCTCATTCTGCAGAGTGTGTAAGGGGAACTGTCCCCCCCTCCCCCCGTGCTCTGTTTCCCAGCAAAATCACACCTGTGACAGCCCACCAAACTACTATTCATTTGGGACCCCAATGCTACTGGGGAACATGGTGTGCGCTCTCTGTGCGCCTTGCTTCCCAGCATAACCACTGGGATTTTGGTGGCGGCGGCAGTGGCAACAGCTGCAGGGGCCAGGGGTGCGTGTGAGAGCCAGTGTGGTGTAGTGGCTAAAGTGTCGGACTGGGAGTTGGGAGATCCAGGTTCTAGTCCCCACTCAGCCGCGGAAACCCACTGGGTGACTATAAAGGACGTTATTTTTATTCATTTATTTATTACACTGTAGACACTGATGCCCTACGCAGCATTCGGCTTGCCTGACCACGGGATGGCCACTGCAGGTGGGGGGAGGGGAATGAGGAGAAATCCCCCCCTCAATTCGGCACTTATTGCTTGAGACATTAGGGTGTGCCTGGGCACACCTGGCACACCCCTTGCGCACACCTATGAATTTAGATGACTTAGAGGATTAGGCCAACTCAGGAAGGAGAAGAGGTTTGTCAATTATTCTCAACCATAATGGGTAAGTAGAACCTCCATGTCTGGCAGCAGTATGCTTTCAAGCTCTGCTTGTGGGCCACCCCAGAAACATCTGGCTAGCTACTGTGGAGATGGTCTGATCTAGCAGGGCCCTTCTTATTACCATGAGCTGGGACATAAACCGTCGAGAGAGCTTCAGCTATGGGGCGGGATATAAATGTAATAAATAAATAAATAAATAAATAAATAAATAAATAAAATTAACATTTGTTCTCCTCTCTGAAGAATCCTAGGAACTATATTCTTGGGAATATTCTTGAATATTCAAGAACTATATTCTTGGGAACCTCTACTTGGGAATGTTCAACCACACCCAGTCAAGCACAGCCATTTCTAGGATTCTTTGGGGTAAGCCAAGTCATCTTAAACTGCTATGAGTCTAATTCAAGTCTGTAGTGTCAGTATCTCCCAGCCTTCCCTGATTTAATGCCCTCCAGACATTTTGGACGACAACTCCCAGCATTCTTGACCATTGGCCATGCTGGCTGGGGCTTATGGGAGTTGAAATCCAGAACATCATGGCCAGGGGGGCGGGGGATGCTTCTATAACTTATGAGTGCTCTTTCTTATCTCAGCGAAGATTAAGCATTCTGGTGAGCTAAGGCTCCAGTTACAAACCCTACTCTGGATTCTGATTAGACATCTCAAACTGACTGTTCACACATCACCAGTTTGTCGCTTCGATTCACTATATGACTGCAGTCACAAGCAACCTCTACACAGTTGCAACCACAATTATCCACGTGCTAATCCAAATTAAGGCACAGAGTACTACTGCAATTGCAAAGGTTTCTTCAAAACTACTGATAAAATACCCGGCCCTCTGATTTAATGCGCAAAACAAAATCTCCAGTGGGGGAAGAAAAAAAAAACCTATACAAACTAAGAAGCTTCTTTGAAATAGCTGTGCATTTTCTGACAGTTTTATCAAAAGGAACAGTTTCTGCTACAATAGATTTCCAGCTCACAGTTCAGAAAGGGGAACCTTGCTCGATGTTGCAAGATGCGCTAATGCAGACAGCACCTGCACTCTGCTTGATGAATTTTTCATGGCAACAAATCTTCATTAATTTTTTATCCTATTGGCATTTCGAACCCAAACCAAAGGACCGAGTAGATAATGGTGCGCCGATCATGGGCCACAAAGCAAAGCAGGAAGACGCTAGCTTCACAGAATTAATTCACAAAGAGAACCGATATGTTCCGAGATCATTTAAAAGCTTGAATGGTGACCCTGGATGATAACCGGGGAAGTGTGTAAGCAAGGTTTGAAACTGCTACGCTTTCTTTTCTCTGTGTTTTTCTTCTTTCCCCTCTTTGGTGTGCGTGTGTTCAATCATCCATTTCACCTGGCATTTCTAGCACATTTAATATGAAATCCAGATCATGGAGACTCCAATCTGAATTAGCAGGACAGTTCCTGAAACAAAGTTATTTGAGGTGCCAACTTCAGTTCAACTCAAGCAGATCTCATTTTACAAGAGCTGAATTGTCGGCAACTGCTGAGTGGGCCGGGGGGGGGGGGGTGTGCGGCTGGGGACACGGTACCACAAGGCAGCCAAGGATCAGAGCGGGGAGGCCAAGACAGGAGGTCAGAACAAGAGAGCAAGCCAATAGACATGGGCCAAGCAAAGTCCCTGCCTAAAGAGAAAGCCTTGATATCTCCTTGTTCCCACAAAACCCTGCAGCATCGCAGCTGTGGGGTGGAGACGCTAAACCCCGATGGCAGGAGGCTAATCGGCTGGGAAAGCCGCAGCACCGGCCAGCATTTGGCTCGGGGAGCCCGCCCCCTGCCCTGACTTCCCACGCTTCCCACAACCTACCCTGGGCTTCGGTCCGCTCCCAGCTCAACCCGAAGCAAGGTCACCACCGGCAGTCGGAGGAAAGAAGGTGGCGACCTCAGAGCAAAGGGGAAAGACGCGGTCAACACTTTTAAAAAGCGTGGTTTCAGTGCAGCTTTTTAAATTAATTAATTAATATTAATTAATTTTAATTAATATTAATTAATTATTGCATTTAAATCCCTCCTTTTTTCCTCTTAAGGAATCCAAGGTGGCCTACATAATCCTCCTCCTCTCCATGTTATCCTTACAACAACAACCCTGTGAGGTAGGCTGAGCGGAGAGTCTGTGACTGGCCCAAAGTCACCCAGTGGGTTTCCATGGCCGAGTGGGGACTAGAACCCGGATCTCCAGACTGCCAGTCCGACACCTTAGCCACTACACCACACTGGCTCTCACACTGCATCATATAAACAACGCAGTGCGACTCACAGCCAGATTGGCCAAAACAGGGCGCATGGGCAAACCCTTTGATGGCTTACCTACCACATAGGGGCAGCAGTGCACAGAGCGCTGGGTTTCCTGTCTAGTACCAGAAGCTTCACACACTGGCCAAGAGTATGACCTCCATGCCTGCAGGGGCTCAATGTTTCATTCCCCCACCTTCTCCAAATGTATTTTACACACCACGTCCTGCATTGCCACCTTCTTCAACCTCTCGCCTAATGGTTCCTTCGAACCTGCCCTATCTCCTCCTTCGCCCTTTATTAAACCCAGCCCTCCATCCTTCACTTCTCCACCCAGTCTGTTTTCAAGCTTGCTACCATCAGGGAACCGTATCAACAGTGAGGTACAGGTCTTCTTTACATTGGCACCATCCACTTGGGGCACCGTCCGATCGCTGTGCAACACAAAGGAGAATTCAGAGTGGTGAGCTTGGTGGTCTTGCTGGAATCACAGAATAGTAGAGTTAGAAGGGTCCTCTAAGGCCATGGAGTCCAACCCCCTGCTCAATGCAGGAAACCATCCTAAGGCACCCCTGACAGATGGCTGTCCAGCTGCCTCTTGAAGGCCTCTCGTGTGGGAGAGCCCACGACCTCGTCCACTGTTACTGATCTTCTCATCCAGTAACACCCCCGCCATACGTTTTCGAATAGGGCTGAAACATTCAGTCAATCAATTACAAATCCTTTGATTAATTAAAAAGTGCCTCCAATTAATCAGGCAGGTTTTAAAATTATTACTTTTAATGTACTTACACATCCATGGGTAGCAGCAACTTTTCCCCCCTCTCTCTCTTATACACACACACACCTCTTCTGAGATGGAAATGTACAAAGAGTGCCTTTTCTTCCTACTGTATTACTGTTTATTCATATGCAAATTCATGCAGATTTAATCCAACAAAATTTGCATGGTTAATCAACTAAGACTTCTTTGATCGAACGATGGCCAGGCTTTTAAGAAATCCCAGGGTTCCTCAGGAAATCGTCTGGAAACAGCTTTCAAATCCCTGGGCGGGGCCGGCGTTGCTTGCGTTGTTTTGCGTAGTAGCGGCCAAACAACAGAGGAGAATGCAGCACTCCTAACGGTGGGCCTGGATTTACATACCTTTATATATATATATATTCTTTGTTATATTTGATACTGAAAGCTTGTCTGACCTCGTGACTTGGATGGCCCAAGCCTGACCCGAAAGGTAACCCAAGCCTGTCAAGAAAAGCTTATAGGACGGTGCAAGTAGGAGGTTACACAAATCAACTAGATCCGTTGTCTGTTACAACCAAAGTATGCTTTAAGTTGCAGCCGCAGTTTGCGAAAGAGATTATGCCATCTAGGGGTAGTAGAATTGCTGATTGAAACCTGCGATGCTTCCTCAAAAGGCACCGAAGCTAGAAGCGCGAGACTGTGGGGTAAGAGGCCTCTCAACTTTGACCTGTGTTTTAATTTAAAGAAATCCAAACCCCACAATTAGGCAGGACGCTTTTAGGACCAACACAAATGCCACAAAAACGTCGAAGCTTTCACATTCTACAGGAGTCAGGCTAGATCATACAAAAAGCAGAGGATGCCGGGGTGGGGGTGGGGAATAGAAATAGTAGACTTTCTTGCGCCAGCCCCTGAATTTTGTACTGTCCAAACTGATGAAGGGTTCTGCAGAACTCGAAAGCTCACGCACTTCTGCGGCATTTGGACCGGTCCTAAGAAAAGTATTGCCCAATTGTGGATTTTGGATTTCTTTGCATTGTGGACCATATGAATTCTCTTTAAATCAGAAATAAAACCATCTAATTTAAATGTACATTGATGGTGCTATATAAATAATAATAATAATAATAATAATAATAATAATAATAATAATTAAAGAGAATTTGATCTATATGGACGGAATATGTCGCCTGTTCAAAAGCAAGAGTGTGTTTGCCCATCACTGGCCAGGGCTTGAGTTACAGGGGAGCCTTTGCAATTTCCATGTTAGTCACCATTCTTTAAAATGCTGCAGGGGAACCATGACTTTGCTAAAACTGGGTGGAGTCAAGAGAGGGGGAGCTGTGGCTATTATTAAGGCCTAGTGGAGGCTGGTGGTTCCGATGTCAGCAGGTCTGCGAATCCGCTTCGGGTTTCAGTCAGAACTCTAAAGGAGCTATCTAAGGTGCACTTTGGATAGCTCCTCTAGAGTTCTGACTGAAACCTGGAGCGGATTCGCTGCCCCGCTGACTTCGGAGCCACCAGCCTCCACCGTTAAAGCCTCATTACCCTTTCTGCCATTAAGTCAAGCGCTGCTCTGCCTTAATCAAAGGCCACCAAGCATTAAAGGCATTTCTTTAACCCCACCCATCAGCTTACAAGAATCCCCAGAGTGGCTTGCATAGACCCAATAAAATTGATCTGAACCCATCAACAGCCTCGGTATGCTTTTCTGGGTGTGCGCCTTTCAAAAAGGAGGAGCCTGGAGGCTCCAACTGGGCAGACCAAGGTCTCTATCTCATGAGAACTTGCCATTTTGCAGGAGAGCTAACACAGGAACTCCAAGGCTCTGGCCTGTAACACAGTTGTATAAACACACACACACACACTGAGTGGATCTGAGTGGACTTTGCCACTTCCCCACCTGTTCTGGACTTACACATTCCTGATACTAAATACCCCCCCCAATGTGCACACACACACCCCATGCAAGATTTTACCTGCACCTTTGTATTTATCTTCTCTGCTCTATACATGCTGGTAGTCCTCAGCCAATGCCTTCAACCAGCCAATGCCGTGAAAAACAGCAGGGTCAAAATGAGGCAGGGACATAAGAGTATAAGAAGAGCCTGGTTGGATCATCAAGGGTCCATCTAGTCCAGCACTCTGTTCGCACAGTGGCCAACCAGCCATCGGCCAAGGACTCATAAGCAAGACACGGGGCAACAGCACTCTCCGCCCGTGTCCCTCTGCAACTGACATATACAGGCTTACTGCCTCTGCTACTGCAATTTGCACATAGCCATCAGGATTAGTAGCCATTGACAGCCTTCTCCTCCAGGAATTATCCAACCCCCTTTTAAAGCCATCCAAATGGTTATCTTGTGGTAGTGAATTCCATAGTTTAACTATGCACTGTCTGAAGAAGTCCTTCCTTTTATCTGTCCTGAATTTTTCCTACCTCAAATGCTAGTAGAGCAAGACCACCAGAGTCTTTGGTCCTTTGACCAAATAGGAAATGTGACGGCACGTTTAGGGTGACCCTATGAAAAGGATGATAGGGCTCCTGTATCTCTAACAGTGGCAGAGAAAAGGGAATTTCAGCAGGTGTCATTTGTATATATGGGGAACCTGGTGAAATTCCCTCTTCATCGCAACAGTTAAAGCTGCAGGAGCTATACTAGAGGGACCAGATTTAAAAGAGGGCAGCTTTAACTGGTGTGATGAAGAGGGAATTTCACCAGGTTCTCCATATATACAAATGACACCTGCTGAAATCCCTTTTTCTATGCAACTGTTAGATACAGGAGCCCTGTCCTCCTTTTCATGTGGTCACCCTGGGCATGTTGTCATTTCTGTTCAGAAGGTGTTGTGGGGGGGGGGGGGGAGAGAGATGCAAAGCGTCTTTGTCACCGTCCCGAGAGAGAGCTCTGCCGCTTCCAAGAATCACTGCTGTCAATTCCTCCACAGTTTATTACCAAATTTCTAAAATATTACATTTTTTTTATTATGGCCAAATTCACTTCATTGCATTTGACAATACAGATAATCACATACCATATGCTCCAGTGTTTTGAAAGCGATGTATGTTGACAGCGGTTTTTATTCATGATGCATAATTCTATTCACGGCTAAGCAAAGAGGCAATGAAGCACCCAGGCTAGGAGTCTTTTTCTTCTTCTTTTTCTTTCTTTCTTTTTTTTTAGTGGCTTAATAACAGATTAACAATATTGCAAGTAGATGACACTTCACTTTCAGACTAAATGGGAAATGTCTCTCAGCTGACAAGAGGGGCTTATCAGAGGAATGCTCGCAAACACATTTCTAATGACTTTCGGCTATTGTAACCCTGGCATCTAAAACCTAATATCGAAAACAAAGGGCAGGGCACCATCCAATCCATGCTTTAATCTCATCGGTGTGCAGCCTGAATGACCTCCTGACCGGCGCACTAAGCTATTAAGATGTTCAAAAATGGGTGCACTGGAGGTAAAACAGCAATATGCGGACTTCTAAAAGGAATGGCTTGAAGCTAGCAATGCGAAGCGAAAGGCAGCTGGGGCCGCGTCCACACGCACGCATGCACGCACGCACCTTTTCTACCCCCAAATATCTCCTTGATGCAAGACTGCCAGGAATGGGGTCTGTCTGTGCGGGAGCTCTGGCACACGCCTGCTGCTTTAGTTAATTTATTTTCAAATCGTCTAGCAGGCAGAGTCATATCTGCGCCAGGTAAGGAGGCGGAGCGCAGCTTGGGTGGAGAGCAATGGAGGCTGGTGACTCCGGTGTCCGCGGGGCGGCCCATCCGTTCCAAGTTTCAGTCAGAACAAGTCAGATCTCTAAAGCAGCTCTCCAACCTTGGAGAGCTCCTTTAGAGATCTGACTGGTTCTGCCTGAAACCCGGGGCGGTTTGACAGCTCCACAGACACCGGAGTCACCAGCCTCCACTGGTTATACTATAGCACCAGACATCTTCTGCCCAGGCTTTCATCCACCCCGAGGGTCACCAAGTAATTGTCCAACTATCCTGAAAGTTTGTAAAAAGGCACGTGTTTGTCTACTGAGTAAGGAAGCAGGAGGTGAGACCTTCTTTTAGTTATATAAGGTCTTTCTGCCAAGGCACTTGACGTTTTGTAATAAAGGCTTACAATCTAAGAGACCGTACGAAAGGAATGGGGGTGGGAACAAGGAACAGGGAGGCAAGAGGAAAATAAGTACTTTCAGGAACCGGCTCTTTCATTATGTTATCTAACGGAATTGCAGGGGACAGTTCTGGAACGCTCCCAGGAGAAATACCGACTGACAGAGGCCATGAGAGGTGGGGGAGCTGGTCCCAGGCTGACAGAGGAGAAGGCCTTGTGCTTTCACTTCACTCTCGGAGGAAACCAGGCGGAATGGCTGCCGAGGGAGGCAATTCTCGGAGGGGAGTAGACAAATGGCCATTAGCCACAGCCAAGCCAACGGAAGGGGTCTCGCTGCCTCACCTCGGACGTCAGTCATGAATGATGTTCGAGATAATGCTATGTGTTTCATTTTGTAAACACAGAGGCATTTGTCACACATGTTCTCCGGCAGGGCATCTTGCATTTAGCAACTCCGCGTGAGGCAGAAATTCAACAGGGGATGCTTTCCCAAACGTTAGCTTTCAATGCTGGCGAAACAGGACTCCAAGTGCATTTCTGCCTGACACAGGAGCTCCAAAGGAGAAGGCAGCAATTCTAGAGATCTTACAGGGACTCCCTTCAGTCGATTTCCCTGAGTACGCCACAAGCCCGAGCCAAACCGTTCGGTTCTCCTGTTCAAAATGACTCCCAGACTACCTATCTATATACTATCTTGGCATATTAATGTCCCAAGTGACATTTTGAGAAAAAATGAAATGCATTATTCCTTCAACAGCAATGCAAAAGGAAGGCCTTATAAAGCGATTTTCTTCTTTTCAGAGAGGAAATAACAACAGCAGCCCCCAAATGGGACTTTCTGTAACCCAAGGATGGATGGCTTACACTTCATTCCAGGGCTGTAGAGTGTCCCTGTTAGAACAATCAAGGCCATTTCATGCTTCTCCTAAGCTTTCTCATTTGCTACAGAGATTTGCTCAGAACAACTGTAAGCCCATTAGATTATGTTGCATTTGGAGTGGAAAGCTAAAGGAAGGCACACGCACACCCACACCCACACACCCAACACACACTCTACTCCATCAGAAACGTTCATGCCTCATCCGGTGTGCTTTTAAATGCTCATAGCTCAGCATAACCCAGGACCTTAACCCAGAACATCACTCAGATAAAAGCGAGGAGGGGGAAATGTTCCTTTTCCCATCTAGCCACGAACAAATAAATATAAAAATGGGACTAGCGGATAAAAGACGTGGCAGACCACAGAGGGATGAGGAATGGAAGAGGGCACCTCTGCCCCTGGGTTCCAGTTCAGGTATGGAAAGGCGTTGGGCCACTTTTGATGACACAAAATATATGGTATTGCCTAGAGATGTAAAATTTCCGGAAATTTGGAGGTCAAGGGGAGAAAAAGTCTCCTCCCCACCCCCCACCCCCAAATTATTATTATTTATTATTATTTATTTATATAGCACCATCAATGTACATGGTGCTGTACAGAGTAAAACAATAAATAGCAAGACCCTGCCGCATAGGCTTACATTCTAATAAAATAATAATAAAATAATAAGGAGGGGAAGAGAATGCAAACAGGCACAGGGTAGGGTAAAACTAACAGTATAAAGTCAGAACAAAATCAAGATTTAAAAGCTTTAGGAAAAAGAAAAGTTTTTAGCTGAGCTTTAAAAGCTGCGGTTGAACTTGTAGTTCTCAAATGTTCTGGAAGAGCGTTCCAGGCGTAAGGGGCAGCAGAAGAAAATGGACGAAGCCGAGCAAGGGAAGTAGAGACCCTTGGGCAAGCGAGAAACATGGCATCAGAGGAGCGAAGAGCACGAGCGGGGCGATAGTGTGAGATGAGAGAGGAGAGATACATTGGGGGGGGGGGAATTGAAAAATAAAGAATACTTTTTTTAGCGCTCTTTACAGAACTAAAGCCACTTTGTTGCTTTAAGACAGCCTTCCCCAACCTGGTGCCCTCCAGATATTTTAGACCTCAGGTCCCATCAACCTCAGGCAACATGGACACTGTAGTCCAAAACATTTGGAGAGCACCAGGTGGGGGAGGGCTGCTTTAGGAACATAAACCAGCCTTTTCCCCCCTCAAGTTATTTATGTTTAACTTAGTTTGCTTATGCAATTATCATTATATTTTAAAAGTTTTAAAAGTAAACTCATTTTATTTTTTTAAATTATTGTCTGAATAGATTAGAACGACAGCATCAAAACACAGAACTCTATAGAACAAAACACAAACTGTCAATAATGCGCTTTCACTGTTAAGAACGCACAATGGTGACTCTACTTACATGTTGGGAAACTGAGCATAAAAGTCTATCAGTAAAATATACTTATTTTAATAAGGAATGGAAGCATAACAATACTGGGAGTCTTACAGAGAGGAGTAAAAAAAACCATTTTTCACCATGGCTTCATTATTATCAGACGTTTTACATTTCTAGTCCTTCTAAAAGGGGAGTAAAGCCTAGGTAGAAGGAAAGGAACCTCTCGTGCAAGCACTGAGTCATTACTGACTCTTGGAGGGATGCCAGCTTTCGCTGACGTTTTCTTGGCAGGACTTATAGCGGGGTGGTTTGCCGTTGCCTTCCCCGGCCGTGATTACCTTTCCCTCAGCTAACTGGGTACTCATTTTACCGACCTCGGGAGGATGGAAGGCTGAGTCGAGGCGGCTGCCTGAAACCAGCTTCCGCTGGGATCGAACTCAGGCCGTGGGGAGAGTTTCAGCTGCAGAAACTACTGCTTTACCGCTCTGCGCCACACGAGGCTCTTAAAGCCTAGGTAACAATATATAAATACGTTGTCTTATATTTCATAATCCAAAGCTGTTCAATTTTTCCATTTTTTTTGGGGGGGGGGAAATACAAAAAAAGGTCCTCCTGGGAGGGAAACCAAAAAATGGGTCATCGTCCGTAATGCCCCCCCATTTCCCCCAGTCCTTTGCATCTCTAGTATCACCAGTAATTGCTTAAACCTTAAGGTTTTCTCACAAAATCCGTGCCCAGATGAGAAGATGCCCCCTGCACCCCTAACATTTTCTCCTCAGACACTAACATATTGTGTAACACACTTCCAGGACCAGGAGGTATTCTCTGGCCTGGCAAAGCAAGAACAGCAAGAGAGGTGGCAAGAGGACATCTCCACTTAGAATCATAGAATCATAGAATAGCAGAGTTGGAAGGGGCCTACAAGGCCATCGAGTCCAACCCCCTGCTCAATGCAGGAATCCACCCTAAAGCATCCCAGACAGAGGGTTGTCCAGCTGCCTCTTGAAGGCCTCTAGTGTGGGAGAGCCCACCACCTCCCCAGGCAACTGATTCCATTGTCTGACTGCTCTAACAGTCAGGAAGTTTTTCCTGATGTCCAGCTGGAATCTGGCTTCCTTCGAAGTGTTCAAAGACACTTCTCCAGCGTTTTCGACCGCCTCTTCCCCGGAGAGGCTTCCAAACCAAGAGCTGCTGATACCATCTGCCCCATGAGGCCCAACCACATCCAAAGAAGCATGCAGCTGCAACTGTCGGGGAACCACTAGAATGGAACTTACATTTATTCTGTCACAGAGGCCTGTCAAAGGAGGAGGATTCTAGTGACAAGGTGAGGAAGGGACCCTAGGCAAACATCAGAGCTGAAAGCCACTAGCAGATCCTCAGCTACAGTCACCAAGCACTTCCTTACCTTCACTGGCCCATCCATCCTCACGTTTCTGTTGCTTTCTTAGTTCCAGCTCCTCACTTGATTCCAGCTAAAACTGTCTCAGAAACTGTCTCAGATGGAAGGAAGATTCCCTTCAAGAATCCATCCCTCTCATTAGCTCAGAGCAAGGCTCAGTTCAGACCACACATTTCTCTGCGGTGGTTTTAGAACTCCACAGTGGAGTTTTTACACCACTGTTGAAAAATGTGCTGTCTGGAGAAAAAACTCCACACTACAATGATTTTTTTTTAAAAAAAAACCACACACCTCTCCACGCTGAATATCCACACTGTGCAGAGGGGAGTTATGATGCAAGATCGTCGCCTGGTCTACACATGGCGTGTGACATCACAGCCGCCATTTTTAATTTATTTTTTGAATGAGAAGGAGCGCACGAGCCGTTGTGCGAAAACTGATTTTTTTTTTAAAAAAAAAAAAACCACTCGCCCTCCCCCACCCCCGATGGGCACAGAGCTCCTGGGGAGCTCTATGCCCCGTGCCTGGCTCCCAGCTTCTAGCAGTTACTCACGAGGAGCTGGCACAACCTGCAACGCCCAGCCACACGTTCCGCGGTCTCGGCATCAGCCTGTGACCGCAGAAAAACTGGGCTAGAAGGGTAGGGCAAAATCCCGGGGAAATGGAGAGATCATCCCTCCCTGCTCCCAGAATGCCCTGTGCATCATGTGAACGCACAGGGACAATCCTGGGGCGATCCCCAGGATATTGCCCCGTCTAGCTACGGCCGGAGAGTCTTTTTGACTAAAGGGCAGGGAATAAATGCTACAAACAAATAAGTAGGATTCACACACTAGATAGATAGATAGATAGATAGATAGATAGATAGATAGATAGATCTAAAGTGCAATTAAAAGCATAAAAGAACAGGATAGACTTTGCCTGGAACATTCCAGGGAGAGAGCACCACACTTTAGGTGCCACCACTCAAAAGGCCCTCTTTTCCAGTAATCATACACCTGAAAGAAGGCAGGGAGAAGGGCCTCTGAAGACAATCTCAACTAATAGGCAAGTTCATGGGGGAATAGATAGTTCTTCGGATGCCCTGGTTTGAGGCTATTTAAAGGCTTTAAAGAACAGGCACTTAAAATTGTGCTTGGAAATGAACTGGAAGCCAATGGATAGCAAACAATTCCCTTTACAAAGAAAACCTCCATGGCAAGAAGAGAGAAAGGAAGTGGGTAATAGCAGAGGGGGAAAGACTTTAGCTTTGATAAAGTGCCCACCTAGAAACCTTTAATAAAAAAGTCACTATCCCAAACCAGATGTTTAAGCCAAACTGTGAGGTTAAGACACAAGACCCTATAGACTCGCTTAACAGTATCTATCAATCATGACTTTAGTCTGTTCTCAGAGGTACTTAATTGAGAGATTGATCGATATAATTCATTTCAGCATATTTCAACGTGACTTCTGGTTGTTGTTTTTTAAATTCTGTTAGAAAGAAAGTAAGGCTCTGAAGTCAAATCCTCCAAGAGAAATGTTAGGCTATATCCTCTGAAAATAGTTTAAATGGTAGTTGAGTAGGTATGAGACTATAAACAAAAAACACAACTCCCAAAACGGAAAGGCACTGGGCACTGCGCAAAAACAAGAGAGAAATTATTCTCAAAGTACCTAAAACATTTATTCTGCCCAACACGTTTCAGAAATACAATCCCTTATTCAGGAGCTTCTAAGACACACCTAAACAGTTTTAAAATATATAAAAGGTTACAACAAGCCATTTTCTATGACACAACCAACTGCAGACACATCTCCTATCACTGATAAATATAATGTGATTATAATATGTCACAGCCCACTGCAAAGGTAACGGGAGACAGTTCTGTGCGAAGAAAATGGCAGCGCAGGAAAGAAAATCTCTGTCAGTAAAATCCAGAGCTTTCCAAAGCTAGAATGGGCTCTAGCATTTCCCGATCTCAGCATTGGGTATTAGAAAGAGCAGGGCACCTTAAAAGATTAGCTGACCTTTTTATAGTGGTTTTATATTGTTTTAGTATGTGCGTATCCTGACCTTGGACGGTAAGGTGAGGGCAGGCTATAAATTTAAATAAACCAACAAACACTATCTTAACTTTTTTTTACATTAATACACATTTCTTAAGGTTGCATCCACCCACCTCTATTCTAATCTGGTGGCTTCTTATTAATAAACCTACTTACACGTATCTCTAAGAGTCAAACCTACTGAACCCCATGGTGAATAATGATTTCCATGTAATGCTTTTGTGTTTACAGAAGCCCTTGAAAAAGGAATTGTATTTCTGAAATGTGTTGGGCAGAATAAATGTGAGAATCATTGCCCTCTTGCTTTTCTACCATAAACAAGACCCCATGTAACAACAACATCCGAACCTGTCTCAACATAAGCTGCTGGCTTAGTTATTAAAGCTGCCCCATGGTTCCAATCATTTTTAGACTTTTTTTTAATCTTTACTGTTTAAGAAATAAATAAATCTGCATTATATTAATTGGTGTCCCTACGATTGAGTTATACTGTTTGTTTTAAGAAGTATGTGCATTTCTAATGACTTAGGATTTTATATATTATTATGTTTTATTGGAGCGTTGTAGACTGCCTTGTGAGGGGTTTAATATTGTGAAAAGGCAATTTAGAAATAGTTTAATAACTAAAAATAAATACATATATAAATACCAGGTGACGACAAAAGCACAGCACAGGAAAACCTTGGCTTACCACCACCACCAACAGCAACAGAGGTGCAACTATAGAAGATCTTACCAGCATTATGGAAGATGCTTGAGCTCATTTATTTATTTATATTTCTAAATTACCCAACAGCTGGAGCTCTTGGGGACGGGCGGTCAAAAGGAGTTCTAGCTCTGGAGCCTCCTTACCTGTTCTCACACAGACAGGATGTTCAAGGGGCTACCGCCAGCTGGCTTCAGAGCAGCCTTCCTCAATCTGGTGCCCTGCAGATGTGTTGGACTACAGCTCCCATCATCCCCAGTCAGCACGGCCATTGGCTGTGCTGGCTGGGATGGTAAGAGCTGACCTGTTAGGGTGCGAGTCTCTTAGATAAGTTGAACATATAAAATAGCACCGTTCAAACGGTGACTACACATCAAAGATGGGGATCGCCATCACGACACATGGCCAAATGCCAGGCAACAATGGTGGTGGCCATGCCCCCTAACACCATCCAGTCTGCAAAGGGACAGGGGGCGGAGTCATTTGCCCTGCATGTACACACCAAAGTTGTTCCCCATCCTTGCCCTAGATTGTAGCTTCACTGCCTGAAGACTCGCCCTTCTTCTGTGTTGAACCAAAGGCGAAAGAGAAAGGCTAGTAACCAGTTAGACAAGCCAGTGGTATCCCTCCCTCTTCCTTCTCCATCCTTTGCAGATCACATTTGCTTCAAATCAAAACACAACCAACAAGCAGCCAGGAACTAACGGCGACACCACGTGTACAGTCACTGCAGGCTAATCCGGCATGAGACGGAGGGAATGCGCAATTGCTTGTTAAAGCAGCTACCTGTTTCTCGAAAGGGATCCTGCGCCTCAAAAGATGGAGGCCCAGCGCATGGCCCACAGGGTTCTATGTCTCAATTAGGATGTAACGGCCTGTTCCAGGGGTCTTTATTAGTCCAGTAATGATCACTTAGAGAAGGTTAGAGTCCTAAGCCAAGGGCACCCAATTCTATTAGATGACTTGTTAAAAGCTGCCAAGCAAGTCATTATTTCTATAACCACTTTCTTCACCTTTAATGATGGTGCTTTTACACCTTTGTTCTTGATGTAAATGACTGCAATTCGCAAAAGCTTGGGGAAGGCGGCGGGGAGAAATTCACCAACTGCCAGAGGTGCAGCTGGGTGAAGTTGGTATATGAGATACATTACCCCAATGGAGACGTGGGCAGACTGTAATGTATGTGGGTGGGTGTGGGGGTGGGGGTGGGGGTGGGTGGGTGGTATGGGAATCTTCAACATTAAAATAAATCAATAAATACAATGGAAGAATTAGCCACGCAGTCTGCACAAGTTACTTTTTTTATCAACTTGGGACTTAACCATTTAAGTCTTCATATCGCTATCTACCGTGCTTACGTCAGTTGTATTTTTCATTTCATACTGCCCACATCCCAGCCACATCTTGAAACGATGGCAAAGAATTTTTTATTTTTTAAAAAGACCAACATCGCCTTCTGCCACCACATATCTATTATGGTAAATTGAAGGTCAGATTTTTGCTGAACATCAGATGGCAAGAAGATATGGTGCGTTATTGCAGCAATGCAGCGTATCTAAAATCTCTCCTTTTTTGTTTTTATTTATTAATCAGTCATCTAGTTGACCTTGCTGTCTTTCAGATTTGAAAGCTTGCAACCTGCGGAAAACGGTCTCATCCTCCCGGTTTTCAGACTATGGCACCACAGTGAAATCTGCGTGATACAGTAACATGGCACGGGAGGAAAATTTACGCTGGTCTCATCCAACCTGTTGCCCTACAGATGGGTTGGACCTCCCAACCGGCCATTGCAAAGCATTGTAAAGCAGAAGTCACAATCATAACTGAATGTTTCCCTGTGTTTTTAGAGTGTTAGTGGTTGATATAGATATTTTCTATATATTTAGCATATTGTAAAGCATTTTTATATGGAATAAAGAAATATTAACATTGAGATCTCCCCCATCGCAAGGAGATTTCTACGCCCAAATCACCCTATGGCAACAAGCAACCCTGGTTGGGTTCACACAATATGACAAGCCGTGCTGTTGAGGGCAATTATGCTAGCCTCTCTCAGCATGCAACTGGTGGTGGTGGTGGTGGGAATGGGTCACCGTGGCTTACTTCCCTTTGCGTGATTGTGCAAACCTGGTCATTGAAGCACAAGGCTTCTGCAAAAACGTTTATCTGAGTTCAAAGAAGAGACCTGGGAGTAACATCAGGCTCAGAGTTGCTGCTTCGTGTTTTGTATGGAAGGCATTGGGATGGAAATGCAGACCAGCTGGAGAGTCCTACTTCATACTACCCATATTATGAGAGAATTACATCACAGGGCTATCAGGTATATAAATATTCTAAATAAATAAATAAATAAATCTTGAGTCTGCCCCTCTCTCTCGTATACAGCCATAGCGCGCGCGCACACACACACACACACACTTTTACAAGTTTGGATAATTGGTTCCATTGACATGCCCATTTGTAATGGTTTTTTTTTTTAAGAAAAAGAAAAGGAAGATAACATTTCCCACATGAAACAAGGCCTGAATTAGAAAAGGGTATGAACTCCTGTCTTTGTTTGATGTCGGGGGCCCTCTGCTATTCAATCACACAGGTTCACAAAAATCCGGGCTTTCTCCATTGTTTTCTGTGGGCAGCTCTCGCGTCTGTCCCCAGGGAGAGAGGGAAAAGAAACCTCAAAAGGAACAGCTTTCTCTGACAATTAAATTGTAACTCTAACTGTGACTTCCTTCACAATGCAAAGTAGGACCCAGCTTGTTTCTCATAAAACAATTGGGCAGAATGCTACCTCCCCCTGCCGCCATTTTGTCTGATATCTCTGGCTCTAAAGGGGGCTAAAGACTTGGAGGGAGAGAGGGAGGGAGGGAGGGAGGGAGGAAGGAAGGAAGGAAGGAAGGAAGGAAGGAAGGCCAACTAATGGGCTGGGCCAGCACCAGACAGCATAGCCAGAATCCAGGCAAAATTTGGCCAACCAAACCAAATGGTAAACCTTGCCATAGGGAAATTCTGTTGTTTGGAAAGAGGAGAAGGGAATGGTGGAGTCTTGTACACAATTAGAGATCTTTGGCTGTAGATATGGCATTCTTAAAGCTATTTGTTCTGGAACTAAGATAGCTTGTTCTCTCATTAGGTGCTTCAGATTCCCACGTGTACCAAAAGCATACCTAATGCTGAAGTATATCTTCCAGTGTGCCTATTCGATCATTAGAATTCAATTCTTCCTTTGGCACCTGGCATAATGTCTTTTCTAGTTTCTGTATTCTGAAATTTAAAGTAACTCGGGGTTTATTTTCTTGGAGAATACACATTTTGATAGTTTATTTTGTTTAATGAGGTGTGCAAGGTGCTGGTCCTCATGGGAGTGGCTTCTTTGTTTCACTCATTGCACTCAAGGAATTTTTGCAATGAGCTGTTCTTTTTTTAAAGCACACTTGCCATTAGCTACTTGAACAGGGTGAGGGAAGAATCCATGCAAGTGAGTAGCTTGCCAGAGAAACCACACGAGGACAGCTCATGCATGCTTTAGGTGTAGGCCAAAAAAAGTCTGAATATAGCTAACTGAATACTAAACGGAGCCGGGGAGGGGGGGCAGAAGTTACATCTCCAGATGTTTTGGACTCCTGGAAGCCAATGCCAGCATTGCCAATGGTCAGGAATGCTGAGAGCTGGCATCCAAAACATCAGGAGGGCACGGAGTTGTGGAAGGCTGTTCTATGACTTTAACCCATAGTAGATTATATGGACCATAGAGCTGAAATGGCGGCCTCTTGTGTTCCCAATCCAAAACATCTGGAGATCCAATTTCTGACCACCTTTGCCATACTGTTCAGCTATGCTTGGTGTCAAATTTGGGTTTGCTGGGGCACAATGTGCAAAACAGTCTTTAGGAACATGCAGGAATGGCTGCACAATTTGTTGGTTTGAGCCGATTCATTTTCGGACATAGGCACAAGCCACGTTGGCTTCATGGGAAGCGGACGTACCTATTTTCATCTGATAAGTATCAGAAAGCATGTCAGCTTGGCACTAGAAATCCGTCGCGGAAGCGCATGGTTGCAATCGAAGGGGCGCACGAAGGTAGAGGGCTGAGCGTGGGATTCTTGGATGAAAACTGGTTGGAGCAGCTGTACTTTACAGTAGCCCAGCATGGCCAATGTTATGAATGACTCATGCAAGCTGCCAAACTCAGAAACGCATAACTGTCAAGGTACAACATGGCGGCCTGCCAGGCCTGGAGCGTTCACATCCACTATGCCAGAACATCTACACACAATTTAATTGCATTATAATTTCAAAAGTGCTTTTCAAACTGGGGGAAAAAGGCATTCACTGATTAACCAGTGAAGAGCAAAATTGTTTATGAAATGGAATACAAAAAGCTACAGAAATGTAATTGGGTCGTTCTAGCACCTAATTTTCAAGCCATTTCCCCACTTATTTAATCACGAGACACAAAAGGAGCGAGCGAATTGACTTCCTACTAATTAGATTACTCCCTGCGATACTCATGGCCCATATTCCAACTGGTTGATAGCAACGTTTTAAAAATGAAACAAAAGCAGGGGGAAATGACAACAGCTTGTCTGTGGGATCCACTTATTTCAAAATTGGCAACTCCGTCGATGGGAACGCCGCGTACAGGCTGCTAAAGGAGACCCGAACCGGCCACAGTTCTTCACTACAAAAGCAGGCCTGGCAACGGGGTGTGAGAACCAAACAGCACCTGAGAGGACGGTTACAAGATCCTTCCGGCCCAACTTATACAGGAATTAGAAATAGAAACATTACGCATAATCACGACGCCTAATGAGTCTCGGTAGAGTCAAGGTTATCACTACATGGCAGCCAATATCCACTTTGTCAAGCACACTAATTGGTGGTGGTGGGGGGTTATTCCTAGTTGCACGATCCACTGGGAAGTTTTGCGACAAAAGACCCAGCGAAAGAAGATGGCTCTCATTCATATCCATAAGTCATATAAAGGGGAAGATCCCAATAGATCGTGTCCACTGTCATTAATTAAAACATTGAAACAGGCAAAGTGAAGCACGCAACATACCGTATTTCATCGATTCTAAGACACACTTCTTTCCCCATATATACATCTCTAAAAACGGGGTGCGTCTTAGAATCACGGGTGCGTTTAGTATTTCTTAGAATCAAAGCTTTTTTTCTGTTGGTGGTACTGAAATTAGTGTGCGTCTTATAATCAATGGCGTCTTAGAATCGAAGAAATACGGTAATAGCTGAGTTTAAGTTGGAATCCAGGTGTTTTTTTTTTAAAAAAGAAAAGAAACAGGCTTCATTTGATTCATTTAGCAAACCTAATTATCTAGATTCACCCTGTGATGCAACCCCACCCCCCAACATCAACCAGAAATCCGATTCAGACAAACCTCAGGTTAATGTTTATTTTTATTAACTGCCTTTTCAAATAATTCATTCACTCAAGATGATTTACATATAAAACATCAATTGGTGAAACACAAGCCCCCCCCCCCAATAAAAATAAGCAGAGCAGTGCAATAAAAGTGGGTCGTAACCCGATTTTTGGCCCTGTGTATGTCGGACGTTGTTTTTCTCCTGGTCACTAAAATGGATGAGATTCCACTTTTCTTTTGTTTGGTTTTTGCTTAGTTATATTGATGAGTCTGTAACTGGTGGCATAATGAGGCTCAGAATTGTTATACGTATATTTTGAACACAGCTGTCATTAAGTATTTGCTGAAACTAGAAATTTAAAATCCATAAAATGTTGGAGAAGCGTCAATTTATTAAGGGTGCAATCCTATGCATGTTTAGATAGAAAACAGTCCTTGCACCCTAAAAAGGCACAATTATGGGAATCAACCAAAGTGATCTAGAAAGCTGGATTACAGCTGAGCACAACCAAGTTGGCTAGCAAAGTCAAGTTTAACAGAAATAACGGGCCAAATCTCTAGCCCAGATAAAGTGTGGAGGACGTGGTGAGAACATGGGGCAGATTCTGCTAAATACCACGGGCTGCAGCCCTGAGGGGAATCTGAGTTGCCTATCTTTGGGGACAGCCTATATGTAAGATAGTTGCAAAGCTTTATATGCAGAGGGTCCCAGTAATTCTCAGCATCTCCAGTTAAAGGACCCTCCCCCCTGCAACCACTGAGACCTTGCTGACGCCCATCAGAGGAGATCGTATTGGGCTACCTGAGGCCTGACTCAACGTAAGGCAGCTGCATAGCTTCAAATGACCAAGAGTGTAGTAGAAGCTTCCAAGTGCTTAGGCCAGGGGTGGGCCATTTGTTTTGGTGGGCTCCCATATGTACCTCTAGCTCTCCCTCTCCCAGAACTGTCTCCATCAGTGGTCATTCCTACCTGGCCATTAAACATTTCTGTAACTTTATAGAGAATTAATGGCTGAATTTGCTCGGAACATAGAAAAACAGAACCCTGCCTTATCCAGGGTGGTCAACTAGTGGGTCGCGACACAAGAGCAGGTCGCGAGGTCAGTCTAGATGGGGTGTGGCAAAGCTGTTGCCACCACATTGGGCAATTGTGAAAGTAGGTCCCGCGTTGCAGGTTGGGAGTCTAAGGTGGGTCTCGGGTCTGGACCAGTTGAAGACCACTGGTCTACCTGAGTCAGTACTGCCTACACATTGACAGGGTGCACGCACACACACACACACACACTAATGTTGAAAAGGAATTCTCTATTCCCTATACCACAACATTCTATTCGACCCAGCAGAGATGGGATAATAAAGACACAAGGATATGCACCTAGCCATGCTTTACCTGATCTCATACAAGCCATGTGTTGTGTTACATCTGAATGTATCTACCTAACTGTTATTTCATTGTCTTACATGGTTATTTTATTTGGTTATTCGGGTTTTAGAATATTATAGTTAATGTTATTCGCATTGTTATTTTTAATATTGTTATAACCCAGCATGGAAATTTGGTACTCCGACTTCTTGCTCAATTGACACACAAAACCATCCTCCTCTTTCTCCCCTCTTGTACCCTCTTTATCTTCTTTTATCCTTATCCTTATCTTGCTACTTCTCTGACTGAAAACAAGAGGCCCAGGACTGTAATGAGACAGGCATCATTTAATGATCAGAAACCGGTTTTCTTCCTGGTAGTTTCATACAGCCCCCCAAAACTTGCATGAAGCCCTGGCCCAGGACATTTGGCTGTCTGAGATGGACTAGGTAGTGCCCCATGCCTTCATTCCACATACTGAAGGGGACTGAACTGAACCTTCCCCCAACACCAGTGACAGAACAGTGTCGTCCCCCGCCCCAAACCTGAGGACAGCAAGGCAGGTAGGGCCATATGGCCCCCACACCTCCATCCTTCAACTTGGGAGAACCAAATCTAACAATTTCAGTTTCCCTCAGTTTCTCATTTTCCCAGTCTTATTTTTGATTCAACTTGAATTTTGAAAACTTCTCCAGACCTATGTTTGCTTCATCCCAAACGCTGAGGGGTTTTTTTTTTAATGTTTGCATGAAAATTCATAAAGCCGTTTTGTACGCATTCCTCCTAATACATGCATTTTGGCGTGCATTTTGCTTAATATACAATTTCTTGCAAGCCACTTCCCTCATATAATGCATATCAGAACATTATTTTGCCTAATATATGCATTTTTATATACTTTTTTTAAAAAATTGGAGAATGCCACTGCAAGATTTGGAAAGGTGCAAATTTCAAAGGTGTGTGCAAAAGGAGAGAGGCGCTAGCTCTGGTGCTGGTGAAAAGATTTTTTATTTTTCTTGTTAAAAAGCCCTTTTTAACAAGAAAAATAAAAAAATAAAGAATCTTTTCACGAGCACCAGAGCCAGTATCTCTCTCCTTTTGCACACACTTTTGGTGCTTCTCCCTCCAACCCATTTTTGCAAATTTCAAAAGACAACTGAATTTTCGTTCACACAGTGGTTTGACAGTTCAAAAGTAGGACAAGTTTGTGTCCAAGAAGGATACGGACAAACTGGAGCTTATTCAGAGGAGGGTAACCAGGATGATCAGGGGTCTGGAAACAAAGCCCTATGAGGAGAGACTGAAAGAACTGGGCAGGTTTAGCCTGGAGCAGAGAAGATTGAGGGGAGACATGATAGCGCTCTTCAAATACTTCGAAGGTTGCCACACAGAGGAGGGCCAGGATCTCTTCTCGATCCTCCCAGAGTGCAGGACACAGAATAACGGGCTCAAGTTACAGGAAGCCAGATTCCGGCTGGACAGCAGGAAAAACTTCCTGACTGTTAGAGCAGTACGACAACGGAACCAGTTACCTAGGGAGGTGGTGGCCTCTCCCACCCTAGAGGCCTTCAAGAGGCAGCTGGACAACCACCTGTCAGGGATGCTTTAGGGTGGATTCCTGCATTGAGCAGGGGGTTGGACTCGATGGCCTTAGAGGCCCCTTCCGACTCTACTATTCCATGGTTCTATGCATTTTTGTTCTAATTTGACGTACCAACCCTCTCCATTTCTGTTCTTCTTATTCTTGTTATTAGAGGCCATTAAAAATCTTAATAGGGAAAAATTACGGAAAGGTGGAGAACACACGCTTTAAATAATTGAATTAAATGCATAAACCAACCCACAAAACATATGTAAACATTCTCCCGGAGATGATGCTAGACCAGTTGGCAACTCTTAATGTGGCAGCTGGAGCATGGAGAGCATCCGGCAGGGCTCCTCCCACCGCACTAGCTGACGCACGCCTAAGGCTGACTCATTTGCGAACGAGGACTCCATGGCTGCTTGAAGACGGGCCAAGAACTCCTGAATGCACCCAAGTGCATCTCTACCTGGCGCAATCTGCTCGCCGCTTTTTTAAACGCATTTGAAATTTTATTAGGTGCAACAAAATTGATTACATAATCAAACAAAGAAGGTACATTATCAAGATATTGTAGCACTTCACGGGACATTTAATCACCCCGGCTGGCGAGGTGCCACAATGAATTAGCCTGCATTAACGCTCAAGCACATCTTAGTCCTCGTATTTGTTTGCATCTTGAGGGAGGAACTTGCTTGTATTTAATAATAATAAAAAAGCTTCTCCAAGCCATCAGCTACACAAGGCTTCTCTTCTACTTGGGCCATTGGATTCTCTAATGTTAAATAAAGACCATTAAATTGCTGGGTTAAAACTAGGGATGGTTGGGTCAGACTATTTCCAGTCTGCGTCCATTCCACATATGTTTCATCCTACATCTGTTCCATCCCATTTTCTGCTATTTTTTAAAGAACAGCATGAAAATCCACATATAAATTGTTCACATTTGCCCCTAAAAGATGCCTTTTTCTTGTACACATTTCCCTTAAAAGACATCTTTTCGTAGGCACTGTTTTGTTTTTTTTAAGCCAAGAACTGCATTGCAGAATTTGGAGAAATGCGCAATCCAAAGGTTCACTAAGTTCCAATTTGTATATTAGTCCGGGAAATGTGAATGAGGTCAGTTTGCTTAAAAATGCAGGCTGGATGAAATGTGTCAGCATCTCTAGGTTCAATTAAGCAGTACTGTTGATAAAGCTGTTGAAGTTCGCTTTTAAGGCCATCTTGGATACGCCTCGGCCTAGAAAGGTGGGGTAAATTATTTCAATTTTTAAAAGCATTTATTTATATTTTGTGCTTTTTACAAGTTGTAGAGTTCTGAAAGCAAAATTTTACAGCCCACAAGGGCTAAAAACACACACACCTAGTTTATTTTAAAAAGAAAAGAAACCCAAGATTTTTAGGACGCTTACATCTGCACCCAACTGATTCCCCGTTTTCCACTGGGATAAAGCTCTTACGGGATATAGCAGAGGCGATAGCTCAGTTTTACGCATATAATTGGCCACGGAAACTGAATCAGACATCACGGTATCTTGGGAATATATCCACACATCATCACACTGCCTCTGTTTACTATATGGAAGCTGCAGCTAATATCACACTACCGCACACTGGACGTCAGAACTAGCCACAGGGGCGGCCCTACCATTAGGCAGAGTGAGGCAACTGCCTCAAGCAGCAGCAGTAACTTCAACCTTCTGGCTATTCCTCCTGAACTGCCAGCCATTCCCCTCTGGTTAGACGAGAGACCTGGGGATGCCATACAGCAGCCTTCCCCAATCCAGTACCCTCCAAATGTGTGGACTACAACACCCAGGCTTGCCATAGGGGCGCCCTGGGCTAGCCTGCTGCCGTGTCGTTGGTGTTAAAGTTAGAGATTCCCAAGCTAGCTTCTGTACACAGAATGGGGAGGAAGGGCGCCGCCGCCTTGATAGCTTTTTAGCAGATACGGCGGTATGTAAATGTTAATAGTAAACACAATAAAGAACAAATTGTCCTTCTCCTCTGGCAGCAAAATAATCGGGCTGGCCGCGGAGACGCCCAACCAGGATTAGCCCTTGAAACTCACTGGCTGCAACTCTCTGTCACTGGAAGAACCAATTCCAACACTGGAACGCCTCTTGGGAATTATTGAGATACAACGCAAGGGAGTCTCCAGTCTGGGGGCAGCAGTGGTGCTCCGGTTTCTAGCAAGAGGAGACGACAAGGGCACTTTGCACTAAGTGCAGCACCGACCTATCCTCGAAGCCAAGGCGGCAAGGGCGCCACTGCCCAGAGCCTCCTTCTTGCCTCTGAAATTACTTAATTCTCATCGCCCGTCACCAGCGAGGCAATCAACAGCTGCAGGACGCAGTGCGAGAGCAACGGCGTGTCTGCAGAGCTCACTTCACATGGGGGAATTTTCTCAACAGCTGAGGCTCAGCGTTCAAGGTGACTCCTAAGTGATTGGTTATTGAGGGAAGAATCAGGGTGGATATTGAAGGAGAAATTCAAGTGTCCTTCTAATCGTGGCAAGACAAGAGAAGAAAACACAGCAACAAACTGTAGCACAGGGTCACTTCGAAGGGTGTGTGTATGTGTGTGTATATATAATTTTAGAGTCCCCGGGGGCCTCGTCTTCCCAAGACACATCAATTGCTGTCATAGCCCAGGAGCACGGACACAGCCATATTCAGCCTGCCTCGCTTGGGGGGAGGGGGGGGGAGAGAACCATATTTCCATGTGGGGCTTCAAAGAATCAAAGGGAGAATCTGCATTTTACATGGAACCAACAGAATCTTCTAGAAGCCCTGTCACCAAGCCCAAGTGTCCAAATTTACTTTCATGTCTATGAATTGTTAGCTCTAGAAATACATAACTGTTTTTAAGTTCAGAAGTACATGGATCATGAAAGTTATCAGCCAGGTGAGGGCAAAATTTGATGACGATATTTATATCCCACCTTTTTCCCAGTACCGGGACTCAAGGCAGTTTACAAGATTAAAACATATACAATTAAAACATATAAATATAAATTTACAAAAGTTTAAATAGAATTAAACCCACAGTAAAAACAGGTCCAGAGTATTTCCAAAGGCCTGCTGGAACAAAAAAGTTTTTGCCTGCCTTCAAAAGTATAACAAGGAGGAAGCCAGTCTAGCCCCCCTGGGAAGGAAATTCCTGAGCATTGGAGCAGCCACTGAGAAGGCCCTCTCCCGCGTACCCATCAGGCATGCCTGTAATGCCAGTAGGATCAAGAGAATATCCATGGCCTAGAGTATCAATTGTTCCCTAGACCAGGTTCAATATCTGGATTCATTCAGAGTAAAAGCAAAGACATTAAGTCCCATACATAAGTTCCTGGGGATAATGCACATTGAACTCAATTGGACTTGATTCTGGGTACATTGCACTCTCAGATAGTTCACACTGCCATATTTTAAAGCAGAAGACTTAACACCTTTTTGGAAGGGGTGCTTTGGTCTAGAACTCAGCTCCGATCAATGCTATTTTGCCTATCCTAATTGCAGATCATATATTGCTTATCCCAATTACATTGAGTAGGAAATGTCAACCAAACAGCACACGTTTCTTAACACTTCAGATGAAGCTAAAACGAGACGACAAGGTGGCAGGAAGAAGATGTTAAAGAGGCCAAACAGAACAGCTTAGAGAGCAACTGGAAGGTCTTAGGAGGAACAAAATGTTACTAGAACAAAAGCAATTTCCGTGGTTCAATCAATGCTGAGAAAAACACATTCGATTTGTTTTCCCAGATTCAAGGAAGTTCCAGCATGGACCACATATACCTCTCCCGTTTCACCCTGTTGTAACGTAACATTCCCATATAATTACAGAGGATTTCAATGATTGCCTAGGCGTTTATAGGGCAGTGAGATTTGCTGAACTTGACGCTGTTTCAAAGGCAAGGCACTGCGGAAGGAACCCTGAAGTTCCTTTCAGCCGTGACTTTCTGTGAAAACCTCTGATCTTCCTCTTCCTCTGCATGGCAGACATCTGGGGGAACCATACGGAGCAGAAAACTCAGCAGTCCACAAAGCAGGTACAATAAAAGCGCCAACTACGGTCAAGAGAAATAAGGGGGGGGGGAAATGACACAACTGACCTTGGGCTAGAATAATTCCATTGATTCTGTAATAACTCTTCCCCTTCAGGCTTTTGCTTCAGGCAGCATTCTATAATCTCAGCAACTTTATTGCTGGGCAGTCAGCAGCTGCCCAATACTTAAGATAAACTGGCATATAACATTAACCTGGGGAAAAGATAATCTCCGTCCCGTCAAAGGTTTTGTCCGGGTGTGAGGCGTCAGGGAGTTGAATGATGAATGTTTTGTGAAGTTCGAAGGAACGGGCTGCTTGTGTCTAGGACTTTCTGAGATTGAAAACATATCTTCATTATGGGCTTTCTACAGGACGGAATACATCACTTGGAAGGATCTGCTCGGTATCACACACACCTGTCCAGCATCTGTCCACTATTCCACATCAAGCCTCGTTCAAGGCAAAGCATGAGATGGCAGCTTGTACAGGCAATAAAACCCCTATCTGATTTTCTGCTTCCCCAAATTCAGTGTTATCCACTGTTTAAAAAGGAAAATGAGGCTGGTAGGCTGATGCTAGGGAAAGTGGAAGGCAAAAGGAAGAGGGGCCGACCAAGGGCAAGATGGAGGGATGATATTCTGGAGGTGACAGACTTGACCTTGGGGGAGCTAGGGGTGGCGACGGCCGACAGAAAGCTCTGGCGTGGGATGGTCCACGAAGTCATGAAGAGTCGGAAGCGACTGAACGAATAAACAACAAATAGATATAGAGCAGGGATAGGTTTTATGTGACCTTCCAAATATTATTAAAGTCAAATTCCTATCAGCCTTCTCCAGTATGGCCAATGACAAAGAATGATGGGAACTGTAGTCCAACAACATCTCGAGGGCCACAGGTTCCCCACTCCTGAAATAGAGGAAAGGGTTGGGATAAAGCATTTGCAGTGGTGCAAAGCTACTGACAGTTATTCTCTACCTGTGGATCCATTAACTTTGGCCTTCCTCCCATGTAAAGGTGGAATGCCCTTTATATTTATATTCCTAAATTCAGAAGGGTTGATCTTGATTTTGGGATATTATGGTTTTAATTGTAAACTGCTCAGAGAGCCTTGGCTGTTGGGCAGTGTAAATATAAATAAATAAATGTACTTTTTTTCTCTCTCAAAAAAAAAATGCAATTTGCAAACACGAATCACAGGTTCCAGGAATATGCAACCTGGAAAATGGCCACCATGCCATCCATCGCAAGGAGTTTGAGGGAGGGACACCAGGAAAGTTTCTGACCCAGAATTCACTATATGGAGGTGCCAACTGCATGAATCAATGTACACCCAGGTGGACCTAGGTGACTTACTGTGATTTGTGTGCGTTCACAATTGCTCAAAAGGCTGCAATAATTGTGCACATTGCAGTGGCCATGTGTATCAATCCCGCCCCCTGCCCCCACATATGGAGATGCCTGTTCAGACAATGGACACCCCCAAATTCAATACCACCTGCGTTGGGAGTGAATTGCCAGCTGTGTGTGCTTCCATGGGCAAAGATGAGGAGGCCAAGAAATGCCTGGAGATGTTGGATATGTCTTAAAAAGGTATCATATGGGATTGGGAAAGCTTTACAAGGGATTATTTAGGCCCTCTGTTGCTCCTGCTTCTTTTATGACTTGTCTGGTTGCCCCTGGCCAAAGAAGAGAAGGGAGCCCGGGCACCTACAATAGTTTTGAATCTTTTCCATAGGATCAGTCTACACAGTCTTATGTGAATCCCAATGGAGGGCCTCATCTGACCCACCTAAGAAAGAGCGTAGCATGTTCTACGATTGGGAATTCCAACAAGGTGCCCGTCGACATCAGTGTGCCCACGGACACCTCTCTCTTGGCAACCACCAGGCTTCCTGGCTCTCTTGATTTTTATTTTATTTCTTGGGGTGTGTTTTTGAATAAGTGGGAGGCTGGCTTGCTGCAAAGCAAAGTGCTGTCCTCGACTGCCATCTTTATTGGGGTTCAAAAGAGTGGTTTTATATTTTCAAGGTCAGATCTTGGGCTTGTTATTTTACTTTTACTCTCACCAATTTGGTGACTGGCCATTTTATGAATGAGCAAGGTGCCCCCATGGCAGCCATTTTGTGAGAATGTCCGTGACACTGTCTAAATGTTTCAGATTAGCCCACCAACCCGTTTTACATGAATGGCAATTCAGCAGAGCCTAAGAGAATGTGTGGATGTCAGACTCTACATAGAAAACCACAACAGAGCTTTGGAAGTTTCAATCTCACTCACTCGCACACATACATGTCTGAAGCAAACCTGCAAACATAGAATCATAGAAGAGTTGGAAGGGGCCCATAAGGCCATTGAGTCCAACCCTCTGCTCAATGCAGGAATCAACATGGCTGTCCAGCTGCCTCTTGAAGGCCTCTAGGGTGGGAGAGCCCTCTACTAGTCATTGGTTCCATTGTCTTACTGCTCTAACAGTCAGGGAGTTTTTCCTGGTGTCCAGACGGAATCTGACTTCCTGTAACTTAAACCCATTATTCTGTGCCCTGCACTCTGGGATGATCAAGAAGGGATCCTCTGTGTGACAATCTTTCAAGTATTTGAAGAGTGCTTTCATGTCTCCCCTCAATCTTCTCTTCTCCAGGCTAAACATGCCCAGTTCTTTCAGTCTCTCCTCATAGGGCTTTGTTTCCAGACCCCTGATCATTCCTGTTGCCCTCCAGCTTGTCTGCATCCTTCTTAAAGTGTGGTGTCCACAACTGGACACAATACTCACGATGAGGTCTAACCAAAGCCGAGTAGAGGGGAACCAGTACCTTGCACGATTTGGAAGCTATACTTCTGTTAATGCAGCCCAGGATGTGTTTGCTCTCCATATTTTCAAAGGAAAACTGAGCTGTTTTAAGGGGTAAGCATGGAACCTCTCATACATCCCATCACATTTGAAGTGTCTGCTTTAATGTTCAAGGCCACAGGCAAGGAGAGAAGGATAACATCAGATCCTTAAATGCATATCAAAGCAAACAGGTTCAGGTTTACTGTGAACGCCAGCAAATGAGGAGTTATATGAAGATAATTATGTTTTACATATATCTTTAAGAACTCAGCTATGGAAAAGAAGGTGGGGAAAACACGTCAATTACACTCACACCCATTTACAAATCCATGTCAGATTGTCAGAAGAAAAGGAAAATCTCCTGTGAGTTTCAACTGATAAGGGAACGCCTTTCAGGCAAGCCCACGAGGTATTAAAAGAGGAGCAACTGGTTAAAATACCAAAAGGGGGGGGGGAAAGGAGAGAGAAAAAGAAGGCAGCTTTTCTCGGCAGCTGTCACAGCAAGTGCAAGAAACGGCATATACCCCTGCTCTAGCAAACAGAAAGCTCAGGCATCTGTGTTGGGGTGACAATCTGTTTGGAACTGGAATGTATGTAAATACAATCAAATCAGAGACGTTGCTGCCGTCTGTGTAGCAGACAGAATCCATCCCAACAGCTTAAAACTAACAGTGCTTGGCTGCTTATTCCTCTGAACAGAGGCAGCACCCTGTTCTACCCCCACCCCCTTCTCACCCATCCAAGTTATGTCTACATCAAAAGCAGACAGAACTAAAGGCCCCTGTGATCATTTTCAAAGGCCTTTTTTGTCACAGAGCACGAGGGCTTGCTTCCAACAGGATGAGCCTCCCTTGTTCCCCTGCAATGGTATTGCATAAAGATGAAACCTTCTGATGAAGAATAAATCTCAGTCTCCGTCCTTTCAGAAGGGACCACAGCAGCTTTCAAAATGGGCCCGGGTGCGCAGCACTTTAATTTCGACACCCCAGCAAAACAGTTCAGGCCGCAAGAATCTGCCCGAGGCATTAATATTAGCACCTACAGGTAAAGCAGCAGTTTCTGCAGCTGAAACTCTCCCCACAGCCTGAGTTCGATCCCAGCGGAAGCTGGTTCTCAGGCAGCCGGTTCGGGACAACTCAGCCTTCCATCCTCCCGAGGTCAGTAAAACGAGTACCCAGTTAGCTGGGGGAAAGGTAATAACGGCCGGGGAAGGCAACGGCAAACCACCCCGCTATAAGGCCTGCCAAGAAAACATCAACGAAAGCTGGCGTCCCTCCAAGAGTCAGTAATGACTCAGTGCTTGCACGAGAGGTTTCTTTCCTTTTACACTGTATTCAGCCTGTGGTTCCTCTGTTGCCCTTGATTCCAAGATTCCTCTGTCTTAACAGAAAACCCTTCTCTTGTGTTCAGACATCACTGATAACAAAGTCATCGTCAGCTCTCTATCCCCTGAGCGTTGGGTTTCCCCACGTGTCAACATCACCACCCCTCCCTTCAACAATAATGCCCAGGTAGCTGCAACGGCCGCTAATCCGTATCAATCAGCGTCAAAAGTAGTCAGGGAGCAAGCAACGTCTTTTCGCTTTTCCATGGTTTGGAAACTGCTGGCCAGATATAACAGCAGCAGTCTTAACATGCTTCTGGCATCATCAGAGCACAAGACAACATTACAAGCCAAGAGAGAACTCTGAGAAACAAACGTGCTTTCCCCCATGCTCATAAAACCGAGCCGATTCCTTTAGGAGCAGATTTTGCCCGCCACTAAGAAAGTGTTGCTTTGCAGTTTAAACTGTGGTGACTTTAAGTCTGCCTTTCCTAAAAAAAAATTTTTTTATCAGTGCTGCTTTGCCTTTCTGTCCACAGATAAGAAATTACATTTGGAAACAAGCAGGACAGCATGGCATGGATGATTGCTATGCGGATGGCCACCTTGCATCTTCAATCAGGCTGAAATGCTGTTGCTTTGACCCAACTCGAACCCGACTCCACTGTCTTTTCCTACCTTGAGCTGTGCCGTCAGGCCTGGAGATGCTTCTTGCTGCTTCAGCTGTCTGTCTTATACAAAGAGCACACATACGACACGTTCACCCTGCCACAACCTCGCAGCAGACAGGGAGCTAACCAATTGCTTCCTCCTTTGATCAACTGCACTATTCCTCCGCTAAGAGGACTACAGCAAACTGAACACATCTAAATCAACCCCATTACCACGAGGTCAGCAAAGGGTAACCAGAGGTGCTAGCAAAGGGCTGGTGCAGGCATCGCACTGCCGACGGCGAGAACTCTTATGTCCACATCTGCCAAGGGAGCTGCCCTGGACACGACCAGCAAAAAGCGTGTGGGGACAGTCTGTTTTGCTCCCTTTAATTTAATAATAATAACAACTAATTAAAACATTTTAAACTAATACGTTATTAAAAGCAGCAAATTATTAAAAAGGCATCTTAAAATTCAACTGGGTAGGCCTGCCGGAAGAGATCAGTCTTTATGGCTTTCTTAAATCCCGGAAGATTGTTAAGTTGACGAATCTCTCCCGGCAAGCCATTCCACAACCTGGGAGCGGCACAAGAGAAGGTCCTCTGGGTAATAGTTGTCAGCCTAATTTTGTTAGCTGGAGTCAATTCTTCCCAGAGGACCTGAGTGTGCGGGGCGGATTGTACAGGAGGAGGCGATCCTGCAGGTAGCCTGGACCCAAACCATGTAGGGCTTTAAAGGTGATAACCAACACATTATACTTCGCCCGGAAACCAGTTGGCAGCCAGTGAAGAGATTTTAAAACTGGTGTAATGTGGTCACCCCTAGATGTACCAGTGACCAACCTGGCTGCCATATTTTGAACTAGTTGAAGTTTCTGCACTAGGCACACGGGTAGCCCTATTGTAAAGCACATTGAAGAAGTCGAGCCTCAAAGTGACCAGCGCGTGCACGACCGTCTTTAGGTCTTCCGACTCTAGGAAGGGGTGCAGCTGCCATATCAGCCGAAGCTGATAATAGGCACTCCTGGCCGTCGCATCTATCTGGGCTGTCATTTGGAAATCCGCATCATCCAAGACTGCTTGGAGTTCCCAGATTATAGTAGGCACTACTGGCATGCTCTCAATATTTCCTCTGAAGCTGTGGGAGACGGCAGGGACGGACAGAAGATGGATCCCTGGATGTTGTATTCTGCATCAGAAGCAGCGGTGCAGGGTAGAAAAAGCTCCAGAACAAAAACTTTCAGGAAAATTGCCACTGCTATTTTCACAAGGAATCTCCCCGAGAAAACTGTTCCCAGTTTTAGAAATGCGCTGTGGCATAAAATGAATTAGTAACATAACAAACAACTAAAGTGTAAGTCAGACTGGGGAGTTGGAATGACGCATTATTGAAAAAAATCGGCCAACATGGCTTTTACATGTGTGTTTTGTTGGCATCGCCCTGTCTGGTATGTTTCAATGCTATGGAAGGCCTTCCTGGGCAAGGGAGTCCTAGCTGCTAGCAGCAAAAGGATCCTGATGGTAAGTTACATGCAACTAGCACCTGGGGTATTTAAAGTTCATAATCTATATGTCCACTAAACGTATTTAATTAGTTGGAGCTGCCATCGTGTGAGGATGCAAACGACAGGAGCTCAGGAGAAATGCAAATGCCTTTCCTGGCTTCCAGATCATTACATTGTTCAAGCAAACCACATCTGGGCAATCTAAAAACCTGGTGGGAAACGTGGTCCAATCCCGAAGCGTGTAAGTATCAAGTCAGATCTCCACCTTAGCCTCGCTGCGGAACTTGCCATGTCCTCCCAACTGAGCACAGGCCTTCAAGCCCCTTATAGTAGCCTCTGTTCTAGGGTTTCTCTTAGCCAAACCAAATTCAGACAAGAAGCTATGAGCCTAATGAAGGTTTCTACACTCCCGAAGCAAAGTGACTGCATCTCCCGTTTGCACCCAGACCAAATACTGCCCGCCATTTCCCTGGCTCTCTCCCCGCCTCTCTCTTTTTTCATGCCCTGTCCTTGTTATTGGGAATCGTAACAGATCTAGTGTGCAGATCTAGTGCTAGGCGTAGTGTACTAATAAATCCCTTCCTTTTGGTAAACACTTGTGATAAAATGAACTAGTACACTTTAAGCTTATCTTTGTCGCTAATTTCCCAAACCGTTTCCTACCGTCTGCTGCGTGCCACTCCACTCCACGCCTCTCCTTTTTTTCACCCTAGGAAGCACATTTTTTTGGCCTATTGGGGAAAAACTTTTAGATATTTGTACCGTGTGCCAAATTAACATGGCTTACCCTTTTTGTTTTGTTCGTTACATAAATCAACCGCGCTAAATCAGATCTTCACTGATTCAGTGGGAAACTTCCTAATTCAAGATTTTCTGGAAAACCCACATCGTGGATCAGAATTTAGATCCTATGCTTCAGTGGAATCAAGTATCAGAGCTGCAGGTGAACATTGAAAAGGTGTGTGCCCTGTTCAAAAGCTCTCCTTTCACCACAACTCTATTCTAACAGATTCCTCATTCCACCTTTATTGAGCATCTTCTGGAAAATAAAACTAAAGAAACCACCTGCTATTTTCAGGGAAGCAGAAAGAGAAGTGAACCAATAATGAGCACAGACAATAATATCCCTCTGGCAGCAGCCTTCTGGGCGCTGTTTGCCCAGGCCCAAACCTATGACCCTGGACTTCTCAGCGTCTCAGACTTGGAAGGGGTCCACAAGACTCCATTTGCACTCACAGCAGAAGCCGGCTGCTCCCTATTGACCCAGGAACGAGGGATATTTCACAGGGCTGAGGCTCAAGGAATTGGATAAAACTAGAGAGGGAGTCAGGGACGCTTGGTTTCACTCACAAACATTTGAAGGCAAAAAGGGAACTCTCCTTACAGACAGTGACTGAGAATTGCAAGATCTCAGATGCTGGCCTAAAATGTCAGGGTTTGAAGCCTCCTTCTCAGTGTCTCCATGAGAAGTAGACTCAATCCAGACAAGACGGAGGTACTCCCTAAAGGATCGGGTCTGTAGTTTGGGGGTGCTCTTGGATCCAGAACTGTCACTTGAGGTACAGGTGAACTCAGTGGCAAAGAGCACCTTTTATCAGCTTAGGTTGATATACCGACTACGCCCTTATCTGGACAGAGATAGCCTAGCTACAGTTATCCATGCTCTGATAATCTCTCGTTTGGATTACTGCAATGCGTTATACGTGGGGCTGCCTTTGAAAACGGTCCGGAAACTTCAACTGGTACAAAACAGGGCAGCCCTTTTACTAACATGGACTGGCCGGCGAGACCACATTACGCCAGTCCTTTTACAACTTCATTGGCTGCCAGTCCAGGTCCGGGCCCGATTCAAAGTGCTGGTATTGACATTGAAAGCCCTAAACGGTTTGGGGCCAGGTTATTTGAAGGAATGCCTCCTCCCATATGTACCTGCCCGGACCTTAAGATCATCTACAGGGGCCCTTCTCCGTGAGCCCCTGCCAAAGGAAGTGAGGCAGGTGGCTACTAGGAGCAGGGCCTTCTCCGCTGTGGCACCCTGGTTGTGGAATGAGCTCCCTAGAGAGGTCCGCCTGGCGCCTACACTGTACTCCTTTCGTCACCAGCTGAAGACCTTTTTATTCTCTCAGTTTTTTAACACTTAATTTTAACTTAAATTTAAATTTTACTGTTCTAACTCTGTATTTTAATCTTATATCAATTTTGCTGCATGGTTTTTATCCTGGTTGTGCTTTTTATACTGTATTTTGTAATTGTGCTTTTAACATGTTGGTTGTTTTATTATGGTTTTAACTTTTGTGAACCGCCCAGAGAGCTTCGGCTATTGGGCGGTATAAAAATGTAATAAAATAAATAAATAAATAAATAAATAAATAGTTAAATCTCAGGCTACAGAGCTACAAGCTGGGGTTGGAAGCTGTTTACCACAGAGCCTGTCCCAAAGCCCATGCTCAGACATAAGCCACCACCCTTTCCTCAGAGTGTTCTTCTATTCTCAGCGCCTCTTTCTGTGTAAAAAAGTGACGAACTAATGGCCACCAATAAAGTCATTTTTTTGCAATTAAGTCACAGTTTTTGTAAAGAACAATAATCAAGCACTGAAGAGGAGTTTTTTTTAAAAAATAACACACACACAGAGGCCCCTCCATTAACACGACGGTTAAATACTGTTTCTACGGCACCGTCCATGTATTAACGGCTTACGGAGTAAAGAGCAAACGTACTTGCAATCTACGTTTCAACAGAGGAGGAGTCAAGGGAGGCAGGGCAGTGCAACGGGGGAAGAATATAGGCACATAAAGCTACAATATGTGCAGTGCATCCCTTTGCATAACAATGCAAAAACGCCACCCAAGGTAGGTGGACCCAGCTCCTGCACCTCTTGGGATGATAGCCGCTATGGGGTGGGGTGTGTGAAGCGCAATTCAGTGCAACCTAATGCTGTGTCATATTGCCACCACCTCCATGTATGATCTCCTTGTATGACAAGCTGAGCTTCTCGGAGGAAAGGTAGGCTGTAGAGGGCATCGAGATTGAAATGTGAACACTCTGTTCAAACGAGCTTACTCTCCAAAAAGGGTGGCAGCCACAGACTTCGTAGAAACTGGCGGTGAGGATTATGCCCCCAGGGGGTTCAGCTAGGGTGACCATATGAAAAGGAGGACTGGGCTCCTTTATTGCATTGAAAAGGGAATTTCAGCAGTGTCATTTGTATATATGGGGAACCTGGTGAAATTCCCTCTTCATCACAACAGTTAAAGCTGCAGGAGCCCTGCCCTCTTTTAAATCTGGTCACTCTAGTATAGCTCCTGCAGCTTTAACTGTGGTGATGAAGGGGGAATTTCACCAGGTTCCCCATATATACAAATGACACCTGCTGAAATTCCCTTTTCTACGCAACTTTTAAAGATATAGGAGCCCTGTCCCTATTTGTTTAAAACTACAAGTCACCACATCTTTAATGAAGTTGCCGGAGGGGGGGGGTAGAGAAACACACATGATCAGCATCATTTCTAAAACATCTCCCCCACATACAAAGCGTTTTACCTTCCAGCGTAAGAGAGGTAATGGCCCAGGTGGACACGCGAGGAACTGTACAACCAGCCTAGCCCCGCCACCACCCCATACGCCACGCTGGCGGTCCGTAGATTACGCCTGGGAAGACCCGTCATTAACTGCATTACCAAGTTCGACGCCATCCAACGCTCAATGCCGTCCAACGATCTGTGTCGTTTTAAAAACTGCCATTCTTCCCGACGGAACGTGATGGACAGCTAATCAGGAGGCAAGCCAAAGTGCTGAATGGGGGTAATTATGTGGTGGTTCAATAGGCTGAGACCACGAGTGCATGGATCTTCCACCGTGAAATGTAAGCGCGCCCTTTCCCTAGGGCTCCTATTTAAATATTGCTCCGTCTCCCATAGCCTTGCACTGGAAGGAGACTGCTCGGCACGCGTCTCATAAAACCGCATAATTATGAATAATGCCTCGCTTTAACAAAATAAATCACCCGGCGTCCTAGAAAAGGCGGCTAATTCTGACATACTTCAGGAGTTTTATGAAAATGCCAAGCGAAATGAGGCAGCTTCCTTCCCTGAAAGGCTGGTGATCTTTGCCAACCTTGCTCATTGCTTCCCCTCCTAACCGGTGAACAAATGTAGCAGGAATCCCGTGGGACAAGAAACAGGGGCCAAACGGGCCCCCAATGGTTTTATCCAAGTCAACATATTTAGCGTGGCGTTCAGGTACAGGACTTCAGCTACTGACATATTTAAGGACCTTGGATTTGAGAAGAAATCTATCAATGGCTGTTGGTCACAACACCTAAAAAGAACCTCCATGTTCAGGGCACTATACCAGGTGCTGCCGACAAACAACTGGTAAGGATGTTGCTTTCACTCCCTGCTTTTGTGGGGGTTCCTGGAGGTATCTGGCTAGATAGGAGAACCCTGTGCTTGACAGCAGTACTCTTCTTCTGTATTGTTTTTCTTTCTGCAATTTTCAACAGCATTACAGTGAAGCTTGGGGTTATGGGTGCGATACTACCTTTTAAAACCCAGATTGAGAACTCTTCACACATGCTGTGCTGGATCAGGTGTACTGTGGTCTCCAGGACCCTAGAGTCCTTCAAGAGGCAGCTGGACAGCCATCTGTCAGGGATGCCTTAGGGTGGATTCCTGCATTGAGCAGGGGGTTGGACTCGATGGCCTTGTAGGCCCCTTCCAACTCTGCTATTCTATGATTCTAAGTTTTAAGTGAAGCACTAATGGGTGAGAGAGTACGCACGTTATGATTCAGGGGTTCTTGGCAGTTCCATGGGGATCTGTGTGTGTGTGTGTGTGTGTGCGCGCGCGTAAGAGAGAGAGAGAGAGAGGGAGAGTTCAAATACACCACTTTGGTGGTAACTCTAGTCTGAGCCTCACTTTTTGTGAACTGAGCACAAGATGGGCTGTGCTGTTTCTCTGCTACACTGTAAGTTGAGGGTGGTCAAGGTTGCAGCTGGGCATCAGGAAAAACTAACTGACTGTTAGAGCAGTATGACAATGGAACCCATGACCTAGGGAGGTTGTGGGCTCTCCTACACTAGAGGCTTTGAAGAGGCAGCTGGACAACCATCTGTCAGGGATGCTTTAAGGTGGATTCCTGATTGAGCAGGGAGTTGGACTTCATGGCCTTATAGGCCCCTTCCACTTTACTATTCTGTGATTCCAGCAAGACCACCAAGCTCACCACTCTGAATTCTCCTTTGTGTTGCACAGCGATCGGACGGTGCCCCAAGTGGATGGTGCCAATGAAAAGGAGCAACTGACAATTCAGCTGGAATTCAGAGCATTGTTGCGTAGGCCTGATTGTGACCTCAGAGATTCATACATGTCTTTACTTTAAAGGGATATACCATTTTTTTCCTCTGCAGTTTACCAACATGAAGTAAAAATTACAGCAATAGATGATTTCTGATTTTGGCTGGCTTGTGGACAGCAGGAAAAACTTCCTGACTGTTAGAGCAGTACAACAATGGAACCCATGACCTAGGGAGGTTGTGGGCTCTCCTACACTATAGGCTTTGAAGAGGCAGCTGGACAACCATCTGTCAGGGATGCTTTAAGGTGGATTCCTGATTGAGCAGGGAGTTGGACTTCATGGCCTTATAGAACCCTTCCAACTCTACTATTCTATGATTCCATGGTAAGGGATGGGGGAGCCTTTTTGTTACTTTTAAATGCTTTGGGAGGAGGGAAAGCAGCAATCATGATTACTTATTGGTGGACAAAGCCTTTGAAAGTCATCTCTTTCCTCTTGCTTGGTGTATACCAATTAGTGTCCAATTTATAGGAGAACTGTTAAGGCCTCATGGGCAGCCTTCCTTCAACTCGGTAGCATCTAGATGTGTTGGAATACAACCCCCATCATCCACAACCATCATGGCCAATGGTCAAGAATTATGGGGTTGGTAGTCCAAAACCCCTGGAAGGCACAAGGCTGGGGAAGCGTGGAAAAGCATAGATTACAAATTAACATGGGCCTGTCACCAAAAACAATCGGTTCTTTTTTTTGGGGGGGGGTGTATTGACTAACAAAACTCCTAACTCACATCTTAAAGGTGGCACAAGTGGGACCGGCAATAAAATGTTCCAGGTATCGCTACCCACAAAGAATAGTGTTCCAACGAACCTGGGACGGGAGCCCTGGAGTGCCTGAACATTATGTAGCAGCAGGCAGCCAATATGTGTATGTGTGGATTCTAGAAAGAGGAACAGGGAAAAGGTGCCCTTTCCTTTCTCCTGAAGGGCCTCATATGGGGAGGGGATGGTTAGGCCTCATGTTAAGTACTGCGCCCAGTTCTGAGCACCACATTTCAAGAAGGATGCAGACAAGCTGGAGGGGGTTCAGAGGAGGGCAACGAGGATGATCAGGGGTCTGGAAACAAAGCCCTATAAAGAGAGACGGAAAGAACTGGGCATGTTTAGCCTGGAGAAGAGAAGGCTGAGAGGAACCAGGATAGCACTCTTCAACTACTTGAAAGATTGCCAGGATCTCTTCTCAGTCATCCCAGAGTGCAGAACACGGAATAATGGGCTCAAGTTACAGGAAGCCAGATTCCTGTAGACAGCAGGAAAAACTTCCTGTTAGAGCAGTACGACAATGGAACCAATGACCTAGGGAGGTTGTGGGCTCTCCCACCCTAGAGGCCTTCAAGATGCAGCCGGACAGCCCATCTGTCAGGCATGCTTTAAGATGGATTCCTGCATTGAGCAGGGGGTTGAACTTGATGGCCTTAGAGGCCCCTTCCAACTCTAGTATTCTTTGATTCTATGATAACAACCTCATGGCACTTAGACCCCTCCCCACCACACACATCAAATTCCTTCCCTCCAAGATACTCACTGCAAGCCGTTAAGAGTGTGAGCAGGCCAATTTCCTCTTTCCTCTCCACTTCATTTTTAGTTCCCTCCCCCACCCCAATTGACAGCTCAACTTTCAATACATATATACTGGTAGCTCACAGGTGTTTCCTAGGCTACTTATAAAAATGTTTTATTTTAACGTAGGAACTGTTATACTTCTGCATAGGGCCGGCCCTTCTATAAGGCAGAAGGAGTCTGTTGCCTCAGGCCTCAGCTTTTGGGTATCATAAAAGGGCAGCAAATTATTATCCTTTTACTTTGTCCTTAGTGTATTGCTACTGTCAGGAATGGGGAGAGGGGCTTATGGGATTCTCTGCCTTTGAGTACTATGTACCTTGACTTGGGTGGAAGGTGCCTTTTGCTGGTCTGCCTCAGGCAGTAAATTGTCTTGGGCCGGCCCTGCTTCTGCACACCAAAGTATTCCCACAAGGATGTAGAAACTGTGGCTTTATTTATTTCGAAACTGATAGTCTTAGAAGCTGGTTCCTCTATCTAGGCCAGTATTGTCGACACTAACTGGAAGCAGCTTTCCAGGGTTCTGTTTTAGGCAGGGTTCTTTTCTAGCCCTACCTGGAGATGCTGGGGATGGAACTTTGGACCCTCTGCATGCAGTTTTCCTACTTTACAGAGTGCAGTCCTCTATTTCAAGGTCTGTCAAAGGATAGTCTTCTATTTGAAGATGTCCTCTACTTGAAAGGCCATCTGGTCCAAGTCTGTGTTAAAGATAAAGGACCTTCAGGAGGACCTTTCACCTGCTCATACCTAGATAGCACAGAGACTATGGAAGTGTTCAGAGGAGGGCAACCAGGATGATCAGAGGTCTGGAAACAAACCCTATGAAGAGAGACTGAAAGAACTGGGCATGTTTAGCCAGGAGAAGAGAAGATTGAGGGGAGACATGATAGCACTCTTCAAATACTTAAAAGGTTGTCACTCAGAGGAGGGCCAGGATCTCTTCTCGATCACCCCAGGACACGGAACAACGGGCTCAAGTTAAAGGAAGCCAGATTCCAGCCGGACATCAGGAAAAACTTCCTGACTGATAGAGCAGTACGACAATGGAATCAGTTACCTAGGGAGGTTGTGGGCTCTCCCACACTAGAGGCCTTCAAGAAGCAGCTGGACAACCATCTGTTAGGGATGCTTTAGGGTGGATTCCTGCATTGAGCAGGGGGGGTTGGACTCGATGGCCTTGTAGGCCCTTTCCAACTCTGCTATTCTATGATTCTATGAAATGTATTGCATTTATATTTAAATTAAATGAGTTATTTCTAAATCTGCATCTGTACATACAAATTAGGATATGCCACTTTTGTGCGACCCTGTGCCCTCTTTTATGGCAACCCGTGTCCTTGGGTGTGTGTTTTTTCCTGCAATGTTTAAGTAGCCATCTTAAACAGATACCAGAAAACAGGGACAGTTAGACCAAATGAGACAGTTGGAATGTGAAGGGACCAGGACCGGCCCCCTTTGCTATCACAGACATCTCATCGCTGTGGAATTGGCCAAGACCCCTTAAATATCCCACTAAATTCAGATGCTTCTCCCTCAAGATGGCTGATGTAAAACTGTGGTGAGATATATATTTGCAAAGAAAGTTTCCAAGCCATCAATCACGGCTGGCCTGAGGCAACAGCCTCACTGTGCTACTTTGACCACACTGCTCTCTTGAGATAAACACGGGACTTTTTTACAATTATCTTTTGCCCACAAGCAATACCAAAGGGGGGGAGGGCGCAAATCTTTCTACTAGTCAATAATGGAAACTTTCAATAGATCACAAAGAGAGATATTTTCGGCATGTTTCAAATCAAGTTCAGAAAGACAGCCGGGGAAGAGTGGGGGGGAAGGCACCTATCTGCAGCTCTTTGCACCTTTGGAAAAAGGTGTTAATTTTCGCAACTTAAAAAGGAAACATCTCTTATTTATTTCAAGAGAGAGAAAAAGATCTCTAACTCTTCCACCAGTTTTCCCCCTCTGCAAAACCACTCGCTTCAGTGGTGTGGTTTTTTGCTGCCAAGGTTGTCTAGCCAGGTCAGGAGGAAGGCGTTTTGCTTTCAGTACTTGGGGACACGTTCTTCTACCAAGAAGGAGGGATGGGGAAAGGCAGTAAGATGTAAAGACGGTCGCGAGTGCTTTACCACGTCAATCTATGGTTGAGGATGTGCATGGGCCCCAAAGTGGCAGGACCTTTGTGTGTGCGTGAGTTGCTTTCCCTTTCTCCCATGAGGGTTCTCGATTTCTGCTGGGTGGTTTTATCCTGGTTGTGCTTTTTGTATTGTATTTTGTATTTGTGTTTTTAGACTGTAGGTGGTTTTATTATGCTTTTTATGGTTTTAATTTTTGTGAACCGCCCACAGAGCTTTGGCTATTGGGCGGTATAAAAATGTAATAAATAAATACATTTAGGAGAAGCCTTGGAAGGGACAGGCTACCATTGCTGTTCAGGACTCCAAGGGCCTTGCTAGACCCAGCCGGATAAGCCGGCAGGGAGGCGGGGCGACGGCACGCTAACTTTAGGGCGCGCCGCCCCGCCTCCTAGACGGCCGACGTGCAGGGACTACAGAAGTCCTGTAGCGTCGGCCATTTTTGTTTTTATTTTAAAGGGGCCATGTGCACCCTGAAGCCGCCGGACAAGGTAAGTGCCTTTTTTAAAAAAATTAAGGGCCCCCCTGCTCCTGATCCCCCCTGCCATCCCCCATGCCTCCCTGCCCACTCTTTCCCCGCCCGTCCTCCCTCTCCCCGATGCCATCCCGGTGCCTGGCCTTCTCCCCCCCCTCCTGCCGGGTCCGGCCTTCCCCCCCCCGGGATCCGCCCCTGGCCCGATGGGCACAGCGCTCTTATGAGCGCTGTGCCCAGTCCGTGGCTTTTCCCGACTACTCGCGAGTAAGTGAGTAGCCGCAAAAAGCCACGGACCTTGCTAGACGTTCCGCAGCCCCGGCCTCAGGCTGGGGCTGCGGAAAAGGCGCGCCATAAGCAACTTCGCTTATGGCGCGTTAAGGGAGGTTTCAGTGCGGCCTGACCCCGGATTCCCCTGTGCGTCATCTGGACGCACAGCAGGGAAACCGGGCCTCACAGCGCGCTAAGGCCTTGTCTAGCAAGGCTCCAAGTCAAAAGCTGATCTGTGGCACATTCCAGGTCAGGATGCCTGCTTGGATGGGGCTAAAGTTGGCTGAACCCTCAGGAAACAAAGTGGGCTTTTGCAGGGATTTCAGTGCAGCCCAAGCACTGACTAAGGTCTACCCCTACAGCTCCTATGCGCCGCCATCTCTACACATATGGGAAGTATTTTAACAGTCTCAGTATTTTAACAGTCTATAAATTGAAACAGTCTATAAATTAATTTTAACTTTGCTGTTTTAAAGTTGTATTTTAAATGTGTATTTCTGCACTGCTGCCGATTTTATCCTGGTTGTGCTTTTATATTGCATTTTATATCATGGTTTTATACTGCTGTTTTATACTTTGAATGGTTTTAATTTTTGCGAACCGCCCAGAGAGCTCCGGCTATTGGGCGGTATAGAAATGCAATAAATAAATAAATAAATAAATAAATGATGATCAGCCCCCTCAAGTGATGATGGGACAAGTGAGAGGGAAGGAAGATTAGAGCCTCAAAGCAAAGCTATTTTGATGCTTGCACGGGAGACGCACATTTTTAAAAAGCACCACGCCGTCTCGAGATCAAACATGTGAGGAAAGTGCTTCATACCAAGTTAGACCGTTGGTCCATCTAGCTCAGTGCTTCCTACACTGACTGGCAGGGGCTGTGCAGGATCCAAGGCAGAGGGATTTTTTCAATCCCTTGCTACCTGAGGACCTTTTAACTAGAGTTTCCGGAGACTGAACCTGGGACGTTGTGCCTGCAAAGCGCGGGTCGTACCACCGAGCTAGAGGGAATACATGATGGCACCTTAGATTCAACCAGACCATGGGCCCATCTAGCCTAATACTGTCCACTCTGTTAGGGAGCAGTCCTCAAAGGTCTGGGCCAAACATCCTGTTTAGCCTGGAGAAGAGAAGGTTGAAGGGAGACATGATAGCACTCTTCAAATACTTAAAAGGTTGTCACACAGAGGAGGGCCAGGATCTCTTCTCGATCCTCCCAGAGTGCAGGACACGGAATAACGGGCTCAAGTTAAAGGAAGCCAGATTCCAGCTGGACATCAGGAAAAACTTCCTGACTGTTAGAGCAGTACGACAATGGAACCAGTTACCTAGGGAAGTTGTGGGCTCTCCCACACTAGAGGCCTTCAAGAGGCAGCTGGACAACCATCCGTCAGGGATGCTTTAGGGTGGATTCCTGCATTGAGCAGGGGGTTGGACTCGACGGCCTTCCAGCTCTACTATTCTATGATCCTTTAGCTGCAGATGCCGGACATTAAGGCGACTCACCAAATTGTTGCTGAGTTGACATTTGGACAACTGGCTTGTATCTCATGCTCTTCGTCACTGAGTTGCACCATCATAACAGGGCAGGAACAAACCAGGTGGTGGAAAGCCAAGGGCAAGTAGACAAAAACGTATCGAAAGCACCCATTTCCCTCTTTTTCAATAAATAAGGCAGTAGGCACCTCCTCCATGTATAAAGTCCAAAGGCCTCGGGGGGGCGGAGGGGAGAGAAAAGAACTTAAATTCACTTAACTGGAAGTTTTGATTATTATATCTCCAGTTGAAATTGCAGTCTTCCCTTTTCCTCCCCATGCCGTGTTTTCCCCTTATATCAGCTGGACCTTGTAGCGTCAACAAGTATCGGGTCCCAGAAGATCTGGAATTCTGTCTTGCTCCACCCAAAGTCAAGGGAGTTTCCAGCAGAAGCAAGCCGACCTATCTTATTTGCAGTCTCTAATGCATCGGAACAGGCGTGAAATGAGGTCCTTTGGGTTCCCACGTGAAGGGTGGGACCTCCGAAATAACCCCCTTCCATCCAGACCGGCCGCGACAACCACAAAGCCACTGAGGTTAATATGAGTGCGGAGTGACTTCGCGCCCCCTCCCCAATAAACGAACGGGGCCAATAATTGCGCTTTGGCAAAGAAGTCATTACTCTGCACTTGGCGGGCGGGGAAGGAGAACAAGAGCCACCAGCTGCTTTCTGGACAGAGCATGGCCTCCTTCATCTCAAAGCAAGGATGATGGGCGGGAGGGGAATACAGTAACTTCTCCGCCTCCCTTCTCATCATTTGCTCTCGCTGTACACAGGACGATGAAGCATCCTTCCAGCTAACCAGTCAGCTGGGATAGCTATTCCTATTAACCTCCACACCTGCGCTCAGCAACGAGGGAGAGCCACGGCAGAGGCAGCAGGTTAAGGAGACGACAAAGGCGTGCCGGTCTGAGAAAGGCAGGAGGCAGCGAGAGGAGAAGATCCAATTTAATTCCTGGCGGATTCCTGTCATCTGGCTACCCACTGCCTTTCCACAACCCAAACTGGCCCTCATGGTGGTCCTGACCCAGGCCATACCGAGGAAGGGGTCCGTTTTCTCCCTGCTCTGCTCTGTTCCCCTTCCTCCAACCTGATCCCCGACCGCGCGCTACAATGCAAGTCTTAGACTTCCCGGTAGATAATTTGACGCTCAAGGCCGACATTAGCAATGCCGGTTTCTCAGCTAATCAGTAGGCAATTAGCTAGGAGAATTCAGGATGGCACATGAGATGGAGAATAAACTCACAGGCGCTAAATTATCATTTCACAGCGATAATACACTGCAGTCTCTTCCTCCCTGCAATTCCGTCTTTCCTTTTACTTCCAGGAACTAACGACAGCATTCAAAAACCACACAGAGGCTTTTGCTTAATCCTACAACTTATTCATCACTGAATTTGAGGACTAAATTGTACTAATGGAATAAAGCAAAGATTTTGGAGCATACAAAATACTCTCTCCTTTGAATGAGCCATCAAGGACAGTGGTGAGGGAGGTGGGGAAATCCATGTTCATTCCATCAGAACGTGCTTGACATTGTTGTTGAATATTGTGAAGTTTTAATTAGTTCTCACACCATCTTCCTGGCAACTTTTTTTTTTTAAAAAAGATCTGATTGCAGGCAGGGGAAGCGTGCTGCAGAGTTGGAATATGGCACATGACAGAAGGGGGGGGAGTAACCTAATGTGTAAGAGTAGAATAATTAACTTAAATGTGTAGAAGGAAAGCAGTTTTTATTCCACAATTAAGGATGCAACCCAATGCATAGTTACATGGAGTAAATTGCACTAATCGCAGTGGGGCATACTTCGGAGTAAATGTGCATAGGATTGCGCCACACAAGATGTTAAGCCATTTACAGCTCATCCCCTAAAGGCGCAACCCTATGCAGGTCTAGACAGAAAAAAAGTCCTACAACTCCCAACATTCCCCAGCCAACAGTGGTGTAGGACTTTTTTCTGTCTAAACACGCATAGGGTTGTTCATGATTCCCATCAGCTTCCAAACTCGGAGGCTGATGGGAATCCTATAAAGAGCGGGAGCAGTGCAAGGAGGCAATCTTTGCCTCCGCACTCCAGGCACCCTGCATTTCTGTTAGATGGGTGATTTCACCCATCTAGCAGCAGCACTTCAGAGGGAGATGGAAGGAGACTGGGGCGACCACAGGAAATGCAACAGCCCCTGGGAACCTCCCCCTTTCCCAAGCACGAAGATGTAGCCGGCATGGTTCTCTCTGCACTGGCTACGAGGAGCAGGGAACGCGGTTTCCTGGCTCTCATCTCAGAGCCCTGTCTCCGAGCTCGGAGCCAGGAAACCAAACTATCTTATCCCCTGCTCCCACATGCTGTCTGTTGGGCATAGGATTGCTCTCTTAGTGTGCTGTCTCAAGGGCCAGGCCTAAGTAAGTGTGCACAGGATTGCAGCGACTTCTCTAATAATTTAAAGCAGAGGTGTGAAGAAGGTAGATCTGAATCTACTAATAGACCTTTGAGTTATTTAATAGAATCATAGAATAGTAGAGCTGGAAGGAGCCTAAAAGGCCATCGAGTCCATCCCCCTGCTCAATGCAGGAATCCACCCTACGGCATACTTGACAGATGGTTGCAATAGATAAAAACTATAAAGAATGGGGACGCTGTCTGTGTACACTATTCCTTGCTAATCACCCTAAAAAGATAGTCGGGCTAATACTTTTAACAAAGGAAATAAACTGAGAAATTGCCTGTGTGCAGCATCAGGAAATGTCCTTTTTCTTCTTCAGAGCTAATGCATTTTTTTAAAAAATAAAGGAAGGATAAACGTAGAAATATCAACCAGATGTTGCGATTCCTGACTGTTACAGCAGTACGACAATGGAACCAGTGACCTAGGGAGGTTGTGGGCTCTCCCACACTGGAGGCATTCAAGAGGCAGCCGGACAGCCATCTGTCAGGTATGCTTTAAAGTGGATTCCTGCACTGAGCAGGGGGTTGGACTCGATGGCCTTAGAGGCCCCTTCCAGCTCTATTGTTCTGCGATTCTATGATTACATGTGCACCGCTGTCACAAAGGCGAGAGTTCCAACAGCAGTTAAGATCAACATGGTGCAAGGTATATTTTGTGAATCGCCCAGAGAGCTTTGGCTATTGAGAGGTATAGAAATAAAACAATAAAATATTCTTACATTGGTTGCATTTGGGGTTACCTTCGGGACAGGTTCCCTCTTATTCCGTGTGCCTAACACACACACACACACACACACACACACACACACACACACTTGTTGTATCCTCTTGCTTCACCTGCACCATCTTCCACACACAGGGCTGGCACTGGATTAAAGGAATTTCCATCAATCCTTCGCCTCTGAGTCAAAGAATTAAATGGCTGAAATGGAATACATTTGCATATGAACAAGACGACTGCTCTCAAGGAAAAGCTGTGCTCATCATTTCCACACCGCGTGTGTGAGTGGTGTGTGGCACAGCTCTCAGAAGAGGTATGCCCTCTTGTGTCGCGTAGAAGCCGGGAATGCCTCTTAAGGCGCTTGCCAATCTTAATATTTACAACCAGATGAAGGTTTCAGTTTTAGAACAACAACTTTTCAGATTAGTTTTACAGTTATATCAAAAATAATAATAATACTGATTTGGTTATACTATTAGAAACACATGATAATATCTTCTAGGTAGAAAAATTGCCCAATAATCTTACAGAAACCTCTGGAAGAGCATGACATTGTGAATGGATTCATGGAATTCATTTACCCCCAAAATTAAACATTGCATGAATATACAGCCTCATGCTACATAATTAAAAACTAATCCTTATTTCATGATGAATAACCTTTGGACTATAACTTATCTTAAACAGAAAACTATTTTTACATAAGATTTTTCCTCAAAAAGCATTTTATTAAAAAAAAAAATCCGATTTAAATAAAAAAAATCTGATTTAAATCTAAAAAAATCTGACTAAAAAAAAAATCCGCTTTTTTATTTTGTTTTTAAAGATCATTGATTTTTATCCATCCTGATCCAAGGCGCATCAAGGCACTGCTTCACCTTCCAACTTATTTAGAAGCCAGATATCCTTCCATAAGAAGCGGGGGGGGGGGGGTTCAGCTGCTGCCCCAGAGATCTGGAAATCCTACACCTAAGTGACAAGCCTTGGGGCCATCATAGAAAAGGCCCTGTCCCAAATAATCTCCAATTATAGCTCAAACAGTGGAGGGTTGGAAGAACTGCCTCCAGAGACAGGAGGGATAGGAGGGGAAGGTTCAGATGGGGGAGCAGTCTTTCAGAACTCCCCCCCCTTTCTTAAAGGGCTCTGGAAGAAATTATATGTGAATTATTCACACATGGTAAAGAGAGGCAGTTCTTTCCCAAGGCAGCGCACATCTGTGGAAGTTGATGCGACATTGTATCCAAACCTTCCCAAACATACTTACCAGGACAGGAACGGGGAGGGGGGCTCATTAGACAGCAGGGTAAAGGGGCACTAGGTAGTTGAGACTGCACATCCATCGTGAAGTGCATCTCTTCACCTCTAGTTGTGACCTTTTTTTCCATCCTCAGGAAAAAGGTTGGTTGGATGCACCAACCTTGAGGTGCATCCAACCAACACATACTCTCTAAAATTCAACAGTGGTACATATTTGGCATTAAATGGAGAAATAATTCACATGACTGTAGACAAAATGCCAAGCGCCCAGACATCTAGTTTGGTTCAGACTCCGCGTAGCAAATAAATCGACTTCCACCAAAGAGGAGGCCTACCATTCCATTAACTCCACTCAACTAGTTCTCCTGGTAACCTGGGGATTGAGAACGTATTGCCAAGGAAGACAAACATGGACAGAAAGGCAACACAGCAATGATGAAGACCTCTGTGTGATTTGGAGATGCTTTATACAACACACAAGTAAAAATGAGGACAGATGGAAACCATGGGAGACATATGATAATTTATGGAAAGATACATTGGGCTGAAAGAAATATAACAACATGATGAGATCAATGCTTTTAAATGATAAGGGATTCACGGGACTGCAATGCAGACTGAACACACTGTCCATTTGATGAGATATTCCACATGTTAATGTTTGTATGTTTTTATCAGTTTAAAATTAATAAAAATGTGTTCATTCCCCAACCACACCCAACCCAATAAAAGGAGATAAAAGGAAACAACAGAAAAAAATTCAATGTTATGGTTTACAGCAGGGGTGGGGGGAGTTGCCGAACACCACGCCTCCCACTAAAGTAGTATGTCCACCCTGTTTTAATTGACCAAACTTACAAGGCCCAAGCGTCGCCCTATACTTGTCTAATAAACATAATCCACAATAGCTCACTGGTGGTGTATAATAAATAATCCCAGTTTATTGAATTAGAAAAGAACAAAATACAGTAGAAAACCAAATGAATGTAAAAGCAAAATAATGTTAAGCATTAAACAAAACAGCCACAGAAGATGCAACCCTTGTCTAAAAAAAGGAAGGTTTTACAACCCTTCCAAATGTGTAACAATATGGAAGCGTCCGTAAACTCTCCTGGGAGGAGGTTCCAGCATTTGGGGCGGGGGGGGGGGAAGTGACCCCCAAAAAAATCCCGGTCCCTAGCTGCTGCTCACACCTGGTTGCCTCAATGCCGTAGACCCAGCAACAGAAACGGCTTTTGAAAGCCACACTCAAGCTTTTCTAAAGTTTACTCGTTGAGTTTACGCCAAGCAGTGCCAGACCACGAAGTTCTTTTTCGACACCAAAGAAGCCAAAAGCCAAGAACTCTTCTGTGTAAACCAGAGCGCCATCTACTGGCACTTTCCTTTGTTCCACATGGTCCCTCGTCCATCGGCGCGCCGTCACTTCCAATCATCTGCCACATTTACGAGCCAGAGCACAAGCATCTTTTTGTCCCAATGTTGGGTTTAGTTTCTTTTTGTTTTGCTTTTATTGATGACTATGCTGAATGATGTAGGAAAAAGGGCTATTTTTAATCTGAGTGAGAACTCATAGAGTTCTAGCTATTTGATTTCAATGAGCTGGAGGGTATATGTCCTTTCAAATGCACCATTTATTTATCTTTAAGTCTTATTTATTGTCTCTTATCCTGGACTTCTCCAAGGACCTCCGACCAGCATGCAAGGTCCCCTGTCCCATTCTCATCTCACACCAACCCGGTGAGGCAGCTTAAATTGAGAGAGAGAATCGCCCAAGGTGACTTAGCAGCCTTCATGGCTGAGCGGGCATCTGAAGCCCGGTTTCCCCAGCCCTGGTCTGACACTCTTACTACTCCGATGACACTCGCTCACATTATCCACTTCTGCTGACTACGTTGGGGGCCTGCTGGGAGTTGTAGTCTGACACATCCGGAACGGACCAGGTTGGGGGGTAGATCGTCAGGGTATGGCAGGTGAATGGGCCAGCAGACAAGATGAGAACACTGTGAACAATTGCATGGAGGGCCTACATGGGCGTAAACCCTTTTCACCTGGTCATCGTCACATTTAATTTGGTCCTGGGGGGTGGGTGGGTGGGATACCCATGTTAATAAAACCCAAGAGGCACACTGTGGGGAGGAGCTGCAGCTCAGTGGCAGAGCACCTGTGCTTTGCATGCCAAAGGTCTCAGGTTCAATCCCCAGCTTCTCCAGGTAGGGCTGGGAAAGAATTGTGCCTGAAACGCTGGAGAGCTGCTGCCAGTCAGTGTCGACCATACTGGGCTAGATGGACACAGGGCCTGACTCCGTATAAGGCAGCTCCCTATGTTCTACTATACCAAGGCAGGTTAGAAAGTAAACTGTGATCTATCAGTGGACCACTGGTTATCTGCTAGTTGCCTGGATGGATTGATGGACTCTAGGTGGACCCTGTCCTGACACAGCAGGGAACGTCATATGTTCTGAAGGAAAGCGTTCCCTTATTCAGAATGACTTAACACAGATACAGTTAGGCCTAAATGGTTAAAGAGATTCTAAATATGCACTTTTGCTCAGTAAATTGAACGCAACACGTGGGCCATGAGGATTCTAGTAAAAAAAAAAAAGGGGGGGGAGATGAAATCTCTCTTGCAAAGCTCATAGCTCGTATCGAGGGAGAAGGACCATAGCTCAGTAGTAAAGCACAGACACAGAAGGTCCCAGGTTCATTCCCAGGCAATTCCACTTAGAAGGACCAGGTAGCAGTGGATGGGAAGGATGAGTTAAAAGGATGAGTTAGCTTTCCCCTGCACTAAACAACAGAAGAATCCAACCACAAGTCCTAAGGGGCTTGAAGGGTCTATGGCACATCACTGGAGCTTAGAAAGTCACTGTCCTGTCCTCTCCTATAAAACCCCCAGGCAGTACGACAATGGAACCAGTTACCTGGGGAGGTTGTGGGCTCTCCCGCACTAGAGGCCTTCAAGAGGCAGCTGGACAACCCTCTGTCAGGGATGCTTTAGGGTGGATTCCTGCATTGAGCAGGGAGATGGACTCGATGGCCTTGTAGGCCCCTTCCAACTCTGCTATTCTATGATTCTATGATTCTATATTACAGGAGCCCTGTTCGGAAAACATCTCTGCACTCCATGAAAGTGTGTGGGATGCCCAATGGTCCTCCAAACTCCACACATTCAGCTAAACCTGTATGCAAAGCTTGCACGTACACAAACTGAACATCAGGAGGGCTGCCGGGCACACGCCTACTCTCCCCCTTCCATGCATTCACCGAACGCGTCTTCTGAACGAGGGGGAAATGTCACAGAAAGATTATCTCCAATTTCATTCCTTAATCTTCACTTCGTGTTTTGCTATGATTTGTTATAGCTAAACAACACAATATAAACAGGCTGACAGACAAGAAGAAAGCAGGGAGATCCAGATCACTCTAGCAAGTGAGCCAAGCAATGCACAAGACAGTGGGGGCACGGGGGCGGGAGCCCCAACCACCCCAGATCACTAGCCATTGTACCTATGCTTGGGCAGCCATTGTACCCAGCCATGTTGGGTACAAAGCAGTGCTTGTTCTTATTCTTCCAGAGAAGGAACCTTTACTGCAGCCTTCCCCAACCTGGTGCCCTCCAGTTGTATTGGACTGCAAGTCCCAGCATCCCCAGGATGCCGGGGGTTGTAGTCCAACACACCTGGAAGGCATCGGGTTCGGGAAGGCTGCTTTACTGGCTACACCGCAGCACACAAACACGCCAAAAAGTGCGGCTCCAACGGAGATCAGCTTGAAGCACAATTTTCTACCTCTAAGAAGATTAATTTTAATATTGATCACCCACATATACACACAAAGAGAGACTTTAAAAAAACAGACACTCAACCAGCTTGCTGTTGATAGCATACTCTAATGCAACTCTTTATTTCACATCACCCCAGTGGACTAAACTGTCCCCACCCACAGCTTCTCCTAGACAAGTTAATAAGATGGAAGGCTCCCTCGAGGCCCGGAGCCAGTGAACATTATCACTTGGAAGCAAGGCAGAAATACTGACATGTCGGAAATGACTCCAAACCTATTAATTACCCTTTCTTCCTTGGCACATCTTTGAGAGAAAGCATGACAAATTGAAAGGCAGGATAGATCAGTCTCTCTCCTGCCCCCCCCCCCGGTTCCCGTGCTAACGAAGGCAAGATCTCCCCTTCCACTTTATTATCAATTAATCCATCACAAATTATCTAAGCACAAAGCGCTTCTTTAGTGACGGACACAGCTGGTCTTTGCCCCCCCCCTTTTACATTTTTATAAGTAACAAGCCAATTTTAGCTGATAAGACGGTACACATTTATTTATGCAGCACAGTGAATACTTTTTTTAAAAAAACACACACACACATACACTTTGGAAATACATGCAATCAATACAAAAAAATTAATCTTGGCTTCTTTTCATCAGAAGTGTAGGCAGGCAAGTGTGTACAAGTTTTCTATTAATTCTAGACAAGGAACTCTCGCTCCAGATTCTGTGTTCACCATACCTAATTCATACATTCATATTTGCACATGCACGCACAAACACACACACACACACACACGAGGCTTCTGACATGCTTCTCACAATGTTCACTGTTTTTAACTTTTGTAAATGGCCCAGAGAGCTTCAGCTACGGGGCGGTAAATAAATAAATAAATAAATAATAATAATAATAATAATAATAATAATAATATCATCATAGAATAGCAGAGTTGGAAGGGGCCTACAAGGCCATCGAGTCCAACCCCCTGCTCAATGCAGGAATCCACCCTAAAGCATCCCCGACAGATGCTTGTCCAGCTGCCTCTTGAAGGCCTCTAGTGTGGGAGAGTCCACAACCTCCCTAGGTAACTGATTCCATTGTCGCACTGCTCTAACAGTCAGGAAGTTTTTCCTGATGTCCAGCCGGAATCTGGCTTCCTTTAACTTGAGTCTGTTATTCCGTGTCCTGCACTCTGGGAAGATCAAGAAGAGATCCTGGCCCTCCTCTGTGTGACAACCTTTTAAGTATTTGAAGAGTGCTATCATGTCTCCTCTCAATCTTCTCCAGGCTAAACATGCCCAGTTCTTTAATAGTGTACCCCTGGTCTTTCCCGCAGGAGTCAGTCAAAGGTTGGGTTGGAGCTTTTACTGAATACAATGCTAGGCTTGATAGGCATCTCCGAGTCAGGGATAATCTGAGTACTGCTTTACTTGTGAGTTTTATATATACAAGACACACAATTATATACCCTGGTTCCATTGTGTGGGTGTATGCACCTACACGCACACAAGCTTGCCGCCCCACGGTGAATTGGGAACAGCCGTTTGGATGTCGTTCCAGATGCCGTAATGACATTCAATAGGTGTGGAGGGAGCACACTCTGGGCAAGGATACGATGGCGGCTGCAGGCACTGATAGAGCCAGGAGCTTTAAAGTGTTACCCCAAAAGAAGGGGTAACTGTGCTGTGCTGCAGTGTAGCCAGTAAGAGGCCCTCTGGTGACATTGTAAGCTCCCCCTGCCCCAAATCAGGCCATCTCCAAAACGGAGAGAAGGGTCGGCCACCTGAATCCACACACACAATAAACTCAGCTTTGCTCTGCAAGGAGAGGTGACACATCCTTCACTGCTTTTGTGTGACGGGGCAGTGGAATCCCCGACGGCCCATCCTTCGTGGCGTTTGGCTTGCCCTGCATGGATCGATCAACTCCTCTACTTCAGTGTAAAACAAATCCCCCAATGATGCTTTTATAGTAAGGAAATCCACTTGGGCTATACACGCACCCAGCGTCTGAGTGGCAGGGAAGTCCTTTGATCATTTTGGGGTGCACTTTAAGCCCCTCTGATTTTTTGTGGGAGAGACGTACAAATGTTAGATTTCTCTCTTAATTAGGATGCCTGAAAACACGTTCTCATGTAGATGTACCCTCAGTATTATTATTATTATTATTATTATTATTATTATTATTATTATTATTATTTATTATTATTATTATTATTTATTTATTTATATAGCACCATCAATGTACATGGTGCTGTACAGATTATACACAGTAAATAGCAAGACCCTGCCACATAGGCTTACAATCTAATAAAGTTGCAGTAAACAATAAGGAGGGAAAGAGAATGCAAACAGGCACAGGGAAGTGTAAACAGGCACCGGGTAGGGTGAAGCTAACAGTATAGAGTCAGAACAAACTCAATATTTAAAAGCTATAGGGAAAAGAAAAGTTTTTAGCTGAGTTTTAAAAGCTGTGATTGAGTTGGTAGTTCTCAAGTGTTCTGGAAGAGCGTTCCAGGCGTAAGGGGCAGCAGAAGAAAAAGGACGAAGCCGAGTAAGGGAAGTGGAGGTCCTTGGGCAGGCGAGAAGCATGGCATCAGAGGAGCGGAGAGCACGAGCGGGGCAATAGTGTGAGATGAGAGAGGAGAGATAGGCAGGAGCTAGACCGTGAAAAGCTTTGAAGGTCAACAGGAGAAGTTTATAGTGGATTCTGGAGTGAATTGGGAGCCAATGAAGAGATTTCAGAAGTGGAGTGACATGGTCAGAGCGGCGGGCCAAGAAGATGATCTTAGCGGCAGAGTGGTGGACAGAGACCAGCGGACTGATGTGAGACGAGGGAAGGCCAGAGAGAAGAAGGTTGCAGTAGTCCAACCGAGAGATAACCAGTGCGTGAACGAGAGTCTTGGCAGAAGAGACAGACAAAAATGGTCGAATCCTGGCAATATTATACAGGAAGAAACGACAGGATTTAGCTACTGCCTCGATAATCTTCTTAATAAGAGGGTTAACTTCAACTATCAGAATAACAGCAAATAGGAACATGGGAAGCTGCCTTGTTTATTTGTTTGTTCATTTATTACATTTTTATACTGCCCATCAGCCGAAGCTCTCTGAGCAGTGCACAATGAAAAACCATAAAACTAGTATAGATAAATTTTAAAACATTAGAAGCTTAAAAAGGTAATATAAAAACCAGCTAAGTTAAAAACCAGGAAATGCCTGTGTAAAAAGTTATGCTATACTGAGTCGGACCGTCAGTCCATCCAGTCCGGTATTGTTGACACTGACTGGCAGCAGCTCTCCAGGGCTTCAGGCAGGATTCCTGCAGAAGCCGGGGATCAAACCTGAGACCTTCTGCATGCAAAGCATGTGCTCTATCACACTGAGCTATGGCCTCAACCTGAATCTACTTTTACCACCATTGAGATTGATGACACGTTTCAATTTCCCTCCACACTTAAATGGAAGATATTCCTTCTTGACCTGCTTCCTTTGTTTTGGTCTGTCATTAAAATAAATGACCATTTCCCAAATTCCTGATAGGTAACGCACACTTTCTTTTCTGAATTAAAATTTAAAACATCACTCTACACCTGGACACGTTTTCCTTCGAGAGCGTGTAAGAGTAAGAATCACTTGCCCTCGGAGAGGAGCCCACCTTGCTGCGGTTCTCTGCGAGTCTGTGCTCTGGGCATGCCTCTTGATTGGAAGGAGGCAAGCCGAGAGCAGAAACTCATCCAGAGATAGAAGAGGAAGCAGGTAATGGTTCCCTCTCTGTATCTAAAGTGATTGAATGATCTAATCACACCCCGCACAAAGAGAGGATGATATTCCCAGCAGAGGCACCTTAGAAGGAATCAAGGGCAGAGTAGAGAATCACAGAGAGATACAACAGATTGGTAATTCACCATGTGCAGTGACTGAATCATCTAATCACACCCGGTGGAGAACTACCTACCACCAGCCGAGTCTGAATCGATGGAAGCAAGGGCACAGCATTGGATCATGCAGAGAGACAGTGGAGAACCTCCTCCAGGGTGGGCCTCATCCAGTGGTGGCACCAGAAAAAAAAATATTAGAAGGGCACAGAAAGGAAATACGCCTTTCAGGCCAGGGTGGACAGGGACAAGTTGGGCCCACATGTTAGATTTCTAAAAGAGAAATTACACAGTGTTTCACATCAACACTCTCATCTGGAACTCATTTTATCTGAAGTAACTCATATTGATATTCATGGAGAAAACTTTCAAGGACGCATGCCTGGTCCGAATCTTTGCTTTAATTTTCAGTTTATGAATCAGTTATCATGTGTTTGTGGAAAGTGCCCGTTCTTTAAGTAGCTTCAGGAGCCCGAGATGGGGATTGTCTGTCCATCCTGCACCACTTATGGGCTCATCAGAGTCTTGAATATTATATATTGTTTTCTCATACTACAGTGCATGGGAATTCCTATTTTAAGGTCACCCCCCCCACCAAAAAAAGGCAACCCAGAATCAATAAACAATAACAAATAATGTCACATTACCCCCCCAACTTTTCCTAAACCCAGCATAAAAAATTCTCAGTGATCTAATTGATCCTAATTACCCAAGCCGAAGATTTAAATACAGCCCAGCTTGCCCTGCAGCTTCTACTGAAGGCTTTATGAAAAGGCCATTGTATAAATAAATGATTGGATTTTCTATTCAACTTCTTCAGATCTGACAGCCTTAATTTTGATGCAAAGCAGCCCCTGCCATAGCGCAGGAAAAGTCACCACCGCCTACCTTGGCTTTATTTTAAAGGTGAATTTGATGGTATCTGGTGTTCCACGGTCTTTTTTTTAGTCTTAAATAAAAATTCAAAGCCCATTTTCCCGGGTCACCATCATTAAATCGTCTGTTCATTCTATTTTATTAGTGTTGCTGTAATTAAAGAGAATCTCATATATATATATATATATATATATATATATATATATATATTTAGCAGCACTTATCAAAACCCATCCCTGCAGCCTATCAATTAGGATTACAATAACCCCACTCCCCTGTTGCCTTGGCTATTAGCATTTTGATTGAATGTCTGTTGAAAAGTGACTGGAAACAGAAGATTTGTGCTCGGAAAGTAATGTCACTTTATTCGCTTTCATTGAAGCTTGTCTAGTTGTCTCTGGGCCCAACTCAAAAGAGACAAGACAGTTCCAAAAAGCAGCAATTTTTTCCCCCCGATGGCGGATTATTTATTCTCCCCAACCTTCTCAAGGTGGGTTTACGGTAGGGGCACAAATGCTATTAAGGCACTTGACAGGAGAGGTCTAGCGCTGCTCCCGACTGGAATCAACTCGGAATGAGCTCGAATGAACACTCAGCTGTCATTTCAGAAGGCACAGAGGGGGAAAGCGCTGTTCTCCTTCACCCCCAAATGCTAACCCCAATAGCGACCTTGGGGAAATGACCTTCCAAGAGACTCAATACTGGCTAGTGGCTAACGGTGTGCACAAGATGCCAGGTTCAGGATTTGGGGGACTGTCAGACAGTCCTTAACCTGGAAAAGAGAGCCCATGCCAACCTGAGAATCTTTCGAAAGTCACAGTCTCTATATTTACCTTAGGCGGATGCCATGTTAAGATAATGTTACTGGGAGATGCTACAGGTTACCATTCAACTCCCACCTGAAGGCGTCTAGAAATTAAATCCCTGAGCAGGTGTGTGGCCAAATCTGGTCTCTCAATTAACACACATAGTAAATGTGCATGACTTTTCACATGCAGGGGAAGCTCATTTTGGCAACATATTATGATCCCCGGGACAACACTTCTTTGGGTTTCTCTGGTGTACGTTTAACGTACAGAACGAAAACTCGCTCTTGGCTTTGAAAACCGTGCAGGATGAACTATTGCAGAATGAATGAATACTGTAACATCGTTAATGCAGTGTGCAGGAGTTGCAAGAAAGCCTTCAGCAACGCACGGGGGGGGGGGGGGGGGAGGCAGAACTTGGGAAGTAATCCTTGGGTCTGAGAACCGGGGTGTTACAAGTATGTCCATATTTTCACCTGTGAAATGTTACAGGCTATGTTAGACTGCCTTGGAACTTCTTGGGTGCAGGGTGAGACTGGCAGCACCATTGGGGCAGAGGGGCCCCATGCTGGTCTTCACACACCCTCTGGCCCAGCACATACATGCACGCACACAGGCACGGAAACAACTAGCAGCACATACATGCAGGCACACAGGCATGGAAACAACAACTAGTAGATCCCCGCTATAATCACGCCCTACCAATGGAGGGCTGACCAGTGGCTGAAGAAAGTGATTACACACACAGAGAGGCCCCCATCCCACCCTGCTGAGAGCCAGGGTGGTTAAGGGATGTTGGCGCATTAGATTAGGATGGGGAGACCCAGGTTTAAATTCCAAATCGGCCATGAGGCTCAGTGGTGAGATCTTGGGTCAGTCTCTCTCTGTCTCTCTCAGCCTAACTTACTAGACAGGGCTGTTAAAAGGATAACATTGGGAGCGAGGGAACAATATACAACACCTTGAACTCCCTAGAGGAAAGGTGAGCAATAAGGGTGGGGTATGTGTGTGTGTTGGGGGGGGGTTAGATACAATAGTGAAAATTGAAGAATGGGCAACAGGAAGAGAAATCTCACATATTCTCTCCCCCCCCCACTCCACTTTCAAAAGCAGATGTGCGTTAAGTGCTGTGTCACTTGCCCTTCTTCAAGTCTATGAGCATATTTTCAAGTAGTTCTCCAATTTTACTCTTGTATTCTCAAAAAAGCCTAGCACCATTTAGTTGTTAAAAGGGGTAAAGATCTCAAAATATACTGAAGAGCTACAAAGGGGGGGGGGGGACCCACGGTGATAGTATCAGTGAGTAATGTCTAAAACCCTGGCGAGAGAGAGAGAGAGAGAGAGAGAAAAAGAAAAAAAATGACATGTTTAATTTTAAAAGAAAGGGGAGACGTGCACCAAAACATATAATTAAAAGGAGTACAAGCCTGGTTTTGTGCTTCTTCTGTAGCCCAACCTCACCCCAGGGAGCTCAGGACAACATACACAGCGTTATCCCATTGCATCCTCACCAAAACGCAGTAGATAGTTAGAGATGTTGGAGAAATCCCCAACGTATTCAAATGAGATCAGTTTCCTATGAATCCAACCTGCAGCTTCCGCAGTGGACCAGAGTCGGCGGACCAGTTTTTCTTTTCTTTTGGGGGGGATCTGCGCAAATACACATTACCCAAACACACACACACACACACATTCTCATACAACCTCCCCACAAAATTCTCATACAAAACCATCTGTTTCTGTCAAAGAGCGGACAACGGAACAAATGACACTTGACACGGAGACAGGAAGGTTTAGCAAAATCTGTACATCTCCAGAGGTCGGTTAGGCTGAGCCACTGTGGAAAAGGCATTTCTGCGCTTCCTGTCTGCGTAGAGAAACTTCAAATACCACCCCCTAGTCTCCTACATCCATGCTGACAACACGAGCTGGAGGCAGGCAATAATTTCCTGATTGTGGTGTGTGTATTCATCCCACCTTCCCCTCTGGCAAAGAGGCTTTGAGCAGGTTGTATCATTTCAAAAACATGCAAAAACTGTTTCGCCCAGGGAGACAAACTAAATTAGGTGAGAGAGGGGTGTGGGGTGTGTGTGTGGGGGTGTGTGAGTGTACACCCCCAGGCCATAGGAAGCTGCCTTGTACCAAGTCAGATCACTGGCCCATCTAGATCAGGATCTTCAGGGGGGTCTTCTACAGCCCTACATAAAAATATCAACACAATCCAGTAGTGTTGAGAACCAGTGGAGGCTGGTGGCTCCAAAGTTAGTGGGGCAATGAATCTGCTACAGGTTTCAGCCAAAAATCTAAAGCAGCTCTCCAATGTGCTTCAGACCTTGGAGAGGTGTTCTGACTGGTTCTGATTGGAACTCGGAGCTGATTTATAGCCCCACTGACCTCAGATCCACCAGCCTCCACTGCTAAGACCCATGATATAATATGCACAAAGAAACAGATGTACAAAGAAACCTGCGTCATGCCAAATCAGACCGTCAGTCTATGTAGTCCAGAACTGTGTCCTGTGACTGGCAGCTAAACTCTGGGGTTTTAGGCATGCTTTTCCCCCCAGCCTCACTGGGAATCGCCAAGCTATGAACCCAAGACCTCCAGCATGCAAACCGTGCGCTCTCCCAATGAGTTACAGCCCTTCTCCAAAAAGAGGCAAACCTCTTTTGACTCCTAAAGACTTCAATCTCCGACTTACTTTTAAGAATATGCAGAAAATTAACTCTAAACTCCTGAGATGAACAAGAGATTCTGATGTGCTTTGATGCGATTGATCCCCTTTCAGGACAAGCGGAGGCAGAAGATGCAGCAGGTGGAGGGCGAAAAATAATATTTTTGTCTGCGAGTAGGAAGAGTAGAAGAGAGAGAGGTGAAGTTGATTTTATTTTTTATTTTGTAATGGAGAATAACGAAGAGAAGTAAGATAACAACAGGGGTGAAGAAAACGGTCCTGAATCCTCAGCAAATACTCAAAAAACAATTCTCAAAGGAGCAGAAGTTCCCCACGTGGCAACCGCTATGGTGGTCGAAAGAGAACTGAAGAAAAGGGCCTGTGGACATGTGCAGTAAGACGGTGGGGGAGGGTTCCCACCAAAAATGTTCCCCAGGTCTAGAAGTTTCCCAAACTGAGGCTCCATGCAGGTGCAGAGCCCCATACACGAGATGCACAGAGACCACGAAGAAGAGCCAAGAAATACGGAGGAGGGAAATGGTCTCTTCGCCCTCCGCTGCCTGTCCGGCACACCAAGAAAGTGTGCGTTTTTCTTTATACTCCTATCTCCTTTGCACCTCCATCCATTTTTCTCTTGTACTTTGGTTCCAGCAATGAACTGAGGAAGACCTGGTGGACGCGACGATCCAAACTGCTCTCAGCATTGCTAAGTCTCTCCACCCCGTTCGCTAAAGTATTAATTCTCTAAGATCTCTCTTTTTCTCTCTGTCCTGCCCTCTTTCACCTCCCGCTAACTTCTCCCATGGCAGACAGCCAAGAGTTTATAACGGTATCAGGTAGCATTTTCTTTCCTTTTTTTAATAATGCATTTATCAAAGATTTAAGGTGAAAGATAAGAAGAGCTTACTAAATCATCGTAGAGGGAAACACGACATAAGTGCATAGTATTTTACAAATCAAAACAGCTATCAAAAATGAGACAGTAGGAATATAAAACATAAACCGAGCCCAGAAAGGAAAGGGGGTGGGAGGTGGGTGGCAGATCTGGATTACGCAGAGAAGCAACTGGGATTTCTTTTGTCATGAGTCCTTCGAGCTCACAAAGACGCAAGTGCCTGATTCAACATTTAAAAGTTGGATAGGAAATTCGGCGCGGTAGTAAAGCAGAAGGAAACTGGGGTCTACGGAGTGTGAAAAAGCTGTAAAGACGGATCTCTTCCAGCAGGCCTACGCAGTCGAATTTTGAAATGCCTTAAAAGGTTTGGAGATGGCCGGGGAAGGCAACAGCAAACCACCCCGCTATAAGGCCTGCCAAGAAAACGTCAACGAAAGCTGGCGTCCCTCCAAGAGTCAGTAATGACTCCGTGCTTGCACGAGAGGTTCCTTTCCTTTTCCTTTATGATTTTAATCAGTTTTATATATTTTATATTTTTGTATTCAGTGCTGTTCTCCACCTTGACCCAGAGTGAGAGGTGGGTACGAAATAATAATAATAATAATAATAATAATAATAATAATAATAATAATAAGGCAGTCACCATCCAAACGAAAAAACAAGGGTCTGCTGGGATCCCTCCAGTGGCAACAGGCCCCGAGAAAAGAAAGCCACGTTCTGCCAGGTCACTGGCCGCACTTGAAGCCAGTCAATTCTCAGTCTCTTTGGGACAGGATGAGAACAGGAGGGAAAACATGTGGCCGCCCATGTCCCCAACACAATCTTGTACTCTGGGCCTTGCCCTTACCTGCTTGAGACTTGGAGCACGTAACAGGTACAATCTGATGCGAGTGAAGCGTAGAGGTGGGATGAATTCCCCCAGTTGGGCTTGGAATTGGGCCCAGAAAACTAAAGTACCCCCCTAACTAAAAAAAAAATAGTAATAATAACTTGGTTTATTGAAAGGGGACTTTGGCAGATTCCATTTTCTCCAGATGGAGAGCGTACAAACACAATGGAAGTCTGCTTTCTTCTCTCACATTTAAATCCCCATTTTCTTTCAGGGAGTTCAGGGCCCCATACACTTCCATCGTAAAATTCCTGTGAGATAGGCCAAGCTTACCCTAATGCAGCCTTCCTAGACTTGGTGCCCTTCAGATGTGTTGGACTACAACTTCCATAAACCCCCACCCATCACTCAAAATCCAAGAGTGGAAATCCAACACGTTAATCCATGACCTCTGGAGAGGGTTTTTTGAAAAAAATGATTTCGCCTTCATACTGTAGAAACACCCCCGGTGGGTCGCCATATTGCCCGATATTGGTGCACGTCTACTTCATTCACGTTTCTATACGTTCAAACAACTGCTTGGTTTGGATATTGAGTTAATGGTACTCTGCATAAAACAAACCCAATGTATTTCAGAGTCTTTGAAAGATTCCAGAACCATATCATCTATCCAGTGACTAAAAAAACAACCCTGCTGCTTTAAGATCAGAGTTAAAGTTTAACGCTGCTTGGTTGAAGCTCCGCAAAGCGAAGAAATCGGAAGCCAGGCCTGATGCCTTCACAGACGTGGCCCACGATCAGTAACGGCGCCTTGCAATGTGACAAACTGGGCTTGTTGACAGCTCCCCGTCTCCATGCACCCACACTTCCCCTTGGTCTTTCAGACCCATATCCAGATGGGGAGGATGGAGTACCTGGGGCGAGCTAAGGTGCCCCACGTTGCCCCAGTCCCACACTGCCTTATGAAGCATCTGAGCCTCACTCCTCCTGTGAGGTGCCTGTCTCCTCCACAGTCTTCTCTAGCTGGTGCTTTTTATTCACTCGCCCTTGCCGCTCTCTTTCCTCTCTCAGAGCTTCCACTCTCCCTCCGAAACCCCTCACATAATACCTCCTAGGCGTCTCTTGCAGCAGCTCCTCCTGCCAAAAAGAGTTGCGCCCCATGCGTCCTGCGGTGTGTATGCGTACTAAAATTCCCCTAGCCTCCCACACTAGGGTCCTGACCCATGAAGGAAGGTCACATCCCATAGCTAAAGGAACAGGTATTGTGAGGTCACATGTCATAACTAACAGAGCAAGGGGATTGCACGGGGAGTTTCCTCGGCAACATAGAATCCCTCTGAAAACATTGGAGTCCTGGCACCATTCTCGCTTCAAAATGAAACTGCAAGCATGGCATAACTTTGCCAACAATTGCTGCTATAGGCTTTAATAGGGCAGGAACCCCTTAGTAACTTACTTCTTAACCGCTACACAGAATGTCACCAAAGCAATGAAGGATTGCCAGCACTGTCCTAGGGTCCATGTCCCAATCATTTGAAGTTGGGATTCGCAACCATCACCCACAGCTCTCTAGTCCTCTCTCTCTCTCTCTGATCTGTCCTTAAGGGCAAACCTTATCATAGAATCATAGAATTGTAGAGTTGGAAGGGACCACAAGGATTGAGCAGGGGGTTGGACTCGATGGCCTTGTAGGCTCCTTCCAACTCTGCTATTCTATGATTCTATGATCATTTAGTCCAACCCTCTGCAATGTGCAGGAAAGAATCAATTAAACCTGCCATGAGAGGTGGCTGTCCAGACTCTACTTAAAAACCTCCAGAGATGGAGAACCCACAACCTCTGTAGGTAGACTGTTCCACTGTTGTACAGATCTTACCGTCAGGATGTTCCCCCTTATATTTAATCGGAATCTCGGTAGCTGTAACTTATCCCCATTATTTCAGGTCCTAATTTCTGTGGCCGTGGAAAATAGTTCTTGACCATCTTCCCTGTGGCAGCCTTTTATGTAACTGAACACTGCTAACATGTCTCCCCTCAGTCTACTTTTCTCCAGACTGAAGATCCCAAGTTCCTTCAACATGTCCTCATAGGGCAGCCTTTCTCAACCTGGGGCGCTCCAGATGTGTTGGACTACAACTCCCAGAATGCCCCAGCTGGCTGGGGCATTCTGGGAGATGCAGTCCAACACATCTGGAGTGCCCCAGGTTGAGAACCACTGTCATAGGGCATATACTCAAACACAACCACCACAGCACTGTGCTGTTTTCACCACTGGTCTGCACTACAGCAACTGCCTCAGCTGACTCCATCTTGGCTGTCTGCCTGAAGGATGGGGAGAAACACAGAGTAGGGGGGAGGAGGGATGGGCAAAGTGGGCAAAAAGGCGGGTAACCACAGCAGGTGATGGATGGCAAGCTGTCCATTAACAAAGCTGGTATAAATATGTTATGAATATAAATTGTATGCACATGCATTTGTGCATACAACTTTTGTGTCACATTAGGGGTCTTCACCTCAACATCTCCACACTTTCAACGACCATGTGGAGGGGTTTGTGGGGCTGCACGGGTTGGCACTGCCCACTGCCAGACCCACACGCCGCCCACCCCCATTCCCTTGATGAATGTCCATAAGATGTTCATGAGAAGGCAATCAATGGCTACTAGTCCTGATGGTTACGTGCTACCTCCAGTATCAGAGGCAGTAAGCCTGAGTGCACCAGTTGCTGGGGAACAAGGGTAGGAGGGTACTGTCGCACCAGGTCCTGCTTTGTGGGTCCCTGGTCAACAGCAGTTTGGCTACTGCGTGAACAGAGTGCTGGACTAGATGGACCCTTGGTCTGATCCAGCAGGGCTCTTCTGATGTTCTTAAGGAGTTCTCCAAACAGACACGCAGAAAGTTGCTACAATTGAGGAGGCACCAGAATAGGGCAGGGTCCCTCCATGAGTGCAGGAATCCTCTGATTGTACAGATGCATAGATCAAGAACTCCTTCTCACAAATGTATGTTTTGGAAGCTCATCAGGGGAGGGTGTGTGTGATTCTGGTAATGGGCAGACCTAGCGCAAGCAGGGCATTCATTGCAGGCATGGAGGTCTCCGTGTAAACACCCCTATTGAGGGAGCAATGCACAAAGAGGCAGGGGATAACCACATAAATCAGCAACACCTGAATCTACCATCTTACGCTCTGGCACAAAAGGCCAAAACAGTTTATACTGCAGTAAAACAAAGGAACCGAACTGTTCGATTTATCACTGGTAAGACATTTGAGCGTAACAATCTGGAAAAGGTTTGGTGAGCTACAAGGACAATACTGGAGTTCCCACAGCCTAGAGAAAAGGAGATTAAAGGGGATATGTTGATTGTTTTCAAGTACTTCCTTGTATGTCAAAAGGAGAACAGCTGCGAATACCATTCAGTGAGAACAGGGTAACAGCAGTGGCTGATTCAGAATGTGGCTTGGGGGGGGGGGGGACTTTATCCAGCAGCCCAGTTCAGCACCAAAACAGGCTGAACTGCAGAACCTTTTTCCATGGAGGCGAGAACTGAGAAGAGCGGAGGATTCACACATATTGCCAGCACAGCAAAAGCAGGGAGTTGCCAAAGGCTTCCAGTTTGGTCCACAGCATCCCAAGGATACACAGGGGCTCCTCTAATAACCCATCCCCACACTTTCTCCCAAGATGAAACACCGCTTCCTCCTGAAGTGTGAAAAGCCACAGCGGTGGTATCACAACTTTCCCCTTTCGGACTTCAGCTGCTTCCTCCTATCTGGACATCTCAAGCAGGACACTGGCAAATGGCTGGCACCCAAAACAGGGATGCAGCCCTCTTCCGTATGTTGCTTGACTACATCTCCCATAATCTCTTCCCATTGCCCATGCTGGCTGGGGCTGATGGGGCCTGGAGTCCATGAACACCTGGAGGGCCACATATTTCCTTTGGGCAGAAGAAGAGTTCTGCCCAGGTCTCTGTCACACTGGAGGGGTGAGGTAAAACAGCCCCTCACCTCCGCTTCAAATTGCATGGGGGTGAGTTATCACCATGGATGGAGGCCAAGGTGGCCGACCCTCCCACGTTTGCTCAGATCAAAGCATATCGTCTATTGGGGGGGGGGAGAATAGTTGATCATTGGGGCCATACGATTTTGTGGGTGAAGTGTTGTTTGATACGGCACGATTCCGTCGGTTGACACAAAATTAAGGTAAATGAAAAAAATAACGTGGAGTACCAGAAAACCTGTTTGCCAAGCCTACAGCATTATGGGAACTCTGGCAAAAACAGGGGATAATCCTGCTTTAGGGATAGGATGTCCAGGATCCAATCATCCATTCAATTCTGCCCTATTGCAATTGTGCAAGGTCATGTGTGCCCATCATATATATCAAGCAACTTTTTGTACATGCGTGGTTGTATGTTGGTAGATATGTAGTTTGCTCAAACAATTACCTGCAATTGTTGGCTACATTTAGACTCATCTGCTGGGGAAAGCATCTGTTGCTAATACCACTATTTTATTATTTATCAAATCCATTTCTTCATAGAATGACTAATTTCAGTCCCACAGCTGCTCTCATCATCTCTGTGCAGCTGCTACTTACCCAGCACAGCCAAACCAGTTTCACATTTCTGTCTCTATCTGTCTGTCTCTTTCCTGGCCCAGAACAGCACTGTTTTAAAAGGACCGATCGCATTGCTCCAGTGCTGTAGGCCCAACGGTTGAAGACGGGGAATAAGGAGCTACTGAAACGCTAAACCCTTATGCACAGTTGCCTCATTTACTTCTGCGGAAACATGATTTACAATTGTGCTGTTTAAAATGTCCGTCCGTTATTTTAAAGGACACAGTAATTTCACATTGGTCAAAATTGGGATGCTTCTGTATTTTCCCACCAAGTTTTGGTGGAACTCTTATTATTTATTTACTTATTTATGTAAAGAAAAAAGAAAAAAAAGAATCAGTAGTGAAAAATGAGAATGGTTCATTTTCAATACAAGTGACTCCCAGCACAGGACATTCTGATTGGTGGGGATCAAGTTATTTGTCATTAAAGCTGGAAGAGAAATCACAAGGCGACCGATCACATTGAAAGTGTCCAAAATCAGTGCTTGATAACAATGGCACAATTCACTAGGTACTTGGCAATCATGACAGAAAACAAGGGCAGCCAAACTAGAAAATAATGGAACTGCAGTGTGAATGTGGGCTCCTTTCTGAGAAGACTGTCCTGGGTGCCCATACCGAATGGGCCCTTTCTCTAATGCAGGGGTGGGCAACTGTGGCTTTCCAGATATTTTGGCCTACAACTCCCATCATGCCTTTCCACTGGCTACGCTGGCTAGGGCAGATGGGAGTTGTAGGCCAAAGCATCTGGAGGGCTGCAAGTTCCCCAACCCTGTGTCTAGAGGTTACCCACCTTACTTCATTTGGCAGAGGCTCGTGGAACAAGTCCTCTGCAGAAACACCTAAGGTTTGGATAGGAACATAAGGGAGAAGGTGGTCTTTAATGTACCCTCGCCCGAGCCACTTAGAGCTTTATTGGTTAGAACCAGCACTTTAAACTGGGCCTGGAAATGGAACGGGCGTCATGTGTCCTAGTTAAAGAGGACAGTCTTCTATTTGAAGGTATTCTTTATTTGAAGGACTGTCTGGTCCAAGTCTGCTTAAACATAAAGAACTATGGGAAGGCCCTCATTATTTATTTATTTCATTTTTATACTGCCCATCAGCTGAAGCTCTCTGGGCAGTGCACAATCAAAAACCAAGTATAGATAAATTTAAAAACATTATGAGTTTAAAAAAGCAATATAAAAACTAGCTAAATTTAAAAACAAACAAACAGGGAAAGCCTGTGTAAAAAGTTACGTTTTCAGAAGGAATTCAAAAAATGTTACGTTTTCCTCCTCCCAAACTGCACGAGGTAGCTATGTGCTACCTCCAGTATCAGAGGCACTAAGTCTATGTACACCAGTTGCTGGGGAACATGGGCAGGAGGGTGCTGTTGCGAGTGACGACCATTATAAACAACGGCACAATCTGATGCATGGAAAAGGCACAGCCTCTTTTTTACTTACACTTTTAAAAAAGAATTATTTTATTTTATTTTATTTTATTTATTTATTTATTGCACTTATATACTGCTCCCATAGCCAGGGCTCTCTGGGCGGTTTACAAAAATTCTAAAATTAAGATAAAAACAAGAATACAAAATTCAAAATTCTAAAACACAGAACATGCACACATAAAGCATTAAAAACTGTTAAAAAAACTAAACATGTGGGTGATTAAGATGAGCCACAACCTGTGGTGGGAATTGGGCTGCGTGACATTACCCCCTGCATGGATTAACATTGACACAGTTATTGATACCTTCCAGATGTTTTCAAATGCGACGCCCATCAGTTTTAAAAGGAAAAGGCGTTCTTCCGTCTTTCTTGCAATTTAACCTTGAAAGTATGCAACAGGGGAGACTTCACTGTACTATCGGAATAAAATCGGAAGCGGTGCCCCTGAACAACAAAGGATTTGCAAGAAACGATGGACGGGGGTTGGGGGGTTGGGGGGGCTTGCAGGCGCACACGTTTTGCAGAATTTGATCCTGCATAGGTGGCGGACAGCATAATAAAGCATAACCGCCCAGAGAGCTTCTGCTATTGGGCAGCAGAGTCATGTGATAAAATAAATAAATAAATATTATACAAAAGCTTCTAAAGAGCGTCGAAATGAGACACTTATACCTGATTAACTTCCAGAGAGGTAGCTAATGCCACTTATGTTTGTTTAAAGAGGTAGTGATAGTTGGAGCAAGGACTGTGCCCTTCCTTTTGTTACAGAGGATTGGTTTCCATTTTCAAAATCCTTCAGTTATTAGAAGCTGCTTTAAAGGAAGGGGGGGGAATGTGTCGCCCTCCGGAAAAAAGTAGCCAGATGTTCTTGCTGCATATATCTATATATATTGCGCACACGTGCACACACACTGTACCAGCAGAATCTGGAATTTATGTCAGTACATATTAATCAACCCAATTAGAAGGGGGGAAATGTATTTCAAATAACACAACAATAATAATTATGGCAAATATAAAGTTGACATGAGGCTGGGATGAGAACAACCAACCTGCAGTTCGTATTTCATATCGTGCTCACTGGGGAGGGATTCCTCCTCAGCCCGCTCCCACCTCCAAAGTGAAGAGATGGGCAAATGTCCATCACGCACAACTTAGATTCTCTAATACTTATGGGAAAGTAGAATCATAGAATAGCAGAGTTGGAAGGGGCCTACAAGGCCATCGAGTCCAACCCCCTGCTCAATGCAGGAATCCACCCTAAAGCATCCCTGACAGATTTTTATTTCATGTTGGTAAACTGCAGAGGGGAAAAAATGGTGTATCCCTTTAAAATAAAGACATGTATGAATCTCTGAGGTCACAATCAGGCTTACACAACAATGCTCTGAATTCCAGCTGAATTGCCAGTTGCTCCTTTTCATTTCAAAATGCTCTTGGGTCAGTTGGGGAGTAGAGTGGACTACAGAGATCATTGCTATTCAAGGACCTGGGCAACACCAGGTAGGTTCATAGAATAGCAGAGTTGGAAGGGGGCTATAAGGCCATCGAGTCCAACCCTTTGCTCAATGCAGGAATCTACCCTAAAGCATACCTGACAGATGGTTGTCCAGCTAGCTGCCTCTTGAAGGCCTCTATGATGGGAGAGCCCATGACCTCCCTAGGTCATTCGTACTGCTCTAACAGTCTGGAAGTTTTTCCTGATGTCCAGCTGGAATCTGGCTTCCTGTCACTTGAGCCCCTTATTCCAGTTAAAGGAAGCCAGATTCCTGCTGGACATCAGGAAAAACTTCCTGACTGTTAGAGCAGTACGACAATGGAATCAGTTACCTAGGGAGGTGGTGGGCTCTCCCACATTAGAGGCCTTCAAGAGGCAGTTGGACAACCATCTATCAGGGATGCTTTAGAGTGGATTCCTGCATTGAGCAGGGGGTTGGACTCGATGGCCTTGTAGGCCCCTTCCAACTCTGCTGTTCTATGATTCTACTTTCCCCCAAGTATTAGAGAGTCTAAGTTGTACGTGATGGACGTTTGCCCATCTCTTCACTTTGGAGGTGGCAGCGGGCTGAGGAGGAATCCCTCCCCAGTGAGTACGATATGAAATACGAACTGCAGGTTCGTAGTTCAAAGAGGTCTTCACCTACAAAGAAGCTGATGAAGGTGGACAGAGTGAAAGCATTTTGGTGTCCCAAGCAGGTGACCCTGCGGTGCTAAAATGACGGTAACCAACCAAGGAAGGGGAGGCTCTTCTCTGTGTCTCAATTATGGCTGAGGGCACCTTGAGACCGTACCCAAACTGTGGAATTCTCTTCCTCAGGAGGGACGTTTGGACCCCTTTCTGCCTGTCGTTTGCAGACTGGTAAAGGGTTGCTGTTATTATTACTTTTTTAAAAAAAAATATATCAGACAAGCTTTTAATTTGACTGGCATGTTTTTAATGGCAGATCCGGATATTTTAGTTGTTTAATATGCTGCTCTTGTATATTTTACTGTAGTTTCCAGGACAGATTGTTATTTTCTTTTCTTTTAAAAAATACTAATAATATGTAAGCCTCCCTGAGTGCTATGGAAGGGGAGTTATTATTATTATTATTTATTATAATTTATTTATATAGCACCATCAATGTACATTTACCTTTACTGTGCAAGGGCAAAATATGCATTTTCTAAAAAAATACTGTAGATGCCTTAATAGTCCACCTGGCCATTAAATGCTGCTTAAGGAAGGCCACCTGCCATAAAAGTGGTCCAGGAAGAGATAGCCCTGTCATTCGTAAGGGAGGATTCCATTCATCCCACTGCAGAATGAAAAAATTGTAGGCAGACACTCCATCCTGCTCTTTAGGGCACTGGTTTTCAACTGGTGTGTCAGAACCCACAACATGGTCACACCAGCATCCCTACCATGTTTGGGTCTATGATTAAAAGAAGAAAAGAAAAGAAAACAAAGGGAGGCGGAAAGAGAGGAGGAGAAAAACCAGACGTATTTGGTCAAAATTAAAAGTGGGTCCCACAATTGCTGAAGATTACTACTTTAGGACCAGCTATAAAGAAGAACTGTCAGAGACGTCCTACCATCTCATAGACTATACTGCTACAGGCAGAGGGTCACATTTTTAAAATACCCCTCTGCATTGAAAAAACACACACGTCCAGATTCCCTGCAAATAGAAAACAAGCTCAGCAGGCAACACACAGGGATGGAATCTTCCTCCCTGATGTGTGGGTTTGATGTGTGAGATTGAGGGGAGAGACATGATAGCGCTCTTCAAATACTTAAAAGCTTGTCACACAGAGGAGGGCCAGGATCTCTTCTCGATCCTCCCAGAGTGCAGGACACGGAATAACGGGCTCAAGTTACAGGAAGCCAGATTCTGGATGGACATCAGAAAAAACGTCCTGACTGTTAGAGCAGTACGACAATGGAACCACTTCCCTAGGGAGGTTGTGGGCTCTCCCACACTAGAGGCCTTCAAGAGGCAGCTGGACAACCATCTGTCAGGGATGCTTTAGGGTGGATTCCTGCATTGAGTAGGGGGTTGGACTTGATGGCCTTCTAGGCTCCTTCCAACTCTGCTATTCTATGATTCTATGCATGAAGCCTATCATGTGGATAAGGATTCACAAATGTTATTCCCCTCCTTCCTCCTGGTAGTCTGAGGTGATACAGTCCATTCTACCACCTCAGGACTCTTCCATCTCAGTCCTCTACTTATGTAGGCAAGGCCTGGTGTTGGCCTAGCGCACCCTCAGGCAGTTGCTGGGCCAACCAGCACCTGGGCAGGGACCACCGTTGTGCTGACGCTTGGCCTGCACCCACTGCACTGGATAGCTGGGACTAAGCCGCCGATGAAGCGTCACTCTGGGGCATTGTCAGAAATTAAAACAGTGGCCTCAGAGGGCCTACCTGGGTCTCTTTATGATTCACAGCCAAAAGGGTGAAGTAAATTTTAAAATAAAGCGAGGAAACCAAAAATTATCACCCCGTTACCAAACATTATTCTCCTTCACTCTTTCAGACCCTTCCCTTATCTCACTCCTTTTGAGTGCCAAAGTCAACAAAATAAGCACAAGGTCGCAACCATCTTCTCCACGGACTTGGTGAGGCTTGTGGGATTAATCCATTCCTTTGGGCCCTGCCACACTGTCCTTCAATCCTGACTATTCTGAGTTAAACGTGACCAGCATTAGCCACACTAATGAAAGTGGCTAACATGGCTCATACTCCAAGCAACAATTTGCTCATTTCTCCCCCCACCCCCCACCCCGGCCTCCTCCTGCTTTCATCTTTTTGCGGATGCAGGAGCCACTTGCATCTCTGCATATACAGGAGGGGGAAGATATTACATGAAGCAGTTAACACTCAAATCTCACCCATAGTCAGATGGGGTGTAACAGAATCCATTTTCGTGGAAGGGGCTGAGCACGGGTGAGATCCATTATGCTTTCACAGGGATGCAAAGGTGTGAGGGACGAGTAGCCTCTCCAATACTCAGGAAAAAGCAAACAATACAAATTGGCTTTCAGCAAAAATGGCGAGAGTCAGGTAAAAATGACCCACTTTTTCAAGGAATGTTTTATTCCAAAACAATGTCGTTGTAAGTATGGTGTTTATCTTGGATCAAGACATCCAAAACAACCAGATGGCATTTTGTTAATATATTCTAGGACGATGCAGCTTGGAATTCTGCACAAAAAAAGCCACAAATGGATCTGGGAACTGTTTTTACCATCTTTATCTTGTTTGTTATTAGAATAGCCCTCCTTGGGAATGGAGAATGACACGCAGCTAACTGGCCAAAGTCTCCTGGGTGAGACCTTGAACAGTTGAGCAAGAATTTAAACCAACCAATCTACCTTTGGTTCTAGGGTGCTTCCAGATAGAGATCTCCTCGCATTAATAAATCACTGCTCTTCTACTATGAGCTGCAAGTGAAATTGCAGTATCCACTCTATGGGCGGATTTTGGCTCAGTTCAGACAACATGTTAGTCAACGGCGGTTTTAGAATTCCATGGTGTTTTTACACTACCGTTGAGAAATGTGTTGTCTGGGGGGTAAACTCCATGCAACGTTGGAGGGCTTTTTTTGGGGGGGGGGGGAATCCATGCAGAATATCCACCCTGTGCAGAGGAGAGTTCCTACACAACTGTTGTGTTGCATGTTGTGTGGCGGGCAAGTTTTCCATTGCATTGACTTTTCCCACTGGCTACAAAGTTCCCCGGCAAGAGTGGTAAAAGGAGTGAATGCCGCTCTAGGAGAGCCGCCGGGATTGTGTGTTTCCCCCCCAGCATTGGCTGATGGGATAACATCGGGAGGACCGGGGAGGGGGGAGAAGAGAGGGCAGAGGAACTGTCAATCAAACCTCATGATGGATTTTACTCAACTCCATGGCAGCCCACAGTCTCACAACGGTGGAGTTACAACATGTTGTGTGGGGAGTACCCCCTAAAAACTCAACCCTTGAGTGAAGTTTTCACACTGTGTTGACTAATGTGTTCTCTGAACTGAGCCATTGTGTTTTTTTCTGAGTACACATGCTACTATCCAGTGCTCTTAAGCCTATGTTCCCATCTTTTTAAAGGAGAGTGGTTTTGAATTGGGTAATCACTTGTGGAACAGTTGACCCCATCATACCTCAGCACACATTCACTTTGTCATTTTTATCACCCTTTATTAAAAACAACAACCATGGCCTGCATTGGGGGTGAGAGAGAGAGAGAAAAAGAAAAGAATTTAATTCATTTTAAAGTTACCTCACCGGCCAAGCACTGGCCTACTACTTTAAGATGATTACCTCACAGACATATATCTTAGGGGGCCCGAGCAACGGCAGGTATATCATCTAGTATTGAATAAAGAGTGAATAAGCTTTGTGCTGAGCTGCTGTTACAGCCCATGTTAAAACTACGCCTCTTTAAAAAAGACAAGAGAGTAGCGTTAAGGGCATCTACACCTGTGAAGATTATGTTACCCTTCTGCCCTTCCCGAAAAGTCAGATTTTCTGTGGTAAGAAAAAGATGGAAGCAGCACAGAGAAAACATAAGAGCATTGCGAACTAATGATGTTATGGTATAGCCCTCCCCTGGCACCCCAATAAAATTGGAGTGAATGAGCTGTGGTGAATATCCAACCAATGTCTCATCTGTAGGGCACCCGCAATTTCTTGTTTCCCCCATGAGGGCTAGAAACTCTCTTTGACAAAAATGAAAGTTTAGAACGTATTTGTTTAAAGCCTGAGGATTCATCCGCCAATTCATCTCTCTGGGGTCTGCCCTGTAAAAGTAGCCGCAAATGCTCAGCCATTCAACCTGGCATGTTTCGGTAAACGTGGCAAATTTAAGCTAGTCTGCAAAAGAGGGTAAGATAGTAAACTTCTGATGGGAGCAGGATCACTCATCTATTTGTGGCTCAAGGATGACGTACCAAACTAAATGGCAGAGTTGGGGAAAGGAAGACATGACTCACAGGCAACCTGACTTAGTGCTCTTGCAAATAAAGCCTTTAGATGCAGCAGGGCTGCTTTTGAATGCAGCTATTTTTAAAGGGGGTGAGCTGGCTGGCCAGGGAGGAATCAACATAAAAAGGTATTAACCCAATTGTTAATTGAGAGCCAAAGTGCTTTTGTGCTCCTTTCAAAAGTAGCCAAATGATGATGACACCGCTCACTCTAGGACTCCGTGCAACTCTATCAAGACAGAAATACACACACGTGTGCACACGTACACACAACATTTCTAAAGCACACATTTGGAAACAGAAATTAGTCAGAATTTAATCCTCAGCCTCCAAAGTTTTCCTTTCACATCATCAGTGGCTCGAGTTATGGGAGCGAGGACTGGCCTTCTTTCAATTCCGTGCTTACTGTATCCCAAATTTATTTTTGGAACATGCAGCAACATCAAGAAAGGTTAAAAAAAAAAAAACCTCTATGTGCCTTTTATAGCATGAATATTGACTGGGAACAAAAGGCTCACTTGTCACAGGCGTATCCCTAAGAGAGAGGGGAGGGGGAGAATGAGTCTTCCTATGTTACATCTGCCACGTGGAAGCCACCGAAAACCCTTCAGTATGGCTGTTATAACATGGATAATCATAATAACAGCACCAGTTCCCCACTGGGGATGTGTGTGTAAGGACAGAGGTGGAAGCAGTTCACACAATAGTGGCAATCTGCGTGGAAAATAGCTTCTGCATGTTATAGCCACTACGTGAATGTAGAACAACTATTAGGTGAATTCACAGCTGGCTACAGAATCGGACTCAAAGTGTACTTATCAGTGGAACCTTCTCAAACTGAAGAGAGGCAACGAGTGGGGTACCGCAGGGCTCAGTCCTGGGCCCAGTGCTCTTCAGCATTTTTATTAATAATTTGGACGAGGAGGTGCAGGGAACGCTGATCAAATTTGCAGATGACACAAAATTGGGTGGGATAGCTAATAACCTGGAAGACAGAAACAAACTTCAAAGTGATCTTGATAGGCTGGAGTGCTGGGCTGAAAACAACAGAGTGGAATTTAATAGGGATAAATGCCAAGTTCTACATCTAGGAAATAGAAACCAAAGGCACAGTTATAAGATGGGGGATACTTGGCTCAGCAATACTACAAACGAGAAGGATCTTGGAATTGTTGTAGATCACAAGCTGAATATGAGCCAACAGTGCGATATGGCTGCAAGAATGCAATTTGGGGCTGCATTAATAGAAGTATAGCTTCCAAATCGCGTGAGGTACTGGTTCCTCTCTATTCGGCCCTGGTTAGGTCTCATCTAGAGTATTGCACCCAGTTCTGGGCTCCACAATTCAAGAAGGACGCAGACAAGCTGGAGCGTGTTCAGAGGAGGGCAACCAGGATGACCAGGGGTCTGGAAACAAAGCCCTATGATGAGAGATGGAAAGAACTGGACATGTTCTTAAATCTTGTAAGGCCGCCTTGAAGGTGGGATACAAATAAATATAATAATAATAATAATAATAATAATAATAATAATAATAATGTTTAGCCTGGAGAAGAGAAGATTGAGGGGAGACATGATAGCACCCTTCAAATATTTGAAAGGTTGTCACACAGAGGAAGGCCAGGATCTCTTCTTGATCCTCCCAGAGGACACGGAATAACGGGCTCAAGTTACAGGAAGCCAGATTCCGGCTGGACATCAGGAAAAAATTCCTGACTATTGGAACAGTACGACAATGGAACCAGTTACCTAGGGAGGTTGTGGGCTCTCCCACACTAGAGGCCTTCAAGAGGCAGCTGGACAACCATCTGTCAGGGATGCTTTAGGGTGGATTCTTGCATTGAGTAGGGGGTTGGACTCGATGGCCTTATAGGCCCCTTCCAACTCTACTATTTTATGATTCTAAGCTGCTCTCATGAGGAAACATCTCCAAAGGCTTCCATGTGGCCTTTACTTTCACTAAGGATCAGTGGCCAGTGACATCTAATGCAGGGACGTTCCTTGCCGCTTTGTGGTCAACGAAATCAACCAAAGGCTTCTATTCTCCTATGACACCTCCTTTAAAAATAAATTTAAAAAAGGAAGGCAGATTCACTACATCTTCATGCAGAACGTAAATACAAGCCGGCTCTCCCTCTTTACCAAACCCATTAAAAACCACACTCAGAAATGACAATGTAGAACAAATTGTTCAGTATGTTAAAATATTTTATGTAACATTTCCCTCAATGCTAGAGGGGATCTGCCTGTTTTCTCAAGGCTGCCTGCTGATTTATTACACTTGGCATCTTTAATACCATTCGCTGCATTAAATCTGTCTATGTAAATGTTGCATTTTGTTCTTCCCCTCCGTGCGCACTTGGATTTCTACCAATTAATGTTTTGAAACTATCCCACATGACTTGAAAATGCAACCTGATAATATCTCTGCTTTTATAGTTCGGAGATTGTATGAACAGCCATAATGCTCCATGAATTAATTCGTAACAGAGAGGAGGAGGAAGAAGAAACATGTCCCAGTTTAAATCCAGAATGCACCACAGGGTTATTCCACATATTTAAGACCTCCAAAATCTTACTTAGATGTAGGATTCTGAGCACATTTTTTCCTGCTAAACCTCTAAGTATAAAGCAAAGGCTGCCCTATTAATGGAAGTTGTAGATCCTTTGCATCTTAAGTAATGAGTCCATCCTTCAGATTTAAAAACCTGGAAGAGATTACATCAAGGCTGTTTATGGACAGCACTTTTTAGTTAACCAAACCACACAATGACAAGTTGAGGCCTTCACTACCGCTTAAAGACAGGTGTACTCACTCCTCCTTTGCCAAAAACAATTCTAGTGTTTCTGTAACCATTCTCTTTTCCCTGGCTCCCTTCTGGAGATTCAAGCTGTTTGCCCTTTCCCCATTTCTGGAAGTGATTTCCCATTACTGATCCAAAATTAAGAAATACAGTATGACAGACAGTACGCAAAAAGACGGGCAATTATTCTGCACCCCAGGTAGTGATGCACAGCACAGGAGAGTGAGGTCAACTAAGTGGAATCACTAAAGATGTTCACTAATTGTTCAGATTACTCTTTGATAGGTTCACACTGCAGGACTTTTCGGGGAAAGAGGAAAATGCAGAGAAGTGGTTTAAGCAGAATATGGTTTTATTACAACAACTTTAGTATCGAACAAGTGCTTAAATTGAAGCCTACCAGACTCTTTCATGGCTGCCTGTCCAAGTCTAGCTTGGGTGGAGAGAAAGAGTGAGCTGGAGCCCTAAATAAAACCTGGGCCAGAACTGCTCCAGAATTTTATGATGCTAGAACTGCTGAAGCACATGGAGCGAGCTTCTAAACATCGCTCACACTAGTGCAGCCGTCCCCTACCTGGTGCCCTCTAGGTGTTGGATACTGAGGGATGCTGCAGTCCAACACATCTGGAGGGCACCAGATTGGGGGAGGCTGCAGTAGGGTCTCTTTTCTCACTCCATTAAAAAAATAACCTTAAGTGTGCCAACCTGGGATTGCTCTCAGGAAGTGCACGGCAACAACCATCTGTCAGGGATGCTTTAGGGTGGATTCCTGCATTGAGCAGGGGGTTGGACTCGATGGCCTTATAGGCCCCTTCCAACTCTGCTATTCTATGATTCTATGACAAGACTATTTCAGCATAAGGTTTATTTTTTTCTGCATTCTCTATGTCTCTGAATATGCCTGATTTCACATGGCCTGCGTGGCACATGCAAAGAAGTTCTGGCAACCCTATTAAGGCGAGTAGCTCAAAGAAACAGTCAACCCAGTGAGTGGCAGCTGTGAAAAGGGCAAATTCTGTGCCAAGATCTGTTAGGGGAACGATTACAGCATGCCATTCTATAATTCTATGGCACAGCCAAATTTGGGAATACTGTGTACAATTCTGGCCATCCCATCTCAAAAAGGATATTGCAGGGTTGGAAAAGGAGCAGGAAAAGACAATAACATTGATCAGGTGGGTTCTCTTTGAAGAAAGACTCTTTCACCCCCTTAAAAAAAGGGGGGGGGGAAAGGAGGACTCCGGTAACTAGCAAGCAGTCAACTTGCTGTCAATACTTAGAAAGGTTCTAGAACAAATGATTAAGCAGTCAGGTTATTTAAAAAGAACAAAAAGCTAGCATGGGTTTCTCAAGAACAAGTTAAGCAGGACCAACCTTATCACCTTTTTTGATGGAGTTACTAGCCTCTAGATATACTAGTAGTGTCTTGATTTCAACTAAACATTCGCCAAGCTTTCCCCCGTGATATTATTGTTGGCAAATCAGTACAATGTGGGCTAGGTGATGCTTCTGTTCATTGGATTTCTAGCTTTGATGAGCCATACTCAAAGAGTACTTGATAAGCTGCAGAGAAGTGACAAGAAGAGCATTGCGTGGTTCTATCCCGGGCCCAGTGGTGTTCAACGTCTTTATAAATGACTTCGACAAAGGAGTAGAGGGGACACTCATCAAATTTGCAATTGACACCAAACTGGCTGGAGTAGCTAATAACTTAGAAAACAGAAACATGATTCAGGATGATCTTGACAGGATGGAGTATGAAAGCGAAAACGAACCAAAAAAAAAATGTATCAGAGGTAATGTAAAGTTCTGCATACGGAATGGGTTATACCTGGCTTGGCAGCAGGACATGTGAAAAGGATCTATATGTTTTACTAAAACACAAGCTAAACATGAGGCATGCTGCGGCTAAAATGCCTAATACAAGCCTAGGCTGAAGATCATAAGAAAATATGAAGAGCCACGCTGGATCAGACCATGTGCCCACCTCTTTCAGCATTCTGTCCACACAGTGTGGGTAGCCCGTAAGCAGGACATGAGTCGGATACTGGAGGTAGCATATAGTAGCCGTTAAGACTAGTAGCCACTGATAGCCTTCTCCTCCAGGAATTTATCCAACTCTCTCTTAAAACCATCCAAATTGGTGGCCATCACTATATCTTGTGGCAGCAAATTCCATAGTTTAACTATGTACTGTGTGAAGATGTCCTTCCTTTCTCTGTCCTGAATTTCCCATCAGTCAGCTTCATGGGATGACCCCAGATTATGGGAGAGGGTAAAAAATGCCCCCCTATCCACTTTCTGCACACCGTGCACATCTTTGTAGAGCTCTATCGTTTCTCCCCTCACTTGTCTTTTTTTCCTAAGCTAAAACGTCCCAGACATTGTAACCTTTCCTCATAGAGGAGTTTCTCCAGCCCCGAGATCATTTTCCAACTCTTCAGTTCAATTCCCAAGCAAAAGGCCTGGGTCTGATACTGGGCAGGTCACCATTAGCACGAGGAGCGAGAACCACTCCTTGCATGGAACGGATGATGCAAGAATGACTACAGTAAAAGCCAGCCGTGTACGAGGGTAAGTGAAAATGAAGATGGAGCAATCTGTTGAATGGGTGGCAGCAATGATGGCTGCTCTAGGTGACATCAAGAAAAGCAAAGGAAGAGAGAGGGCTCCAAGGCTTTCATGAATCCTTGCTTAATTTCCTCCCTTAATTTTCAATTAAATAACATTAATGAAAAGCACCAGGCTTCTCAACCCTGATGGAAAATGAATTAAATGGTGAATTAGATGGGAGAGAACACGAATCGCCAGCCTCACCCAGCAGCTTGTGCAACTGACAGGTGCTATTCAAACGGGAGAGGAGGCGGTCTTGTGCCGATTCTGAGACTGCCATTTCTGATCTGGAAACTGAACTGTTCCCCACGGATCAACAGATCACAAGCCAACTGGGGTACATATAAGCCCATTGCTGGATGAGAGCATTTGTGATTACAGCCATTAAGCACCACGTACATTAGAAGTTCTCGACTACATCAATACTTCGTAATTAATCGTCAAACAGTGCTTAGAGTGCATGTAAATATGTCATGCGGTATAACCCAAAGCTAAGCTCTATAAACCCAGGTAGGATTTATAGTATATCACATCTGCAGTATGAAGGGACCTCACTCAGCAGCTGGCACATAAGCAGAAGTAATGCCAGCCTCTATTCCCATTTTTATTTTAAATTTACATGTTATGAAGGTATTGCCTTATTTTCATTCTTCCCCTCCACCTTTATTAGACTTTTCATTTCCCAAGTTTCTTTATTAGAGAATTCTAACATCACCCCTGTATTCCCTTCTTTACTAACAATCCGTTCCCTTTTATCCTCTCCTAAGAACATAAGAAGAGCCCTGCTGGACTAGACCAAGGGTCCATCTAGTCCAGTGGTTCCCAAAATGGGCGGTACTGCCCCCTTGAGGGTGGTGCAATTGCATATGGCAGCATTAAGAAGGAAGGGGGCGGCAGGGGAGCACTAAGAGGCAAAGGGGCGGCAAGGGGGCGCTCGAGGTAATCTTTTCTGAGAAGCGCCTCTCCAGAAGGTCTTAAAACCCAGGGATATTTTTATGGGAGAAGGTAGTTTGGTCCCAAGCCATATAGGGGAAGAATCCACACAAGTATTAATACAGTTTAAGAAGAGTCCTTTTAACGGTGAATTGAAATGTTTCAAGAGCACCAAAACGCTAATGAAGAGACATACCCTGCTTGGTGTGCCCTGCCACGCCGGCTGCAAAGCAGAGGCATTTGCTCTCTTTTGCCTCCCTCCCTCGGCAAGCCTGCGGCGGGTGCTTCGGATTTTGAATAAATATTCAATTAATTGTTACTGTTTTGAATTTTATTGTTATTATCTTCCTTAGTGGGTTGTTGAAAACAGCTATTCTGAATAATGATTTTTATAGTGAAGGGTAGGGGGCACTGGGCATGAGTTTGTGGAACAAAGGGGGGGGGGGGGTTACCTGAAAAAGTTTGGGAACCATTAATCTAGTCCAGCATTCTGTTCACACAGTGGCCAACCAGCTGTCAACCAGGGACCCACAAGCAGGAAATAGTGCTACAACATCTCCCCAACCATGTTCTTCAGCAACTGGTGTACACAGGCATGCTGCGTCTTGATACTGCAAGTAGCATATAATCACCACCCCCTTTTAAAGCCATCCAAATTGGTGGCCATCACTACATCTCATGGTAGCGAATTCCATAGTTTAACTATGAGCTACATGCATTGGCTTTTTGAGCTTATCCTCATAACCTCAAGTAGCAGGTCCTCCAATACACCACAGATGCTCACTGAGCCCAAGTGTGGTACCATGGCTAGAGACTAGGGTTGGATTTAGATTGCAGAGAACTGGGTTCAAATTCCCTTTCAGTCATGAAGCTTCCTGGACAGCCCTGGTTAAGCAGGGCCTTTTTCGTGGTGGCCCCCAGACTGTGGAACGATCTCCCTGATGAGGCTCGCCTGGCGCCAACGCTGCTATCTTTCCGGCGCCAGGTTGAGACTTTCCTCTTTGTCCAGGCATATGGTGGCACATCTTAATCACCCACATGTTTAGTTTTTTAATGGTTTTTAATGCTTTATGTGTGTATGTTCTGTGTTTTAGAATTTTAAATTTTGTATACTTGTTTTTATCTCAATTTTAGAATTTCTGTAAACCACCCAGAGAGCCCTGGCTATGGGAGCGGTATATAAGTGTAATAAATAAATAAATAAATAAATAAATAAGTCACAGGCCTAATCTATAATCTACACCAAGCAGGATATAGCACTATGAAAGCGGTATATAAAAGGCAGAAGTTAAACCAAGCAGAATATTGCACTATGAAAGTGGCATATGATATGTGTGAATGGGCCCCAACAGTTGTCAGTGCACTTCAATACTGCTATAAAGCAGTCGTGTGGCTCCTGCCTTTTATATACCGCTTTCATTCTGCTATATCCTGCTTAGTGTAGGTGAGGCCACAGTCTCCTACTTCACTGGGTCATTAGAAAGATAATTAAGGGTAATCCCATGTATCTCACCTCCTTGGAGGAAGGTCAACATGCAAAAATGATAACATGTGCAATGTGATTTTAGAGGCAGAAGGGATGAAGGGTCTTGTAAAGGTGTGTGCAAAACCTGGGTTTTAGAAGCAGAAACTGGAAGGCAGGAACTCAGCCCAAAGGAAAAAGAAAGAAAGAAAGCGGCCATCGCCAAATTAGGCAATAGAACTGCCTCTTCTAAATCCATGTTTTGGGAAACTTCTGCAGGATCACACCCCAACCCCAACCCCCAAAACCCCGGTACATGACTTTGTTTTACTTGAGCCAGACAGCCATAAACAAACAACGGCAGCAATTCTTAATCATCTTCATATAGTGTAGATAAAAACGTCAATTAGAATTTCAGAGGTCGGCTACGGAACTGAATTCCTGGCATCCATACAGAACAATGAAAGGCTATTTTTCTCCCTAGAAAAACATTATCCTGAGCCAGGGCTTAGACAATATCTCACCAACAACATCATTCCTGTCTCCTTCAATAAACAAAGTGATTACACCAATTGGCCATACCTACACAATTACTTTTATTTATCAAGATTTGCTGGAAGCCAAATTCCACGTCTTTCTTTAAAAGCAGAATCTAAAGGAGAGAAGGGTGTGTGATGGTGAAGAAAAAAAGATTGCTCAGGGATCATGTCATTGAGCTCTGTCCCCCCCTCCCGGCAAAAAAATCCCTTTTAAGGTCTTTGAGACATCTCTTTCTCTCTCTCCTGCACACGCACCCCACCCCACCCCGATGAACCATCGAAATCAGGTTTGTCTCAACAAGTTTGCTCCCTGGTTTGCTTAAAGCAAAACTTCCAAGAGTGGGCAGAAGATAGGCAGTATCTAGGGTGACCATATGGAAAGGAGGACAGGGCTCCTGTATCTTTAACAGTTGCATAGAAAAGGAAATTACAGCAGGAGTTATTTGTATATATAGAGAACCTGGTGAAGGTCCCTCTTCATCACAACAGTTAAAGCTGCAGGAGCTATACTAGAGTGACCATTTTAAAAGAGGGCAGGACACCTGTAGCTTTAACTGCTGTGATGAAAAGGAAATTTCACCAGGTTCCCCATATATGCAAATGACACCTGCAGAAATTCCCTTTTCAATACAACTGTTAAAGGTACAGGAGCCCGGTCCTCCTTTCCATATGGTCACCCTAGCAGTATCTAGCCAGAAACAGTGCTTGGGTGGGAGTCAACTAGGAGCACGAGGGCACGGAATGGGCCAAACAGATACTGGATTCTTGGATTGCAGACCAGCATTTCAGGGATTAGACTCAAGCCAGTTTGGAACTTCAGGTGAGCTACTTAAGTGGTGAGCCTTGGATCCCCTAGTTATTCCACCCACTGACTCCTTTTTATGTCCACGATGGCCCTAAGGGCTCCATCTGTCATGTATGCAACCAAGTCCTCTCAACTCTTCTCCAAAAGTACATCCCTTTCCTTTCTTGTCTACATTGGTTCAGAGAAGTTGCTACTGCTACTTACTCACTCATGCCCAAATACCAGAAGCGGACTCCATCAAACTCTTAAGTACCTCCTCACACCAAATGGGCCCTTGCAGCATCAGGGTCTCCACTTCCCTTTGCTCTCTGCTGCTCCTGAGAAGTAAGGAGGAACACCTTTGGGCCCAGGACTAACTCCACCCACCCACCGGCTGGCTGTTTCATCCTCCTGGACAGAAAGATTTCCTGTTCCAAGCTACAATATCTTCTGGTAGGTGTTCCAGCATCCTCTGATTGCCCTTTAGTCCAGACGGCTGGCGTATTCTTTGAGCCTGCCTCCTGGTTTGCCGTCTTGGCTTCCGGTTCTTGGCTCCAGGGTCGCTTCAGAGTGCTGCCTGGATATCTTTCCAGCTGGAATGGCAAGAGAGCCATTGAGATGTGGTGGCTGAAGTGCCGATCTTGGACCCGGGGGAGCCAGGTTCAAATCCTTGCTTGGCCAAGGAACGTAACCAGGTAATTTTGGACAAGTTGACGTATCTCATCCGAATATCCCTCACAAGTTTTTGTTTGTTTGTTTGTGAGGATACAGCAGGGTACCATATGCTGCTCCAGGTTCCTTAGAAGAAAATGGATAACAAATCCCAACATGCCAAGGGATGTCTTCTGCAATCACCCATCAGTAAAGCCAGTTCCAAGGCTCTACATACCATTCATAGTCCAAGGATCAACTCATAAAGGTGTGGAAAGCTCCAGCCCAGCTTCACCTGCAGCATCAGCACCAGAGTTTTAGAGGCCCTCGGGGAGGCACCCCAATGAACCCCCTTCCCCAACCTGGAAGAGGCTTAGCAAGAACCCTTCCGTGCTGCCTCCGATCTTCTCACATGCCCCATGCAAGCTGAGAAGAGCTGCTGTGGGGTCAGAGTGCCCTCTGGCCAGCGCTTGTTGCTGGCCCCGCTGGCCTGTTTGGCATGCTTGGCAGATGCCAGCGTGCCTTTTGGAGCTCTCTTACCTAATGAAGTTAGAAGGACATCATCCTGAGAGATCCTTTTCCAGCCTGCGAGATCAATAACCACTGCTAAGTTTAAGATTTTATCTCGGTGGCTGCAAGGATAACAAAATAAACTTTTTCCCCCTTCCAATTACTTAATCCTTTCAAGATTGATCCTGGTATTTTTTTTAAAAAAGGGGGCTCAATCAACTTTCTAGAGAGAGTCGAGCGAACTCTCTTAACACTCTATTTAACCCCACCCCATCCACCGAGTCTTGGGGGAGGGAGGAGGGGTTGAAAAGGAAAAGGCAGCCTAGAAACGCTTTCATTCACTTTATCACACTCTTCCAGAGAATTACCGGCCAGCCTGCCTACGTGTTTCCTAGGTGTCAGGTAGCCATTTGAGGGGTGGGCTTGACAAATGCTTCACCTAGAAGGAATCATTATTTGTTCCAGGTGAGTGGGCAGCTGGAACAACACAGCTGAACTCTGTCCTTAACTCTCAAACTAAGGAGAGTATAAGCCACCGGGCAGTCCTCTTCTATCAGCCCGGATGAAACCCAAAAGGCTAGTGCAGGACATTGGACCGGAGGACTGTGCCCCATGTCAGTACAATGGGGGGATGGCTTTCGTTAGTGACACACCGGAGGACAAGCTGAAGGCCCCAACCCTTCACAGAAATATCCCTGCTCTAGAGGTCTTTGGGGGTGACTTCAACTCCCATCATCCCCATGGTCAAGAATCCTGCCACCCCTGTTGTAGACTAGACCGGTGTTCTGAAATAATCCAGTACTGGTTGAGCAACCAAGAAGGTGCGTCAGGGCAAGCTGACATGTGCATACAACAGTGCCAAAGTAAAGGAGGAGCCAGGGTCCCCCACCCAAAAGGAACTCCTGACATCACACCAATAAAAAAAAATACCAGCGGGTGTGGGTGGGTGTGCAAACACATGGAAGCAGCGGACAGTTGACACTGAGTCACTGTATGCAATAAACTGTCTCCACCAAGGGGGTGATAACTCTGTGCCCAAAATGGATGCCACGGGCCCAAATTTAGCATGTGCCTGGACAAAAGGCATGCGCCTGTGGCAAAAATCCAAGGGGAGGGGGGAGGCGTGTCCTTTTCATGCATCTTGACAGAGCAGTCATATCTGGACCTGCTGATAGGGCCTGGTGGGATGGGTCCAACCCGGTTCCCTAAGCAACAGTTCGATAAAGAGGTCATCTCTCTGGGGGTCTCTGTTGCTCAGACCCGCTAGACCTCTTCCTAGTGGACAGTTCCAGCCCTGCTGAATCTTCAGCATCTCCTGAAAGAATCATTTGTCCTCATTTCTTGGGATCTTTCACATGTGGCTCATGCAAAGACGCTAAGCGTGCACTGAGACGCTGCCGAGATCCGTATTAAACCGAGACTCTGAAACAAATAGGAGCAAGTCAAGCCCCTCAAAATCCACATCTGCTTTGCTTCCAAGGCAAAGCGGCTTTTGCCAGTTTGCCGTAGAGGTCCCCGCAGAAGTCAAAAGTGTCCTCTGCAGATGCAGCCCTAATCGGCAGTCGTTAACTCTACACCAGATAAGATAAACGGAAAGATGTTTTGACAAGAGAATCTGCCCTCTAAGGGCTTGTCATTCACGCTCGCACCTGATAACACCAGGTTTCTCAAACACTGCATTCCCCCTTCCACTGGAGTGTGCAACTGCTGTGGGTTGTCCTTAGGGTTAAACACAGAGCACACCATTTACATGCTACTTATGCAGAGATGTGGCGTTTTGCGACGACGCAGCAGCCCAGCATCATGTGCCTGCAGGCAGATACACAGAGAAAAGGACCGTATTTAGGACCACCTGGAAATCAATAAGGACAAGGCAGTGGCTGACCAGGTTGTAGGAGGCAAAGAAGAACTACCTGGGGGCAGGTAGAGGGGGGCATAGGGGATTGCAACTCAGGAACTGTATCCAGCTTATGAGTCTTTCCAAAAAGAGACCTATGCTTACAGATGCAGAGGGAACCTGGCCTGGATTCCAACTTCTCTTTCAACCACATGGTGGGAGCAAGGGATGCCGGGATGAGAAATATCAGCAAGCAGCGGTAAGGCCTTCAGGGTTCTAATCTCCTGGGCCCTAGAGATGGAGAGAAGTGCCAATGAGGCTGGCCAGGAAGGCCACAGAGGCACCGGAAGAAGCCAGGAGAGGCAGCGGTTATGGCAGGAGCTATAGCTCTTAGCCATGTGAGGTCTTTTGCATTTTATGCCTCCGTAAGATACTGGAAATGTGGTATTTGGTATCTGGCACACGATGCCCAGTTGTTCAGGAAGAGGTGGGGACAACTAGAGAGGACAGTGGCAACCCAGTGTACAGAACTGGGTTTCTGCCAAAGCTGGGAAGGGGGGATTAAAACACAGCATGGTAGAGGGGCACTGAATAATTTTCCTGCCCGTTCTCTCGTCCTCCATGTTTGCAATCCCAGCCATTTTCCCCTGGTGAAGTTCAGGCAAGAGGAAAGCCCTGTCTGGCGTGGCATGGGGGACGATACGAATGGGAGCAGCACAGGCAGGCAAAGGGTTGAGCACCCCTTTCCACCCCTCCATGTCCTGCTTTCAAATTGCCCCCACTGCCGCTTCCTCGCCAATTGGCACGTCTTGCCTTCTGACACATGGGGTCATGCCTCCATTTCTGGTTAATTTGCACACACCTCCAGTGTGCAAAGGAAGCACATGTCCATGCTGCAAAGTGGATCGCAAAACCCGCATTGGTCAGAGAACACGCCCACCTTGCCAATTCTCACAGGAGCAAAACACCAACACGGTTGGCAATACTTGACCGTTTCTGTTGCACCTAATTTGCAATGTACTCAATAATTCTTATCTCATTCTGTCCTTGTCAATTCCACGCGCTCCGGCAGACATGGAGAAGCGATTGCGACTGACCCCCAAACACCACGAAGAAGTTGGGAAGTCGTTTATAAAACAAACTTGAGACTACTGCCAACTATTATTCTGTTACAATTTAATCCTCAAACTTTGGGATATACACCTCTTCTAGTACATTTCCTAGCTCACATCAATACCAGCATCCACTCTTTCTGTAAGTTGACCAGCTCATGTGCTCTATGCACAGTCATATCTGCTTCCCCTCTTCGTTTTCTCTCTCTTCGCTTCTCTCTGCCCCATCTTTTTGCCTTCAACCGCCTCCCGGCTCATCTGTCTTTTTAAACACTCCAAGCCGGTACTTTTACTGGTTCAAGAGAAAGTTCCATTTCAACTCTCAAACTAGGGTATGCATATACAACAACCCTGTGGGGTAAGTCACTATTAGTCCCATTTTATAGGCAAACAAACGAGCAATAACTAATTCTGGATAGTTCCATTTGAAAGAAAAACATCTGAGAGAGAACATTGGGCTGGACATGTTTACTGAAGCCCTCCATCCAGCACCTCCCGGCAGTGTGAGATTGATCTGCACGGGGGTGAGGCGGCCGCAAGCACGGAGCACCGGATTCTACCACGGAGGTGGGAAATGAGGTAAGGCCCTCCTGCCCGCTGTCTGGCATTCTAGGAAATCGGGTTTGGCTGCTGTCCTCGGGCAAAATTTCCAAAGCTTGTAACAGACCCGGATTTTACTCCAAAGCTTTAAACTTTTCTCTGGCAGATTCCCTAAATAAATTCACTACACGCATTACTCCAAGAAGCTGACACATTTGTGGCTTATAAGACAATCAGAGCAGCGGCTGGTGAAGCGCCCACCCCTTCCCAAAGCACAAAAACACACACAGGCCGAAGCAGTTCAAAGCTTGAGAGGCAAATGACGTAAGCCTCCAGGGTTCTGTTTTCAACTGGGGGTAGAAACCGCAAGCCATGTGTTTAAAGGGGAGTGTGTGTGTGTGTGTGTGTGTGTGTGTGAGAGAGAGAGAGAGAGAGAGAGAATAATACATCTACATTATACCAAGAGATAACTGTTATTAAAACAATGCATGTCTTAGGCTCAGTTCTCACTGAGATGGAGTTAATCTATTAACACCTGTGCTGTAGCATTTCAGGCCACATGGTGGAATGCTCCTTCATACTAAATAAATATAACTCCTTGCACATAGAAATCTAGCACATCAGGGAGAAGGCCAGGTTACCTAATACACTAGATGTCATAATGCATGTCTTAGGCTCAGTTCTCACTGAGATGGAGTTAATCTATTAACACCTGTACTGTAGCATTTCAGACCACATGGTGGAATGCTCCTTCATACTAAATAAATATAACTCCTTGCACATAGAAATCTAGCACGTCAGGGAGAAGGCCAGGTTACCTAATACACTAGATGTCTATGTGCAGAGAAAGAAAGACAATGGGTGAGTGGGGGGGCAGGGTACGAGTATTCCATTATGTGAGCCCCCAGCTGCAGTCTGAAGTGTTGCAGCTCCCCCCACCCCCACCCCAGGATTGCCTCACCTCAGTGAGAACTAGGCCCTTGGTGCCACAACACAAGCTTTGAAGCACATCATGCCCTTTGACTTCAGGCAGTCTGCCCGGGTGCCTGAGCCCAGAATAGGACACCGTTTCAGCCCCCTCGCCCCCCACTCCAGCGCCACCGCTGGAAAATACGTGCCTCCTCCCCACAAAGCAGAACAGAGGTAACACTCAGGTTACAACGCAATCTGATCACCGGTGTAAACCGATGCTCTCCTGGTCAGGTAATTGACCTCCGTGGGCTTCAGCTGACCTGTGTTGTATACGAAGCCAACCAGAGGCAACACTGCAAAGACTCTGATATACGGGGCAGGTCAGCCAGAGATCATGCAGCTCAATTGCCGGACCCTCTGGGAGTACATATATAGATAGGCCTGCGCTCCCCTGGCAGGTGCATCACTTGCGAACCAGGTGAGCTGGACGTGTGCCACGAAGATTCATTGCGAAGGCATCCCAGATTCTGCAAAGAGCCAGAGATTTGAACCTCGATCCGACACAGCACTGGCTGTGCAGGCACAAACTTGCAGACTGGTTTCAAAGTGGCCAAGGCCTCGAGTGGGATCTATGCAACAGGCCAGTACGAAAAGTGTGCCGGCACTGGGGCCTTCTGCAAGTTCTTTCTGTCCCAGATGCTCCTTTACCCTACTATCCTGGATTGTTAAAGGCTTTGATCTGCAGTTTGACCATTTGTTGGCTCTCGGCCAAGCTGCAAACATTTGTTTCGTTTTATTTGTTTGGGGGGGGGGGGAATTGTACCGTGCCTTTCCGCCATTTGTGTCGTGCTGAAGGCAGCTAATGTCAATAGTACAGCTACAAAAAATATATTAGGAAACACAATTGAACAGCAATAAGATACAAAGTAAAAACAACAGCAACATAAAAGCAAAGCATCAAGAAAACCAATAAAAACAACCAGTTCAAACCGACGTCAACATATTTACAAATCAGCTTACTTATAATAGGCGTTTATGTATGCTCTCAACGTACATTTTATTTCAGACGTTTCTAATTTATGGCACGGATGGAGGTGAGGTTTACAAAGGCCTTTGGCTATGCAGAATAAAGTTACAACAAAACTAACAACTAACAAGTCGCCTTATAGGCCAAAGGCCTGTCTAAAAAAATATGTCTTTGCCTGCCAGTAGAAGGTCAATGAAAATAGGCTTGCTGGACCCTTCCCGTACCCCAGCCTGGCCACGGGTTCTAGAGCTTGGATGCAGTCACCAAGAAGGCCCACGGAAACATCAGCTCCATGTGGTGCAAACTGGAGGGAACAGCACTGAAGAAAGTGTCAGGATTAAATTCAGAAGTACCATTTTTGCACACACACACACACGCAAGGGCTTATTTCCCTCGCTGCGCATGTTGGGGGCATTTGCATAACTACTCTCACCAGTACAGTTTGCAGTGTGTCGTTTCTGTAAACCGCCCAGAGAGCTTCGGCTATGGGGCGGTATATAAATGCAATAAATAAATAAATAAATGCGAACCTGCCAAGGCTAGCTTGTTGCCTTGGTTAACAAGCCAGCCAGAATCCATGGGCTGTTTTAGCCACGGTGGCTTGTTTCCCCCGCCATGAAGATGCAAATAGGGCCAACGTTTCAGATCACATGCACCTCAGAACTATCAAGTGGCTTCTGGACAACCCGCTGGTTCTAACGGACCTCTGTGTGTGTGTGTGTGTGTGTGTCATATGGTAAAACACTGCCACAGTTACAGAGAATAAAAACTAGTCATTCTTTTAAACTGTGTTAGATTTTCTTTTCTCCCCGCTCCCTCTGCTCTTTCATCTTGAATATATCTCCAACCGCAGACCATTCAACCTTGCTGAGCATCCTACACGCACGCCAAATCAAAAAGACCCTTCTGCTGAAGTTTCCAATTTCCTGAGTCTTCAGCGCCCTACTTCTCACGTGCGTCCACAGAAATGTAAGAGCACTTGATGCCATAGATGTAGAACAGCAAGCCCTGTGGCTCTGCCCACCACCTGGGCTGCTGGTTGAAGGAGGGACCTGCAGGGTCATTCCAGCTAGAAATCGGAACCAGGCACCACGATCCTCCTGGCCTGGCAAGCCAGGTGACGCTGGAGGGCCAATCAGGTGCCACCGAGGGATATTAAGACCACGGAGTTCCCTGCATCTGGGCAACTCTTTGCCGGGTCCTCCCTCTGTGCCTCCAGATTTCTAGCTCCCAGCCAACCTTGCTCCACTATCCAGCCTACCTTCTGCCCACCTGCCTCGGAGGTCCCCACCTATTCTCATCCTGCCTCCACCCACCTGCGTTCGAGGTCCCCCCCATTCTCATCCTGCCTCCACCCACCTGCCTCCAAGGTCCCCCCCATTCTCAGCCTGCCTCCGCCCACCTGCCTCCGAGGTCCCCGCCCATTCTCATCCTGCCTCCGCCCACCTGCCTCCGAGGTCCCCCCCATTCTCAGCCTGCCTCCACCCACCTGCCTCCAAGGTCCCCCCCATTCTCAGCCTGCCTCCGCCCACCTGCCTCCGAGGTCCCCGCCCATTCTCATCCTGCCTCCGCCCACCTGCCTCCGAGGTCCCCCCCATTCTCATCCTGCCTCCACCCACCTGCCTTCGAGGTCCCCCCCATTCTCCTCCTGCCTCCACCCACCTGCCTCCGAGGTCCCCCCCCATTCTCCTCCTGCCTCCGCCCACCTGCCTCGGAGGTCCCCGCCCATTCTCAGCCTGCCTCCGCCCACTTGCCTCCGAGGTCCCCGCCCATTCTCAGCCTGCCTCCGCCCACCTGCCTCCGAGGTCCCCGCCCATTCTCCTCCTGCCTCCGCCCACCTGCCTCCGAGGTCCCCGCCCATTCTCATCCTGCCTCCACCCACCTGCCTCCGAGGTCCCCGCCCATTCTCATCCTGCCTCCGCCCACCTGCCTCCGAGGTCCCCGCCCATTCTCATCCTGCCTCCGCCCACCTGCCTCTGAAGTCCCCCCCATTCTCAGCATGATAAAGAGAAAGAGGGCTCAGCTTGCTGTGTCCCCTTGTTTCTCAACGTATATGCAAGCCCTTCGAAAGAAAAGGGAGGGCGCCCCATGCTTGTATTTTGGAGGGGGTGCGAGGAAGAAAGATGGCCACATTGATGCCCGGTGCTGCCGATCTAATTCCTAATGCAGCCAAGGCAGCTTCACAGGGGAAGGCCACCTCACACTTCCCGACTGGGCCACAGCTTTCAAGCATGCTGCAGCTTGCCTGGAGCTGAGCTGCCAGGAAGTCCAGCGCGAAGTCAACAACAGCCTCATTCCATCTACGGCACCCTTAGCGGTCTTCGCCAGAGGGTGAAACCTGAAGCTCCAACCAGAGCCGGGGGAGTGGGGGGGGGAGAGAGTGGGAAGAGGTGTAAACTGGCTCTGCTCACACCTCCACAAAGCTACAGGTGAGAAAAAGTGCCAGCAAGAAGTTACTGTAGTCTGCCTCAGGGGCATTAATTAATCCTTTTGGAAAATATATATATATGCTCCCTTAACAAGAAAAATCAAGCCCCAGAATTTGACACCAAAGCGCCTTCGCTATTTCCATTCTAAAACCTGTCACCTTTGCACTGCCTGCGGGGAACAGCACATGGAGACCACACAAGGGCTGTTTGGCTGCTTCCCTCCTGAACAGCTTCTCATTAGGTCTTTGCAAGCTGTCAGGCTTTCAGATTTAAAGGGGTGTGTGTGTGTGGAATAAGGAACCCAAGCTTTAAATGGATTCAAGTGTGAGAAACGTTGCACATGGCTGCAGGTCGGCGCTGGAGCGGTGAAAACTGTACCTGTTCAAGCGCTGAGAATCTGACACCACAGAAGGGAGAAAGCCTCGGCCACGCTCCTTCGGCGGGATCAACCGCACCCCGAAAGTTGCCTCAAATCCACTCGGGAAGCACCCTCATTCCTCGCCAAAAAGGCCAACCGGCAAATGTAAAACACAGACTGCCACGGGTCGTCCTTATCCAGGGCAGGCGTCCCCGCTCTTCAAGCCGCTTTCATGCTGAAAATTCCAGGGGAGAAAACAGGCCAAAGAACAGAGGCGAAGAGCAGTCGGGGATTTTGAACGAAGGCAGCCATAAACCCGAGAATGTTTAGGAGGGGAACGCACACAAGCTTCCGCACAAGAGCCAAGGGCTTCATCCAGAGGGCCAAGAGAAGGCAGATGTAAAAAGGCAAAGGACGCGCGTGCAAACTGGCAGCTCCAGAGCAGAGGCCCTTGGCCCAAAGCCTCCTGCAAGAGGCTTGGCCGACACTCCCTTAATTTTATTCATGCGGTCTTCCCCCTCCTGCTTCCATTTCACAGAGCTGCTTCCAAGCCCAGAGTTCCCAACCCTGCCCAAGCGCCATCCCCAGAAACATGAAACCGAGAGTCTTCCCTTCAGCCGTCTTTTGGTAGCTGCATCCGAGCGAAGACGCATCCCGAGGTCCCGCTGTAAATCAGGCAGTCTTCCGACTTCAAAAGTAATCCCACTGACTTATAAACCCTTCATTATCCCATACGCAGCCCGATGATTTCCAGTGGTCTTAAATCAACCGAGGCGGCCAGAAAACAACTTCTTTGGCCAGCCTGCAACAATGCTGGATCCTATTTCATGAGCCCAGAAGCTGGGATTAAACCCTTTATGCATAGCAAAGGCATGGCATGTGCAACACAGACCAATTTTGGGTGCAAGTGTGCAGTGGCATTTTGGTCCGCCACAGAGACGTGTCGGATAAGGCTATGGAAAGAAGCAAAGCTCTCTCCAGTGTCCCCCAACATGGGGAGCGCTTGCTTTCATTTCGAACACAAAGCAAAAGATCTCCCTTCACTTTGCTTTCGTGGCTTTCTTTACAACATCCTTGCGTCCTCATTATGCTCTGCATTTTGTGGTGTTCTGGCAAATGTGGGATGCTCTGACGACACATGGGAATCTATCAGACTGCTGCTTGCAAGAGCCACACGCAGCTTTCAGGCTGTTCAAGGAAAGCTGTGTGCGTGGTTCCAAGAGGGAGAGGCAAGTTTACAGAGATGTCCACTGCGCATGTGAGCTCTGGCGGCGCAGTGTGGACCTGTCCTAACCTTCTCTCCTCCTCCTTGGTCCCTTTGTTGGGACTCAAAATGACAACAACCTTCTCGAGGGCCACCAAGGCAAAGTAGCTCCAAGGATGGAGGGCCAGACTGACCAGGATGTGAAAAGAATGAGGCTGGGGCTGGTGACACATGGCAGCAGTGGGGGATGTTGGGGGGAGAGATGCATGTGAACTCTCACAGCAGCGTGAAGATTCAACATGGAAAAGTGTCCATTTTGTTGCAGACCCAACCAGGCAAAAACGAGACTTCCCGCATCTCTGCTGGAACTGACATGACATTAGCCATCTTGAGGCCTTAAAGCTCAGGAAGCCTATTTATTTATTTATTTAATTAATTAATTATATTTATATACCGCCCCACAGCCGAAGCTCTCTGGGCAGTTTACAACAATTAAAAATGGTAAACATTAAAAGTATACAAAATTTAAAAACCATCAAAAACATAAAAACAGTATAAAAACAACAGTATCCATTTAAAAACAACAATTCTGGGGTCCATTAAAAACAAACTTAACGTTGTTAAATGCTGTTAAAATGCCTGGGAGAAGAGAAAAGTCTTGACCTGGTGCCGAAAAGATAACAATGCTGGCGCCAGGCGAGCCTCATTGGGGAGATCATTCCACAATCAGGGGGCCACCACTGAAAAGGCCCTCTCCCTTGTTGCCATCCTCCGAGCTTCCCTCAGAGTAGGCACTCGGAGGAGGACCTTAGATGTTGAGCGCAGTGTACGGGTAGGTTCATGTCGGGAGAGGCGTTCCATCAGGAACGTTCCATCAGAATCTTATATGTCTAGATTTTTGCAATAGCCATATATGCATGTCCACAAGGATGAGGGATGCGTAAGCCACACCCGTGAGGTTTACATCACCCTCTCTCTCTCACCCTTGCTGGTGAACTAATGTATGAGAGACGACAGCGAGGTTTAATAAGCCAAAGTTTAGTCAAAGTTGGGTCATAGGCAGACGATATCGCAAAGGAGACCTTGTAACCCAAGCAACTGTTCTCTTACTTTTCATCCTCGCCCAAAGCCCAACTGTACCATCACAAAAAACCAAGGCCATGACTCAAAGTTATGACTCGGAAAGCCTCTTTGGACAACAGACACCAAATATTGTTCCCTGTGGGATACTCGCCAGCGAGAAAGAAAGATTCACAATTCACAGCTAGAGCAGTGCTTCCCTTACTGAGGGAGCAACCAACAGACTTTGGCATTTTGGAATCCAGCAACTGATCTCTTCCGTTGACCCATCCATAGCCCACAACACATACACACTCCTTGGGAAGCCAAAGAGTCCTCATTCACTATGAGAAAGACCTGGGGATCATGTCCCCCCTTACCTCTATGTCTGTTGGTGGTCTTGTCAAACATAAGCATGGCGTCCTCTACCTGCAAGACACAAGAAGTCGTCTCGTTTAGAGATCTTTGAAGCTAACACTTAAAATTCAATTAGGAAGCAACTGGAGAGGGGAAAGGTAATAATGGCCGGGGAAGGCAACGGCGAACCACGGCCTGCCAAGAAAGCATCAGCGAAAGCTGGCATCCCTCCAAGAGTCAGTAATGACTCAGTGCTTGCACGAGAGGTTCCTTTCCTTCCAAAGTAATGCTGACCCCCCAAGTGTCTTCTCCTCTGTGTGTTATCAGAAACCTATAGAACTTTGGATATGCAAACACAATTTGGAGTCCAAATACAAGACAGAATTCAAGGCATTTATACATCATGACATCAGCAAAGTGCATATTTACTGGATCTCAGTGTAGATAATATCAAATTCTGGGAGGTTTTCCTTCTGGATCATAAAGGGCTATGAACGTTGTGTCTCAGTATATTCATTGACCTTCGCACACTGTCATACAATTACATGTATGTGAATTATTTATTTATTATATTTATTAAAAACATTTGTATCCCGCCCTATATCATGAGGATCTCAGGGCGGCGTACAGATAAAAAGCATACAGTATAAAACAATAAATATGCACAGCTAAAAACAAATTAAACCATGAACCAAGTTAAAACAATATATAATTTAAAAGCAGTAAAAACAATTTAAAAAGTTAAAACAATGTGCCGTCTTAGTGAATTTAACCATCAAAGGCTTGGTTAAAAAGCCATGTTTTCACTTGGTGTCAAAATGAATGTATCATTCTTTCATTCTAGTGCATTATATTTGCATCCCAGCCAAATAGTTCAATTCAAAGTGACAGCAGCAAAAACAGGAAGGCCCTCAAAACAGGGCATCCTTGCGATCCACAGAGTCCATGTGGTCAAGGGTTTCTCCGTTTTACTCCAGCAATTCTGTGCTGTACACATTAGGCTGATCCCACCCTTGTGAGCTTCATGGCTGAGTCGGAATTGGAACTCAGATCACCCCTGTTCAACTCCAGTCCCTTATCCATTATACTATACTGGCTATCTTCCTCCGTTTAAAAGATCTGTGCGTATTTCATATGTTAGGAAGTTCCTTTAGCAACGGTAGGGCACTCATTTGCCCTAATTAATAAAGAACAGTCCTCTAGTTGGAAATACCCTGTTTGAAGGGCTGTCTGGTTCAAGTCCGCCTGGGAGAGCAAGGACTCTGAATTTGCGCATCGCCACTTGTTAGCCCCCGGACAGCAGACTGAGCAGGCAGGCACATGGGTCATCTTGGTCACAAGTCTTCCCCATGGCAGTAAGACAGATTTATAGGTTTCTGTGTTAGTAACGCCTGCCAAATTTGCGTATCAATTAGCACAGGGGAATCTCATGCAAATCCATGTCCTCTTCTTTGGCGATGCATAAGTGGTCATCCGATCTATCTAGCCAAGTCTCCCAGCCACATGCCTCCAGGAAGCCCAGAAGCAAGGCACAAACACAACAGCCCTCCCCTGGTGATTAGTCCTAGTATCTGGTATTCCGAGGCCTGGGTCCATTCACACTGGGCAAAGACAGGGCATCAAGGCAACCTCACAAAAGCAATATAGCACAAGCAGTTGTGTGACCGTGTGTGCACCTGGAACTCACTGGCTGTGATTAAGGCCAGTAGGACACTCCTTGATTTTTCACTAGGTTGTGGTTTTTTTTTTACATTTCTCATCCTCCAAAGAATTTAAAAAAATATTGGGTCACATGGCTGCCCTCCATCTCCTGATTGCTCTACAGCTAAGCCCTGCTTCCTTGTAGTTTGTATACACACCCACACACCCACACAGAATGCACAATGTCTGGCTGAAGGTTCTTCAAAACTCCCATTTATTTATTTATTTATTTATTTACTACATTTTTATACCACCCAATAGCCGAAGCTCTCTGGGCAGTTCACAAAAATTAAAACCATCATAAAACAACCAACAAGTTAAAGGCAGAAATGGAATGCTTGTGTACGTAGAGGAGGAGGAGGAGGAGGTGGGGCAAGGTGAGCATAAGACTTGCCCCCAAAGACCCGTGAAAAGAAACAGAGGCATGCCTATCAGGAAATTGGGGTTGCAAGATCCAAAGCAACGTGGTGCAGTGGTTATAGTGTTGGGCTAGGACAGTGGAGGCCGAGGTCCAACCCCCCACGCAGTCCAGAAGCTCCCTGGTGACATTGGGCCAATCGCTCAGGGAGGAAGATGGAGATGGAGGAAGGAAGGTACTGTTAGCGGGTGGTTCATCTGTCCGGCGAGGTGATGTTTGCCCTGTCCTGGACGGGGTTGCACTCCCCCTGAAGGATTGGGTCTGTAGTTTGGGGGTGTTCTTGGATCCAGAACTGTCACTTGAGGCACAGGTGGACTCAGTGGCAAAGAGCACCTTTTATCAGCTTAGGCTGATATACCAGCTGCGCCCTTATCTGGACAGAGATAGCTTAGCTACAGTTATCCATGCTCTGATAACCTCTCGTTTGGATTACTGCAATGCGTTATATGTGGGGCTGCCTTTGAAAACAGTCCGGAAGCTTCAGCTGGTACAAAACAGGGCAGCACGGTTACTAACAGGGACTGGCCGGCGAGACCACATTACGCCAGTCCTTTTACAACTTCATTGGCTGCCAGTCCAGGTCCAGGCCCGATTCAAAGTGCTGGTATTGACATTTAAAGCCCTAAACGGTTTGGGGCCAGGTTATTTGAAGGAACGCCTCCTCCCATATGTACCTACCCAGACCTTAAGATCATCTACAGGGGCCCTTCTCCGTGAGCCCCTGCCAAAGGAAGTGAGGCAGGTGGCTACTAGGAGGAAGGCTTTCTCTGCTGTGGCACCCTGGTTGTGGAATGAGCTTCCCAGAGAGGTCCGCCTGGCGCCTACACTGTACTGCTTTTGTCGCCAGCTGAAGACCTTTTTATTCTCCCAGTATTTTAACACTTAATTTTAACTTAAATTTAAATTATACTGTTTTAACTCTGTATTTTAACCTTATATCAATTTTGCTGCATGGTTTTATCCTGGTTGTGCTTTTTATACTGTATTTTGTATTTGTGTTTTTAACCTGTTGGTTGTTTTATGATGGTTTTAATTTTTGTGAACCGCTCAGAGAGCTTCGGCTATTGGGTGGTATAAAAATGTAATAAATAAATAAATAAATAAAGGAAGGAAGGAAGGAAGGAGGAAAGACAAGCCGACAGAAAACAGTTCAATAGGCCGGTTCAGATGCATCCCAAAGAGGTGTGCTACTTTTGTCTAAAGAGCATCTATTTCAGGGAGGAAGTGATGTCCTATCTTCACCGCAGCTGGTACCCAGAAGGGTGGCATCCAGCCCTCCCACCTGGGAGCAGAGACTGCTGCGGAGGCCCTGTTGCTCCCTCCCGCTCAGCTAGGAGGAGATGCTGAACTTTCGAAGCCGTGCTCTGACAGCAGAAAGGCCGGCGGGGAACCAGGATCACTCCCGGCCAGCTGAGCAGGCGCTCGCCTCGCCTGGGAGAGTGGCGAGCCACCGACCTGTGCCTATCTCAGGGGAGGCGGCTGCAGAAAAAGAAGCACACACACACAAATACAACTCTTGGGAAACCGAAACCCTAATACAACGGATATGTACTGCCCCAATCAAAAGCCTCTTTGTGCAAAAAGCCTCTCCTGAAATTGAAGCCATTTCCCCCACCCCCCTCCCCAACCTACTGAGACAGCTGGGGGAAGACAAGATAGATACTATTGAACAGAGAAGAGAGACACCGTTGAAAATTTAAGGACGTGACCTTCTGCGAGCAAAACTGCTGAAGCAAAAGAGGTTCCAACAGGGTGTCCAAGGCAGAAACCTGCTCAGCCACAAAGGTATTCAAAACGGCCTTTGAAAAGCCACAGGAGATGGGCTGTGGGGGGGGGGGGGAGAGGGGAGCGTAGGGGGGGGGGGGAGAGGTTACATTTGCCTTGATTCTGGCATTTCCACTTCAGAGGAGAGAAGGGTCTCGACTGACTAAACGTATCCAAGTGTAACAAAAACTGGCTTTCAAGTCCCGCTGCTATTTGCATGATTTAGTCCACCTCCATGTAATTTGCACAGCCGCGCCTAGATGCAACACTGCTCTTCAGCCGAGATAAAGCAGTGCTCTGGATTCTTTTCAAACACATCCTCCACGCCCACCGCCACCACCAATGCCACTGCCACGGCATGCTGTCCCCGTGGAGCATCCAGGAAATTTCTTTGGCATAAGGTTGAACTCTTAGGAATGTCCAAAGGAATTTGTCTGGAAGTGATGCGAGTCATTGTAATAGTCTTAAGCAAAAGGAGATTTAATAAAGGATTTGTTTTTTTTTCAAAAAATAGGAAGGTGATAAAGAAAGAATAGATGTCATGTTTTCTTTAGCTCTGTAGATTTGTAGTCACTTTGCTTGAACATCAACGGTACTTGAAAGGCTCAGAAAGTGGTGAACTGTGGACCCACAAAACATCTGATCCTCTGAATTTGAAGTAGGCAGGGGAGGGATAGCTCATTCTTTGTTCTTCATCCCTGAAGTGCCTATAATGTATATAAAACTCCACAATGACCGACTGCCATCAATTAGGTATTGTGGCCAACTAATTTTGCCAGCCAGTTTTATAAGCAACTCAGTTGAACCACGCGGCCCATCTGATGTGCGTACTGGATCCTAACAGTGTAACCAGGCTTTCCGGACAAAGTGACCAGAGATCACAGAACCACAAGGAAAACTATCTATGAAGCAGTGGTCACTTGTCTTTGATTGAGGTCGAGTCTCTATGTATGTGTCCCTTAAGTGGTTCCCCAATAAATGGTCTAACGATGCAGCCGAACAAGGTCATGGAATGCCAAAGTGGAAAAGTGGACTATACCATTTCAGGATATATTGGGGGGGGGGGGGTTTGCAACAACTCTGCAAGTAAAAAACAACAACTAGCACATAAGAAAGGTTGTAAACAGCCCACTCCTTGCTCTGCTAGTTTTCTACTTGCAGGAAGTTCTTAACACAGGGGAGTGTAAAGTCTAAAATGGCACTGTCTACTTTACCACCTCCGTAGGGCTCTGCCTCCTCATTCTGCTGCAGGTTGAACCAGGCTTGAGTTACTCCTGTTCCACTCTCACCTCAGTGGGGCTTGGCCAGGAGACAGTCCAGTGGACTGTGCCTGCAACGTTTCTGGTGTGCATGTGTCATGATTTTGTGCAATCTGTGCTTATCATCTAGATTTGAGCAGCCTCCCCTCTCATCTCCAGCCTGTCGACAGATGACTTTGGGGGGCCATGGGGTTCGACTAACGTAGACCAATGTATCTGAGCGGGATGACAGTCGTCATGACAGCAAAAAGTTTCCAGAAGCTCCTGACATCCCAGAAGGTGGCCGCCTTGAAGTCCCTTTGTTCGCGGAGTGGCTTTAAGCTACTCCTGTAGCTAGGGTAACAAACAGCAAGGAACTCAGCCGATAAGGGAGCTGTGCTTTGTCTAAAGGGAAAGCACCGTGACGCAAAGCTGTCTCCCCACCAGCTGTAACCTAGGTGACAGTGCGGCAAGCCAGTGGGCGCATGACCTCACTCCCCAAACTTCGGGCTTCTTGATCAACAGGTTAATAAGATATTTGCAAGAGCACAGGTTGTTTGGGGTGGGGGTGGGGGGACCGTCCGTGGCCCATGCTCCTCACACCCTCCACTGGGAAGTCCATCATTCAAATTTTGTTTGATGGACTAGGGCAGAGATTGGCCGCTGAATGATTTGAAGTAGCTCTGCAAGGATTTTTATTTTTATTTTTTTACTTCCAAATGCTTAATGGTGGCAACCTGAAAGGGAGGGTTCCCCCTGCTCCTCACACTAGGTTGTAAGAATCCCTGACCTGCAGGAACTCAAGATGGAGATCTTTATATGCAAGTCATTCCAGGGTGTGGCTTGTGTGGTTCAGGAGGCAACTGGCCACACTCACCAAGTTACCACTTCGGACCTGGTTCCAGCTGGTGGACCGGGAGGGGGGGGTTCTAGTAAAACAAAACAAAAAACAATGTAGATCCCACCAGCCTGAAGTCTGCCCACACCTTGAGCCTTTCAACAGGTTGAAACATGGCAGTGTTGGGTCCAGGTTTTTGAGGGCTCCTAGCAAGACATCTTCACTGGGACACCCTGCCTCTGTGAGTCTACCTTCTCACCACACTATCTGCTCTTGCTCCTCCTCTTCTTTCTCGTCATGGCTACCACTTGCTTGATTGACAGGCAGAGGAGCCAGCGAGCAACTAGGCAGCGGTATGTTCTGCTCCTCCTTCTCACCATCTCCACTGTCTGGGCCAGAGCAAGAGGCAGTTGAACAAGCTGGTTGCAATGCTGAAGCAGAGGGGCTCGAGAGTGGGACCCTGCTGGGATATGGGCTCCCGGACACTGCCTGACCATGCCTACCTTTGACGGCAGCCCTGGGACAAAGTCCTGCCTAGGCTTTCATTAAAGGAAAACTGTCAGTACTACCACTTTAATGGTTTTAAAGCACAGTCCCAGAGACAGGGGTGCAACGGCCATGACAAGTGGGCTAGAATCCCTCCTTCTATTACGCATCCTTTGAAATTGGGTCTACCCCAGTGCAACTCCACAGACTGGCTCCACATAGAAATCAAATGGGCTGATGTACAGCTCACCACCCACAAAATATACACTGGCACGGGACAACTGAGTAACACACACACACACACACACACACGACCTGCATTTCACATGAGCACCCCAGTGTCATACTGTGAAGTGGAGGGACAGGGTGCAAAAGCAGCTCTCAACCTATTGGTGCTCTTTAAAATGAGCATACCCTATCGTGGGATGGTTCAATTACAATAATGCCAATCTGGTAGAGGCACAAGGTCAGCTTGGAATCCCCAACACATTTTCAGGGAAATAAGTTTCACTGAATTTGATGGGACTCATATTAAAATAAATTTAGGACTGAGGCATTTAAAAAAAAAAAAAACCAACCAACCCAACAGGCAGCACACATGTTTCTCCTCCTTCATTTCATCTTCACAACAACCTTGTGAGGTAGGTTAGGCTGAGCAGTATGGATATGGAAGGAAACTTTATGGCTGAATAAGAATTCGAACTCAGTTCCATTTGGTCATAGGTTGACATTGTCACCACTTCATCACACTGGCAGCCTGTTAACACCTACTTGCTGTTTATGACCCATGGTGCTTTGGATTTTATGGGAGACCCATGTGCTACGGCGCATGGAATAGGTCTAATTACTTTCTGGCTCCTGCCAGAGCTACGATCAACTTGAGAGGGAGAATTTTCTTCCCATTCTTCTCTCATCTCTTTGCATGACTTGAAGGAGATGAGGGGTGGGGTGGGTATTCAGAGTCCTGTATGATTTCTAGCATACAAAGCGGAAGTAAGGGAGTCAAGGATGCCTGGTCGTCTCCGGCTGATGACACTGTGATGAGCTGATGGCAGCATTGTGGCATTTCTCTTCCACCCAAACCAGGAATGGGGGAGAAATGAGTTTAGTTCACATTTCAATGCGAACTTACATAATTTCACACTTTCAAACCACTGTGTGAACCAAGACTCAATAATCCTTCAAAATTCGCACTATTCCCAGCAACAGAACAGCAGTCAAAAGTGCATACAAAAATGTGCATTATATTAGGAAAAGTGCTTGCAAAAATGTATACATCAAGCAAAAAAGCTTCCAGAATTGCATGTATTAGCAGAAAAGTGCACAAATATGCAATTGTTTATTTATTATTTTATTAATTTATTATATTTATATCCCATCTTTTTTCCTCCAAGGAACTCAAGGCAGCATACATAAGCATACAAGGCAGCCTCTCCATTTTATCCTCACAACCACCACCCTGCGAGGTAGGTTGGGCAGAGAGCCTGTGACTGACCCAAAGTCACCCAATGAGCTTGCATGTCTGAATGGGTACTAGAACCCAGATCTCCCGACTCCCAGTCTGACATTCTAGCCACTACACCACACCGAAGTTTCATGCAGACTTTAAAGAAAAATCAGTTTGGGATGATGAACCGAAATTTAAGATGGGAAAAAAACGAGGAACCGAAACTGACAGACCCCGTCCATTTCTAGCCCAAATGGACAGTGGTGGGGAAATAAACAGGTGTCTGTATTTTGGCTCAGACTCCAACACAGCCAAGTAAAAAGAAATGAAGAAGGAAAGGTTTCCGCACACACAGAGAGAGAGACACAGGCCAAGCTGAAACCTGTTAAGATCCAAACGGCTGGGTAGGGCGGGATGAAACTCTCTGAGTGCAGCTTTTTGTTCGCGCCCACCAGCGGGTGATACCTCTGGACGTTTTAAAGCCAGGATGCCCTTTCAAGCCAGGACTAATTGGTTATCTTTTTTTTTGTGTTGTTTTGTTTCCTAAGGTCAGAACATTTTATCTCTGCCTCGGCCCTTTCTACGTTTGCCCCACCCTGGCTGGTTTTTTTTGTAGGGCACCCATTGTCACAGAAGAATAGCCTCTTTCCTCTGCTGCGAGTGACACAATGGCACTACTCAATACCTCCTGAACAGATAAAGTGCAGCGAGGAAAGAGAAATTCTATGAGCGCCTTTGCAAAATAAAACAGACGAGATGACAGGGAGGCGCTGGGAGGGGGAGTCCAGGGGAACAGAGCTGAGTTCTTCGAGGAGGGGGAGAAAACTTTTTAGAACAATCTCACTGCAAGGTAAAGAGGGCTTTTTGGGGGCCCGGGGAGAGAAAGAGGCCATTGATTCATTCAATCAGGCCCATTAATGGCACTGAAATCTAACCAGAAGAGCCTGAAGAGGAGGCAGGAAGCATCTGAATATGCAAAGGCTAAATAGGCCGGCTCCTTTCTCACGGGTCTCTATTCCATCAAGACACAAGGTGTTTGTGCCTCTCCATCAAAGGGGAGAAGTCAGAGGGCCTAGCAGGAAAGCCAGATATTAAGCAAAACTGATCTCTTCTCGACGGGCTCCCACCCACCGCCCCCAAAGCGCTAATGGAACTCTAGCCAGATTTGGAAGCAGCTTCCAAATTACGGTCCAAGAGTTAATCTCGTTCGCCTTGGTGAGATTGATTCCAAGGAGTGTGTAACCAAGGGGAGGGGTGGGCGTGCCTTAAGAGGACGTGGACTAAGTGGCATGTCTTTCAGTGGGCTACCCAAGAGAGTTTTCTCAAGCATGGATGCTCAGAGGAACAAAATATATTTTTTTAAAAAAGGACACACACACACACACACACACACACACACGAAGAGCCCTGCTAGATCAAACCAAAGGCCTATCTAATCCAGCATTCTGCTTTCCACAGTGGTCAACACAAAGATATTTGTTTGTGGTTGGCAAATTTTGAAATCCCCATAGCCATGCCTCCAAGTAGAGTCCAAATGCAGGCGGCTGTGTTGGTCTATATGTAGACACACACCAAAGACCAGCAGTATATAGCATAATATCAAGGGCGTTGGACTTTGGTTGGAAGTCCTGAGATTGCATGAGAAAGGGAAAGAGAAGAACACAACGTGTCCCCAAACGGCGTAAGACAGAAGAACATAAGCAGAGCCATGATGGATCCATCTAGTCCAGCACTCTGTCCACATAGTGGCCAACCAGCTGTCGACCAGGGACCCACAAGCAGGACATGGCGCAACAGCACCCTCCCACCCATGTTCCCCAGCATCTGGTATATACAAGCTTACTGCCTCTGTTACTGGAGGTAGTACATAGCTATTAGGACTAGTAGCCACTGATAGCCTTCTCCTCCAGGAATTTATCCAACCCCCTTTTAAAGCCATCCATATTGGTGGCCATCACCACAATTTGTGGTAGTTTAACTAAGATTATCCAGGATTCCACCCTCCCTCCCCACCCCCCAATTTCTTTTCCCAGCATGATTAGATCTCAAAGTCAACAAACCAATTTCACCTCCATCCAGAACAGGTCTTTTGAAAAGTGAATGGGTCATCATTGCCCATTTTAGGTCAAGTTGTCCACAAATACCTTGCATTACAACAGGGATAGCTCACAACCATATGTTGTTGTTGCTGAGAAACATTCATTTCTTCCCAACTATTGTAAGGACTGCTGCTAAATGCAAGAGGAACAGAGAGGGGGTGGGTGGGTTTGCAGAGGACGCCATCATCCCTGCTAATCAAAAGTCCTGGCACTTCGACCCTGAAAGGCCTGGCTCCACGACAACACTGCTCCCCAGCAATTATTACTCAGTGATGTTCTGCCTCAGAACATGAAGGTACCGTTTAGCTATCATGACTATGACCTATCTTCTCCCACAGTTGTGCTTAATCCCTTCTTAAAGCCATATAAGCTAGTCGGATGTCAAGGCATTTAGATGTTTAAGGTGATAGCCACCAGTCACCTAAACCACCTGGCTGTTCACCTAATTTCAGTTTCAGTTGGTCCTGCCCAGAGGAGGTGGGCTGCACCCAGATTAATCGGCTTTTGAAATCTGAAAAGCAAAAGTAATTCAATGCTGATGGAATTCGGCACACCTCCGTCTCCAGTTCGATCTGGCAGAGAAGGAACGGGTCCCAGGTGGGTAGCCCAATCAAAAGGTATTGTTCCATGACTCGGTCCAGTATGCCTACTAACACCCTTATGATACAGCTGACCCTCTAGATGTAGATTTGTATTTGCAGGTCATCCCATCCTCTACATACGTCTCTCCTTGACACACCTTTTGGGGATCCATCTCTAGCTTTCCTAATATAAGGACTACCGGGCAAGTGTGAGTGGTTTCCCTGCTGCTTCCTGCTTCACAAGGGAGACAGCACTGAATAACGGCTGTTTTTTTTACCTTTTCAAATGGAGACCATCCATTGCCTCTGCCTCCCAGTGGCTTTAGGTCCAATCATAGAGGCCGTTTTTGTACCAAGCCTGGCTAAAACTAATTCAGCCTGTGTAAATTGCTACAAATTTTAAATGGGCAGAACAGATTTTTCTCTCCCCACTGTCATTTTTTGCTTAAACATCCAGTAAAAGTTCTGACAACTGTTCAATGCCTTTGTGGCTTTTTAGTTGGTCGTAATAAAGGGTACCTGACTGTTATTTGGAGATGTCCCCCCACCCTGCCCCCGCAATGGACCAATATGGCTATTTGCAATTTTTGCCCAGCAAGGAGAGGGAACGTGTCTACACAGATCACAGATGTTCTGTAGGGATGACCCAGATGCTCTGTTGACAGGTCTTTCCAGCCTGCTCCCTTGAGCCTCACGTGGAAGCTTTTTTTTGCTGAACAAAATAAAATGCTGTGTGTGTGTATGTATGTGTGTGTGTGTGTGTGTGTGTGTGTGTGTGTGTGTAAAAAGGAAAAATAAAACCAAAACTGGTTATCCCCACATGGTTGGATGTGGCAGCTTACAAGAACTGATTAATCCAAACTAATTAAGAGCCTCAAATAAGAGGGCATTACTAAATGCTTTCAAAGTCTCAGCAGTTTGGAAGGGGAGTGGGGGGAATGAGAAAAACCAGCATTTTATCATCGATAACTTAGAGTTAATAAATAGGTCTCTCTTCCTTCCTCCTCAACCCCCTCTCCCCCGATCAAATAATAGAATTTTCTCCCGAACAGACGAAGTGATGGGCTTTGGTTTATTCCGTACAAAAACGAAACGCACACTCGCACGTTCGCTGAACTGGCTTCGCTCAGCCCCTGGCAAAGGCGAAGTGAAAGTGAGGGCTCAGGGAAGCGCCACTTCGAGAGGTCAGGAGCACCTTGAAGCGGCAGCTCCCCAGCGAGGCGGCTTCACTTGGGACCGTGCGTCTCTTCCCAGCCAGGAAACGCAAGCGGGGAGCAGAGCAGTGCGAGCCGCTGGCTCAAAGACCACTCCGCAAGCAAGCAGCTCAGTCGAAAGCTGGCTTCGCGGGGTGTGGGGGGAACCCTTGCCCTGCCCGGCTGAGAAAGGTGATGGGGAAGCGAAACAGGCAGAATGCTCCTTGAGACCCCAATTCAGTCATGAGTCACTCTCCCTTCTCTAATCAGGGAGGGAGGGGGGCTTCGGGAGGGGGAGGCCTTTGTGGCCCAGATGGAGAGGACCAGCAGGCCAAATTTGAGTAGCAGGGCATCCCAGAGCCTCTCCCTAAAACCCTGCCACCCTTCGGTCAGAAGTGATTGGCTGCTCTATTTGTATTTTTCCACTTTATCTAGTAGACTCCCCACTGAAACATCCTAGGTAGGTTGGGCAAGGGGGGCATGGAATGGGTCTTTGCAAAGTCCCCTCCTCTACTACTGATGGGCAGGGGGAGCGGGAACGGAATAATAACAACAACAACAACAACAACAACAACAACAACAACAACAATTTGTTACCCGCCTCTCCCTCTGGATCGAGGCGGGGTACAACTCAAATAAAAATACCATAAAGTACATAAAACTAATTCAAACATTTAAAACCAGCGCATCATTAAAAGAACGGAGTACCACGGAGAAAAACACACGGTTCAGTGGCCGGCCTCCTGAATAGGAACATGCCACGTGGGAAGGTTTCATTGCAGGTTCCACTGGCTTTTTTAAAATAGCTGTTTACATTTGAAGGGGACCGAAATGAGAGGAGCCAAGTGAAAGAACTCTGGGGTGGTGTCCCAAGAGGGAAAAACACACCTCTTTTTCTATGGCACAAGGATATGAAATCCCTTCCAGAGACGCCAAAATTCTTTTCCTGTCCACGAAGCAACCTAGTAACCTGCGGGTCAGCTTATTGATGGAAGTAATAAAAGAATCGGAGCACCAGTCAGTGGATGAGCACATGGTGGGTGGGCAGAGGATCTTGGTGTCTCTTGTTAAAAGGTCTCCATTATCAGGGAGAGTGATCTCTCTCTCTGCCTGAGACCCTGAAAAGCCACTGCCAGCCGGAACAACAAAGAGCCTTGTGGCACCCTAAAGACTAACCAATTTATTATAGCATAAGCTTTTGTGGGCAGAGTAAATGATACTGATCTAGAGGGACCAACCGTCTGATTTTGGCGAAGGCGGCGTCACACCTTCACTTGCCTCTCGCCTCTGCAGAACCAAAGCAACTCTGACTTTGCAGAGTTTCCCACCTGCTCACTTCCACGGACGTAAAGTTCCCTCTAAAGAACAGCAGGCAATTATGTAGAAATCCCTCTGAAGGGCCCATAATAACGTCGAACATGTATTATCTCGGCAACCCTTACAACTGCCTTGTAAGGTAAGCCAGCTTATCTAGTTTATCATACAACAGGTGGGAGAGACTGGAGGCGGAATCAACCATTACGCTACATTTCACTTAATAGGGACAAGCGGAGCTTAATCGGAAGGCTAGATGTGAAATTTTAAGCCCCATTTGAAAAATAGTAATAAGGAGTGGCAGGGACAGAGCCCTTGCCTTGCGTGCATAAAGTCCTCCCAGCTTCAATCCCCTGGCATCTGCAATGAGCAGAACTTTCCCCAACTGGTTGCCTTCCAGACATGTTAGACTACAACTCTTCTACCAGCTTCGGCTGGCTCGCCAGCTACAGCCTCTCCTAGACAGGGATAGCTTGGCCACAATGGGATAGGTGCTAGTAACCTCAAGACTGGATTACTGCAATGTGCTCCACGTGGGGCTGCCCTCAAGGCTGCTCCGGAAGTTGGAGCTAGTGCAGAAGGCTGCAGCTCAGCTGTTGTCGGGAGCTGCCCCTTTTCAGTGTGCAACTCCTCTGCTGAGGGAACTGCACTGGCTGCCTATTGGCTACCAGGCCAGGTTTAAGGTTCTAGTACTAGTGTACAAAGCCCTAAACAACTTGGGACCAGGCTACCTGAGAGAGAGAAAGCCTTCTGCCTTATCAACCAGACTGGGCCCTGAGGGCATCTGAGGGCATCCTCCCAGTGGTTCCACATGGACTTATGGATTGGCTGGAGTCCACCAGGAGAAGAGCCTTCAGTGTGGTGGCCCCTTCTCTTCAAAACTGCCTGTCCCTGGAGGTCAGGCAGGCACCAATACCGTGTTCCTTCCAGTGCCTCCTGAAAACAGTCCTACTGCAGGAAGCATTCCTTATTTGACTGGCCACAGCTTTCATTGGAATTTTATTGGTACTCTGTTTTAAAAGAGAACAACTTTGACATGGGGTTGTTTATCTTTTTTAATGTTTTACCTTACGGTCACCGCTCTGGAATATGTCTTAGATGTGGAGTGGTATAGAAATGTTGTAAATAAACTCCCATAATTCCTAGCCAGCATCAGGGGCGCACCCAGGTTGGGGAAGACCAAAGTAGTCAACAAAGGAGAACAGTGTTCTTAGCCCGAGACCTTGGAGAGATGGGAAAACGAGGAACAACTGGGACCTGCCCATGACCTCCGGCAAGAACCCACCACTTGAGCTAGGATAGGAAACGGAGTTTCCTGGGTCCCTGTTTCCATGCGTGAAATGCTGGCTTTCTCAAAAGTCACAGCAGGCCTAGCAACCTGGCATCAACCTACACACGAGCCTCGGGGCAGATATATGCATGCAATGTCTGATTACTTTTCTAAACTTGCACTATCATCCGCCACTAAACCCTACACTTAAAATAAGGTGCACGTCAACGGTCCCGCCGTAACCATTCATAAGGATGCCAAAGAGACAAAGCAGGAGAGAGCCCAGAGCACCTCACGATTTACTGTACCTGAGTATATCGGATGGATTTGGAGCAAGTAGGCGTGACCGGGCCGTTATGCCCATATCCTGGCCCGGCAATGTGAGCAGATAGTGGGGCGGGGATACTGTCATCGAGCATGTTCGGTAGGGATAGTTAGGGGGGGAAAGGTGGTAGTTTAGTTAATGGACAGAGAGAAAGAGCTGCGATGGGCAATTACTCAAGTGGAGAGACAAGAGCGCCATCAACCACTTATGGATGGGGAGGAGGAAAAGAGAGAAAGGCAGGCAACCGTTTCTTCTGACAGATGTCATACAGAAGCAGCATTTGATGTTGGCGTGCGGGTCTCCGCTCTCCTCGAATGCGAAGGCCGCTCTTAAAACCCCTGAATACGACTTGCCATCCCTTGCCACCGCAACAGACGACTGATTCTAAGACAGCCGCTTCAACTTGATTTGGCAGGCTTCTCCATCACACACACACCCAAAAAATCAGAGATCAAGCAACTCAGCCCTAAAACTCTGTGTGTGTGTGTGTGTGTGTGTGTGTGTGTGTGTGTGTGTGTTTCCTTTTGGCGGTTATTTGCAATACCTTTACAAGGGATGCTTTAGGGTGGATTCCTGCCTTGAGCAGGGGGTTGGACTCGATGGCCTTGTAGCCCCCTTCCAACTCTACTATTCTATTAACCTACCTGGTGTTGCCCAGGTCCTTGAATAGCAATGATCTCTGTAGTCCACTCTACTCCCCAACTGACCCAAGAGCATTTTGAAATGAAAAGGAGCAACTGGCAATTCAGCTGGAATTCAGAGCATTGTTGTGTAAACCTGATTGTGACCTCAGAGATTCATACAGGTCTTTATTTTAAAGGGATACACCATTTTTCCCCCCTCTGCAGTTTACCAACATGAAATAAAAATCTGTCAGGGATGCTTTAGGGTGGATTCCTGCATTGAGCAAGGGGTTGGACTCGATGGCCCTGTAGGCCCCTTCCAACTCTGTGATTCTATGATTCTATGAAATAGGTGCATGCACACATTTTGTGGAGAAACTTGGTGAGAAATGGGCCTGAAAAACAGAGAGAGGGGGGTTTGTGGCAGTGAAAAGCTAGCGTAAGTAGTCTAAAAGGTTTAAAGTTGTTTTATTAATGCAATTGTTTTATTATGCCCCTTTTAAAAAGAAAAGAAAAAGACAATGGCTTTTGATCTTCCATTTTAAAAGACAGCAGCTGCAAAAAGTAAAAATAAAATCGTGCCCTGGTTTTCGTCTTGAGAGCTTTGGTTCAGCTGTACAACAATCCTGAGAGGCGAGTTTGAGGGGAAAGGGGGCGGAGGGATCTGTTGAGCTTCTATACAGAAGTGGAGGCAACAACAGCCATTTTTTGCAGCCCATACTACCCCTGAATCACTGCTGCAACCCTCCGAAATTGCCCACCCCTAGATTATAGGAGGTATTTCTAGACTGCCCTTCAATGAATGTTTCCTGGGCAGTTAACAATAAAACAGCCAAATGACGTGTTCAAAATTCGTACCAGATTCCACCAAAAAGCATCCGTCCAGACTCACCGGTCCAGAGCTGTCGTTTCCAGGCTTTGCGAATGGAAGGAGGTTCAGCTAAGGCCGTTTTCAAGTTGGCAGGCCAGGCAGGTCTTTGCCCGAGGTCTTTGCCCGAGATTCATCTGCCATTGAGTGTAACATTCACCAGTCACTTGCACCCCCCAATTAATGAACGTTGACCGAGGTGATAATTGTACAGATCTATCCTGGGCTCTGAGGAATCAACAAGTTTATTACTACTGAATCAAGGCGCCTGTCAATAAGCTAATCTTTTCGAATACGTAGAGAACAGATAGTGACAGCCGTGAAATAAGGCACGAGAAAAAACAACTCAAAGCAAACTCCCCGTAGCCTTGATTAAAGCTCGATGCCGAACTGTCAGGGGCGCCAGGCTCTGTTGCTCTTTTGGGGTGGGGGGTGGGGGAGAGACACTAAGCAGCTGGAGAAATCTGGCTCAGCTGAAGCTTGCTGACTCCGAACCATGCAGGGGTTCAAGTATTCAGCTCTGTGGCTACTCAGCAAGAGTGAGTGGGCCCAAATGCACCTGCCAAACATGGGAGGGGGCAGCTTTGCCGGCTGCCATCTAATTCAGCAGAAAACAACAGCAGCAACGGCGTTCCTGTTGAAACAATGAATGCTTAAGCAAATTGGGGGGAACAGAAGAGAAATGATAAAGAGTCCCCACTAGTTCCAGCTGGGAGAAACCCATCGCTGACACCACCTGGCTCAAGGCAGGTCACTGGAGTGTGTATTGGCAGGAGCGATTCCCGGAGTGGATCCCAGTGACTCACTGAAGCAATACCCTCACTATGGACAAATCCACTGACATCTGCTGACAGCGCATGCCGCAAAGGGAACGATGCCCAGCTCGTCTATGATCAGGCGAGCTGTAAGGATGTGCCCTACTTGACAGAGGACAGTCCTTCATTTGAAGGCAAAGGCCCAGTTTGCATGATCACAATGGCTGAAACAAGCTATTGTGGCTTGTTGCAGCCTCCATGTGTGACAGATTTCCTAATTATCAGGGCTGGCCCTACTATTAGGCAGAGTGAGGCAGTCGCCTCAGGCGGCAGATGTTGGGAGGCGGCAGAAAGGCGTTGGAAGAGAGAGCTGGGCGTCATGCGGCCTGCTCAACGCCCCCGAAAGCTAACCTGCTGCATTCAGGTGCGCAGTGGAGGACATTGTCCCAACCACAGTATTGAAGTAAGATTCAACTGCCAGCACATCTGGCTTTCGTACATGAAATGGGAGGGGGTGCCATCTTGTTCTTTGTCTTGGGTCAGCCCTGCTAATTTCCCACACTGGTGCATGGATAATACCCCGTGGGTTATTTGGGGGTTGCTGCCCACCCCCCAAATAAGCCATGCCGTCTGGGTTCGGGTGACACGGCAAGCCACGCTGGTGTGGGTAATTAGGGAAATCAGTCCGGCAAGATTTCAGCTACTGTGGTCATGCGAAGCGGGTCGCTCTCAATTTGAAGGGCAGTTCAGTCCAAGTTCAGTTTAAAGAGAAAGCACCCGAAGCAGGGAAGAGCAGGGGCCTTGCAGGTGTCACTTTGACAGCAGACTGAGCAACATTAGTGATCGCCTGGTCACAAATTACAGCCAATTATATGTATCGACACACGCAAAGTGTTTATGAAAACCTGTGTCTTCTCTTGTCCTCTTTCTTGCCAATTCATAAGTAGCCACCCTAGTTGCCGGCCCCAAAGAATGAGAAGATGGGGAAGAGGCAAGATCTCGCACAGGATCAAACTGCTCTTCCATCATCTTAATATTGACCAATCACAACTCAGAACGGCCAGAGGGCACAGAATCGCCTAGGCCAGCCTTCCCCAACCTGCCGCCCTCCAGACGTGTTGAAGTACAACCCCCACCAACCCAACCCAGCATGGCCATGGCAGCTGGGGATGGTGGGATTATAGTCCCAGAGATCTGGAGGGGGCGTAGGCTGGGGAAGCATAGGGCGTTTTAATTTCGCTGCAGAGGCCACCAGTGAGGGAGGAAGCAGCAGCCAGGCACCTCTCCACCATGCCTGGATCCAGCTCCAGCTGAGAGCCCCCTCCCTCCTGCTACCAACTGTCTCTGGAGAGGCCATCAGTGAGGGAGGAAGCAGAAGCCAGGCACCTCTCCACCGTGCCTGGATCCAGCTCCAGCTGAGAGTCCTCTCCCTCCTGCTGTCACCTGTAACTGCTGAACTTTCCAACTAAGATTGTAGTGCCTGAATTTGCTTTCCTTTTCCCCCTCCTCCCTCCCAGTCCCCTTTCCTTTTGTGTCATGTCTTTTAGATTGTAAGCCTGTGGGCAGGGACTGTCAAGAAATACTTTTGTAAGCCGCCGTGAGAGCCTTTTTTGGCTGAATGGCGGCATAAAAATCCTTAAATAAATAAATAAATAAAGACATTTCACCTGCTCTTGCACAGAGGAGCTGAGCGATGCCCGTATTATAGGGCAGTTGCCATGACCTGTCACACGCAAATCATTCTATCCAGAGAATTTTGGACCAACCCAAAATTACAAACCAGTGTGGCTAAAAACAAGAAGCAGGGTGGTGGGATGGGGGGAGGTGTGAGAGAAAGAGATCATAGAATCATAGAATAGCAGAGTTGGAAGGAGCCTAGAAGGCCATCGAGTCCAACCCCCGCCCCCGCTCAATGCAGGAATCCACCCTAAAGCATCCCTGACAGATGTTTCTGGGTATGTTGAAAGCCGTTTGGTGTTTGTAACTGACTTGTGGTGGATCAGGGAGCATGTTTTGTAGACTGGAATGTGTTCAAGTGTACCAGATACAAAGAAGAAATCAGGTTGGAGCAAGAGCCTTTGCTCGGGCAAAGAGCCTGCATCAGGAACAGCTGAGCAGACCAGGAAAAGGTTTCCATTTCACCAGTTCTAGGTTTCTATGTTGATTTCAGCACCGCTATATGGAGCTATCGAAGATCACATGTGTTTTGACCTCCAGTGACCTGTCTTAGCTCAAGGTTTGTGTATTAAAAAGCTAAAGGGGATTTAATAAATGACACCTCCCTGCACGCACACCAAATATTTTGACGTTTTCGTCTAAGTCCAAAGAGAAGGGAAATTCAACAAGAATGATATCCAGCAGTATGGTCACGTGCTCGGCTCACCCTCCTTGCAAACTTTCATGCTCTTTCATTCTGAAACTGTACCAGGCACTGTTGGCTTAATTCCTCCGATTATTTATACACATTGCACAACTCATACAATATTTTGCTTCCTGAAGCAGAAAAGGGGAAAAGAAAACACCTCTTAACTGCTCGTAAACTGTCAGGTGCTATTATTTTAAATACCCATGTGAAAACCTAAGAGCCAGCAACTCACTCCTGCAGATTCGCTACCTTCCCCTGTATAAATTAACAAAGATAAATGCCTGCTGCAAAGCCAGACTACTGGGGAGGCAGGGAGAATAACGCCCCTTCTATCCAGCCTTGCAGTTTTATTATGGTGGAATTGGACATAAACAAGTATTTTAGCCTCACAGTCACCTCTTTTTCAAGTGCAAGATGACCCCTCTGGGCATCTTTCCCCTTTCCTTCTGGCAATGAAGATAAAGCACAGACTATTTACTCAAAATCCCACAAAGGCTGAGCTGCCTCTTAACATGGCGGACCTTGTCTACAGGGGCTGGATCGTGTTCTTTGACTCTGTGAAAGGGTGGGGGTTGAACCTCTTTCAACCAATAGCCAAAATTAATTTTGGAGAAGCTCTTGTGGGCCACGTGCTAGGGAGGCCAAATGGAGCGGGATGGAAGGGCCTTTTAACCACACCTGGAACCTTCACATTTACTCATTTGGAGACGCGACAGCTTTACTTTTCTCCTGGCCACAACGGCTTCCGCTTGCCCAGAATGCCTTGAACGCTCTGCCGTTCCGGCGCATTGGGCATGAGGGGAGATGGCCGTTGCTACGTTGTGGCCGCGGCCATTGTTTCAAGACCGGAATGTTTTAAATTCACTGCAAGGTCATTCCCCCCACCCCAACCATCTTCCCAAGAGATCCAAGGGCTGGATTGTAAGTTACGGGCCTCCATGCTGCCTTGAATATGAATTAGAAATGGGGAGCCCCAGAATAGAATTCCAAACGACGGCCTCTGCCTGTCCGCTAAGAAAGCCCGAGAGCTCACGTTGGAACTTGAGTGGCAGAGGCGTTCGGTACATTTTGGCACCCTGATCTGAGACGAAAAGCCCTGCCCCAAAAGCCGTTGCTTCCAGGTTGCAATACACAGACCTGTACAAGGATAGATGGGAGAGGGCACAAGTCCCATGGAAAAGAAAGGAACGCAGGGGGTTGGACTCGATGGCTTTGTAGGCCCCTTCCAACTCTGCTATTCTATGATTCTATGATCTCCTACCCTGCAGGATGGAATGTGTTATTTAAGCCAGCATGTCCCCCAAAACAGAGGAGGGGCATGGATTGGCCATGCTAGGAGGGGGAGGGATGTATCTGGAGAACTGTGACAAGGAAAAAGGGGTGGCGTCTCTTAGCCAGGTATGAAACCGGGGGTGGGGACACACACACACACACACAGCAGGCAGTGTCCCTTCAGACTCCTCTCAGCAGAGCAAGGTCACCACTTGGCGACTTCGTCTTCCTCTGAGGAAGGCTTTTCGCTGCGAGGTCAGCCTAGGCAGGTGGACCCTTGCATTTAGGAGGCAGTGAGCGGCCTCTGCATTTCTGACAGGCCTTTGGAATGAGAGGGAGGCACCTATCCATATCCTGCCATGATTATCGGTGACTCTGCGTTCTACACCGCAGCGTACGAATAGGAGAGCAACCCCTGGGGCATCAGACCGAGACTCCAGCTAGTCCACAATGGCCAAGGAGATACCTCTGGGAAGCCGGCAAGCAGAGCATGAAGACACCTGTCCTCTCTTTTTAATAATAATTAATAACATTTACTTATATAGCGCTTTCTAACACAGTCCTATACATGAGATTGTTTCTGCTCCCCAAAAGCTGGTAAGAAGAGGTATGCTGCCTTGGGATCCAGAGGCAGCCGGCAGCCACCATGGCTAATAGCTCCAAAAAGAGCTGTCCTCCATAAGGTCCTCTAATCCTTCACCACCTCTTGCAGCAGTGAGTTCCGTAAGTTGACCATGCATTGAGTGAAGAAGAACTTCCATTGTCCATCTCGAATCTCCTGACAAGCAGTTGCAATGGCTGGTGAGTTCCAGTATTCTGAGAGGCAGGAAGTGTTTGGCCGCAACACAAGTAGACCTAACCTTGGGTTGGGTGGGGGAGGGCAACGTAAGCCCCACCCACCAATGTCCCCATGTGCCTGGCTGTCTTGTAGATCTTTGCACGCTTAGTAAGCGTGTTTTGTAAGCATGTTCGGCTGAACGTGCTTACAAAGCTCCCGCACGTGTGAAACCTGCCTTATCAGACTTCCCGGCTGCAGGAGCTTTGTAAGTAAGTGCATTCAGCTGAACGCACTTACTGGGGCCCTTTTCAAATCTATAGGGCAGCTGGCCCTCTTTACCGCTTCTGCGTATGCCCACATCCTCCCCCCAGTTTAGGTCTACTTCTGTTGCAGACGACCGAGAGAGAAACCCTTTTGGTCTCCATATTCATTGGCAGGATCCACCCACCATTGCAATTCCGTGCAACTCGTTCAATTCAGTGTGATCGCTGGGTTTTTCAAATAGCAACAGCCAACCCCCCATATTGCCTGGCAAACTACATCTGGAATACGGGGACTATCAAACGCAGATTGTGATATGACGTGGGGGGTGAGGAGACAGATTGTCCAAAATATCACTGGGCACCCCTAGGCCCCTGGAGCGGGCTTGAAGTTGCTCTGTGGATCATGGCCACCGTAATTCTGTATCCTTTTATGACTTGATACATATTTTATGGTTACGGATTGTTAACCACTTTGGGGGGCTCCCGGGGGGTTAGGAAGTGGAACAACAGAAGCCCCCCACCCCCACCCCAAGTGGCGAACAATGAATTACTGACAAAATTAAGTTATTCAGACATACAAAAAACACAACGGCTAGAATAAGCTCAAAAGGCAGGGCTGCGTGACAAATCTCGTCCTCTTGTTCTCTGAGCAGCATTGGTTTTAATTTCCAAAATGGCAAATTATTCAGCTAGTGACATTGGAGAGAAGCCTTCACAGCTGTTTTTTTAATGATTATAAATCACCCTCGAATCTATTCTGATGAAAGGGGGTATAGAAATATTCTAAATAGCTACAACAGCTTCACACTCATGTGGGGCCTGTTCAGACAACACACTAAGCCACGGTTGGCCGCAAACCCTTTTTGCAGCAAATGTTTAGTGAGCGTGGTTAAAGCGTGGTTATGTAGCCACCATGGTGAGGAATGGTTCACACGACACTCTAAGCCAGCCTTCCTCAACCTGGGGCGCTCCAGATGTGTTGGACTACAACTCCCAGAATGCCCCAGCCAGCTGGCTGGGGCATTCTGGGAGATGCAGTCCAACACATCTGGAGCGCCCCAGGTTGAGGAAGGCTGCATCTAAGCCCTAATGTTTAGCTGCAAATGCTTAACCACCGTAGCTTGGTGTGTCGTCTGAACAGGGTCACTGTAAGCCCGTCTGACTCCCACAGAGTTGGTACTACATCTTCATCTGGGTTGGGGCACATGCGGACCCCGGGCCATTTTTGCGGCCCCTGCGGCCACCTTGTTTCAGCCTGATTCCCGAACAGAATCTCGTTCCCGGAAGCAAGGTGTGTGTTCTCTGCAAAATGGTGGGATTTCTGATGCCACTGACAGCAGCAAATTCGGCAGAGGTGAGACATAGCCCTCAGTGAGTTCGGGGGGGGGAGGCAATGTGGCTGCCCAATCTCACGGAAGTTGCCCACTTAAAAAGAAGAGGGGAAACACGCTTACTCTAAATCTGGCCAGGATCTCTTCTCGATCGTCCCAGAGTGCAGGACACGGAATAATGGGTTCAAGTGACAGGAAGCCAGATTCCAGCTGGACATCAGGAAAAACTTCCTGACTGTTAGAGCAGTGCGACAATGGAATCAGTTACCTAGGGAGGTTGTGGGCTCTCCCACACTAGAGGCCTTCAAGAGGCAGCTGGACAAGCATCTGTCGGGGATGCTTTAGGGTGTATTCCTGCATTGAGCAGGGGGTTGGACTCGATGGCCTTGCAGGCCCCTTCCAACTCTGCTATTCTATGATTCTATGAAATCCTGAAAAATTCTGGCATAGGCAATGAAGCTGCTCCCTTACGCCATCCCACACCCATCCCACACCCAGCCTAGTATGTCCTCCACTAACTGAGCCATCATCTCTGCAAGGTTTTTCCCTCACAGAGCTCCTTTTTTAACAGGAGATGCCACGGACTGAGCCTTGGACCTTTTGCATGTCGAGCGCATGCCTACACCCCTGACTTCTGCATCCACGCCTCAAAACGGGGATGCCACACACGGCAACAGCCTGCTTAGCAGCTACCCATCTGGCGCATAGCCTGGGCTGACTTCTCCTCCGCCCGTCCGCCCCGTCTTCCTCCTGCGCAGTCACGCCAGTGTGTTTCGACTTAAGCATTTAGAACCGTTGAAGCAACTGTCATGTATACCCTGTACCGCTGTCAGATTAACGGTGATTAAACATCTTCCCAGGCTCTGTTTCAAATTAACGGAATCACAAACATATTTCCATGAAAGTGAAGTCCCAGTCCACGGCAGCGAATGGATTTTGAAGGAACCTATTGATTTATAATGGGGTATTTATTTCAATGGAACTTTTCTCCAAGATGTTAGGCCGACTTCAGTGAAAATGAGTGTGCTCTGTGTGTGTGTGTGTGTGTTTTCTTTTTTTGTCTGCACAGTGTTGGAACAAAAATGTAATGAAAACCATCACTGCTAGGAAGCTACGGTAGCCACCGCACTTCGAAACAAGCCCGGCTTTTCAGTGCAAAAGACCCTGTTCCCTTTCCCTGAGCACAGGTGGGTTCCTGTCAATGCCAAACTCAGGAGGCTCCGAGCCCACTTCCGAAACGGAGTACTCTCTCCAACAACAAAATCTGGAGGATGTTAAACAGCCATCAGTGTCAATATGGCTTTCTTCACAACATAAAACTGACAGAATGTCACGCAATGTACTACTTCCCTCTAATCCTAGCCAAAATGTGTCAGCTTTATGTAAATAAAATGTCGCTGAATTATTCTACTAAACAGGCTGGGCTTGCCGGGGCCCCGGGGGGGGGGGGGGGAGAGGAGACAGACGAAAGATTTCGCAGCATTCCCTTCCGAGAGCTTATTTTCAAAGTTTAATTCCGGTTCCGCAAAGGGCGGTTGAATATTATTGTGAACAATACCGGCTCGCCAAAATACTGAAACCAAAACGCCGGTCTCATTTTCCGCCGGCACGGGGTTCTCAGCTAGGGGCGAGGGGTGGGGGGGAGCACAGTCGTGCGCGGTTCCTGCCTGCTTTGTTGCTAGCGGCCCGACCAGCACACCAGCAGCAATGGCACCCCATTAGGGTTGCCTGCCAACCGGGGGGGGGGGGAAACATAAACAAAGCAAAAAATAGCACAGCCATTTTCCTGCGTAGCTGCCAGCAATCACGATACATAGGTTTCTAAAAAGCCACAATGCTGAGATGCTTCGTGCTTGTCTGTTCTCAAGTTTACCTCTACAATCATGAGTGCTAGAAACTTGAAAGAAAGAAAAAAAGGAAGGAAGGAAGGAAATACCACTTTTGAGTAACCCTTCTGTCGAGGAAATGTGTGAATGGGCTGTTTTGTCTGTGCCCACCCTGTCTGGATGTAAGCCCTGTCTATTAGAAATTAAGTTCTATAGCAATTTGACCCACACTGTAATGGAAAATATATTGAGCAACACTTGCTCAACCAACAAGAAGTGTTGACACATTAGTCAGAGTGTGAACCTCCCAGCGAGGACAGGAAGAGTAGTAACCACAAAAGAACAGATGTTCCAGGATTGCAATACCCATCTATGTGTTGTTTTTCTAGTCTTAGCATTATCTGCACTCTGCACATGCATAAATGCCTTGTTTATCATTGGTTACTGTATTGCAAAACTGTATTATGATTGGTTTATTATATGAGGAAGTTCTGTTGTTGCTTCTGAGGATGTTACCCTATAAGTATCTTAGCGTTGCCTACAACTAGTGGGCAGTCCTTCAGATCCTCTAGGGTTTGCCACCTTGCAGCACTGCAGGCTGCTCGTAATAAAAATTTTCCAAGACAACCATCTGTCAGGGATGCTTTAGGGTGGATTCCTGCACTGAGCAGGGGGTTGGACTAGATGGCCTTGTAAGCCCCTTCCAACTCTGCTATTCTATGATTCTATGATCAGGAAAATCTTCCAGATTGTTGGAGCAGTACGACAATGGAACCAGTGACCTAGGGAGGTTGTGGGCTCTCCCACACTAGAGGCCTTCAAGAGGCAGCTGGACAAGCATCTGTCGGGGATGCTTTAGGGTGGATTCCTGCATTGAGCAGGGGGTTGGACTCGATGGCCTTGTAGGCCCCTTCCAACTCTGCTATTCTATGATTCTATGAGAGAAATGGTGTCTTGAGAGTCTTTGACCGCCACTCAGCGAACCTAGGGAACTCGCCCTTTCGGGTTCCTCCACACCTTTCCAGCAGCGCCATTTTAAGGTGGTACCATGCTTGACCTGTGTAACCCAGGGCGCACAGAGAAGCCAGTTTCCTGAGCTCATGTGCCAGACCTACTGCTACATAAGAGGCTGCCGCGTGTGTGTCTGAGTCAAAGGAATAAGGTTGGAGGGGTCAGGCAAGGAGACTTGGAAGTCACAGTAGCAGCCTGGGATCAAAACTGAAAGCTTTTGCTAGTACTTCTGCTCCCTGCATGTCCCATGCCAGCACAGTTACAATTTTTAAAAAAGATAACTTAGTAATTCTAGTCCCTGTCCAACTCCTCATCCAGGCTGAACTCTCTATGGGGAAAGGTTTGGCAAGGAATATGTTTGAACTCTGTGGAGAGTGAAATCCCAGGCAGTGGTGCACTTAGGTCATTTTAGACTCTGAACTTGATGGTCTAACAGGGTCTCCCCATAAGATGTGTATTACTTCAAATGTGGCAAGCCTGCCATGCAGCGTTTGGGGGCCTCCGTGCTAATTTGGGAGGCAGGGTTGCACTATAATTGTTTTTACTGCTTTTAAATTATATTGTTTTAACTTGGTTCATTGTTTAATTTGTTTTTAGCTGTGTATATTTATTGTTTTATACTGCATGCTTTTATCTGTATGCCGCCCTCAGATCTTAATGATATAGGGCGGGATACAAATGTTTTAAATAATAATAATAAATAAAAATAATATATGTTAAAACAATACTTATCCCTGCACAGAAATACAGGAGGATGAGTCTGGGAGGCCCATCAAGAGCATCTGGATTAAAATAAATGCGGCAAGGAATAAAGGGAGCATGATAGTCGGAGTCTACTACCGACCACCCAATCAAGGAGAAGACGAGGATGAAACTTTTGAAAAGCAAATTGCCAGTGTTTCAAGGAAATCCAATGTAGTAGTAATGGGGGGCTTCAATTACCCAAAACATCTGTTGGGAGACAAATTCTGCCAAAAGTGGCCCCTCCAAGAAATTCCTGACATGTGTGGTTGGGAGGTTGTGGGCTCTCCCACACTAGAGGCCTTCAAGAGGCAGCTGGACAGCCCTCCGTCAGGGATGCTTTAGGGTGGATTCCTGCATTGAGGCAGGGGGTTGGACTCGATGGCCTTATAGGCCCCTTCCTACTCTACGATTCTATGAGTGGAGCCCTGGAACCCAAGAAGCCCACCCCAAAGTTCTGCCCTGATGCTCCTGTTTTTAGTGGCCCCAACACTCTTTAAGGCATTTCTTCTGCTGAGGTAAGTGGCACCTTTTACTCTGGCCTCATTTTTTGGCTAAATGCCCTGGTCAAAAATCTAAGCTAACACACTCGAACTGATAAGCCGTGTCGGTACAATTCAGAAAGTACTTCTCTTAGAGTTAAACAACTTAAGTTGGTCATTGGGGGAAAAAAATACTGATATGTAGAAGATTTGAAAAACTGCAAACTCAGTTGCCTCTCTCAAGCCTATTTTTAAAGTTAAGCTCTGTAATGACGAGGACTAGAAGCATTTGTTTGATTTTTGAACGAGGGAGAGATTCTCAGGATTTTTGTCTTTCAGAGAAGAATAAGAATCAAGAAGAAAACGTTGCACAGAAAAAGCTGAAATACAGACTGCTCCTAATCTGAGCTCTAGCAGATCTGCCTCAGATGAACTCTCCAGCCTATCTGTGAAGGCTTGGGTTGGCTTGCACAAAAGAACAAAAAACACCCCAATTTCCTAGAGAATTTGGGGGGTCACTTCATTGCAGCAACGTGCAATGAAGGTTACCCTGTTAGGAGGCTGGGGTCAGCACTTTGCAAGCTGGCCCATTCTAATCTAGATTGAGCCGAAACAGGAACCAAATGTTCATACCCCCTTTTTGGCAAGCTGGGTGGATGCATTGCCACAATCCTTTGTGGTTATTATTATTATTATTATTATTATTATTATTATTTATATAGCATCATCAATGTACATGGTGCTGTACAGAGTAAAACAGTAAATAGCAAGACCCTGCCGCATAGGCTTACAATCTAATAAAATCATAGTAAAACAATAAGGAGGGGAAGAGAATGCCAACAGGTACAGGGTAGGGTAAGCAGGCACAGGGTAGGGTAAAACTAACAGTAGAAAGTAACAGTAGAAGTCTGCACAACTTCAAGTTTTAAAAGCTTTTTTAGTTGAGCTTTAAAAGCTGCGGTTGAACTGTGGTGATCCTGAATCGCGACACAGCACAGGAGGGGACGGGGGAGTCCACTGGACACCTCGGCAATGCGGAGGTATCCATTTCTTCCAGCTCGGCCCACAGTGTGGGAAAATAAGGAGAATCGTCCCGCTGCACGGACAATTGGTCAACACTTGCAACCAACCCGTGCTGTGCAGGGAGTCACCAGGAAGATGTGGAAGCATCCGCTTGCATTTGCTGCCTTGCTAACAAGGGTTTCGGGGGTATTGCTGCACGACTCCCCCAAAACTCGCACTGAAGTATCATCTCAACAATACTTTGGCGTAGGCTTTATTCAAGGCACAAAGCCCCGAATGGGAGAGGGAAAGTGTGTGAGGGAGAGATTCCTGCCTCCCCCTTAGCAACTGCGTTCAAGAAGGACGCAGACAAGCCGGAGCGTGTTCAGAGGAGGGCAACCAGGATGATCAGGGGTCTGGAAGCAAAGCCCTATGAAGAGAGACTGAAAGAACTCGGCATGCTTAGCCTGGAGAAGAGAAGACGGAGGGGAGACATGATAGCACTCTTCAAATACTTGAAAGGTTGTCACACAGAGGAGGGCCAGGATCTCTTCTCGATCCTCCCAGAGTGCAGGACACGGAATAATGGGCTCAAGTTACAGGAAGCCGGATTCCAGCTGGACATCAGGAAAAACTTCCTGACTGTTAGAGCAGTACGACAATGGAAGCAGTGACCTAGGGAGGTTGTGGGCTCTCCCACACTAGAGGCCTTCAAGAAGCAGCTGGACGACCATCTGTCAGGGATGCTTTAGGGTGGATTCCTGCGTTGAGCAGGGGGTTGGACTCGATGGCCTTGTAGGCCCCTTCCAACTCTGCTATTCTATGATTCTATGAACTGCCCATATGGTCATGCACAGTCATGCAGATGCCACACACACACCCGCCATTTCATATGCTGGAAATACCATCTCTTTAACATCCTCAGCCTAATAGCTGATCCCTCCCTGGTCAGGCCTGTGTGGGGAAGAGGCTGTTGCAGGCAGGAGCGGAAAGGCGAGTTGCTCCTTGGGCCACGAGCTTCGATGACACCGCTACAGAGATCCTGGAGGGAACATTGCTCCTTCAGCACTTTAACAAACCAGGTGCAAAGCAGCTTGCGTTTTTATTTTCATGGAACATTAGCCGTCGTCAGCAGGAATAATTCTTTTTCCCTTCATGGAGCTTGTGTGCAGATTAACGGTATGAGGACTCAGAGATGCAACCTATTTTCTTTTCCAAACAATGCGAAAAATGCAGATTAAAACACACACACACACACAGAGAGAGAGACTTCTTTGGAGGGCAGAAAAAAGTAACTCCTCGATATTAATGGTTATTGGGAGGGGAGGCAGGTCCGTGCCGTAGACCTTTCATCTAGCTGAGGCTCTTGCAGCAAGAAGTCTCTCTCAATCTGAAAGGATGCTATGATTAATGGCAGCTTGGTCTTTACCACTTTGCCTTGCCATGAAGGCAGGATGCTAGCTTCCCGGATCAAGAAGGAGGGCACGGTGTTTTGTAACAAAAAGAGCTTTAACGTTTAAATTTGCATGGTAAAAAAAAAATGTCACACACACACACAGAGAGAGAGAGAGAGAGAGAGAGAGAGAGAGAGAGAGAGAGAGAGAGAGACATATATCATGAAGTTTAATTACTCAGAACTTACACTAACTAGGATTTGCCAGCCTATAAGCTAAATGTGCGAAACAGAACTCGATAATATTAAGCCAGGCAGATGGTCAGAGGTCCTAATTCGTATTTGGGTTTCATTTTCTAAGAGCACACATCTGTTCTTCCTCACCAGTTGCTTACTGGATCCGCACGTACACGGCGCCCAAGCAAAAACGGAAATCCATGTTCTGTGTCAGAATGAACTCTGCATGCGAACAAAATCCGCAGGTGTTAACATCGGAGGAGTCCCTCCTTTTCTTATTTGGCATGGACTGAGGAAGATGAAGATGGGGCTACGGGCAAGGAGCACAGGGGAAGGGGGACACACACCCCGTGAAGCCCCCCAGCCCCTGCCAATGGAAGGCGTGGCTGGCCCCTCTCTCCTGGGTTTCACCAGGCCAGGTGCAGAGGCCTCGGAGGTTTCCAGGGCAGCCCTAAGATTCAGAGGCTTAAAAATCAAGCGCCAGCATCCAACAGCTTTTACCTTCACAGGTTGGAAAAACGACCATATAAAGGGCCAGCATTTTTGCTTTAACCTTCAGGAATATCGTCTGAGTTACTGGGAATACTAGAACACCAGGCCTATTTTTACTGGCTCCGCATTCAGCGTGGATCCCAAGTGACCCAATAGTGGCAGAAGTTGTGAGTCAGGCTTGCCTGAAGATGACCGCTGTGATCTAGACAAAATCAGCTGCCCCGTTAAGTCTCAAGAACGTTAAATCCACCAGACCCAGACCGGGACCTCTCAGTAGGCTTTTCTGAGAAGAAGACTTGGAGGAAACCTATGGGTGGGAGCAGCTCACACCTTTCAGGAGAAGAATCTGAACCAGCTCAGTAATTCCCTCAGATTGTTCACGATGGAGAAGTTTCAGGAGCGCCCCACATCAAGCCTGGGCATTTCCTGTTTGTTTTACTGGAGGGGAGGGACTCTGCTAGTCATCTGATCTTGCTTGGAGGTGGGGAGATAAAAGATTCAGCGGTACTTTGGCCACATAACGAGAAGACAGGATACCCTGGAGAAGAGGCTGATGCTAGGGAAAGTGGAAGGCAAAAGGAAGAGGGGCCGACCAAGAGCAAGATGGAGAGATGATACTCTGGAGGTGACAGACTTGACCTTGGGGGAGCTGGGGGTGGCGACAGCTGACAGAATGCTCTGGTGTGGGCTGGTCCATGAAGTCACGAAGAGTCGGAAGCGACTGAACGAACAAACAACACAAACAACTCCTACTGCCTCTAGAAGCTGTGGTAATTGGGTCTGACCAGTTGCCCACCCTAGCAAGTTGACTGCTACCTGCAGCCTGCTGCTAGTTAACTCCAGCTCCAGTTGGGCACCCTTGGCCCAGGCAGAACAGGGCAACAGGTGTGTATCCAAGTGAACAACTCTTTTCAGTTACCCTGGAAAAACACTCTGGCCTTACGCGATAAGGCTTTGGGCAGAGTTTCAGCCTTTCCCCGAGACTCCAATTGTGAGGGCAGGTGAGACACCGCTCAGAACAAACACTCCAAGCCTGGTTTGAGGACGCACTGCCAGAGCGTCACTGTTTGTGCAGCACTTGGAGGCTTTTTGAGAGAAGCGTAAAAGAACAAGGACAGCCTTTAAAAGAAAAAGAAAGGAAGAAACATCTTTTTTCTCTATGATCAACAGCGCAGAAAAGCAGCCAGGACGAAATGTGCCACACGACTCAGCGAGACAGCCAGAAGGGGCAAAATAAGGGGCAGTTTCCCCCATTCTCTTGCCTTCAGACACATATATGGGAGCACTGTCTGCAAATAATGAGAACCGGGGGGGGGGGTCTGTTAAAAGATATAAATCATTTACAGAGTTCTTGGGGAGAAGGGGAAAGGCAGGAGGGCGATTTGCATCAGGTGATGCGTACAGAAGCAGGAAGATGCGGTGATTCATAGGGATGTAGATTCATTAGCCGTATGTCTGCCCTTAAGATACACCCAAATGAGCCAAACTTAAAACACATATGTAAACTCGGCATTTGGGACAGACATTTTAGGGGGCGTACCGAGGTCCAGAACTTTAGCAGAGGGGCCTTGAGGGAAGGAAGAGCTCGCTGTCTTCAAGCCTGCATAATTGTGAATCCACCCAGAGGCCCTTGGCTATTGGGAGATACAGAAATGTAATAAATAAAGGGAGAAATAAAGAAATAATAAACCAATAGGGGAGCATCAAGGTACATGGGCCACTACCTGCAGCCTGAAATGATACATCCTCGGTACAAGTTCAAGTATCCACACATGCACTCACCAGCTTCCCATTGGGGAGTACACCTTTGGCCCGGGTGAGTGCGTGGAATCAGAGAGCACTTCCCATCTTCCTGTGCCTGAAGAACTTCTGGTAATGCCAGGGTGACTTCAGAAGGAGGGGAGAGTGGCAGGGGCTCTCCCCGAGGCTGCACTGAGCCTCGGACATACTTTGAAAGCTGTGAGCTGTCCTGCTACTCGCTGAGCATCTGAGGTGTAGCGCAATGTGGAGAAGTTCTCTTCCCTCTCCTCTTCCCTGTTGTGCTGGGTCTTGAACTCGACATAGAGTCTGAAGTAGTTGTTCCCTCCTACTGCAGTGGGGGCGGGGGGTTGTGGTGACATGACAACAACCAATTTTGACTACCTATCCAGGTGAGTCAAGACCTGTGAAGCCCTGTACAGGTTTGACACCTCGGATAGTCAAACCGAGAGGAAAGGCAGTCACAGCCTCTCCTTGGGGTCCCTGGGAGGGGAAGTCAAGAGCCTGCCTTCTGGGCCCATCAACACCTGCGCAAAATCTGGGTCAGGCAAGAGAGAGCAACCTCCCTGCAATCACATCCTCCTCTAGACGGGGGTCTCCTTCATACCGCTAGATGCTGAGACATGGGGGATAACTCACAGAGTGGTGCCAGTGGGTAGTTTTGGCCACACTGTAGAAGGGGTGCACCGGTGTGTGCCATTTGCTCAAACACATTTAAGCTGCTAGGGAGACAAGAGATGCACCGGGATAAAGAGAGGAGTTAGAATGACGCCTGAAGTTTAAAACTAAGCACACAAGGGGGGAAAACAGGGCGTGCGGATGGATGAGATTGTTTAGCGATCAACCTGTTTGCTCTACACGATCTACAATCTCACCAACTGAGGGGTCTCTTTCTGCAAGTGTCACCTTCTGAATGCACACCTTGGAGTTATATTGCCAGCGCTTGCTCCCTTCCCATCTGGAGAGCTACCGTTTATAACGTCACTGATTTTGATCTTAGGCTGTAATTTCAAAGGATATTATTTATTGCGGTGTTGGATGCAGCCCAACTGGGAATCAAGTAATTAACTCCTTGTGGCATCTTGTTGTTTCCACAATCAACCACGTGATACATCTGAATTTAGAGCTCTTGTGCGGTTCCTAAATTACTGCCAGCTAATGCTCTGTCCCAGGTGGGGAATCGTATTCAGTTCCACTGTATCACCCTGTGTCATTAAAGTACCCCCAAGCTCAAGTCTACTGGCAGACCCAGTGGGACACAACTAGGAGCAGGGACTCTGAGGCCCAAAAGGCAAGGGAGAAGGTGGCTGGGCAGGAGCTGAAAGGCCTTGTACCACGGGCCACTGCCATGGCAGTCCCTAGACAGAAGCTGAGCTTTCGAAGTAATTGATTCGAACACGCTTTCCTGCTCTTCTAATGGACGGATGCACCAAGCGTTAGCATGGCTGGGCTCCTGCCAACGGCTCACACCCTAGCAGAGGCCAACTTACGAGAGCAACTGGCTCCTCCTCTTCACCCTTGCAACCTTCCTGTTCACCTGTCACTTGCCCTGGCCCAGACAACAGCGGAGGCAAGGAGGAGGAGGAGGAGGAGCACATGCCGCGGCCTACTTGCTCACTGGCTCCTCTGCCTGTCAAGCAAGCAAGTGGTAGCAGTAATAAGAAAGAGGAGGCAGGGCAACAGTAGTGAAAAGGTAGATTCCCTGAGGGAGGGGACGGCACTGCAGGCGTCTTGCCCAGGGGCCCTCCAGGACATGGAGCCGGCACTGGACGCGACACCGGGATCTCACAACCTGCACTGATCACCACACCACTCACAAACCAGGTTTTCATAGAATAGTAGAGCTGGAAGGGGCCTCTAAAGCCATCGAGTCCAACCCCCTGCTCAATGCAGGAATCCACCCTAAAGCATCCCTGACAGATGGTTGTCCAGCTGCCTCTTGAACGCCACCAGTGTGGGAGAGCCCACAACCTCCCTAGGCAGCTGGTTCCATTGTCGCACTGCTCTAACAGTCAGGAAGTTTTTCCTGATGTCCAGCCGGAATCTGGCTTCCCGTCACTTGAGCCCCTTATTCCACGTCCTGCACTCTGGGATGACCGAGAAGACATCCTGGCCCTCCTCTGTGTGACAACCTTTTAAGTATTTGAAGAGTTTTGTTGCTAAGGATCTCAGCTAAGCAGCGAGGAATGGATGAGCTCATGCCGGACTACAGCTGGGGGGGAAGTGGTGGCCCCCGAACCACTTCCACCGTCTCAGAGAGCACAAGACAACAAGAGAGAGTTACAGATCGCTCTTATAAGCTATCGTGTTGTCACAGCTTTTTCATTAGTAGCCCTAAAGACACAGAGTAGCATAAAGTCAATACGGTTCTCCCCAGAAAAGGAAACGCATCGGCTGAAGAAGCAAAGGCTTTCCGAGAGCTGCGCGGCCCCGAGGAAGGACCGACGCAGGTAAGCATATCTGATCCGGACACATCCTGTGCAGAGTTAACAGGATTGAGTTGAAAGACTTTCCCACTGCCCTTTTGTAAATACCTGCTGAGTAAGTGTGAAGATAAGACAAGTATTACATTACGCTGGTTCCTGATGCATGAAGGACTTTTTTTTTTTTAATGCACAAAGTTCTGGCGGAAAAATAATATATATTAAAAAATGAACAATTGCCACAGCCGGTTCCAGAGAAAGGCTCAGGTGCAAAATGAGAGCGTCGTTTATTAGCATAGAGACATTTATCTAGCTTTCCCACAGCTGGAAAGAAAAGGAGGTTACTTATATTTCCTGTTTGAGTTTCCACCACCCCCACACCTCCCTTCCTCTCCCTCAGACTGACTTGCATATTGAAATAATTTTTTCCCCACCTGAGCCAGTCTAGAAACCAAGGCTCAGGGGGTTATCCAAACAAGTTCAGACGCACCCAAAACATTCAAACCATGAGCATTATGATGTTTTGTAAGACAGGAGTACATTTGTATGATTTTATCTGTACGCTTGCCCTGAGATCCTTGTGATATAGGGTGGGATACAGATGTTTTAATAAATAATAAATAAAATAAGATTATAGAGATATAACGAGGGCAGAGGGGTTTGGAGGTATGCAGTACAGCAACCCTGTTGAAGTGAAACAGGTCTGTACCCAGTCAGGATGGGAGACTGCCTAGGAGCTCCACCTGTCATACGCTGCCTTGAGTTCTATGGTGCAAGAAACATGAAACACGAAACACACATGTAACAGGATCCCTGTGGCTAATTAAAGGGAAGGCACTTTTCACGTAAAAATTGTAACTAAATAATACACTGGGCATTAAAGTACGGCTGCAACCCTTTGCATGCTTCCTTGAAAGTTGACTCCATCAAAATCAAAAGGCTTGCTTCATAGGATGGAAGTGTTCAGAGTGAAATATACCATTATTTCCCTTTCAGAAATCTAATACAGGAGATAAAGTTCAACCTCCCCCACAGACATACACTTCGCTCCTTCTGTGCCCCTTCCCACAATTTATTTAGTTACTCAGGGTGCAATCCTATGAGATATGCCTTGGGTAGCCACCCAGTCTCTTCCTTTCCATGTCCCCGTGATCTGTATCTCTTGCCCACCCCTGCACTCTGTTTTCGGACCATGGAGAGGTAGCTGCCATGTTGCTTTCTGCGCCGGTTGGAGGGGGAGGAGGCGGGGAGCATGGTTTCCTGGATCCCAGCTTGGAGCCCTGTCTACGAGCTCAGAGCCAGGGAATGGAACAATCCTACGTCCACTCCCACCCCCCGCGGACTCCATTTAGGGGACACAGGATTGCTCCCTTACTGTACTTTTAAATCATCCAATAAACAAAGTTCCCTGAGTGGTGTACAATCCATTAAAAACATACAGTACAAACATTAAAAAAGTAAGTAAAACAAAGATAAAACCACAACAGCAAAGAATAAAACTGTAACAACTTCATAAAACCAAATTAAAACCAGCAGCTGAACAGAGTACTAAAAGCACTATATTTGTTTCTGCTACACTGAAAAAGTAGAGGGTCTTTAATGAAATCCACAAGTCCCACCAGCTAAGTCCCCCAAATTTAGCCATATCATTCCCTAATAGTCTTCTAAAAACAGGGACTGGATAGGCTGCGTTAGCAGAGGCTGGATAGTTGGACAGATGTAGAGTGAATCAACACTGCCCCAAAAATGACTTATTAGCAAGTTTCACATCCTGCAATGCCCAGTCATGATTGGGCAAGACCGGAATGCTCTTTGCCCAGGTGTTGCCTGCATGTGCAAGCGACACCGAGATCTATGATCTGCACTTATTGGCAAGGCAAGCTGAGTTTTTACATGTCAGCAGCGAAAGAGATCATTATTCCAACAGATAATTTACTATTCACTTCAAAACGCAAAAGGCAACAGGTTTCGGCAATTTTTGTAATTACCCTTTGCTAGCACTGGAGTACCACAAAAGTCACGGTGGCATTTAGATTTTCCTTTTGGTTAAATGGAAGGAGGGCTGCAGCCCGAGAAGTTATTTTTATTTGAAATTTGACGCCCTGAGTTTCCTGTGACTATTTACGTCAGTGACGACCTTCGAAAGTCAGGGTCAGCGATTGTTATTCCTGTTGGCATATCTCCACTAAGAGGCATTAACTACAAGTGCACTGTCGGACAAAAGTCTCCTGAAAACGGAGGATGGTTGTCACCGCTTCAAGAAAGATGAAAGGTAGCCATAAAGGGGACTCGTATCCACGCTCCGGCTGTGCAGAAACACAGGGAGGGGAGACACATGTGTAGAGCCACTGACTTCCCTGACGTTCCCGCAAAGCAACCTGTCTTGATGTTTCTACACCAAAAACTACCAGCCCTGGAGACAGGCAGAAAGAACAGCAGTGCCCCAAAGAAGTTACGCAGCACAGAAATGGGCACGGTGGGAACATGGCAGAGATATGACAGGGGCAGAGATAGAAATGTCCATCTTGGAGTTGAAGCTGCACAGTAAACTGTTTATACAGCAGCACCTCAGCCGGCAGGCAACAGAGCACGAATGGACTTTCTTCCCATGTGATGCGGCTACAGTCAGTCCAGGGGAAAGACAGATGTAACATTTTACAAGTGCAGCAGAAGCCAGCTGTGGACAGGGCTGACTGGCTGGCACCTACAATGTCACCAACAAATTCCCCTGAAGCCACCTGCCCCCACCCCCCACCCCCTGCCCCAAACAGTTTTGGACTTTCCAAAAAAGTAGTTCTGACTAAGGAGAGGAATGAATGGATAGAGATGGAGTGCTTTAATAAATAAAAATGTCCACCTGGTGCACAGGGGTTATGCATTATGTCTGTCAAAAGAACATCAGAAGTGCCCTGATGCTGGATCAGACCAAGGGTCCATCTAGTCCAGAGCTCTGTTCACACAGTGGCCAACCAGCCATCGGCCAGGGATGAACAAGCAGGACATGGTGCAACAGCACCCTCCCGCCCAGGTTCCCCAGCAACTGGTGCACACAGGCTTACTGCCTTGAATACTGGAGGTAGCACATAACCATCAGGGCTAGTAGCCATTGCTAGCCTTCTCCTCCAGGAATTTATCCAACCCCCTTTTAAAGCCATCCAGATTGGTGGCCATCACTACATCTTGTGGTAGTGAGTTGCATAATTTAACTATGCGCTGTGTGAAGAAGTCCTTCCTTTTATTTGTCCTGAATCTTCTCCTTTAGGCTGGTCTAGAATTGTTTTAAAATATATATACATACATACATACATATATATATATATATATATATATATATTAAGAGTCCTCTGGCATGTCTATGGGGATACTTAATATTTATGTAGCATTTTAGAGTGTTTAGATGGCTTCACATCTATTATGCAAGTAATCTTTGCAACAAACCGTTAACAGAAAGAGGAATTACTGTCCCAATTTTGCAGGGATAAAAAACCCAACAATGCCGTGATTTGAACTGGGGCTTCCTAGCTTACAGTTCAAAATTTTAGCAGAATGATGCACACAGCACTATGATCTAAGTAGTGAAACACTTTCATAATACATCTCTCATTCATCTCCATAATACGATGCTAGCTGATTTTAGGAGCACTGCTTTTTCTGAACCTCAATGTTTGAGCTAAGGTCACAGATCAACTTATTCCAATTTCACGGCTTGTCAAAGCAATTAAGCTATTTAGGGAGGTTACGCCCACAGGTGTGAATTGAAAATCTGAAACGGAATGAGATGATCTTTGCTGACACTCACCTGTTTAACTCATTCGATTGTGGTCTGAAATGTGCAGGGAGGGGTGCAGAAACCATAAATACATAAAAAAGAGGGCCAAGAAGCATAGGATGCAACTTATTCAACATCAGGAACTATAGGGCCACAGTTAATCCGTTGGTGCAGTTCAACACTATGACCTTTTGTGTACATAATGCTAAGCCATGGTTTAGCATTATGAGGATGAGCACGTTTTAGCCATGTGCACTCCGCCTTCGCTCTCTTTCTCCAGTGCAGGAGAGGGAGTTCAGAGCATTTTGCTTCCATTTTAGATTAGCCACCGCTTGTTGTGACTTCAGAACTTGGACAAACTTTGATTAAACTTAACTATGATTTGTTGAAAAAACACAACTTCAAATCATGGGTTAAGAAGCTGGCTTAAGAGTAGCCACAGTTTAGGATTCAGACATAATGCTAAAGGGAGGTAAATCTCACTGGAGAAGAGGGGAAGGGAGAAGGTTGCTGTGACGCATCTTATAACTCATGGGTTAAAGTTATGTGCAAGCACCGTCTACCTGCTTATCATTTTTGTGAACCTATTGTTGGTAGACGTTTGATTTAATTTGATACTATTTGATTCTAAAATTAATCCCCTTCAAGTGAGAAAAACCTGGGTTAATAGGTGGAAGAACGGTGGCAATGGGTTGTGGGCATGCCGTTTTTTAAATCTCCCTTGTGGAAGAACGGTGAGGCATCAACTTTACAAACTGGTTTGGCCCCTGACGCTGCCCCTTCCAGTACTTCAGCATTTGTGACTGCCACATTTTCAGCGCCTTCTACTAGATGATTCTCAGGCCTAGTTTACAGATGCAGCGAAAATGAGCTGGCAGAATTCTGAGGTTCTAGAATGGATAGTAAAGTTCAGAGCATAGGGGTAGCAGGGTCCTGCTTTGGAATGCTCCTCTGTGTAAAAACCTCCCCACAAATAGAAAGCTAACATATCAGGGAGAAATGGTCTAACTCAACCTGCTCCCTGATTTACTAGTTTTCTATTTGCAGGGAGTTCACCCCCCCCCCCCATACATGAACATTCAAATACATGAGCTACCCGAGGGTGCAGCACGCTGACTCTGAGCCTCTCTATAGCTGAACTTATACTGCTCACAGCTGGGACACAAACTGAGTTCTGCGTGCCCGTGAGGGCTTCAGGCAGGTCTCTCAAACATCACGCTCCCATGCCAACAACTAACTTTGGAAGCTGAGGGGAGCACCTCCCCGTTGTGGGAAGCTGGTAAAGTTAAAGCACCAATCCGACTAGCTGTCCATTTGCTACTTGTGAGGGGGGGGGGGGGGCAGGAGTCGAGAATGGATCTCTTGACTTCGCTTTATTATATTGAAGGAACACAAGATACCATAATTAAGCCCTGATCTCAGTGGATTGTTCACAATGATAATTCCACCTTTGTAATGCCAGCTTCAAATAAACCCCTTTTGTTCTGTCTTAGAACGCAGATTCTAGTATCGTTCAAATATATTAACTGGAGCCTATTACTGTCACACAGAAATGCTCCCTGAGCCATAGCAAAGAACTCCCCAGACAAAACTTTGTCATGTTAATCCAAGCTTTAATAACTGGGAGAATATATAACTGTATTTTAATTGTGCTTTGTGCTTCTGCACACAACACGCGCACCCCCCCCACCCCCTCACTGAAAGATATCAAACATGACAGAGGCAGCTTTCCTCAAACAAAACACATTAAACTCCCAAATTTGGGTGTTCAGGAGCCTTCATTCCCCATCACCCCCCAATGAAGGACAGTTTATTCAGAACAGGCTAGCATTAAAAAGGTGGTTGACAGCTAATGCCAAATAAAAGGACCAGGCAGACACTGAGGAAAGATAAGTAGGCGCTGAGCACAGCTGCGATTTTGGCAACAGAAGTCAACGCCCTCTAAGACAGCATTTAAACAGGAATCATCAGTATTATGGAAATCTTTCATATTTAATTCTAGAGTGCCGGCTATAAACCTTACCGGATAAAAGGGCTATAACAAGACAGAACATTTTGTTAACTTGATGCTTTGAAAAATAAAGAGCCCGGGCAATTAGCATACCGTATTTCCATATGAACGGCTCAAGCCAAGAAAGCAGTAACAAAAAGCCCTTCTTGAGTGCTTCGCCTTAAGATGGGCTGGCACTAAAACCGCTCCATAGTGCTGTTGATGTGGCTTGGTATAAGGGCTGGGAACTCAACTACTTTTTGGAGAAGCCTTAGCAGAGCCCAATGAAAATGTCAGCCCAGTTGGGCGGCCGCTGTAAAGACGGCAGACTCCATGTTAGGCATTATTAGAATAGGAACTGAGAATCAGACTGCCACTTTCGTACTGCCTTTATACAAATCTATGGCGCGACCACACGAAGAATACTGTGTAGTTTTTTGGTCACCATGCCTAAAAAAAAGATCTTGAAGAGCTGGGAAAAGTGCAGAAAAGGGCAACTAAAATGATCAAGGGGCTGGAGCATCTCCCCTATGAGGGAAGGTTGCAACATAGAATCATAGAATCATAGAATAGCAGAGTTGGAAGGGGCCTACAAGGCCATCGAGTCCAACCCCCTGCTCAATGCAGGAATCCACCCTAAAGCATCCCTGACAGATGGTTGTCCAGCTGCCTCTTGAAGGCCTCTAGTGTGGGAGAGCCCAAAGCCTCCCTAGGTAACTGATTCCACCGTCGCACTGCTCTAACAGTCAGGAAGTTTTTCCTGATGTCCAGCCGGAATCTGGCTTCCTGTAACTTGAGCCCGTTATTCCGTGTCCTGCACTCTGGGAGGATCGAGAAGAGATCCTGGCCCTCCTCTGTGTGACAACCTTTTAAGTATTTGAAGAGTGCTATCATGTCTCCCCTCAATCTTCTCTTCTCCAGGCTAAACATGCCCAGTTCTTTCAGTCTCTCTTCATAGGGCTTTGTTTCTAGACCCCTGATCATCCTGGGATTGTTGGGATTGTTTACCTTGGAAAAAAGGAGGTTAAGGGGAGACATGATAGAGGTGTACAGAATTGAGAAAGTGGATAGGAGGACATTTTTTATCGTCTTCCATAATACTAGAACCTGGGGGTCATCCCACGAAGCAGACTGGTGGGAGATTCAGGACAAATAAAAGGTAGGTATTCTTCACACAGTGCATAGTTAAAACGACGGAATTCACTACCACAAGTTGTAGTGATGGCCACCAATTTGGATAGCTTTAAAAGGGGGTTGAATAAATTCCTGGAGGACGTTATCAGCAGCTGCTACTCCTGATGTTTAAGTGCTACTTCCACTATCAGAGGCAGTTGCTGGGAAACATGGGTGGGTGGGTGCTGTTACACCCATGTCCTGCTGGTGGGTCCCAGGTCAACAGCTGGTTGGCCACTGAGTGAATAGAGTGCTGGACTAGATGGACCCTCGGTCTGATCCAGCATGGCACTTTTTATGTTCTTAAGCCGAGTTCCATAATCAGGCTTGGGAAGGCCTGGATTCAAATCCCACATCAGCTGTGAAAATTTCTGGGTGACCTTGGAACAGGTACTATCTCTCAGAGTTTTGTTGCAAGGATAAACCTACATGAACCTACCCGTACACTGCGCTCAACATCTAAGGTCCTCCTCCGAGTGCCTACTCCAAGGGAAGCTCGGAGGATGGCAACAAGGGAGAGGGCCTTTTCGGTGGTGGCCCCCCGACTGTGGAATGATCTCCCCGATGAGGCTTGCCTGGCGCCAACGTTGTCATCTTTTCGGCGCCAGGTCAAGACTTTTCTCTTCTCCCAGGCATTTTAACAGCATTTAACAACGTTAAGTTTGTTTTTAATGGACCCCAGAATTGTTGTTTTTAAATGGATACTGTTGTTTTATACTGTTTTTATGTTTTTTAAATTTTTGTATACTTTTAATGTTTACTATTTTTAATTGTTGTAAACCACCCAGAGAGCTTCGGCTGTGGGGCGGTAAATGTAATAAAATAAATAAATAAATAAGAGACCTTTGGCTGTTGGGCGATACAGAAATATAATAAATAAATAAGGAGAAGGAATCAGTGTATGTTCCCATAAACTCCTCGGAGGAAGGATTGGATATAAATGAAATATTTCCCCACCATACAGCAATTTTACATATAATCTCCTGCCTCAGCGGAGATCCATGAGAAACTAGATCACAAGCAGAGCACAATTTTAGCAGGTGCAAAGAATATGCAGAACGTTGGAAAACTCTAACTGTTTTTTTTTTAAAAAATTAAAGAGCCAAAGTTTCTTGCTCTTATGGCTGCAAATATACACTAGAAATCATATGGGGATGGGTGGGAACCCTGTGAAGTTTCAGAAGACAAAGTGAATTCTGTTTCTGCTATGCTCATTGCCTCCCCAGCTAAAAGTGGCAGACATCCATTCCAAGTCTATGCATGTTTGCTTAGAAGTACGTCCCACTCTGTACAATAAGGCTTCCTCCCAGTTAAGTGTGTACAAGATTGTAACTTAAGTTTTGCAAGGTGAGCAAAGTCATGGTATATTAAGTTTGTATCCTTAAAACATGTTGTAGAATTCAATTCTCATGGGCAGAGCGAGGCTGCAATAGGAAGGGCAGGAACTCACATTAGCACACATTGCATGCATGTAATTCTGTCGTCACATCGACAATTGCTGCCAAACACCAGGGTTATCCATTGAAATTCAGTATTTTGTTATGTGTTGGTTTAATAGTTAGCAGTAAGAAAACAAACAAAAATTGATTCACCAAGCCCATACTGGCCCACAAAACCAATCCATCTCAGTCCACACCTGTGGACCACTTCCATTAGAGTCTCTGCTGTAAACTTCAGTCCACCTTAACATCCTACAGTAATAAACAAACGTGCGCTCGCTACAATTCACCATCCTAGTATAATAATATAATAATACCTTGCAACCAACCAGGCATAAAAGTTATAGACAAAAAAGAAAACATACTTACCTCACTGATATAGCAATACCTAATGACAAAAATGTTGTAGAAAAGGAAGAGGACAAGAGAAAAATATACACCACTGGCCATCAAATTTAAAAAGCTATGGCAACAGGAAAAGGTTACAATTATTCCGTTAGTCACATGATCAGGCACCAGCATCACATCACTATTTATTTATTTTTTACAGAAAACCCTCAGAAACTCAGCCTACCAAAATACATCCACACCAGAAAGCAGTCATACTTAAAACATGTTCAATAGTCAGGAAATTTCTGAACCAGTAAAAAACAGCATGACTTGGCAAAGCCCGTCATGTCCAGCTAAAAAACCCACCATGATAATAATAACAACAACAACAACAACAACAGGGAGATGATAATAATAATAATAACAACAGCAACAACAATAATAAATACTTGTACAGACCTGCTCTGCAGCACTGTTCTGATCAAGGAGGTAAAAATGACTTCTTGAAAAGGCTCAAACAACACAGGTTAAAGCGGTCAAACACAGCTGTGTCACTTAAGGCTGCAAGTGGGGTCTCTCACGATGGAGAGACATTGGTATGTCATGGAGGAGACAAAGACAGAAATCTTCTCTCTGACATGTTAGCTTTCCATATGCAGGCCTTTTAGAAAATAATAATAAAGCATTGTATCCTATGACTCCCACATTGCAGCCTGAAATAGTACAGTGGCCGATACTGGAATGCCCCATCTCAGTGAGAACCTAGGGGGGCGGGAGTGTGAGCAGGTGAATGCCATTATGCTCATTAAGGACAGTGTGAGCAGGTGAATCTCATTGCTTTTGCAGCAAAGAGGTGATATCATTTGAAACCTAACAAGAAATGCAGCCTGTCAAAGGTTTGTATCAAGAACAGAGTCAGATTATCCATGTCTTCATCGTCCCCCAGCAACACAGGCTTCTTTTGCACCCAGGAACTGAAAACTGTTTTCCTGTTGTGCTCATTGGCTGCTTCAAAAGTTGTTCACAGTGATTAGGTGAAATATTACACACACACACACACACACACACACACACACACACACTTTCTCATCCTCTCACAACCAGGCCCGGAGGGCATTTCCAATGCATTAATGCCATTAAGCAAACAGCTAATGAAAATAAATATTTTACATTATTTACTCATTACTGATTTATGCCAGTTAATCACAATAAAGGCTCACTTTGAAATGCCATGTAAAATGGTCTCTGTATTTTAGCTAAGGAGTACTGACGACCCGACTAATTTTCCCATTCCTCCTTATGAAAGCCTCTGCTGTACAGCAAAGGGCCTTGTTAAAGCAACCAAAATTACTATAAGTGAAGAAATATCACAGGCTCGATGCCATTTAAACCTACAAAAGTAAACTCTGTTTTATACCTTTTTTCAAAAAAAAATTGTACCAGATTGAGTCCAGTCACTCCAACAAATTGCCCTATAAACGCTGTTCTTGAGGGACATTTATGGAGACGCACATTATTTATGGATCAATCTCCGGGAGAGGTTATTTGCTGAAAACAAAAGAACTTGTTACTTTTAAGAGGCTTGTGAAGAGCTTGAATGGACGTTTTCTAGTGCAGTTATGTCCGAGAGATATGGCCCAAATTGTTTATGTTCCAGAGAAGCTACACCTCAGTAACTGGAATTTATCACGAAATGAACTGATATGCTTTTGATATTCTACATGAGGGTTGCTCAAGGCAGCGTGGTGTAGTGGTTAGTGTGTCAGTTTGGGGGACACCCAGGTTCAAATCGCCACTCAACCACAAAGAGATTGGGCTAACTAGGGGGGACACACCGTATCTTAATCTAACCTACTTTCCAAGGTTGTTGTGAGGATAAAATGAGGAGATGGAAGAACAAGGTGTCCTGCTTGGAGGCAGGATTAAACTATAATAATAATAATAACAACAACAACAACATGTTAATATTTTCTTGCATTAGCTATCCCACCTCCACCATTCTGCCCTGCAAAGGTCACACACCAGAGAAGGAGAGAGTGATATGAATGTGTAGTTGTATCCATGGGGAGGGGGCAGAGATTGACCGCCAATAACGAACATCTTTAACACTGTCTATTCACAGGAACATAAGCACTCATTTGAACAGAAGCGCCATATTTCTATGGATCCTCATTTGAATCTTGGGACAGTCCATTTCACATATCGCATGGGTGGTGTTTAACCACACCCAGAAATTCAAGGACACTGCCAGATAAAAAGGATATATATTTTCAGCATTTCCTCTGAAAGCACCCCTTAGCAGTAACATGGGCTAATTCCCTAAACCAGTGGTTTTTAACTTGTGTTTAGGATACCCTTGGATTCCGTGGGAGCTTAGAGTGGATCCTCAAAAGGAAGGTAATGAACAGTGGACCAGCTTCCCAAAAAGATGGCTCACCCACCATTACCCATCTGCCCCTGTAACATGTGGTCACAGTTTTGATGCATTCCAGGGCAACGGTGAGGATTAGAAGGTCTGATTGTCCACACCCTAATGCACACACTGATGGCACATCTCAAAGCAGTCTTCCTCAACTTGGTGCTTTCCAGATGTGGTGGACTGCAATTCCCATAATTTCAGGCTGGGAATGATGGGAGTTGCCATTGATCACATCTGGAGGGCATCAGGCTGGGAAAGACGGCCCTAAATCATTTATTAATTGGGAAGCCGACTACTGGCTGATGGGATCTATAGTCCAAAACACCTGCATGGCACAGATTGCCTACCAATCAGCTAACAGAGCTGTCACAACCCATGCTGAGGAAGGGTCACACAGAGACAGAACATTACATTTTGTTTCTGGCCTCATTGTGTTTTATAGAAAATCTGCAGACATTCTTGAATGACACATAAGATCCTGAGGAAGGAGAGAGGGCTATAAAGATCAAACACACATGCTCGGAGTGTCAGGAAATTTCAGAAACAGCTCCTTAAACTCTCCAGACTCTAATTACAGAGAATCTTCAGAATACTTCCTGCAGTAAATCCAATCATCATAAAACAAGAACGCTGTCTTACTGGGAACAGGTTTTGTTTATTGGCATGAACTAAACTTATACAATTGCAAATTTCACTGGATTTGTTTAGACAAAAGTAAAAAAGGAAAAAAAGGGGGGGGAGATTTAAACAGGATAAGCCAAGGAACAAAAAATGAGTTTCCTGTATCGGGAAGACCAGGAGTAACATTCTATGACAGCAACGCCCAATTAGAACAGAAAGTGTGTCCGCATCTGCTGGCCAGACGCTAAAGGAAGGGTTAATTACAATTACTTGCTTTCTACAAGCTGGCAAAAACAGGCAAATGTAAAAGTGAGGCAAAAGGCTTAGGAGGCTACTTAATACTGAGTCAGACTATCGGTCCCATCTATTATCTCTGCCCCATTGGAAGCATTTCTCCAATGCTTCAGTCTGGAATATTTCCCAACCCTATCTGGGAAATGACTGATTGGCAGATTTCCTTTGACCATTTCTTTACCACACTGGTGTTAAATCTCAGAGGTGAATACTTTTTGTTTCCTATGCCATGTCGGGTGGGTGGGTGGGTGGGGGAACCCACCAGGCCTCGCCGTGCAAAGGTGCCCGCAAAACAAAAACAAAAACATTCACCACACAAAATTAATGTGGTAAAGTCACCTTGCAGAGAGTTCAAGACATTGAAATGTAATAGGAGCATCGTGCATTAAAGAGCTCTAGTCCGCGGTAATGCCAACACTTCCAGAGCAAAGACGCTGAGGTGCATAAAGATAAAATAACCTTTGAATTCAAACAATAGATCTGGGGAAGCTGAAGATTAAAAGAATTTAAGGAAAGGAAAGGAACCTCTCGTGCAAGCACTTGAGTCATTGCTGACTCCTAGAGGGACGCCTGCTTTCACTGACGTTTTCTTGGCAGACTTTGTAGCGGGGTGGTTTGCCATGGCCTTCCCCAGTCGCAGTTACCTTTCCCCCAGCTAGCTGAGTACTCATTTTACCGACCTCGGAAGGATGGAAGGCTCAGTCGACCTGAGCCAGCTGCCTGAGAACCAGCTTCCGCTGGGATCGAACTCAGGCCGTGGGGAGAGTTTCGGCTGCAGTAACTGCCGCTTACCACTCTGCGCCCCACGAGGCTCATTAAAAGAATGTAAAGGGACCCCAAAATAAATAAACGCAAGAGCAAATAATTCCTACCCTCAAAACTGTTCGTTGCATGGGGAAATTAGGGTGATGCACAAGGTAGGGTGTGACCTGACCAAGATGAGCTAGTGAGACCCATGGCTAAGCGGAGATTTGGAAGGAGTTCTGCTTGGTCCAGGTCAGACACAATGACCACTGGGTCACGCTGCCCCTTATAGCTCAAGTTCTTTGTTTTCCAGGATGATCCTATGAGCAGGAGCCTGCATCCTACTTTGTCTTGCTGTAGGTAAACATAAGTACATTGGGTTGTGCCTACAGACATTATAAAACGATAAAGACGGCAGCTAGAATCTTCAGCAGGAAGCAATGGCTGGAGCTGCCAGCTCCCGTATATCAGGAGCTGAACGACTTGTTCAGCGCTGAGGCCCGCTTGAGAAATCGGAGGCAGGAGGGTCACACTCAAGCTGAATGTTTTAATTGCGCACGGTTTGCGTTTTACATGCACTTTTCAAGAAACCCGGCAGATGCAAAATCAGTTAGCAGATGTCCTACACTTATCGTTACACGCTCCGAAATTGTTTGTAATCCAAATGGAAAAAAATGTGCACTGAATTGTACTGATGTAGAGACTTCTTCACTCTACTCCGACGACGCACGCTTAGTGTAGAAGTTCCGCTATAGCAAACAGAATTTATTTCCACAGAGCACAGTTAGGGACTTAGAAAAGGCTAAGTGAAGAAATGGCCCATTGGAGGGAGGAATGCCTGGATGAATACCAAGAAATATCATGAACGTGGTCTTCTAGTTGAATATCTCCTTGATACCAGTCCTTTTCAGAATTTTACATTCATACTGTCAAAAATGTGCCTGCGTTCATGAGGATCAGAAACTTACTTTAAACAAAAGCTCAAATTCTTAGGATTAAAGATGAGAACAGCTCATCAGCTGCCTCCTCTACCACTGGAAACTATTGCAGAATTCCTCTCCTGTTTCCAGTGAGGAGCAGATGGGTGTGGGTGGAATGAACATGCATGTACAGGTTCGCATGCACACTGAGTTGGGTATCCTGAACCTCACACGACGCCATCTAGCAGCTACCATGGACAGACTCCCAGCATTAGGACAGATTTGAAACAACCTATTATTATTATTATTATTTATTTATATAGCACCATCAATGTACATGGTGCTGTACAGATAACACAGTAAATAGCAAGACCCTGCCGCATAGGGTCTGTTACATACCCAAGGGACACTCAACTACAAACGTTCCCTTTCATATGCTTTCTGATTTCGAATACAGGAGTCTCTCCCTTTCATCCACACACGCTTCTGGTTTTGGCAATATAGAAATAGCAATTTCTACACTGACTGCATTTGGATGACACAAAAGTCAACGGTTTTTGTTCTAGGGGATGCTCCCCACACGACATGATAGTGTAGATTAGGATCAGTGTTGAGTTGACTATTAGCCCACGCTGAGTTGACTCAACTTATCCCCCACCCTCTCAGTGCTCCTGCATGGAAGATAATGCTATCAAGGGCAACTAGTCCTGATGGCTCTATGCTACCTCGAGGATCAGAGGCAGTATGATTATGTACACCAGTTGCTGGGGAACATGAGTAGGAGTGTGCTGTTGAACTCATGTCTTGCTTATGGGTTTCCAGTGGGCAGCTAGTTGGCCACTGTGTGAATAGAACACTGGACTAGATGGACTCTTAGGCCACAGCTAGACCTAAGGTTTATCCTGGGATCATCCAGGGTTCGCCCCTGCCTGAGCACTGGATCCCCTGTGTGTCACCTAGGCCATAGCTAGACCTAAGGTTTATCCTGGGATCATCCAGGGTTTGCCCCTGCCTGAGCACTGGATCCCCTGTGTGTCACCTAGATGAACAGGTTTGACCCCTGGACGATCCAGGGATAAACCTTCGGTCTAGCTATGGCCTCAGTCTGATCCAGAAAGGCTCTTCTTATGTTTATATGTTCCAGAGATAACAACATTCCAGAAGTACACATCACAAAAATTAAAAGCATTCAGCAGTACAATTCTATACCTGCTTACTCTGAAGTAAGTCCCAGAGAGTTCAATTGGGCTTAATCCAAGGTAAGTGGGTATCAGATTGCTGCTTAAGTTAGGTAATGACCTTGGCCGTTAACATTATTGTGGGAGAAGTGCCTCTTTAAAATATATTTTTATTGGTTTTTCAAATTTAACAATACATTAAATAAATATCAGTAAGAACATTGCTTTGAACTTTCTTGCTGCCAGGGCATATAGAGGTACCCTACACGTAACAAACGTATCTACATCAGCCAGTAACCATCTGATTTTGAAGTTATCGGACCGACCTGCTTAAAGCCTCTGGAAAGACAAACGAAACCAAGCCCTAGATGAATTATAGAATGGGCAATACAAGATACAGTGCACAACATCTTCTATCTGGCCTGATCTGCATACATAGAGACATCCATTTCTTGGCTGTCACCAGGATATTCTGTAATTTGGAATCTGACGTGGGTAAAGTTTTAAATATAAATATATACACGAACAACCCTCCCTGTACCTGGGAAACCCCCTACTCACCATCTCCAAAATTAAGCATAAGTGCTTGTAGAAAATCCATTGTTTATAAAGAAGGCACCCAGAAATAATTAAGCAATTCATGAGCACTAACATGAATAGTTAAGTTTTAAGGTGACTAATCTCTCTGCCCCTTCCTCCTTTTCAGCTTTGGTGAATATATTTATCTGAACACAGTTAAATATATTGCAAGTCCAAACTCTGATTTTTGGTCCGCTTCCAAAAAAATGTTAGCTGGTGGTGTGAAACATCTCTTTCAATTCTCTGCAGTGGATCTCCCTGGACAACACGAGATAAAGAGGCAATTTATCATTCAGTTGAAGGTTGTGCGTAATGCATTATCTGTCTTCCATGAGGAGCGGCACATTTTGTGCAAGCCCTCTGTTTCTGCAGAATGACCTACAGTCCTCCATTTTGAGATGCCATAGCAACACAAAATTAACACAAGGAGAGAACTCTTAAGCAAACGCGTTTATTGATTGCACAAAATCTTGCCATTCATAATTCTATTATCTTTTACATCCGGCCTTAACTTCTTTGTATCTACAAGGCAGCCGCAATCACAGAGGTCAACAGTGAGAAGAAGGGAAGCCCTGCGGGCATATAAATATACTAATAAAGTACAGATTGACGTGGCCGTGGTGTTCACCATGCATCACTTCCCACTCGGATTTCCTTGTGTGCAAAAGAAAGCAAACAAACAAACCCAGCTTTTGAGTCTATTATGGAGAAACAAATTTCCCCCCACGTTTTATACTGCTTTTCCAGTGCCAAAGGGCCCTGACAGCAGTTCATGAACAAATCAGTACTAGTGAAGGAACAAATGGGAGATCAGGTCAGACACCAGATTTGCGGAATCTATCCTTCCCGGATCCCTTTAGGGTGGAACCTGGACCTCTCAGGAGTTCTGAGCTGCCCCAAAAGAGATCGGATTCTGGCTTGCAGCAATTCCCAAGTGCCCTGTCCTTGCCCCTTCCTCCTCCTCCTCCTCCTCCTCCTCCTCCAACTTGAAAAGGTACTGGGTTTGCATGGCAGGAGGGTTTCAAAGGAATGCCATGGGACAGAAACTTAGTGGGGCCAGATGGATTTGCTTAAAACAGACAGAGTTGGGACATTCTCCAAATTAATCTGTTTCAAACACAAATCCATTCCTAATTATACTAGTGGTGGTTTGTCTACCCATCCATAAGGAGTAGAAATTTCAGTCAAAACTATCCTGTGCATGGAGCAATTCATCCTATCCTTCTAAAGAAGGCTGCTTGCTTTCTCAAATCAATCAAGAGCAACTCAAAAGTATAACAACATGGAAGAAATATCACCATCTCTGATCTACCAGCCATCACTTTGAAATATCTAAAGAAATGTAGTAACGAATGAATGAAAAAGGGAGAAAGATGGGGGGGGGGAGCTAAACATACCATATACCTTCAGTGATAACTGTGAGTGTGAAATGCATTTCAACAGGGCTCCTTCCAATACCATCAACTTGCACATCGCCATTCAGACTCAATTTAAAAGATATTTATAAAGACAATACATTGAAAGATTTCTTCAGACTTATTTATTTCAGTGAAACGGTTTAGATTACTTTTGTCATATGCTCTTCAGCAAAACGGATATTCTTCATTCGATATATTTTCGAGGTTGCAGATTAGTTTCAGCAATGCCCATAGGTTACAGCTGCTCAAGGGAACAGAGTAATTGCCAATGCTAACTGACAATGCTCAAAAGATATTTGGGTTCAGTGTATTAAAAAGTTCCGCTGGCCCAGGCTTCTCTTTCCCCTGCAGCCATCCTTACTTAGCATCTGCATGGAGGACCACCTTACGTACCGAACATGTACAGACACACAGTAGTAAGTAACTAGTAAGTTCAATGGTTAAACACCTAGCACCCCATCCATTTCTTTAATCCTCCTGGCATTTTTAAAGTGGACATTTTTATTGAACACATTTTGCAATATGCAGGAATATGCAGGCTTTGCCCAAAATATTTGCCCAAATATGCGTTCAGATTCAGGGTTGCAAGCAGGGCAAGTTCTAACCTTAAACTAATGCAAATGAAATACTCATAGTAGGGGAGATACAGGTTTAAGTGGCAATGGCAAAAATTACCAATAGGCATCAACAAGTTGTATGGACATGTGCAACTCTCTTTTACCAAGCCAGAACTCTGGTCCAATGGGCTTAGCGCTTTCCGCTCTGACTGTCAGCTATTCTCTAATCCTCCTTTAACTGGAGATACTCGTGACTGAACCGGGGTCCTCCTGCATGCAAACCATGGGATGTACATTGAGCTAATTGTTCACCCATCCTTTCAAGGACACGAATCACTCATCTCACTGGCTCAAATGTGCCTAAAGAGGCAATATTCAGTATGCCTATTTTGAATGCACTGCCTTATGTTCAGGTCTGAAACATACCTAAAAGATCTGTTTTGATTCCAGTTCTTTCTTAAACTCCTGCCAAGTCCAGGCTTCTGAGCTAACTGCCGTCCCACCCGCTTATCTCTTCCACCTCTTTATAAAATCCACAGCACTTGCACTCAAGGCGCGAAGAGTCAAGTCCGGAAGCTCTTTGTCAAAGCTATTGTTATCACCGTAAAAACAGGTTTTTCGGCACTGTTAAAAACAAACAGCCAAGAAGTACAATTGACAACTGACAACTCCAGTTCTCCCCCGCTTTTCTTTTATACTTATTTTGTGCCCGCAGAGGCCCAATCTCTCTCCCCCTCCCCGCCCGCTTCACAGAGAAACGGGTTTCCAACTCTGATATAATGTTGAGGGTGCCGAGGTCACACAGCAAAGGGTGTTTTAAAGCTTTTGCGGTAAATCCATTGCAGCGTTCAGCAGTCATTTTCTTTTGTGCTACCTACGGAATTACAGCCGACCACGATAAACAGCCCTTAGTCCACGCGAGAAGAGTTTCTAACTGCACCGACTTCACCTCACTTTGTGACTTTCACTCAAGTAGCAAAGTCTGACAAACTGAGAACTGAACGGAAAGCAGCAAAGGAGTCTCTTCATTTATTGAACATGGCATCCACTGCTTTCTCAAAGGAATAACCTACAGAGATTTTGTACATTATCTACTACTTGTCTACTTAATGCTCCATATATTTGGAAATATATTGATGATGATGATGATTCCTGCTGAAGCTTGCTTTTATCATTATGTCCCTAACACTTTGGTTCCATCACCTAAGAGCCCATTTCAGATGTTCAATGTATACATGCCGGGGGAGAGGGGTCACAATGGCAGCTTTGACCTATGTGCATTCCCTTGGAAGGTTTGCCTGAAGTCTATGCCACAGCCCTGCATATGTGCAATTGCAGAGATAGACAGATGAGCGCTCATGTCCTACTTGCGGGCATCCCACGAGCAGCGGCTGGCCAAAGTGTGGATGGAATGCTGGATGAGATGGACTTTTGGTCTGATCCAGAAGAGTTCTTCTTAGAGGGCTCTTTCATAGTTCCGATTGCATGTAGAAAGCCGATGTTGTACCTATGCAGACTTCTAAAATGAATGTGTGTAGGGTGGAGGATCATGGGAGCCTGCCCCCGGGAGTCAGCCAGCCTCCCTCCCTCTCTCTTTCACTTTCACACACACACACACACACACACCAATTCTTGATGACTACAGAGGCCATGTTAGCTGTGGGGGGATGGAGGGCATCAAGTTGGGAAGCCTGCTCTACTGGCAAGAGTGATTAGAACTTAAGAAGAGCCATGCTGGATCAGACCAAGGTCCATCTTGTGCACCTTGTCCAGCACTCTGTTCACAGTGGCCAACCAGCTGTTGACCAGGGACCTACAAGTAGGACACGGTGCAACAGCACCCTCCCACCTTTGTTCCTCAGCCACTGGTGTATATCGGCTTACTGCCTCAGATACTGGAGGCAGCACATAGCCATCAGGAGTAGTAGCCATTGAGAGCCTTCTCGTCCTCCAGGAATCTATCCAACCCCCCTTTTAAAGCCATCCAAATGGGTGGCCATCATTACATCTTTTGGTAGTTTAATGGTAGTTTAACTCTGTGCTGGTTATTTTTATTGCCCTCTTCCAAGGCTACTAGCACAACCACACTCCCTTTCCCTAACTCCCTCCTGCCAAATGAATTTCGCGACAAGTCCAATTTTGTTCTTGAGACTGACTTTTTGATTCTCAGCAAGGAAATGATCTCGACACAGTCAGGGCTTTGACTGGTTTGAATTAATAACTTGCATATTATACCGTAATAGTCTAGGCTCCAAATGTTTTGGACGTTGACCCCCATCCGCCCCAGCCAGCATGAATCCTGGGACCTGTAGTCCAAACCATCTGGAGGGCACCAGATTGGAGAAGGGAGTTTTCAATGCTTTGCCGCTACATTTGCCCTTTAGAGAGGAGCAAAATAAGATGCTAGGCCAGAGAAAAGGTGGTAAATAAAAGAAAGATGAAAAGGCAAAGAGAGAGAAAGAGAGAGAAAGAGATGGGCTGGGTGAAGAGAGAGAACTGATTCCAGCTTAACTACTTGTGTATTTGATCAAGGCCGCTTTCAAAGCCGGCACACACAAAGCAACAGATGCATTAAAAGGAAACTCATTCCTGATCAGCAGTGTCAAGTGCTCAAGAGCGGACTGTCTTGTTTGCAGTCAGTTTTTCTACCGCCCTGCCAGACTTTGAATCCATTAACAATCAGTTGTGTCTGGAGGAAGATACACATCAGTGGTAAAGAGGAAAAATAAGAAAGAGAGGGAGGGACGGACGGAGGGATGTCGGTAGCGAGTGAGACCCAATGCACGTTATCGCAGAGACTTACATTCCATATTTACTTGTCAGGAGTCAAAATAAACTTTTGCTGATGACTCTTTCCGAGGGCAGGGGCAAAAGCTTATTACGTTAGATTACCTTTTTTAATTGGCTCCATTTATATGCCCACCCTTCCCCCAAGGATCTTAAAATGGCAGTTGGGCCTTGGAACAACCTTGTATGATAGGGTAGGCTGAAAGATAAAGAGAGAGTATGCAGGGTATGACTGAGTCTCAGGGTTACGTTGCACCACAGCGTAACCCTCTGGACCCGGGATGGACAACCGGTGGACAGTGGCCTCCATATGGTCCTCAGAATAATGGGGGGAATAATGGCTTCTAGTGGGGGAATATGGCTTTTTTATTCTCTTTGTGATTATAGGACTCTGTTATGGGGAAAGGGAATGATACGCAGGACTTGCAACAAATAATCCGTCAAAGTTCCATGGCCACTGAGGAATCTCATTAGCCTGGGTTTTCTTTTGCTGTAGATGGTGTGTGCGTGTGTGTGTGTGTGTGTGTGTGTGTGTGTGTGTGTGTGTGTGTGTGCCTACTTAGGGTTTTTTCCCCCTAAATATTTTTTATACTTTTCCAAACCTTGGTGTTTCCCCAAGCTTGATGAGGATGGTTCCATTTTTGTTAAATAAGCAATAGCACTCATGCCTGAATAGCAGAAACAGATAGGAAAATTATGTATGAGGAAGGATTCATTTAGGGCTATATGTCACACAAGAAGAACATGGATTTTTATTTAGTCCTAAATATCACACCCCCAGAGAGAGAGAGAGAGAGAGAGAGAGAGAGAGAGAGAGAGAGGCAGGCAGGCAGGCAGGCAGGCAGGCAGGCAGGCAGGCAGGCAGGCAGGCAGACTAGCAGGGCAATCCTATGCAAGTTTGTTCAGAATTAAGTCTCACTGTGCTCAGTGGAGGTTAATCCAGGTAAGTGTGCATAGGAATGCACAAAGATGTAGTGATTCTGCCCCATAGATCCACGCCACCTGGTTGTAATTCAGTAGTCAAACCTCTGTCTAAACATACGAAATTGTTTTTGAGGCCATTTGTAACTGAACTTCAGTCCTTTATTCAGGATTCTACTGATTCCACTAATAAATTGTGACAGATTCAAAATGCTTATGATACAGATGTTTTAGTCACATTGGACATTATATACCAATATCCCCCAGCAGGAAACTTTTATATTCTGTTAAAGACTTCAAGGACGAATGTTTCAAAGCCTATATATTCCATCTGTTTCATTGGCATAGAAGGTGTAGAATTTTTAAAAAATGCTTTCCTTTCAACCGACCAGAACATTTTAAGGGGAACTGAAGACGTTGGGATTCCCTTTGCCTCCAGCAATTGCTTCCACGAAGCAAAATGCCTTCTCTACCAGGTTCAGGAAGGAAAGCTAGATGAGCCGTCCTACCTGTGCTAAAGGTTGTCTAAAGTAACCTACACCTGCCACTTTATGCTGGTCTTTAAAGCAGCCTTCTCCAAAATGCCCATGCTGCAGTCCAGAATTTCTCCCCTCAACCTTCTGTATTGCCCTGCATCACGGCACACACCATATCATGATGCAGTCCTGCGACGCTTTAATCTAGGGGTGAAAACATTCATGTAAACGCAACAGCACAGCCGCACCAACTCCTGAACACCCCCACCCCCACCCCGGACATATTTATTCATGATTTAAACACAACTAGAGAGTTTTGAATGACTCCTGTCTAGATTTCATATTAATACAAAGTTGTTTCAAGTTAACTCGGCACTCCCTTCAGGGAGTTTGTTTACTTCACACCTTTAAGCCCAAAATAACTTACCTGGTCTGGAATTGGTGTCGAGAGACTTGGTTTCTATTCCTGACTCTGTCTCCCACTTCAAATCTTCCCCATCTCCTCTTATCTTCCAACAAGTCACTTTGACTTCCTTCACCTCCACCTTGTCTTGTATATTTAGGTGCCAACCTTGCTCAAGGAGAGTTCAGCCCTGCCTCCCCTCTCTCTAGTGCTTTTTTCTATCTAGCTTGGAATCCATGCAGACTTTGATATGCCTTTAGTATGCTTTTAGGATGTTTTTTAACAGTGTGTACTATGTTTTTAATCAGTGTTTTATGTATTTTATGCTTCCGCCTCGATCCAATCAGAGAGGCAGGTAAGAAATAAATTGATGATGATGATGATGATGATGATGATGCAGAAGCAGGCAAATTTGGGGGAAATACAAATTAGCAGGGAGAGGGGAGAAGAAAAGGGATGTTTCAGGATTGAGATGCCTGGGAACAGCATTCAGAAATGCAAATGAAGATTTTGGGTCGACATGACTCAGGACGGGGGCAACACTTGCAATGCAAAACCCAAGGCGGTTGGTTACGTGTGAATGTGTGCAGCATCAGTAACGGATTTCTACCATCAGACACAGTGTTGATCCGGGGCTCTGTAGACGACGCACATTCAGCTCTGCACCCCAGCATGATTAGGAGTGGCAGGCAGCTGAGGGCCGCTTGACAACCCTTCCTTCAGATGCCCTTTGGTGCCAATTAAAGGCTCACCCAAATAGAAAAACTGCAGTGGAATTGGCACCACTGACTGACTCTGTTAATCAAGGCAGCGTTGCTCATTTTGTAGGTTATGACGCAGGTGGTCCTGTTTCCCCTTCTCTTAATTCATCATTTATCATAAATCATGGGTGGGTGTGTATGGATGGGTTTGCTCAGAAGAAGAGAGCATAGCACACACCACCAGAAATGGTAGCTTTTGCAATTACTCTCAGTAGTAAAGGCCAAAGTGTAGAACCCTACTGACTTTTATGCCTAGATTCTCCAACACATTCACCAAGAGAGCATCTTACAGACTTCACGATGCTGCGGCAAGGCAACTAACTTAAGATAAACAGACATTCAAGCCGGAACCAGTTAAGCTCATTCACCATCTGTCAGGGATGCTTTAGGGTGGATTCCTGCATTGAGCAGGGGGTTGGACTCGATGGCCTTGTAGCCCCCTTCCAACTCTACTATTCTATTAACCTACCTGGTGTTGCCCAGGTCCTTGAATAGCAATGATCTCTGTAGTCCGCTCTACTCCCCAACTGACCCAAGAGCATTTTGAAATAAAAAGGAGCAACTGCCAATTCAGCTGGAATTCAGAGCATTGTTGTGTAAGCCTGATTGTGACCTCAGAGATTGATACATGTCTTTATTTTAAAGGGATACACCATTTTCCCCCCTCTGCAGTTTACCAACATGAAATAAAAATCTGTCAGGGATGCTTTAGGGTGGATTCCTGCATTGAGCAGGGGTTGGACTCGATGGCCTTGTAGCCCCCTTCCAACTCTGCTATTCTATGATTCTATAGGGTTGTATCCATGCATATCCAAGGCCACTTTGCCTTTAACATCCCCTTTGTATGCACCATAGTTTGAGTTACATTTTCTTCCACAGAAGAAGATATACAAGAGCAGCTTTCTCCTGCAGCATTGTGACGGTAATACTGCACCTCTGGAACTTCTTCCAGATCCCTAAACTCTTACAGGCACAGGAGCCTTGCCCAGTATAGAGCCTGGGTGGAGATGGGAGCAACATAATGAAGAAGATCTTATTTTAGGAACATGCAGACTGGGGGTTCAGTCCAGTCCTGGGCAGTAGTCTGAGGTAAGCCATGAGCCATCTGACAAGCCAGTAGTCAAGGGGACTGAAGAGTAGGCCAGGACCAAAGGCCAAAGCAGGAGCAAGTCAGAAGCCAGGACCAAAGAACTATCAAGAATACAGAAACACACCAGAGCTCAGGAAGGCCTTGTTGCTTGAGCAAGGCTGGGATTAAACAGGAAGCCCTTTCTGCCTAAAAGGACCAAGCGGACTGGGCAGAGTTAGTCCGGAAGGTTCTCCACTGGGAAGTCTGCCCCTGCAGTTCAGCGGTTCACCCCTCAAGGTGACCACATACAAATCCAGCACCTAACTTGCTGGATTTCTATGGATTTGTATGGATTTGTAACTAACCCTAGCCCATCACCTCAGAGATGCCCTCTGAGGTCTTTTAGCTCCCCTACTTCCTATGTAGGGATAGCAACACAGGCTTTGGCAGACTTCTGTCCTTACTAGGGATGGGTAAGAATTCTGTTCAGTTCAGTGTTTTAAATAAAAGCTTACCAAAATGTGTGAATTTTGTCATAAACAGTACAGAAGTATTTTTTAAAAAATCAGATGTGGAAGAAAGCAAAACTGACAAGTTGATCCATCCAAGAAGAGGACTTGGAGGGCTTACTTCTTGAAAGTCAGGGTTGAAGCCCCCTGGGTAGCAACCTTCCCCAACCTGGAGCCTTCCAGATGTGTTGGACTGCTAGTCCCATAATTCCCAGCGAGGATGGGCATCTACGTGACATAGCTTTACCGACTGAATTTGGCCTGTGTGCAGATGGGTCAGAATTTCATTTCGGATAAGAATTTTACCAGCCTTTCCAAATTTCTTCAGAAACAGGACAGAAAGAATGTGTGACGTTAAAAATTTGGGAGGAAGCAAAACTGATTCGTCTGCCCCTGCCGCTTATGACGCGCTTCAGGCACTCATTCACCAAAAAGCAAAGGGCTCCTTAAGTCCTTCCTCCCCCAGTGAGAACAGCAGAAGAGGCCCTGTCCAATTGTGCGTTGTTTTTTGCACATGGCTTAGCTGCCAACTCTAGAGCAATGTCACAAACAAACGGAGCAAGTTTGTTTGCTGGTTCCTCTCTATTCAGCCCTGGTTAGGCCTCATCTAGAGTATTGCGTCCAGTTCTGGGCTCCACAATTCAAGAAGGACGCAGACAAGCTGGAGCGTATTCAGAGGAGGGCAACCAGGATGATCAGGGGTCTGGAAACAAAGCCCTATGAGGAGAGACTGAAAGTACTCTGCATGCTTAGCCTGGAGAGGAGAAGATTGAGGGGAGACAGGATAGCACTCTTCAAATACTTAAAAGGTTGTCCCACAGAGGAGGGCCAGGATCTCTTCTCGATCCTCCCAGAGTGCAGGACACGGAATAATGGGCTCAAGTTAAAGGAAGCCAGATTCCATCTGGACATCAGGAAAAACTTCCTGACTGTTAGAGCAGTACGACAATGGAATCAGTTCCCTAGTGAGGTTGTGGTCTCTCCCACACTAGAGGCCTTCAAGAGGCAGCTGGACAACCATCTGTCAGGGATGCTTTAGGGTAGATTCCTGCATTGAGCAGGGGGTTGGACTCAATGGCCTTGTAGGCCCCTTCCAACTCTGCTATTCTATGATTGTATGATTCTATAAGCCGCTGAAGTGCGGATGGGGAGAAATCGCACTGGCAGCAACGCATTAAGAACCCAAGGGTCACTTCACACTGGAGCAGTGCAATGGGCACAGCCAACCCTGCTTGCCTGTCAGCCCTGGCTCATTCTAGATATAGCTCCTGTTAAAAATCAGTTGCCAACTAATTAACATTTAAAGCCCTAAACAGCTTGGGGCAATGCTATCTGAAGGAACCCCTCCTCCCATATGTACCTGCCCTGACCCTAAGGTCAGTCTCAGGGGTCCTTCTCTGTGAGCCCCTGCCAAAGGAAATGAGGCAGGTGGTTACCAGGAGAAGGGCCTGTATTTTATACTGTATTTTGTAATTGTGCTTTTAACGTGTTGGTTGTTTTATTATGGTTTTAACTTTTGTGAACCGCCCAGAGAGCTTCAGCTATTGGGCGGTATAAAAATGTAATAAATAAATAAATAAATAAATAAATAAATAAATAAGGGCCTTCTCTGCTGTGGCCCCCCAGCTGTGGAATGAGCTCCCTAAGGAGGTTCGCTTTGCATCTACACTATATTCTTTTAGACACCAGGTGAAGACCTTTTTATTCTCCCAGTATTTTAACGGTCTATAAATTAATTTTAACTTTGCTGTTTTAAATTTGTATTTCTGTACTGCTGCTGATTTTATCCTGATTGTGCTTTTATATTGTATTTTTATTATGGTTTTATACTGTTGTTTTAGACTTTGAATGGTCTTAATTTTTGTGAACCGCCCAGAGAGCTTCAGCTATTGGGCGGTATAGAAATGCAATAAATAAATAAATAAATAAATACACCTGCACTTAAAGAAGACAATAACAGTGCAAGCGGACTGCCTATGGAATCCTTTAGTAGGAAAGAAACCTATTAGGCCTTAGGCCAGCCTTCCTCAACCTGGGGCACTCCAGATGTGTTGGACTGCATCTCCCAGAATGCCCCAGCCAGCTGGCTGGGGCATTCTGGGAGTTGTAGTCCAACACATCTGGAGCGCCCCAGGTTGAGGAAGGCTGCCTTAGGCCAAATGGACCTTTCATGCTGAAGTACTTTTTAAATTGTGAATTTAATGCTGTCATTACAGTGTCGCTGTTTATTTTATTAAAATGAACTGTGGTTAGGAATGGAGTGCTATTATATTAATTATTGAAACGGACTATTCTGTAATGTTATTAGTTTGATTAAATTATTTGTTTTTCATAAAGAGCTTGATTGTTATGGAATGCTGTTCGGAGTGATGCTGTTGCGAATATATTTACGTACGTTGTGAACCACAATTGAATGCAATAACTACAGAAAGGGGGCATAAAAACAAGTCTTGCCTAACATAGGTTACAAGACGTGAGCTTCAAACCAAACCAGAGGCCATGAATTAGAGAAAAGTGTGGCTGTTTAAAGGATCGCCTACTCTAGTCTTCCTCCACCTGGTGCCCTCCAGATGTGTTGGTAAGTTTTGGACACCTTTTTCTTTGGTCAAGTTTATATATATATATATATATATATATATATATATATATATATATATTAAACACGAAATCTGATTTTACTGTTACGATTGTCAACTGTTTCAGTTTTATACTGCTGTCCTGCCTTGAATTACTAGTTTTATCCTCTGCCTGATTGGCATTTTATGCTGCTTTTGTTTTAATATTCTAAAGTTCATTTTTTTAAAAAAAATTATTATCGTATTTGTATTTAGTTTTTAGAAATTGTATTTGGGTTTTAAATTTTCACCACTTTTTAAGGGAAAATCCTTAAAAGGTGTGGGAGGGGGCTCTCACTTTGCATCCTTGCACTGAATTTCCTTCGCATCCCCAGCAACTGTATTTCTGGTGGGAGGACAATTTACATTAATGGACGAAGTGACCAGCCTGAACAGCAGAATGCTTTCCAAAAAGAACACACTTTTAGTGTGGCTGGCTGGTTGTGGTTGGGCACACATGCATCTAGGGAAGATGCTACTGGCTCACACGTTTGTAGGGCTCTGGACTCTGGTTCAACCCAGGGTCCCCTGGGTACTTTAATCCATCCTCTCTTAGGCCATGCTAATGTCTGTAGCCTCTCTGCCAGTCACGAGTGATAACTAGCAGCAAACGACAAGCATTTTTCTTCTGCTTTTGGTTTACACGGTGCAATTGGAGCCACAACTGCAAAACCCAGGCGTGTTTAAACAAAGGGAAGAGGTAAGCACCCCCGCTCCCAAAGCAACCTTTGAGAGAGAACTGAAACGGTTGCGATGCGTTGGTGCCTCCACACAGGGGGTCCTTAGATGCAGCAAATGCAAAGTGCCTTCGACGTGCTGTGCCACCGAGACACGGACGAGGTGACAGATAACGCTGTGCTGGCAGTTTGCAGCTACAACTTCCCCCTGCATTTTCTTCTTTTTAATAATTTCCGTTTGTTTATGTTCAACATTCGAAGAGGCCGCGAAAAACAGCGTGCTCCGAGACGGTGCCTGCGTTTTCTTGAACAACAGAACGCAAACCAAACGAGCAGACAATTTGAGAGCTAAGCAGGAAATTTCAAAACGCGCTGCTCTCCCCCTCGCTGGCATCTGTTTCATTCCATTCCTGCCTAAAAGAGTTTACTGCTCTTTTAAAAAAAAAATATGGCACTTGGGCTTGTGAGGGCAGAAATCTGTCCAAGGTAGAGCCCCGTTTTGGGGAGGCTCTGAAGCCTAGGAAAAAAGCTTACTACTCACCTAAGATCTGCCCTCCCTCTGGCAATGAGCTGGGCTTGTCCCTGGTCGTTGGCTCACATGTGACAAAATGAAAGGGCAACTTTTGGGATGCTCCCTCTGAATTCTGGAATTCTGTCCATCAACCACAATATCCTCCTGAACCATCATGTTGGGACGAGGGGCTTGGGAGGCATCACGCTGTGGTGTCTCCAATCCCTCCCGGACGGATTCCGTTTTTGGGTACTCCTCTCTGAGGGCTTTCCTCCTTTTTGCCTTTGATAGAAATAAACCCTAACGTAATGTAATGTAACTTAACAAATGAGGTGAGGTGGGTGGCTACCAAGGACACGGCCTCTTCAGTGGTGGCACCCTGGCTGTGAATTGCCCTCCCCAGACAGGCTCACCTGATACCTACACTGTGGTCTTTTTGGTGCCAGGTGAAGATCTTCTTATTCTCCCAGCTGTTTTAGAGTTTCAGTTTAAAGACTTTGAACGCTCCTGCTGTCTTTTATTTTGGTTTTTCTTCTAGCTTTATTCTGTTCTAAATTTTACAATGTTTTTACGTTATGCTTTATATAGTATGTTATGGTTTTAAGTCTTGTTTTGTGGAATGCCCAGAGAGCTTTGCTTAATGGGTGGCATTCAAAAAATGAAATTAAATAAAAATAAAACTGCTGCCACATTAATGGGGGCATCTTTTTAATCAACGGAAATTTCGAAGTCAGTTAACATCATGGATTGACAACACTGCATTCCTAAACAAATGAACAAGCCTTTACCAAGGCTTGGACTTTGGTGGGCCTCCAGGAAAAGGGAATTCCAGAGTTGAAGGGGAGCCATCATTCCTCCTATCCTGGTTTGCCGCGGATACTTTTGCATGTGTGAATGCATATGAACTGACCGGGGTCAAAGCTGACCTTTTTTCTTCTTTTATTTAAGGCTACTTTATATAAAAAAGTGGAAATACAAAAGGTTATGAAACTCATTTCCTGACCTTTGCATGACAAAAGCGTCGAGATGGAATTCTTTTACATAACCTTTCGGAAATAAATATATTTTATGTATGTGGATCTATGTTAGGAATTCCACTGTATCGTCCAACAATTAAATTGCTTCAATATTTACACTGCCTTAGGCTGCCAAGTTTGAACTTAGAGTAATGCAATAGTTATTTAAAAGCGGGGGGGAACGAGGAAAATAGCTCCCAACGGCCCTTGGGCGGAAGTGCCCGATGTCAGGAAGCATTTGTTTTTATTTCCTTTGCCGCCAAATGAATTTTACTCGTGGCAGTGGTTTTGAGCTGGACCAAATCCATACAGAAGCTAACCAGAAGCATTTGTTTCTTAAATAAATGCCTCTGCTGGGAACAGGCTATATATAAAAAGGAACCCTCCTCTCCTAACAGCCATATGTTACGCAGCCGGCGTGCGATTTGCAGCCTTTAAAAACGGAGACGGGAGAGTAGTTTTCAGTTCCCATTAAAAAGCATTTTAAACACACACACACTTCTGCGCTTGGATATTTTTATCAAGATGCTACAAAAATAAAGCCAGGTTCACAGCTTCCTGCAGAGTTTAAAGTTTAGCTTTTCGTACCATATGCTCTGAGAGGGAAGGGAAAGGAGGCACATACCTGGAATGGCGCTGGGGCTGCTCTTTTCCACCTTTTCTAGTGAAGCCTTTGGTAAGCATGAACCCCACCCCACCCCGCAAAAAAAACCCACCACCCACACCCACACATACACACAGACAACGCTAGGGTAACTAAGCCCAGGTGTGTGTAACTGCAATAATGGCCGATTCTTCCCATTTATCCCTGCCTCCCATTCCCTTCTATTCCTCTCTTATCATACAATCATAGAATAGTAGAGTTGGAAGGGGCCTATAAGGCCATCGAGTCCAACCCCCCCCCCCCCGCTCAATGCAGGAATCCACCTTAAAGCATATCTGACGGATGGTTGTTCAGCTGCCTCTTGAAGGCCTCTAGTGTAGGAGAACCCACAACCTCCCTAGATCATTGATTCCGTTGTACTGCTCTAACAGTCAGGAAGTTTCTCCTGATGTCAAGCCAGAATCTGGCTTCCTGTAACTTGAGTGCATTATTCCGTGCCCTGCACTCTGGGATAATCGAGGAGAGATCCTGGCCCTCCTCTGTGTGACAACCTTTTAAGTATTTGAAGAGTGCTATCATGTCTCCCCTCAATCTTCTCTTCTCCAGGCTAAACATGCCCAGTTGCTTCAGTCTCTCTTCATAGGGCTTTGTTTCCAGACCCCTGATCATCCTGGTTGCCCTCCTCTGAACACGCTCCAGCTTGTCTGCAGCCTTCTTGAATTGTGGAGCCCAGAACTGGATGCAATACTCTAGATCTGGCCTAACTAGGGCTGAATAGAGAGGAACCAGTACCTCACGTGATTTGGAAGCTATACTTCTATTAATGCAGCCCAAAATAGCATTTGCCTTTCTTGCAGCCATATCGCACTGTTGGCTCATATTCAGCTTGTTCCCCTTGGGTGAGGGGGCTGTTACAAAACGTAAGAGGGTGAGGACCCCGTCTACCCTTTTAATTCAAGCACTGTGCACACGGTGATGAGAGAGGGCCTGGCACTGAGTTCTAATGAGAAATGGAACCTAAGCTCATCCGGAGGTGGAGGGATGGCCTGAGCTTAGAGAGAGGCGGAAAAGAAAGGCTGGGGACAGTACCCTCGCTGGGAACATGGCCGGATGCCTGCAGGAACTAGGGGGCGAAGATGCAGGTAAAGAATGGATGGAGCTCCAGGGTCCAGTGTGGGGCGGTGCCATTTTGCTTCAATCACTAAAACTCAGTTTCCACCACCTCTGCTTGGAGTTGACAGGCCGTGGGTTCATGACAGTCAAAAGGAAGCACCGTTTGCTGCCACAGGGGTGTGGTGATGACTTTAAAGGCGGCTTTAAAAGGGGTTAGACAAATGAATGGAGCCTCCATATGCAGAGGCGATATACCTCTGCACATTCTGGGAAGGAGAATGTTCCAGCCTGCCTGCGAGAAAGTCCTGATTATTCCAGTTCTTCCTACAGCTCTGTAAACGAAGGTTTAACTTTTGATGTCTTAAAATTATGTCATTACTAATCTAGCAATCAGGTGGAGGGGGGGGGGCGGAAACTAGTATAAGAACATCGTGGTACCCAGCCCCAGGCAGGTGCAGGTAGCCTAGGATCACGACCACAGTATGCAACGGAGCTTTAACCCTTTCTCTTCTACGACGGCTTAGGAGAGGTTGAACAAATGAAGGCGCATGGCCCACATTACGCTCATTGGCCCTGCACCCTTTGTCATCTCCAGCTAAACGTAATGGAAAAAATTGACTGTTTGCTTGGTGCAATAGGGCATGACTCTGTTTACACAGAAATAATAGCTAAACAGTGATGGATTCTAAATCTCCATTACGGCAAAAGATTTGAAAGAGTAAAGCAGTTAGGAAAAATAATTAGCTTTCTCGTTTGGGTTTTTAAAGAGCCTTTCACACACTGATGGAGTGGCGTGGCCCTCTTCACCATTGCTGCCCTCCAAAGGGGTGGATGTTTTTAAACGTATCTGAGCTCACATAAGGATAAGTGAAGCAGCTTTCTCTTTGCCGTTAAGCCTGAAGTCCGAGGGACTGTAACGCCCCAGGAGATGCCAGAGATATGTTTCCCAAATGCCGTTGGGACTATTTCATCACAGATTTAGTAATAAATACTGCTACAAAGACTGACTCCTATATTTCACCAACCATTTGTTTAGGCAAAAGGTGGATGGGGTTCATAAGGCTACCCTATCCTGTTTATCTTGTTTGTGTATCCTTGGCAGCCTGTTTGCAGGGGCATGAGGGGGATATGTTCACCCCTATTTCCACCCAAAGAAATCAGGGGAAGGCATCAGTTTCTGTTCCACCCCAATTTTGTCTCTTCCCTATCTGCAGTTTTTAGTGTCCTCAGTTAACAGGTGGTTCAGCAACCCACGGTTCAACAACAACCCAGCCTCAACCACCCTCGCCGGGTTTGGACGTCACAACAACCTGCGCCTGGAAAGCTCTTCCAGAACATTTGAGAACTACAAGTTCAATCGCAGCTTTTAAAGCTCAACTAAAAACTTTTCTTTTTCCTAAAGCTTTTAAAACTTGATGTTGTGCAGACTTTATACTGTTAGTTTTACCCTACCCTGTGCCTGCTTACCCTACCCTGTGCCTGTTTGCTTTCTCTTCCCCTCCTTATTGTTTTATTATGGTTTTATTAGATTGTAAGCCTATGCGGCAGGGTCTTGCTATTTACTGTTTTACTCTGTACAGCACCATGTACATTGATGGTGCTATATAAATAATAATAATAATAATAATAATAATAATAATAATAATAATAATGGTGAGGGTAATCATGCTAATTTGGCTGCTCACAACCAGCACACGCAGGGAGGGGCAAAAAGCCACCACGGCTTATTCTCCCTCCATGATCAAGCAAACCTGGTCAGTAACTTTAACAGGTTCCAAGGTCTCAAAAAGCAGCCTGAATTTGTAAAAGCTCCAAAGATGCTCCTGGTGTACCTTTCCCCAAGCTTGCTAGTCTCAAACTACCCTTTTCCCAAAATGTATGCACACACACACACATACACAGAGAGAGAGAGAGAGGGAGGGAGGGAGGGAGGGAGAGAGAGGGCAGGAGGGAGGGAGAGAGAGAGAGAGATTTTGAAGAAAAAATAGGAAAACGTGCCCAAATCGGTATCATCAGAGCTCTTAAAATTCAAGCTTTTTTCCTCATTAAGGAGGGATTGGAAGCCTTATCATGCGCTCACTGGGGGGGAAATCAATAATAAAGGGGAGGAAGGAAGGAAGGAAGGAAGGATAGATAGATTTCCCCTCTCTATAATGGGAAAAGCATTGGTTCAGAGCCCTGTGGGATGCTTGCAAATATTCTAAAGAAAAAACTGAGGAGACCGGAGTGAGGGGTGGGAAAGAGAAGGTGTCAGTGGGCTGCTGTTTGGTTTCCAAAGGCGAAAGATCCTTTTCTTTTTTCTTGCTCTCCTTTAAATCCCTTTGAGGCAACTTCTAAATAATTTAGCAGTGGCTCTGATTATGTTTTTGTGATGGAGGAAGATGGCAGGAACCAGGGAGCTGGCAAGGGAAGAAGCCCTGCTGGTGACATTTGCGATATCTCCGTGGCGCACTCTGAAAAGCCCAAGTGCGCCTTTTTGAAATTGCACCATCTCCGGCAACAATGGGCCACCGGCTCCCTACATTGCTTTAGGTCATATTTACATACAAAAGCACAGCCACTGTGCAGCTATTGTGCTACAAAGTTCTCATTCGTGACCCAGGGTGGGCTTGGGAGAGGGGAGGTCACTGGCAAGTGTACAAAACCTACTGAGACCCCATTAATTTTTCAGGATTTCTCAGGCTTTGGCCTTTTCAAACTTGGCAGGAGGGGGGGGAGGAAGAGGAAGGGATTCTAGTTATGACTCTCTCTCTCTCTCTCTCCCCCCTAAGCAGTTCACTCCCCCTTTCAAACTGTTTTTGTTGCAACACAGAAATGAATAGAGCTTACCGTGTTTCCTAATTAGAAGAAGAAAAAAATGGATTGCAGATTGAAATAAGCGGTACCTTTCTAGAGGGGGAAGTGAGCGGGCTCCAGACACACTGAAGTTTCTCTCTGTGGCCCAATTTCCGGAAATTTATTCCAGTTGTAAAACATTAGGTGCCAATTTTGCAAATCAATCTTACGATTCAAAAGCACCAAAAGCATTTTCTGCCTAATAGGCTCTGAAAGTCTTTTGCCGATGCGCAGCTGAGCAAATGTTATCTAAAAACATCTTTATAAATCTCCAGCTATTCTTTCAACCTCGCTGCCTGTAAAAGGAGGAGGCCAGCCAAAGGGAAGGTAACCCAGGTGCCGCAGGAAGGAGCGCTAACTGTTCAGAAGGGGGCCACCCACCCCTCAAAGTAAGGCGCCATGGGGTGCAGCCTGGGACCAGGCTGGCGGGAACAGCATGCCCTCAGTCAAGATAAGGGAGCATTGCTACCATCAACAGTGGCTGGACTTGCGCACTGCCTCCTCCTTCCAGTCTGGAACATCACCGCCCTGAAAGCTATGCCCATTGGCAAACGCTGTCAATAGACACCGAGGGGCGGGTAACTCCTCATTTGCCCTGCCACTTTATGAAGCATCTGGGAGAGGCAGATTAAGCGAAGATGAGTTCCTTTTTATTGGGCCAACTCTAGCTGTTCAAAGATGTTCAGCAAGCTTCTGAGCCACAGATGGCTCTTCATCCGGCCTAGGGGTTATAAGCACGGGAACGATAAAAATCAGATTTCGTTTGTAATACACAAAGTATCGCATTGAGTCACAGCTAAAACTTTATGGGGCAACCAAGGAACCAACTCGCCTTGATAGTGAATGCCATTCTGTTTTGAAGCTTTGCCTGGGAAAGGCGTTTGCAGAAGCTATTTATTTATTTATTTAATTACATTTATATACCGCCCCACAGTCGACGCTCTGTGGGCGGTTTACAAAAGTTAAAAACAGTAAACAGTAAAAAAGTATACAAAATTTCAAACCATCAAAAACATAAAAAAAAAGTATAAAAACAAGAGTATCCATTTAAAAACAACAATTCTGGGGTCCGCTAAAAACAAACTTAACGTTGTTAAATGCTGTTAAAATGCCTGGGAGAAGAGAAAAGTCTTGACCTGGCGCCGAAAAGATAACAACGTTGGCGCCAGGCGAGCCTCATCGGGAAGATCATTCCACAGTCGGGGGGCAACCACTGAAAAGGCCCTCTCCCTTGTTGCAATCCTCCGAGCTGAAAACGTTACAGCCACTTGACCTTCCTGGTGCAATCCTGGGTCCAAAAGCACCCCCAAGCTGTGAACCTGATCCCTCAGAGGGGGTGCAACCCTGTCCAGAAAAGGCAGTACCCCTAATCCTGGATGACTTTGTCCATGGAGAAGCTACGTTTTCAAAAAGGCGCCCTCGTCTACCGACCAACAGTACATTCATCTCGTCTGGATTGTGCCTTAGCTTGTTAACCCATGGGACCTCAGACCTAGATACACACAAACAGTTTTCACACATGCACATTGACAAGATGCTGATTGTAGTATCAAGCGACGACTTGCATGAAAGAAAGCGCCATTGGGATGACTGTTGGCTGAACCAAAACACAATAATAAATCATTATAGATTCATTGCCAGAGACAGAAATTTGGCTGTGGAGCAGAGGTGCAAGACGTGTGCCCCCCAAGCCATGTCTGGCAGCCCCCTGGAAAAACAACAAGGAAAACACACACAAGAAACAGACTCCGTGGTTCCTACTACAGAGGCCTTATTCCTCAAGTGAGGTCCATTTACCCTAGATTGCATTCCTACAGTTTGCGTCATCTGTCCTTGGGCGAATGTCATTCTCCCCAAGACAACGTCTACTTCCACCAGAAGACCTTGCATATTTTTAGCATCCTATCCCTCACCAGCACTTACACTTTGGCTTATACCTACCTTGAATGAAACACAGCAATTCCCTATCGATATTACAGTGCGGGGTACAAAGTAATGTGTGAACGACCCCAGGTTCCTGCGTGACCTTGTGTAGGTCACTTTGTTCCATTCTGCTCCTAGAAAAGGAAGAGGAAGCTGCCCAGTGAGTCTCGCAGGGCAGTGAGAAAGAACCAAGTGCTGCCAGAGAGACGTTGGGATGCAATGGAAATGGGGGCCAGATGAAAGTCTAAAGGAAGAGAGATAGCAAATGAGGTCTTTTCTCTGCCACTCACACTTTTTGTTGGCTCCTTGCTTTAAAATTGCACCTCAAGGCAATACTGCGTGCGCATCAGAGAGCAATTTGGGCTTCTTTTGTCAAGTTAAGCTACTGTGGTTTTTATCGAAGTGCCGTGAAAGGAACGAGCAGCCAGAAGTTCTTACATTTGCTCTTGTGCAAATGAAAGGGTTGAATGCTTTTGTGAGGAAAGCTCCAAGTGGAGAGGCTGAAAGCTCGAAGCAGAGTTTCATAATCGAGGGGCTAAAGCCCCCCCCCCCCCCCGGATGGCAAGGGGGGTTGTATTTAGGGTTATGTTAATGCTGACGGATTTAGCATATGTTTTAACACAACTTTTCTCTTGTTCCAAAAGTGCCGCTCTCTCTTATGCAGTCTCTCGACTTATCTCGGCCTCCGGTTCCACTCATACGATATGCTTACAGGAACGGCCAAGGCCAAGCTAGAAAGCACAGTAGAGATTATTAGCAGGGCACGGCTCACCCTCTTCCTGCATAAACTAGTTGCAGCCCCTACTAACTAGAACTTAATGCTGTCCTGCAAACGGCCACCTGAAAATCCTGCAAATGGCCACCTGAAAGTGGAACAGCCATCCCAGGGATCGCCACGGCCTGGGAGACCCAACTATTGGTGGTCGCCAGGGAGGAGGAAAAGCTCTTGAAGCTTTCTCAACACTCCAAAAAAGCCATCCTAGTCTCTTTAGCAGGATTAATTTTTCAGCAGTCAGCACTTTGGGTATTTTTTTTTATGTACTTATTAAAATTTAAGACACTGAGCCGCTGACCCCTGTAATTTTTCAATTGTTCAAACCACGAAGACTAGCTTGGCTAATTACGAATGAGCAGCTGTTGGAAACGACCTTGCGAACAGCAAGAAAAATAGTGATGAAACGTTGCCTGTCTACCGAGATCTGACGAGAGCAATCCCTCCGCCCCGCTCCACATTTAAAGTAAGTTCAGAAGTTAATTACACAGAATCTCTCCGAGGGTTATATATGAGCAAACGATTCCGCGCGCCAAACAAGCAACAGTCCCGAGTAACGCGCGCGGAGACCCTTGGCCAATTTCACCTTCGTTAGAGCCGCTGCTATTGTTGCCATCACGACTTGGCACAGACAGGTTTGACTCGTACTCGGCAAGAAAGGAAAGGGATCATAGCAATGCAGACCCCCCCGCCCCAAAAGCCACGTAAGCTGAGAGCCCTCCCCATTCTGTGTGACATTACAGCTGCCGAAGCAACGCAAAGCAAGGTCTCAGTGGTGGCAAAGTAGAATCAAAAACAGTACTGTGGGTTCTCTAGTCTCAAGATGACCTCTGCACAGGCTCTGGGGAATGAAAACAAATGGTATAAGAGTGACTAGTAGGAGGTCTCTTAATATTTTTATTTAAAAATGGGGCAGTGGGGAAAACCCAAAGTTTAATACGGGGTGTGTTTTTTTTAAAGAGAAAAATTACAAAAATTGTTCTCCATTGTTTGACACTACACTATCAAACAGTTATTTGCAAGTAAGCTTCTTCTTAAAGATTTGAAGAATGGTTCACGATTTGATACAAGTTGGTTCTTAACTTCACAGGCTTGTATCGGAGACGTTAACGAAAATAACAACAGCAGCAGCAATACTTTTATAGCCCTTTTCAAAGTATTTCATTATCTTGCTGTAATCCTTGCAACGGCCCCAAAAGATAGGCTGGTACTATTATCACCATATTGCAGATGGAGACGGAGACTGAGAGAATGGATTACCAAAGGCCATCTAGAGAGCTTATGACAGAGGCAGAACAGGGGCTTATTTGCAGCATGCAGCCCAATCCTGTGTATGTTTAATTAGATGTCCCACTGTACTCAATGGGGTTTACTCCAATTACATGCGCACAGGATTGATGCTATGCTAATACCACCTCAAATTCTTACTTACGTCTGAGTAAAGAGACTTAGGGTTGCACTGCAAGATAATGAATAATACAGCCTTCCTCACCCTGGGGCGCTCCAGATTGTTGGACTACAACTCCCAGAATGCCCCAGCCAGCTCTGCTGGCTGGGGCATTCTGGGAGATGCAGTCCAACACAACTGGAGCACCTCAGGTTGAGGAAGGCTGGAATAATACATAAGACATCCCCCTTCATCACCAAATAATCAACCATGTTGATTTTCCCATGTTGTTTACCTAATGTGTTGAGTGAATTTTTCCTAATGTGTTGAGTGATGAATTTCCCCCTCTCAATCCAGTTCATAATATTGCCTCCCATTCCTCCTTCCCTCCGAGAAGATCAGGCACTCATCTGACCTGGACTTTCCGTTGCAACAATTATTTTGCTGGAACATAATGTCACTCAATTACTTAAGCATAATGAAAGTCAACATTGGCGCCTGGTTCAGGTGCATCTATATTTTGCCTGCTCCAAAAGCTTGGTCACAGTATCAGGATGCAAAAGCAATGCTATTATCGACATGATCCTAAGAAGTTAGGCGCAAATAGATGTGTCAAGATGGGAGCAACTGATTGCTGCATCAGAGCAACATTGCAAATCATGAGGCAAGGCGAATGATGTGACTATTACATCCTTTGCAAAAAAAAATCAACTTTTCTTTAAGACACACCAACTAGCAAAGTGGGAATGCTGAAATCCCACTGGCATTTACAAGGAAGCTGCCATAGTTACCTAAAACCCCAGCAATTGAACACAGCTTCCTAGGAAACAAGCTATCAACAACAGGAGTTCTCTGGGGTGCACGATTATCCCCATGGCAAAATTACTCTGCCTAACTGGAACGGATGGCTCACTCTTTCCAGGAAAACAGCCTGTTAGGCAATTTGTTGGAGCTATAGATGGCCACATCTCTCTCACTAAATGCCATTCCTTTAAAAACTGGAGAGAAAGATGGGTTCTTGAGAATCTAAAGAACAGAAGAATGTGAAGCTGCATTTCCCTGACAAATCAGCAACAAGTTAATATCTATATTTTAGGTTTCTTTTATCATTTATTTACTTTTGGCAAGATTAACCAAATAATCATTTTTTGCAACAGTGAGACTAATTTGGAGTGATGTTTCTTAGGCAACACCTCAGCTGAGCATATGAGGTTTAAAACTGGCAAACTGGAAGACCTCCTTAGGTAGGATGAGAATATGAGAAGGCAGCACACATAGGGACAATATACTCTGGACCTTGTACAGCAAGAGCTCAGGTTCCTCCAAAGCCAAGCAGGGCCAGCCCAAGACATTTTGCTGCCTGAGGCGGAGCGGCAAGTGGTGCTCCACCCCAGCGCAAGTCAAGGTGCATCGTCTTGAAAGCCAGCCAGGTTATTTTGGCACATGAAACAGAAAAATTCCACAAGTACTTCTCCCCATTCCTGGCAGTCACACTACAATGACAAATCACTCACATTTTGCTACCCTTTTACGGCACCCAAATTCTGTTGCCTGAGGAAGATATCCCATTCTGCCTAACGGTAGGGCCTGCCCCGATGCCAATGTCTATACATCCCATCATGGAACTCAAGGCAGCAGAGGCCAGAATCCCAGACTGTTTCCTATCCAGGCAATGACCAGACAATACGATAAGGGTCCTCAATCAAGCAACTGTGGGTTAGTTGGGTTCTGGACCTCTGCAAACCTCTATACAGGCCTACAAATAAATGGCCCATCAGCATATCTGCCTGTGACTCGCAAAGCTGTAAGCTTATCCTTGAATCATAGAATCATAGAATAGTAGAGTTGGAAGGGGCCTATAAGGCCATCAAGTCCAACCCCCTGCTCAGTGCAGGAATCCACCCTAAAGCATCCCTGACAGCATACCTGACATCGAGTGGCAGCAAAGGTTCTCCAGGGTTTCACGCTGGATTCTTTCCTCGCTCTACCTGGAGGAGCTGGGGATCAAATCTGGGCCCTTCTGCATGCAAAGCTTGGCTCTCTCACACTGAGCTATGGGTCTTCCAAGAAGAGCGATCACAGAATTGTGACTCCTGCTAAGATCATATAGCTGTCAGTTTCCCCGATCTTTCTCCTCTGATTTTAAAGGCTTAAGACTTCTTTGGCATTGCAAATTGCATCTAGAATTTTTGCTATTACATATGCCAGCTTAATTCTAATTAGGAGGATGTTTTCTTTAAAATGAGAGCCAAGGTATTTGACATCTGAAAGAACTTTGCTCACCTGTAAAAGATCTGTAAAAGATCTGCCAGACCAGGCGGAAGGGGACAGACACCAATGAGAAGGCTCCCGGCGCCTCCTGAAAACGTTGCTGTGTCAGGACACTTTCCGTGAATGGCCGGCCGTGGTTTTACCAGCACTAGGGTTTTATCAGAACTTTGTTCATTTTAAAATTGTACTTTTGATGGTGTTTTTTTATTCCTTTATGCTATTTTGGGCTGCATTAATAGAAGTATAGCTTCCAAATCACGTGAGGTACTGGTTCCTCTCTATTCGGCCCTGGTTAGGCCTCATCTAGAGTATTGCGTCCGGTTCTGGGCTCCACAATTCAAGACGGACGCAGACAAGCTGGAGCGTGTTCAGAGGAGGGCAACCAGGATGATCAGGGGTCTGGAAACCGCCCTATGAAGAGAGACTGAAAGGACTGGGCATATTTAGCCTGGAGAAGAGAAGACTGAGGGGAGACATGATAGCAGTCTTCAAATACTTAAAAGGTTGTCACACAGAGGAGGGCCAGGATCTCTTCTCGATCCTCCCAGAGTGCAGGACACGAAATAACGGGCTAAAGTTACAGGAAGCCAGTTTCAGACTGGACATCATGAAAAACTTCCTAACTGTTAGAGCACTGCAACGGTGGAACCAGTGATCTAGGGAGGTGGTGGGCTCTCCCTCACTAGAGGCCTTCAAGAGGCAGCTGGACAACCATCTGTCAGGGATGCTTTAAGGTGGATTCCTGCATTGAGCAGGGGGTTGGACTCGATGGCCTTGTAGACCCCTTCCAACTCTGCTATTCTATGATTCTATGATTCATTTGCTCTGAAATCTTTTGGATGGGGATTTCAGTATAGAAATACTGAAAATAAATAAATAAAAATTAAATGAGATTATAACATTGATTTGCCCACTGCTTATAAACAACAGTCCCGAGTTGATAAGGGACCATTTTTAAACACAGACTACCGCTCACGCTACACCAAGATTGAACAGCTGTTTAAAATAAACTGCACAGACAGCATGTGCGAGCAAGAGACAGAAAAGTAACATGACAAGCAGCGTTTTACATGTGCCCTTCTGAACTTTTACCCTGTTCAACACATTGATTTTTTCTTAGGCAACTTTCCCCTTTTCCTGAGTTTTGCACTGGCAGATTTTTTAATATTTTATTTTGGGGGGGGGCGATACACAACTGCACAGGGATGTTCTACCAATTCTTTGCATTGCCCTTCTGGTATACGTAGAAGCACATTTCAGATTCCCAGATTTCCCACAGCTGTCAGCATTGAGACTAGTGGCTTCCTCCCACGTACCTGTTTCCCTCGAATTATCCCTACAGCGCTAAGCTGTAGGCGTTGTTGTTGTTGTTGCTATCCTTTGCATACCAGGAAGTGGGTTTAAGGGGGGAAATGTAAAAAAAATCATAAAAAATCAACGGATGACCCAATCCGATTCAAATTTGGTATGCTTAAAGCTCTACTTAATATTTATTACTGTACCAATTTTGATGTCTTTATCTTTAAAGCTTACGCAGATGTAAGCACTTGTTTAATTTTTCTTCAAATCCTGCTCCTGCGCCCCAGTGGCCGCTCGGATGATACGCTCGAAAACTAGTATCAAAGTACGGCGAGTCTTTTGCTTTTATAGCACTATTAAAGCAGGATGCATGGGAGCACTTCACAATAAAAGCAGATTATAAGATGGAAAACTTCGGAGTCCTTTGCACGCAATTCGCAGTGATTGCACAGTATAACGCTGGTGTGATAAAGCTCTGAGAATGTGCTTCGAAAGGACTGTATACCCGACCATCAGAGCAGAAAAGAAAAGAGTGGAGTTTAGATACAGAATGAACACCGTTATTCTAAACTGTCCCACATGCAAAGTGAACCCCTTGGTGTGGGGAGAGACACCGACGAGCCATTTTGTCTAAGAAAGGAGGAGAGGTTGAGAGACCAGCTGTACAGGAAATGGTGAGCGTGGCATCCGTGTGTGTGATTTGAAAGGTTCCATCATTTGCAAGCGATAGTTTCAGTTCTTCCTTCAAGTCAGGCCCGGCCTCCAGCAATTCCCACAGAGACAACACACCTCCAGCCCACCGCTTTCCTTACAGCTCCCAAAAGTCCTCCAATTATCCCAGTCCTGGCAAACCTAGCGCCCAGTAAGGAGTTAATGGGATTAGCCTCATGGCACCGGCACCATGGCGGCCATGCCAGCCTAATGGTTTCCAAGGGCCGACGCATTGTTTCCTTAAGCTGGGGATGGGAAGCGAGCCGTAGGAGGCGACGATGGCAGAGCTGGAATGAAAAGTATTTTAATGCTGCGTAGCAAAGATGTTTTTAATTTATAGCAAGAATGCCGGCGGAGCACCTGACCAGGGGAAAGGGGGGAGGGCAGGCGGAAGGAAAACAGAGCTGCCCAGTTGCTCATTTCCAAGAACAAAACCCTGCAGCAATGACAAATCTGGGCGAAACAAGCACGCCTGGCACCGGCACCCAAAAAGGCCGGGCAGCTGCCCAGGGCAAGTGGATGCTGAAAGGGCCCAACAAGCTAAGGCCTTGACCCAGCACAATCCCTAATCAATCCTGCCTGTAGCTCTTTGGCGCATGGAAGACCAGCGGGAGGCTGAATGACTGACCACAGAATAGACATGTCTATTCTGCGGTCAGTCATTCAGGTCTCCCAGCGAGACCTGACACTCTCGCTGGGAGAGTGTCAAGTCTCATGCCCAGGAGGTGATGGCCACTGCAGGTTCATTGGCTTGAAATACGGGGTTGAAGGTAGATGGCTGGGAAGGATTCCTGGCTGTGGTCACTCCTTAGGGTGTGGGGTGGTGATTTTCATGGAGGGCAAATGGTGAGGAGGTCTCAAGTCTTTAAAATCAGAGGAGAAAGATTGGGGAAACCGACAGCTATATGGTCTTAGCAGGAGTCAAAATTCTGTGATTGCTCTTCAGGGAAGACCCGTAGCTCAGTGTGAGAGAGCCAATGCTTTACATGCAGAAGGTCCCAGATTTGATCCCCAGCTTCTCCAGGTAGAGCGAGGAAGGAATTCTGCCTGAAACCCTGGCTAGCTGCTGCCAGCCAGTGTCGACAGTACTGGGCTAGAGATGCGCTGACAGTCTGTCCCAGTATAAGGTAGCTTCCTATGTTCCAGGCTGGCATTGTTACTTGAGCTGCAACATCAGCATCTCTGATTGGCCCCCAATAAAGGAGGTCAAGATTGGACAAGTCTAGGATAAATATTGCCAGCCTGGTTGGAGGGTCTTCCCAGGTCAGCAGCTCCCGTAGTTTGACATCTTCCAGGCCTGCCTTCCGTCCAGTCTTCTTCATCTCTGCTGTGCCTGGTTTCCATCCAGACTGGATCAAGGAATGAACATGCACATGATCATTCTAGCCAAAAACAACACTGATTCCTATTCATGTGTTTCAAAGCCGCCAGGGGGCTTCCCGTCCAAAATGAAGAAATCAAAGTATGTTCTACAAAGGTATTTCAATAAACCGAAAAGTTCAATGCTAATCCAGATCCCAAGCTCAAATGTGCAATTACAAGTAGTTAATTCCCAAATTCTTCCAAAGGCCATGTAGCACCTATAGAACTACTGGTACAAACCTACAAGTGTGGGTCTAAGATCACTTGGATTGATAACAGCCTCCTATATTGAAGGGAACAGGTAAAAAGCAAAAAGAAATAACTCCGTTCTTCTAAGGGTACATACATACATACATGCATTGGTTTAGTGGTGAGCCCAGTGCACAGCAGCAATTTATGACATTTGCATTAATCAGAAAACCACCTCCTTCCTTTTTGGGACAGATTTTTAAGTGTAAAAAATTGAGTTATAGAACTTTTTAAAAAAAATGAAAAAAATGAAAGCACTGAACAAATATTTAAAGCAATAACTATACAAGTGTTCAAAAAACAAAATCAGAACATCCTGTCTAAAACAAGCGGGGGTGAGGGGGGGGAGAGACCGATGCATATTAAATCCGGAGCAAATTAAAGGTGTCCTTTGAGGACTGCAGGTGTGGGGCAGCAGAGCCTGTCCCACGGCAAAAAGCAGCATACCTGCTCATGTTTTCACTTACAAAACTTTAATTTGCTTCATTACAACTGATATGGCTAAGTTCTTTACACAGTTTTCTTCCATTCTTGTTCCGACTTCTATGTAAAAAAAGATGTTCTCCTTATGAGTTTGATTTCAAAGGTACACTTTTAAGAAGAGAGCTTCACCGCAAAATAAATATGGAATGAAAGTGAGACATTATTTTGCTCTGATAGTAAACGAAGTTCTTAGAAAGTCTATCACGCTTGTTTGAAGGGCTTTTAATAAGGTGCATTCCATCCAGCTCAGTGCAATACGCTTTTTTGGAACGCACGACCCAGAGTGCCCATTGCAACTGTACTCTCCTCTATTGGGATGCTAAACAGCAATTCCATAGCAGATGCAACCTTTAGTCTAAATTTCAATTAATTGGCACCTGGACCTTGATGGGGAATTTGCAAATGCTGGTGCTTGACGGGCAGATAATAAAATGCATTATCTGCAGAGGCACGGCTGATTGGCTGCAGAGTGCTGCTGTATTTCTGAAGCCAAGGGAGGAACAGGTAACCTGTCCAACAACAAGGGCCACATCAGGAATCCATCACAAGCTTAGAGCTGCAGCTAATTTGCATATTTCCAATTTGAGTACAATTTGCATATGTAGAATGGCAGGGGTGGGGAGACACCACCAATCTCAATTTGATACTTTAGGGCAGGTTTAGGGTGGGTGGTGGAGGACGAACATCATTTATCTAGGAATGGAGCCTGAAGTTCACATCAGAGCAGGGTATATTACACATATCTGATACAAAATGGACCAGAAATATTGAGCAGGCATTTGCTTTTTAAAAATACATACAAAGAAATTGGAAAGAAACATTATTTTATTAACCTCCCAAGCTGCATTCCACCCACAACCAGATTTGAGAATATTTCACAACTGTGAAGGCCGGTTGATGGACAATTCGTCAGGGTGAAGTCAAACTGGCATGAGTTGAATATGAGTCATCTGATCAAGAACACCCAGATTGCAAGGTAAAGCCGCAGGGCTCCATTTATGCTAAGGCCCAGCTGCGGCAGGTTTTCAATGCCAGGGCTCAACCATGGAAACAGATGAAAAATATCTGCTGAGCTGATGCAGAGTGCATTTCTCTCAACACAGAGAGAAGACTCCAGGGTTAGGTAGAAGGTCTTCTAGACCAGGAAAGAGGGGTTCCCCATAGACTTGTAACCAACATCACTTTCTCTAGAAGAGCCTTCTGCAACCTGGTGCCCTCCAGAAGTGTTTGAGTTCAACAAATCTGGAGGAAACCAGGTTGCAGATGGCTGCCCTAGAATTAGGCACTGGTTTTTGCTAGCCGTGTGCACAAAAACACTCTTGATCCAATCAGGTTTCCCATTAAAACGGCACTTTAGGGCACAACTCCCAAGAGTAGTTTAAAGACTTTGGAACCCAAATCTGACTAGAAATTAATAAGACACACACTCAACATCATTTAATGTGGATTAGTTATCCCCTTAACACCTTTTAATGATCAAGCACTATCCACAATCAGAGTGATTAAAGGAGTGGTTTTTTCCCTACCACCACCTTTTCAAGACATGGGCAAAATTGCAACTCTAATTCCTTCGAAATTATGGGCATGGAACCAAGTTTCTCCAGCTTAATTAACATGGCGTACAAGGACGTGATCCTGCATGTGTGGAGGATGCTTAATAAATGGGACTCAGAAGTCTAAGCTGCCTTTTTAAATGCTGTACCCTTCCTGTATCGTCTGGAGGTTTCTAAACCTGTTTAGCAGACCACAAAAGCTTCCCATCCAGCTTTAACAAGGCCTGTGTGCTTTCTTTCCTCCTGTGCTGCTGAAGTCCCCTACATAAGATCAATCAGCCAGATTTGACCAAGGAGAAAGAAAGAAAGAAGAAGAAGAAAAAACCCTGCCTGGTAAGAGGCGCTCTTCATTTTACAAACAATGAAAAAGGCAAGCTTTTGTCCCTAGAAAGTTCACACAAAGTCATACATCACACCGGTTGGCATGTTTACTCCTGAAGCCTCTAAAATGCAGCAGCTGGTCTCAAAGGGTTTCAGAAACTAGGAGCCAACAAGGAATTTTTCATTAACAACTCAGAGCAGAAATCAATGTTCCCCCAGTGTCATGTTATTTCAAGGAAAGGGGGGGGGGGAGTTGAGAAATGCACAATGCAAGTGGCTCCTGGCCCCCTGCCAAGCTATCCCATACACTTGCAGCCTCCTTTTCTTTTCATATCACAAATGACTTTTTCAACGCTTTTAATTGTCCCTAATAAATTACCCACAGATATAGAGGCAGCAAAAGCAATTCTCCTCCCCTCACTTATTTGTTTATCCTGCACCTCTTCCTTAGCAAAGCAGTACCGACAAAGAGATAAAGTCTCCACCTGACCTGAAAGAGATAAACAGGGGAGCCAAGGCAAATCGCAGGTAACAATTCTAAAAACCAATGATCCAGGTCAGTGGTCCCACTATCCAGGTTGGTGGAATTTCTTCTACAGCCTCTTCTCCTGCAGATAATACCTCTGACCTAGGCCAATATTCCATGAACTGGAGAACCCTGGTCTTGCAATATATTGTTTGGGAAGCCACAAAACTATTACAGAGAGAGCCAAGTCATTGATCACCTATGTACCTCCAAACTCCAAGGGTTTAAAATGAAGGGTTGTAGTCTCCTGTGCAGAATAATCAGGAATTCTGTTCTTTACAAACAGAAACAAAGCAATGAGTAGAGGGTTTCTGTAAAATGGAGGGGCCGGAGTAAGAGATTTGCTTTGCGAAACTTTATGGAATTTAGGATTCGATGGAACAGGAGAGTAACGAATAGTGAACCTTCCCTGGAACAGTCTGGGAAGCCTAATTTCATTTCAGCATTTGGTGGATGCTTCAATGGTGTCTGGCTGCTATTACAACTTGTTTCAAGCATTTTGCTTCTCCTAAGCACATGGTGAAAATCAGAAAGATGGCACGGGTAAGAAGGAGCACCTGAAAATGAGCATGTTTAGCCTTGAGAAGAAAAGGCTAATGGGAGACATGATAGCACTCTTCAAATACTTGAAAGGTTGTCACACAGAGGAAGGCCAGGATCTTGTCTCGATCATCCCAGAGTGCAAGACACAGAATAATGGGAAGCCACATTCCAGCTGGACATCAGAAAAAAACTTCCTGACAGTTAGAGCAGTACGACAATGGAACCAATGACCTAGGGAGGTTGAGGGCTCTCCCACAGGAGAGGCCTTCAAGAGGCAGCTGGACAGCCATCTGTCAGGCATGCTTTAAAGTGGATTCCTGCATTGAGCAGGGGGTCGGACTTGATGGCCTTATAGGCCCCATCCAACTCTACTATTCTATGATTCTATGATGATTCTATGAAACGGGGTGAATCCCAACTCATGACATTTCATTCCATTTCTGCTCCTTACTGTCCCAGAACAAATTTTGGGGACCGTATGGATGCAATGCTAAATCATAATTTAGCTTTCTGAGTATGAGCCTAGCCTCCACCCAGGCTGGCTCATTCCTCTCTCCCTCCCACCATTGCGACTGCAGTTTGGAGGTTTTTGCCTCTGCTTTTCATTAACCGCAGCTTGTTCTGTTGTCCAAACTTAGACAAACGGTAGTTCATCTTAACTATGGTTAATGGAAACAAGCCAACTTCAAACCATTGGAATTTGAAGCTGGAATAGTTTTTAAAAATTCTCCCAGGCCTAAGTATTATAAATACTTTGTGCAATCTGCTGCTTTAACTATTGGTTTATTGTATCACATCACATTTTATATTGTTGACTGCATTATATCATTTTAATTCAGCCCTTCCAGATGTGCTGGGTGAATAATTATGGGATTTATAGTCCAACACATTTGTAGGGCAGCCAGGGTGAAGATGGCTGGTTTAAAGTTACTGCCTTGGAATCAATTAATTGATGAAGAGTGATATAGAATTTAAAATAAACGTAAACATATTTATATGCTTATTTTAAGGGGAAATGTTGAATTTGTGCAGGTGCTGCCCCCCCCCCCTGCAAAAGCAGAAGACAATGCAGAGCACATGGATGAGGGGAAAGTCTTTTGTGTGTATTGGAAGTTAGCAAACTATTTATTTATTTATTTATTACATTTCTACACCGCCCAATAGCCGGAGCTCTCTTGGCGGTTCACAAAAATTAAAAACATTCGAAGTATAAAACAACAGTATAAAACCACAGTACAAAATACAATATAAAAGCTACTCCATCTTCATTGCAAATTTGGGGGCCTCTCTAGTCCAAAAGGAAAAAAACCAAGGATGAAGGAGCAACATGCAGAAGCATTCACTGAAATGAGCATTAGTCAATCCTACACTTGGATTACATGACACTTGTTGCGTGTTAATATATGCAGCCTCCACTCTCTAAACTGCTTATGAAGACTATAATTTTCTCCACTAAAAACACTGTCTAATGGCACCACCCCCATTCTAATTATAGGCGGCTTTGTTATGCATTATAATCTTTACACAATTAAACCCACTTAAAAGAGTAACTGATTGAACACCCCTCCCAAAATTAAAGTGTTCAGGGAGCATGAAGGTTGTGATGCAAAATGACAAAAGGCTCAGAAAACTGAAAATTAGGGCATTTCACCCCGTGCATTTATATATCAACGGGTTGGGAAAGCCGCCTCAACTTCTAAACTCCAGCGATCAACAACTCACCCACCCATTATTGTTTCCGTAATGTAAAATTACACCCCTTCTGCAAAGTGTGCGCAGAAAAGCGATCAATCCCCCCCACGCTATACGTTATGTTGAAATAAAGCTGTCTGGTTTCATGTCAAGTGGAAACCTTCTCTATGGAGTGTTTTTGTACTTTAATTAAAGCGAGTCCTTTCAATTAAACACAACGCTGGCAGACACATTGGCCGGAAACAAACCTTTGCCAGAAAGAGTAACAATTGATCCACATCCATAATTGCTATTGTTGAAACAAAACAAGAAAACCCACAATCTTCGTAGGGCCCACCTGGGGCATACCTAAGCACCCCATAAACAAGGAACTCTGCTTTTTCTGATGTGGATATTCAAATCCAAGGGTGACTTTTATAGCATTTTTTAAACACTCAGTGTCTTTCTTTTCTTTTTTACATAACTGTGAATTCAAACATCAACTGCTCCCACTTGCAGCCTGAGTGTACAGATAACACTATATCCCCCATATAACTCTCCCACTGCAAAACATTGTTTCCAAAGCCCCACAATGTAATATATATGTTTTTAAAAAATCCCCCAAAGGAAAACACACACACATCTTTTTCTATCACTCAGGTCATCAGCTTATCCAGTCTCTGCAACCCAACCCAAAACTCCTATGTCCTACTACCTCCAGATTAAAAAAATAACAGAAGTGGAACATTTAGGATAACGGACAGTTGTTACTCCATCAGCCTCTGCAACAGTCTTCTGTAACCTCTGGGTGTTTTGGACTCCAACGCAGAGCGTAAACTCTATTTGTACAATTGTGCTGGTGTCAAGCTTAGGAGGAGAGACTGAAAGGACTGGGCCTGTTTAGCCTGGAGAAGAGAAGATTGAGGGGAGACATGATAGCACTCTTCAGATACTTGAAAGGTTGTCACACAGAGGAGGGCCAGGATCTCTCCTCGATTATCCCAGAGTGCAGGGCACGGAATCATGGGCTCAAGTTACAGGAAGCGAGATTCCAACTGGACATCAGGAAAAACTTCCTGACTGTTAGAGCAGTACGACAACAGAACCAGTTACCTAGGGAGGTGGTGGGCTCTCCCACCCTAGAGGCCTTCAAGAGGCAGCTGAACAGCCATCTGTCAGGTACTCTACTATTCTATGATTCTGAAAAGCCTGTATACATTGTCTTATAGATGCACAGTACTGCTGCAGCCTGATATGTTCTTTATGTGCCTTGCGTGCAAGGTACCACTGAAGTATTTTCCATTCCAGCTGCTCATTATGTGAACTTTGCAACTAAGAACTAATGCTTTTCCACCCTCTTCCCTCCCAGTGCCTTTTCTTTTTGTGTTGTTCATCTTTGTAAGACATTCTGGGACTCTTTTTTGACTGGAGAGCAGGAAAAAACTGCAAGGAAGGAAGGAAGGAAGGAAGGAAGGAAGGAAGGAAGGAGGCTCTGTAGACCTTGGTCACTTCTAACATTCTTAAGTGAGAATTCCATACTCAAGGATCACTTAACACACATTAACTAAGCCATTACCCTACAAAGATCCTGAGTAGGGCACTCTTGCTTTGCAAACACATCAATGGACCGTGGGATTCCAGGCCGCACAAGACTGAAGCCAACCCATGCTTGACTTACAGGGAAGCAAAAAATCATAGAGTTCGAAGGTTAAATTAACACCATTACCATTTCTATGCTGGCACACTAAGTTTGGAGCACAATTCCTGACATAGATGCTGGGTTCCCATGGCCGCTTTTATCCCATCCGGAGATGTGTCTTCAACATTTCATTTCATTTTATTTGCACGTATTCCAAGAAGCTTACTGACGCTCAGCAGGCCTGGATCTGGACAGTGCCTGGGTGGGAGATTCCTGGGAATCCCATGTTTGTCTTGGGATTACCCAGGAAACTATGTGGAGGCATAGGCAACAGGCGAGGAAGACAGGACTGCGCACGCAGTACTGTAGCCAACAATACGGAGACCTGACGCAGAATGGGGTGGGAAGTGGCTGTGCCCATTTTAGAGGATTCCCTAATTACAAACAAACAAAAACTCCCTGCACGTAGGGAAAAAACAGAGGAAGAGGGTTAGAACCTCTTTCCCTGAAGTGGCAATATTCTGGTGTTTTGTAATTTGGGTTTTATTTGCAGGAAATACTGGGGGAGAGTATTCAAAAGTGGCATCGCCCTCTTCAGGACTTGGGGCAGCCCACTCTGCCACCTCGGGATTCTATTCTACCGTATTTCTTCGATTCTAAGACGCCATCGATTCTAAGGCGCACCCCATTTTTAGAGATGTTAATTTGGGGGGGGAAAGGGCATCTTAGAATCAAAGAAATACGGTAGTTTGTTTCCTGTCAAAAGCTGCCTGAATTTCCTGCCTGTGTCTGCCCTCCATCTCGGAGTTTTGTTTCTGCTGCAAAGCAAAGCCCCACCGCCCTCCCTGCGCAAACGCAGGACGAAGCCAGAGCCCTTCTGCCACCCTCCTGCTTCCTCCCCGCTGAGCCCAGGGTGGCGGCAGGAAGGAGCTGCAGGGGCTGCGGGCAGGAGGGGGCCGGCCGAGGGGCAGCCTGAAAGGTTCGGGGGTCCTGAGCACAGAGGGGGAGACGAACCCCGAAAGGCCTCCAGCCGCTCTCCGCTGCATCCAGGGCGGGAAACGCCAGAGTTTGGTTTCGCGCCTAAGAAGGGAGGGAGAAGGGGCGGGGAAGACGCGAATGGCTCCGTTTCCTTTATTGACTCGGAGTGACTTCTGCGCCGCCTCAGGCAAAAGGTCCTCCTAAGTGCCGCCACCCCCCCCCAAACCTTCATATAGGGGGGGTGGATTCAGTCGTTAACCCTCGTTGGAGCTCAGAGGTTAAAGCAGCAGCAGGTTTCCAGGAAGGAAAAGCAACGCCCCTGCAGAGGAACTTAACCACCAGGACTAAATAGCTTGGGATAGCCTTCTCCTCAGAGGATTTATCCAACCCGCTTTTGAGCCATCCAAATCGGTGACGGGACGTACTAAAACGAAGGACAATACCGTATTTCTTCGATTCTAAGACGCCATCGATTCTAAGACGCGGTCCATTTTTAGAGCTGTTAATTTAGGGGGAAAAGTGCGTCTTAGAATCGAAGAAATACGGTATTCCCTCACTCTTCCCCATGGTAGCCTGGACCAAAAAAGACTCGTGAGCCAGGAGAGCCCAAGTGCAGAAATGATGGGAGACTGCCTGGGAATGTTCAGAGGCAGTTCACCTCCAAGAGCCAGCTGCAGGTTGAACCAGAGAGGGATGGCTACAGCATCATATGCCCTGCTTGTGAGCTTGATGGACGAAGAGGGCTGGGACAAAGCAACCCTTGGCTTGATCCATCAAGGCAATTCTTTGGTCCTTAAAGCAAGCTCCTCCAAGCCCAGCGAGTGCGTGAGCGCCGCACGAGAAAACAAGCGACAAGCCAAAGCTTCTCATTAAAGACAAACTTTCGCATACATTAATTTGCTCACATGCCTGTTTTGCATAACATTCGCTTCCCCTGCCTTTTCACCTCCTTTCTGCTGTTGTTTAATTGCGAGCAAAACAAACCAGGTCTCTGATGTTACCTTCTGTCTCTAAATTGGAAGAGTTGCCTGGAAGAGACATGTGGCAATTAAACAAGTGTTTATATTACACCTTGTTCTAGCTGACAGCCACAGAGCAGGAAGGCCACCCACGCACTCGCTGGGCATTTCAGCATCACATGCCGTAAGAACTCGGGTGTGTGTGTGTGGATGATAAGAGAAAAGCCAGGCGCAACGCTTCGGCTGGACAGGAATTAGGAGTCCTCTACTAACGGCGTTGCTCCAAGGTGGATCCACGTTGGAGAGAGCACCCACAAGCTTGCCGCGTTGATCTCAGGGGGGAAAGAGTGGCGTTTTCCACAAAGCAGACCCTCGCTGCCAATCGGCCTGGTGCCTTCACACAGCCTGGCTCCTCGCAGCGCAGCATCCTCACGCAAGCGCCAGAAAGTACAAAGTGCGAGTGTCTGCAGGGTTGGCCATTCATTAAAAACAACACTGGGGCACCCAGCCAACATTATAAATAGCCCAGTTTGTTCTGAAACGGCCCTGCAACACTTCAGCTTTCAGTCCTACAGCGCCAGCTGATATAGGGGATGGGAGGGGCGGGGAAGGAAAAATCTCTCAAGGCCCATTACACAGAAACAGGGTGGGAAGTAACCATTACACTAAGTGCTGAAAAGAGACGGGCTCCAAACGGATTTAGGTCCCTGTTGGGCCGTTATCTAGAAGCAACTTCAAAAACCATATCCACCTTATTAATGTAGTTGGGTTTTTTATCTCCTCCCCTAATATATACTCAACAACAATTCTATTGAACTGTAGATAAATAGATATTTCTCACAAACATGCTGATCAGAGGGAAAGTGACTCATTGGGGTCAGAACTAGGTTTTCCCGCACCCACACGATCTCCTGCATCCCACTGGTTCTTCACACTGACTGACCAAGACTACAATTCACGACCAGTTCAACTGGAGCCAGGCACCTGGCCCAGCTGCACCAGATCCACCTGGGAACCTGGCTCAAATCCTAGACCCCAAAATTAGCCTGGGCTTTCCCTCTGGTGTCAGGTTCTCTGACCTTTTCCGCTCTGGAACCCCAGCTGTGGAATGAGCACCCTAGAGAGGTTCACCTAGTGCCTACGTCGTACTGCTTTATTATTATTATTATTATTATTATTATTATTATTATTATTATTATTATTATTTATTTATATAGCACCATCAATGTACATGGTGCTGTACAGAGTAAAACAGTAAATAGCAAGACCCTGCCGCATAGGCTTACAATCTAATAAAATCATAGTAAAACAATAAGGAGGGGAAGAGAATGCAAACAGGTACAGGGAAGGGTAAGCAGGCACAGGGTAGGGAAAGACTAACAGTAGAAAGTAACAGTAGAAAGTAACGGTAACAACTTTAGGCGTACAATCTATTTCCCCAGTATTTAAGCATTTTATCGTTCCAGTTTTTTTAGCTCTGCTGTTTTAAATCTGTATTTTAAATCTCTGCATTGTTGCTAGGTTTTATTCTGGTTGTCGTTTTAAGCTTTTATATTTTATATAGTTTTACTCTTTTAATTTTGGTGAACAACCCAGTGAGCTTCGGCTATGGGACGGTGTAGCAACATCATAAATAAATAAATAAAATATTTATTTATTTATTTATTTATTTAAGCATTTTTATGCCGCCATTCAGCCAAAAAAGGCTCTCACGGCGGCTTACAAAAGTATTTCTTGACAGTCCCTGCCCACAGGCTTACAATCTAAAAGACATGACACAAAAGGAAAGGGGATTGGGAGGGAATATGAATGATGTCAGAGAATGCGCAAAGCTTGGCACGCTCCCAAGGAGGTAATTGGGGATGTAGTAGAACCTGTAGGCCTACCTGCACCTTGTACCTCCCCCCCAACAAACACAAATGGATCAGGCCCTTTCAACTACTGCTACTCTCCACCTCCAATAAGTAGTGAAAAACTGGTGGGTGGACATCCATGTCTCACCTATGTCAGGAAAGGCACCGCGGAAGCTTATACCCCTCAACGTACTCCTGAAGATGCCAATGGGATCTAGAGGCTTCCCCTGATCTTATATTAATATTTATTGATTATATTTCTACACCGCCCAATAGCTGAAGCTCTCTGGATGGTTCACAACAGATAATATCTTCAGACACCTTCTTAATCAGGGTACTACTGTTGTTGTTTAATTAAATTTGGATCGGAGGAAGTAGGACAATGTACAACTAATAGTTGCTTCTGCTTAATAAATGCTAATGTGCATTTACTCTTTTTCTGTTTGCACTGGAATTTCAGTGAGCTGAGAATAAGGTACCTGCATATATATTTTTAAATTTGCTTTGGTGAGCACAAAGAATTACTCCTCTTTAAGCAGTATATAGCACTACTCATAGAATCATAGAATAGCAGAGTTGGAAGGGGCCTACAAGGCCATTGAGTCCAACTCCCTGCTCAATGCAGGAATCCACCCTGAAGCATCCCTGACAGATGGTTGTCCACCTGCCTCTTGAAGGCCTCTATTGTGGGAGAACCCACAACCTCCCTAAGTCACTGGTTCCATTGTCGTACTGCTCTAACAGTCAGGAAGTTTTTCCTGGTGTCCAGCCGGAATCTGGCTTCCTTTAACTTGAGCTCGTTATTCCGTGTCCTGCACTCTGGGAGGATCGAGAAGAGATCCTGGCCCTCCTCTGTGCGACAACCTTTTAAGTATTTGAATAGGGCTATCATGTCTCCTGAACTGCTTCTTCATAAGGATGTGATGAACATAGGGAGCTGCCTTACACTGAGTCAGACCTTTGGTCCATCTAGCCCAATGTTGTCAACACTGACCGGCAACAAGCCATCAGGGTTTCAAGCTGTTTCCTCCCCCCCAGCCCTACCTGGAGATCCCAGGGTGGAATTTGGGCTTTCTGCATGCAGAGGAAGGGCTCAACCCCTCAGCTATGGGCACTGTTACCAGATGGGGGTCTCTCAGTGCCCGCTATAGGTTCTGGGAGTCCTTTGGCACAATAGCATCAGTGGGGCACTGCTGCCCCATGCCATTAACTCTGTGTGACTATTTGAAGGAAGAGTGCTAGACAGGTGTGACTGTTTCCATGGAAGAGGCAGCAACAGCAAGGAGTAATGACAAGGACAGAAGGCTTTGGAGGTCAGCAGCCTTGGAATCTCCTCTATTTCTTATTGAGGAGCCTCTTTGGACCATCACAAACATTATTATGGCCTCTCTAGAAAGCAGTAGAGAACTCTGGGATACACTCAGATGAATGAGACCCTTGTCATGGGAAAGGGGAGGAGTGCACCCTTCTTTGAGAAGCATGAGTGAACAGTACAGCATTAAGGCACTGATTCACAAACAGCTTGCATATAAGAACCAAACCGTCTTCTGCCTTTGGTCATGTAGAGATGTTTAAGATCAATAGACGCACTCCCAAGCTTGGGAGTGCAGCCAAAGATAGCACACACCTGAGGACTTAATAAGGATTAGATCAACATCAAACCCACCCCCTTCATCAATAGAAAACAGCTTTCCTTTCTAGACAATCAAATTTCACAAGGGGGCAGATGCATATCAATAAAGGAGGGTGTAGTTCAGCAAACCCGAGATCTAAAGGAGTACTCTGTGCTTGGCCTCAAACAATACAGCACAACCACCTGAAAACGAATGGCAAAGGATCCATATTTCTTTCTGGCTAAGGTTACGTGGAAGGGTAATCTTCCTTTCATTATGTGTAATTATCATCATTATGGGCAACTTGAAAGAAATTCAGCCACGGTAGTTATTTACAACTGCACATATGGGGCTGATGGTTATGGCAGGCTACCAAATTCACCGTAAAGCTGGCCAAGTTTGCTTTATTAATTCACATTGCTCCTCTATTATACATGCCTTTCAGAATTAGGCAGGCTTCTAAAAGCTCATCAGATCAGGGCGATTACAGCAATCTGGAAGCTGAAACATTGCACAAGCCTGCCCAGACCTGCCGGGGAAGAGGGTGGTGAAGAGGCAATGGCACCACAGGAAGCAGACTGGAGGTGAAGGATTTAGAGGGCAAGGGGGATTGAGTTGGCCGGGCGTATGGATGCCTTCCGAGGCCTTCCAACATTAAGAGGTTGGACTGGAGGGTTTGCTGCATCTACATTTTGTGCAGTCTGGACTCCTCAAACCAAGAGTCATAAATAACCATGCTTATGGTTTAGCCAGTTTGGCTAAAATTGGTTCCGTTCATTGGATTTTACCCGCTCCTGACATGCCGCGCAGGAATGAATATGAAAGCTGGACTCCAGGGCCAAGTCTATTCCAGCTTTGAGAGCAACCTTCTGGAGAGGCCGGTCAAGTCATTTTGCTTCTCTTTACTCAGGTATTTCTAACAATGCAACGAAAGCAATTATTCTGGCCTTTGCAGTCAGGCATTGTTAGTGATGCAGACACAAACATTTATGTGAAATCACAGCCATATTGCATTCCCATCCCACACAGCAGGGGCACTTTTTATTTCATAGAATCATAGAATCATAGAATAGCAGAGCCGGAAGGGGCCTACAAAGCCATCGAGTCCAACCCCCTGCTCAATGCAGGAATCCACCCTAAAGCATACCGGACAGATGCTTGTCCAGCTGCCTCTTGAATGCTTCTAGTGTGGGAGAGCCCACAACCTCCCTAGGTAACTGGTTCCATTGTCGTACTGCTCTAACAGTTTTTCCTGATGTCCAGCTGGAATCTGGCTTCCTTTAACTTGAGCCCGTTATTCCGTGTCCTGCACTCTGGGAGGATCGAGAAGAGATCCTGGCCCTCCTCTGGGTGACAACCTTTTAAGTATTTGAAGAGTGCTATCATGTCTTCATTGGTAACGACTTCTTTAAATTTGATGGCCAACCCCTTCCCCAAGAGTCCCCCTCCCACTTAAGCAGCCACCGGCCTGCTGCACCTCCAGTACCATTTAGTTCCCCGACCGCCTCCAGCACCGTGGCTACAGCCACAGCCTACAAGGGTATCATGGATAAAGCGAGTGGGGCCACCTGTCATTCTGCAAGCACTTCCACGTCCTCTCAAGCCCCTGGCCTTAAAAAAAGAGAGAGAGAGAGAGAATCAGCAAAAGACGGGGGCGCTTTCATAGCAGTTGGAAGTGTTTGTGAAATGCCTCCCCCCTCCCCAATTTTGGCTCAGCCCTACTTTTCTGCCATCCCTACCCAAAACACAGGGCTTAACGGAGTAGCTAAAAGCAGCTCAGCCCCTGATGAACAGAAGTATTAAGCAGTGTTCCTCAAGCCTGACCACTCCGCAATGCACTGAACTGTAAAGTAGGGAGAGCCCCACTATCCTCACAAGACTCTTCGGAGGACGAAGGCATTTGTTTTGTAAAAAGCACGCGGAAAATGCTAAGGGGATGCTTTCCGCTAAGCAGAATCTACCCAGAAGAACAGCAAACAATTAAATAATGGGGATTTTGGCCGAGCCGGACCTTTTCCGAGGCACCTGAATGAATATCTTTCAAGAGCTATTTATAAAGTGTGGAAACCTTTCCATGTTTTCACCTTAAAGCCCTCACCTATAGAAGGGGACGGGCGCCTCTCTCTCCTTGGGAACAAATCAAAGGACTCCATCGGCCCCAGTGGGAGAGAAACCTTTGCTTCAAAAGGCATCTCAAGCATTTCAGGGCTGGTGCTTTGATTAATAAGCTTTCCCCTCCAGCACAGAGCGATGTCGCCTGCTATCAGCGTTCCTCGGGATATTGCCGTGTTTGTTTTGTCTGCATGAGTTTTTAAAACAAGAAAGTTAACCAAAGGAAAGGATGGAAAGAGAAAGACAGGCTGGGGCCGGGAGGGGGGGGGGGATATCTCGGGCGCATTTATAAACCAAACTGTTTACTCACTAAGTTGCCTTGACCTTCTCTCTTGCCCTCATCCTGCTCCTCCCAGTCCTGAGCAACAGAAATTAAATTGATTCAGTCTATCAGGCCTCTGCATCTAAGTGATTAAAATTCAGCTACCGGGGGTGCGGGGTGGGGGGGTGGGGTGGGGGGAGGCCTAGCTTGTGCTGCGTCTGAGAAATACGAGCCCTTGTCACTGGATGTGATCCTACCAGCGGCACAGAAGGGACGAGGGGAAGGTATAAAACACACCTTGCCATTGTGGGTTTTATCACAGGCATCATCTTTTCACTGAGACGAGGGGCTTGCTTGCTTGCTACAGAGGTTTTAACATTTAGCGGCTTCTTGGCACAGGCGGAGCGGAGCGCTTTAGCCAAAGAACTGCTGCTAACTCAAAAGCATTCCATCAGGAGAGAGTTAGGATTTCACCTTTACTGGGACATCCAAGTTTAATTGCGCTGTTCTTTCCATGCTTTTGTATGCTGTATCTCAGCAATAGATAGATATTGACCAATAGATAGATATTGGCCAGGATCTCTTCTCAATCCTCCCAGAGTGCAGGACACGGAATAACAGGCTCAAGTTAAAGGAAGCCAGATTCCAGCTGGACATCAGAAAAAACTTCCTGACTGTTAGAGCAGTACGACAATGGAATCAGTTACCTGGGGAGGTTGTGGGCTTCCCTACCCTAGAGGCATTCAAGAGGCAGCTGGACAACCATCTGTCAGGGATGCTTTAGGGTGGATTCCTGCATTGAGCAGGGGGTTGGACTTGATGGCCTTATAGGCCCCTTCCAACTCTACTATTCTATGATTCAATGAACCAAGAGGTCATTCAACAGGCCTCTGTCTGTTTCATTTTTGAGGCCCAGATCCACAGCCATCGTACCACCGAGTAGACTAGACACAAATTGCAAGCAAAGCACCCTTTGCACCCTGAGAACTCCTGCAGCAGAAGATGGATCTTTCACCAAGAATCACTCACCCACCAAGGCAATGGGATAACTGGGGGAAGAACGTCACATTTCCTTCCATTTTGTCTGATATCTACTGGATGGAGCAGCAGCTTATTGTCACTTTGCAGCAATAGAGTCCTACACATTGCTAATACACCTACGGATTTTTAAAGGGTTAAAAAGCTGTTGTTTTGACCAGATGAAAACCAGCCTTTCAAAGTTACCAGGCTAGGCCAATTGAAGGACGTGAGAGTAAGACCATGTTAATCCCCTTGGACCTCTTTTTGATAGTATTCTCTCGAAACTATTGACCGTAGCGTAATTCTGGGTGAGCTGTCTGATTTGGGATTGGGAGCAATGCATTGTTATTAAGCGTTACTACCTGGATGGTCAATTCCAGAAGACAGTGCCATAGGGCTACTGTTTAGCACCTTGGCATTTATGCTACGGAGTCCCTCAGGGGTCTACCTTGTCCCCCATGCTCTACATGAAACTGCTATGTGAAGTCATACAGGGTTTTGGATTTGGAAGGCATATGCCAATGACACCCAGCTCTTTCTCATTTACATCAGATTTGGGTGAAGTGCTGAATTGGTGTCAATCTAGTCAAGGCAGAAGCGCTATTGATGGGTGGTATGTTGGTATGGGATCCTGCCTGTCCTACAAGCAGGTCACACTCCATGGCCTTTTAATAGTTCTACTCTATGAAATGGATTTTATGCTTCTTTTACATGCTGATTGTATCTATTATCTAGCTTTAATGTTGTGCTGTTTTATGGATTGTGTTTTATTTATTTTTTAATGTTATAAGCATTCTGGAGAAAATCTTTCTGGAGAGAGAGAGAGAGAGAGAGAGAGAGAGAGAGAGAGAGAGAGAGAATAAACTAAAACCTGAATGGGCATGTGTGCATGTATACACACACACACACCACTTACAAACTCCTCATATGCACGCCTGGACCTTTATGCCCATCCATACACACACACACACACACACACACACACACACACACACACACAGCCTGAAAGCAGTTCAGTTCCTTCAGAAAGCGGTTTCCTTCATTTCTGGCACAGCGAGTATTTTGACCTGGCCTGACCTCACCCAAAGGCATCAAAAGAACTTCAACGGAGCAGGCCATTCCTCACAGAAGGGAGTAAAATCGAGGGGAAGAGGAGATTATTAAGAGCTGCTTTCCCCTCAGCAACACCCTACAGCTGACATAGCAACCTTCTTTATTGTTATCTTTTAATTTAAAAAATAACATCCTCCTGCAATCAGTTGGGTAGATAGAAAATATCTTGGTGAAGAAAGGTACCCCCAACTCCAACTACCAAAGTCAAAAACTTCGGGTACAAGCTGTGTGCTCGAGTGACAAGTTATATTCTAGTAAAAACGGTTTTAAATAACCCACTCCAGGGCAGATCTGAATGGAGGGGCGTGGAGATCCGCCAGCCTTCCCTCCTCATATTTCTGTCCTTGAGCTACCGTTTAAGGACACATGATGTGAGAGCGTCGCTGAAGCTAAGCACACCTTGGTCTGGTCAGTGACAAAATGGAAGTCCATCCGGGACCCCCATGTGCACCACCTTGAGTGCCACGATAGGAGCGAAAAGCAAAATATAGGTGTTACAAATAAATTAAAATGCAAAAGCAAAAGCGAGACTGGCTAACGGAGAGTCTTGATGTTTACTGGAGCAAATGCCAGAATGCTTATGAAACGTAATATGGGGCCACTTTAAGGTCAGGCTAAACCTCCCCTGCAAACATTTTGGCTTTGTATGTACACGGAGTTTTGTTTTAATTATTTTTTCAGTTGGGGAGCAAACATGCAAAACCCCACCTACGTCCTGATGCAGTGCAGTCTCAGAAAAGCTTTACCATTTGATTCTATTATTAGGAACATAGGAAGCTGCCTGAAAGAACTGGGCATGTTTAGCCTGGGGAAGAGAAGATTGAGGGGAGACATGAGAGCACTCTTCAAATACTTCAAAGGTTGTCACACAGAGGAGGGCCAGGATCTCTTCTCGATCCTCCCAGAGTGCAGGACACGGAATAAGGGGCTCAAGTTAAAGGAAGCCAGATTCCAGCTGGACATCAGGAAAATCTTCCTGACTGTTAGAGCAGTACGACAATGGAACCAGTTACCTAGGGAGGTTGTGGGCTCTCCCACACTAGAGGCCTTCAAGAGGCAGCTGGACAACCATCTGTCAGGGACGCTTTAGGGTGGATTCCTGCATTGAGCAGGGCGTTGGACTCGATGGCCTTATAGGCCCCTTCCAACTCTGCTTTTCTATGATTCTATGATTCTATACTGAGTCAGACCCTTGATCCAACTAGCCCAGTATTGTCGACACTGACTGGCAGAAACTCTCCAGGGTTTCAGGCAGGATTCTTCCCTTGCCCTACCTGGAGATGGTGGGGGTCGAACCAAGGACCTTCTGCATGCACACCAGGGGCTCTTATCACATTGAGCTATGGCCCCTCCCACTGAACTGGCCCTAGCAAACATTCAGGGGTCGTAATTTGGGAGCTGCTCATTTAAAAGGAATTGCTGAAGTCAAGTACTACATGGATCAATACCAGCTCCGTGTCGCTCCCCTCTCCAACAGAACTTGATGGTTAGTTCCAGTTATGACCAAGTTACTTGCTCCAGAGATACCCACTAGAGAAGGAAAGAAACTCCTTAGTCTACCTTTTAGGCTCTCTAGCATTTCCACGGGCAAAGTGAATTTACTCTCCCGGAGCTTCAAAGTCTGTACTGTTCATAGCAATCTAATAAATTCTACAAGGGTTTTTTTTCCTCAGGGGAACAAAATTGTTCCGTCATAGTACCCATGAGCAGGAATAATAATAATAAAAAAGCCTCCCTAAAAAGGTACACAATCAAACATTACAAATTCATTTAGGCCAACATCCTTGAAGTTTAAATTACTCAACAACTCAAAGTAATGTAGGCCAGATTAGCCCGTGTTTGGACAGCGTGCTGAAATTGTAAAGTGCTATATAAGTAGCGTTATTATTACAAACAGCCTGCGGAAGATGTCTTTTACATTTGCTATCTGGAGGGGAAACAGATTTAAGCGGCCCTGTTCAGAGGGCCAAGTGCACTTTAATGGTTTCCAAATATCCTCCCAATTAACCACAGATGGTATGAGATTTGAACCTCCTCTCTCCTGTTCATCATAGCCCCCTAGAGAAATTGAAAAAGGGCAAAGAGAGGGAAAGAGAGGAGCAGGACTTTTAACCCATTCCATTCCCAAATCAAAGAACTTCTATAGAAAGTGCATGGAATGCTAGCTGATTCTATAGAATATCACATACTCTGGCCGGAAGCGAATAATCTCTGGGGCTACAGAAGTGCAGACACAGATCTTTAGCAAGCTTGCTTAATATTCTGTTAATCAAAATTCTGATTTTGGGATCCACAATGGCACAGCTTGAACAAAAGCAATCTGCCTTTTTCTCCTTGGCGTAAGCATTTCTTTAAAAATAAAAAAATGGCTTTTTAAAATAAGCAAATAAGAAGAATCTCCCTTTACAAGCCCCTACCAAGTCTAGACAGTGGTGGCCAATAAATGACCCCCAGCCAACCCTTTTACTAGCTGGTTGTTTTATTTTCAGGAGACTGCATTTTACCAGCAGACAAAAGTGCTTTGGTTCTACCTAAAGACCACCTGCTTCTCTAAATAGTATATGGGAAGGCTACACATAGATACATAGACACACACTTAAGACTAAACAGACGCAAGATTTTCCTCCCAAAAGGTAACATTGAACTAGTAATGCTAAGCTGTTTTTTAAGGGCTTCTTTTAAGGGGTGGAAAAGCATAACCTGTAGGAACCCCAAATAAAGATAGCATACCATTCACGCAGTAACAGGCTATTTTATCAATGTTACATGCAACCAGCACAATCAACACAACGTTATTACATTTATATCCTGCCTGTCTTCAGATAAGCTCAAAGTAGTGTACATGGCTCTAATCTACACCAAGCAGGATATTGCACTATGAAAGCGGTATATGAAAGACAGGAGACACACAACTGCTTTATAGCGGTACTGAAGTGCACTGATAACTGTTGGGGCCCATTGGCAAATACCATATACCGCTTTTCATTTTAGGCCATGGTGTCTCCATGCAACCCCAGAGATAAATTTTGTACTGGAACAATCTTTAATATTCACTGATGTACACACCCTTTCAAATGATTTACCTGCTTCATGGAAATCAACAAATAGTCAGCGTAAATGAATCCTCTGTGCCCTTTTGAAAGCTAAAGGACTGATATTACAACACTGGAAGGGCAAACTCTCACCTCCTATAATGCAATGGATTGAGGACCTTATAACAACACTTTCAGAATTTGAATAGATGCCACATTCAAATGGATACTTATCTTTTGCTAAGTGTAAGCCGCTCTGAGAGCCTTTTTTGGCTGAGGAGCGGGGTATAAATATGATGAATAAATAAATAAAATAAAATAAATATTTGGTCCGCTTTGACTTAAGCCAATGTATAATTGCTAGAAAGATGTATGCATTTTAAATGTATTCACTGCTATGGATACATACAAATCCACGTATACTTAAAAATAGGGGGATGATAAATAAATGATTTTTAAAATGTTTTGCGGATGCCCACAGGCACCATGTTGGGGACCCCGTCATGGGAGCCATTGGAGGTACACACAGGGCATCATGCTGGGGACCCTAATTAACCACCATTACACCCTACTGACTCACGCATGTTGAATGGACACAGCCCTTTCTTACTTAACACTAGACAATTCAAAGCTGGATGTGTAAATCACTGAGGTGCAAATGATGATACAAAAGCTGGCTATGTGTGTGTGGAGGGGGGTGTCGTGGGGTTTGGGGTGTTCCCCCCCCAATTTCCTCTTCAAGCAACAATCCCTTGAAATTCATAAAATGCTGCTCCTGGGAGTCCCTCCAACTTTTAATAAGGGGCTAATGGAGGGAGTGGCCTTTAGATCCCGGTCTTCAAGTGATGAACGCACATCTGGAGATGTGCCCTTTGCCACAGACGCAATATAAATGGGGCGCAAGACATTTTGCAGCCTTTCCTTTGTCCTAATTAACACGAAGTCTGGTCCATCAAAAGCTCTCATGTGCAAGCGCCACTGAAATGAAGTGCTCTCCCCTACATGGCTCTTTTTTCATTCCCATGCTGGGGTGGGAGTGGGAGAGGAGAATGTCTTGGGGGGGGGGTTGCTACATGGCTCAGAGCTGCTTATTTTCATCTCAGGTCTTAATATTGCCTCCAACTGCACCGTTCCATATTGTCTCTAGTTAGGGTAGCCTCTGGGTGCCAATGGAAGTGTAAAAAACTCCACAGTGGGAAGAAAACTATTTAACTGTAACTTGCCCTGCCAAAGGAAGTGAGGCAGGTGGCTACTAGAAGGAGGGCTTTCTCCGCTGTGGCACCCCGGTTGTGGAATGAGCTCCCCAGGGAGGTCCGCCTGGCGCCTACACTGTACTCTTTTCGTCGCCAGCTGAAGACCTTTTTATTCACTCAGTATTTTAACACTTAATTTTAACTTAAATTTAAATTATACAGTTTTAACTCTGCATTTTAACCTTATATCAATTTTGCTGCGTGGTTTTATCCTGGTTGTGCTTTTTATACTGTATTTTGTATTTGGTGTTTTTAACCTGTTGGTTGTTTTATGATGGTTTTAATTTTTGTGAACCACCCAGAGAGCTTCGGCTATTGGGCGGTATAAAAATGTAATAAATAAATAAATAGCTAGCACATTTATGAGTTTGGGTTAAGCATTTGTTCAAGAGATACTCTCTTCTCCCTAATTCCCCACCCACAATCTGGGCAAATGCACAGGTCAAAAGTGGGGAGGTAGTTTAGCTGTCACAGTGGAGGAACATGGGCTGTTCTTAAAATAATATATGGAAGACAAATTTTCAGTGGAAGTGTTACTGGTGTGATAGACTATTCTCTTGACATCACGGTTTTAAGATTTCAGGGAGAAATGGAAAGGTTAATTTCACTCTTTGGCAATTACAAGGGCAGAGAGCACGCAAGCACGAGAGAAAATTTAGAACATTAACAAGAGCGAAAGGAATTATATCGCCTCTCACGGCTACTGATATATTTAAGATTAAGGCAGTCGGGATGGTTTCATTATACTTAACTGATGGAAACAAAAACAAGCGTCTCCTAATAACAGCCGAGCTGCAGGAAAGGTAAAAAGAGATGAATGGAAAGAGCACTTAAAAGAATCGATGAGGGCCTTGCACCCTCCCCGTGAAATTCCCTCTGTGGAGAGACCACCAGCATCCGAGGGAATGCACGACCTTCAGCAAGAGTGTCACAAGGTCACAGCAGCGGTGGGAACACACTTCCTTGGGAAAGAGAGACGACGGCTGACAATGTCTCAGGATGACTGATAGTCAGGAGCGAACCGCATCAAAAGACAAGGTCAAATTCCTGAGTGTCAGAAACTGACCTCCACTCCCCACCCGAAAAAAGTGGCCGCCTAGTTGTGGCGATTCAGTTTGCATCCACAACCATGGATCATTTCATCTCTCGCTTCTCTTTCCCTTCAACGCTTCGGGAGCCGGCCAAACAGGAGGGGCCAGTGGAGACCCATCAGAGTAAACGAATCCAGATTTTATGAACTGCTGGCAGCCAAATGCTCCCACAGTACAGCCTATTATTAGCTCACTTGCGTTATGTGGAAGGGGTTTCTTAAACCACCGAGAGAAATAAATGGGCAAATCTAGTATTGGAGTTAAAGGGGAGGACTCACAGCAATAATTCATAATAAGATGCAAAGAGATAAATACAGTAGATCTCCTAAGAATTAAGCACTCTCTCCCAACTTTGCTTAGACCCTGAAAAAAAAATCAAAGTAACTGGGTGAAATTTTCGTTCTGAAGAGTTTGATCACAAGCAAAAAACAAAACAATAAGCAATTTCCTGCTCAAATTGCATAATCCATGCACCAGCCATATATAAATTAAGGGAAGATTTTATTCCATTCAATTGTTTGCCAGTTGCTGTAAGTGATAATGGGCACATACACTAAAACATCACATCCTTCCCCCAAATTAATGTAGGATATCTAACTCTGACGACAGATTTAGAATAGACGTAGGGCTGAGATGGCAAAGACATTATGGTATTGTGCGAGAAGACCTGTTTGAATGCTCCTAACACATCAGAATCAATTTGCTTTAAGTGATTGTACATATTTCAGGAAACGTCTACCTTCTGTTCAAGCGTTCTTGTTATTCCTCTGCCAGTTGTGATGTAGCTGGTGGGAACGGGAGGAGGTCCTTTTTTTATTGTGCTGCCAAAATTATGTAACAGCATCTCAAGGGAGATCGGCCAGTTCTTTTCTGGCTTTTAAGTGGGGTCTTAAGGCTTTTACATTGGTGAGTATTGTTTAATTAGAGCCCCTAGACAAAAGGCCAGTTCGCATGATCACAACAAGCCATGGTGGCTTAGCTGCAATTTTTGCACAATCACAGTCCAATCGCAGCTTAGCATCCAAACTTGGGCAGCATGGCTTGTTGGCGGGTTAAATAGTCCTCAAATAACTCAAGGGCTTTTGTATTTTAGGGTTGTTTATCCCTCCAACAAGCCGTGCCATCTGAGTTTAGGTGACACAAAAAGCGTGGCTGGGTAGTGATTATGCAAATCACGACTGACACACACCACGGCACACAAAAAGCCACAATGGCTTGTTTGATCATGTGAACTGGGCCAAAGTGTTTTTATCCACTGTTCCTGGTGTGTCATATTGTGCTTTTCATTGCCAATGGATTTATTGTTGCTGTTTTTATCATTGTAATTTGCTCTGTTTTTGTTACTGTTTTTAAATTCTCCGTACACCATCTTCAATATGCCTTTAGCATAGGAAGGCGGGATAGATAGGTGTCAATATATACACATACATCCCACAAATGGTGATGTGATCCTTTGGGATCACATCTATTTTCTCAAGTACTGATGTTCCACTTCATCCAAGGCAGGATCTACACTACTGCTTATAACGGTTTATAATGGTTAGGACAACTGTTCAGGCCCAGGACACATTACATAGACAGTTTTTATACCATTTTAGAAGTGTTATATCCTGCTTGGTGTAGATTGGCCCCAAGTGTCTCACCAAAAAGATAAAAGGAATTGACATCAGGATGGGGGATGGGGGGGATCTTCTTCCTGATTACCAACAGCACAGTTGCTTGCTTTTGGATAGTATGAAAACTAGATAGCTACACAGCCGTCTCCAAGTCAATCTTTCTGCACCAATATGCGCTAAAGAAAATCTTGAGGAACTCCACTTGGCTGGCTGTTTGGGAATAGAAAACAAGGAAACTTGGTAGAAACAAGGACACCTGTGTTGAAATGATGGGCCCCAAATATCAATACGTAGGTGGAGTGGGGATATCAAAGCACATTCACTATGATGCAATCTGTCCAAAGGCTGCAACCGCTACGGCCCACTGGAGATATAATTCCACCCAGGATTACAGGACAAAGCCATGGTGCTGACTGCTCTATCAGCCTTTTCCTCTGGAATATAAATTCCCCCCAGTTGACTTCCTGTTGACATGCCATCAACCCCAGCCTAATGAAAATAAATCTGGGGATGCTCCAAACCAGTCTTCCCCAGTCGGGTGCCCTCCAGATGCTGATGGGCCACAACTCCCAGCATCCCTGATCATTGGTCATACTGGCTGGGGTTTGATGGCCATTACAATCCAACATAAACTAGAGGGTGCCTATTTAAATCCAGGTTTTGAATAGGGCTGTCACCCAATTAAAGAAATCTTGGCTGATCATTCATATGAATTTTAGTCGATTGATCAATTAATTGATCGATAACATTCACATATGAGTAAAAACAATAGTTATGAAGCGAAAAGCACACTGTTTTTTACTCCATGCATGCATCACAGAATACATCATCTCAGAAGAGGCATTACCTCCTGTGGGGGAAAGAAGGGGGACTACTTTTTCAAAGACGGCGGTTATTTGCAGGTTTTCTGAGCTGTTACATTAAAAATCATGGTTCCTTTATTTTATTTATTTACAATATTTATATACCGCTCCCTATCCAAAGATTTCAGAGCTGTGAACAAATAGAATAAAAACACCATTAAAAACTATGTTTTTAAAAGAACATGGGTTTGGAGGATGGACTCCCCAACGGGTTTTTGATTGATTAATAATGTAACCAAACAATAAAACAGTGAAATTAGAGTGACCATATGAAAAGGAGGACAGGGCTCCTGTATCTTTAACAGTTGCATAGAAAAGGAAATTTCAGCAGGTGTCATTTGTACATATGGGGAACTTGGTGAAATTTCCTCTTCATCACAACAGTTAAAGGTGCAGGAGCTATACTAGAGTGACCAGATTTAAAAGAGGGCAGGGCACCTGCAGCTTTAACTGTTGTGATGATGAGGAAATTTCACCAGGTTCTCCATATATACAAATGACACCTGTTGAAATGTCCTTTGCAGTACAACTGTTAAAGATACAGGAGCCCTGTCCTCCTTTTCATAGGGTCACCTTAAGTGAAATCCTAAGTTCTGAAATGGAGTTAAGAAGCAGGCCCCAGTTTCATATTAGAAGGGTTAAAATGGTCGAAAGCAATGACGAACCGAATGAGGGGAGGGGGGAGGATCATAATGGCCCACCACCTTAATCCAGAGAAGGGGTTTTTACAGATCTGATGCCAAAAAAATATATGATAAAAAACCTTCTACAGGCCGTTATGCATGCAATTAAAGCACACGGACAACAAGGCCTCATTGCCAACAACCCCTTTGCTTGCTGTGCAGATCTTTGCAGCCAAGGGATGCTCTCTGTTTTCTTGTCAGTGCGTTGCTCACTTTTCAGAAGAAATGAGCAGGGTGGCACCTGGAGTTCAGCACCCCCACTGTGTTAATGGGAAAACACAAAGGAAGTTGGTCACCTTCCAAGAGCACAAGCCTCGGTGCAGAGCAGCTAAGCATCCCTCCCCTTCCAGAGGGGGTGACTTCACCTGGTAAACAATGCATCTATAAATATACCCACAAACACCCTGGCACTTCTGCTAGTTCAAGTTTGCATTATCATCAACCATCTCCTGGGAGTGTCAGGCCACAGAAACAACCAGCTGGTGCACCGCAGAGATTGCCCCTTCAGGAGAAGTCCATAATAAAACCTGAAAGCTGCAATATGAGCTCCACACATACTTGTCCTTTTGGTTTATTCATCAGAAATAATTGTTGGTAACAGACATTCAGAGCAGCATATTCTTTACGATGGGCATTAACGTTTAGCTGGTCTCGATAATGAAAATATTGCATGTCTTGAAAGGAGGAGCAACTGCCTTCCCAATTAAGCCAACACTGCACGGGAAAGAAAAAACATAGCTTCATTCACCTTCTCCAAGACCATGAGAAGGACCTCACAATTATTCCCATGGAGGGAAGCCTTACTTTACAAATCTCACCCCAGTCTTGTAAGCGCTGGACAGCTTTGGGCAGGTCACTGTATCTCAGGCTCAGTCCTGTCATCTTTAATATATAAGAGTTGCCTTTCTTACAGGGTTTTTGTAGGCATTGCTGATACAATGTAAAGCAACTTGGCCTTGCGCAGATGTAACCATCCTGATCTCGAACCACAATTAACAGATTGGGAGCAGCGACAGAATCACGCACTCCCTCACCCAAAGCCCTCCCTTCCTGCAGGTGAATTACCTGCACCTTTGCCCTGAAAATGCTAAAGCGGGGTTAATGCAAACAAGGATTTTCACTATAACCAAGATTTTAAAGTTCTAGTTACAATGGGAAGCCTTGTTAATGTTAACCCTGATTAAGGTAGGGGCATATGCAACCTTTACCATTAAACCTTTATGTGTTTTATATTCGCTGTTGTTCCCCAGCGCGATCCAAGTGGAGAGGTGGGTAAGAAATATATGATGATGATGATGATGATGATGATGATGATGATGATGATGGCCAGGGGGGAATTTTGATCATAAGAGGGAGGGGCTGGCAAAGGGAGCACAGACAATCCTCCCCCAACTTGCAAATTTGCAGCCTGTGAAAATTAGGGCAGGAGTTAGAGCAAGATAGAGGGAAGAGACGAGGGTGGCCATGTGTCCTACTTTACAGAGGGAAGCCCTCCATTTGAAAGGCCATCAGAGAACAGTCCTCTATTTCAAAGGGTCCTTGAATTTGCTGCCATCACCAGTTAGCACCTGGACAGCAGACTGAACAGGCAAACACACAGGTCACCTGTCACAATCTTCCCTACTAGGGTGAGATGTATTACATTGCTATTTAAATTATAGCAATGACTTCACATTTGCATGTGTACATATACATGAGCACAAGTTAATTTTATGCATATCTATGCCCTCTTTTTGGAAGATGCATTCTCTCTCTCTCTTTCTCTCTCTCTCTTTTTTGGTCTATTTCAAAGTGGCCACCCCAGCAGAGACGTCAACAGAGATGAAGGGTGGAGCAACTTACCAGCAGTAGCAATTGTGCTTCCAGCTGCTAGTAGGTGCAGATTTGTTTATTTTGAATCCTCCAGGCTCCATCATGAAGCCAAGTCAGAGTGAAAGCAATGCTTCTTGACTTCACCTGGAGCCTGCAGAGTTTTAAAAAATTGGTGACCACTAGTAGCCAGGTCTCCCAGAAGCACTCTCACCACAGCCGTCAGGAGCATAAAATATGTGGGAGCAGCAAAAAACATTGAGCAGGATGGTGGTATCGAAAAACATCACTTCCACCCAAAGCTTCCACTTTTGAGCAGAAAAAGTTCTGAAAATAATTTCCCACTCAGACTTCATATAAATACTTATCTAAGCGTTATAGAAGAAACCATCTACACATATACAAATGCATAAATATATTTGGGTTGTGCATACAGAGGCATATTCACACTCAGACTAAGATTGACCAAACTGACCGAGGCTTTAGGGCCTTGGGAGGGGGCCTGGATGAAACGTGAAGGACAACGAGACATGCCCAGGCCTTGCAGTTCTCCCTCCCTGATGTATTACAAGGCAAGAATGGTGTCACCAGCTCTTTGGATCAATATCTATTTATGGACCAAGAAATTACATGTATGGTGACCTCGCCATCAGTGACACATTGTTCAGCCGCATCTGAGTCACCCGAGGCCCATAAACGAGCTTCCCAAAATAGGTCCTGTTTACTAGAGCCAAAATCAAGGCACTTGAACAAAAAGCCTGCATTCAAATAAAAAATTAACAACAACAAAAGGCCAAAAAACTCAGATCCCAAAGTGAAGCATTGCTAGATTACTGAGCAGGGCCTATTAGGTGACACCAAACTCCTATCACAGTTTTCGTATGATATAACTCTTAACAAAAACACTTCTCCTGTAGTTGTTAAAGGAGACACGCGTGTTCTTTATAGCCATTACTAAGTTCACACAAAGCCCACTTGTCCATAGGATGGTTCCCAGAGCGTCCTTTGTGATTTACAGGTTGCAAAAATATACACACATATAACCACAGGTCAGAAAGATCGTTCACAGGAGGAGCTGGAAGTAATTGCTTAGAAAGTGGTGTTAAACAAAGGATTGAAACCACAGAATTGCTGAAGAGGGAACATTAAAAATGTCAGCATGGATGAAAGACATTCACCAGTGTTTACTGTCGAAAAACAAGCTACTGGCCTACAGATGTCTTAAGGGGTACTTGGCTAATAGGATCAACATTACCGTTTTGATATAAATTATATCTCAGAAGCCGACAAAACAAAAAAACATATAGCGAAGTGGAACAAGTTCAAACTATTCTTTTATAGTAATAGTCTCCAGTTGAGCATAATCACCCAAGCTACAAGTGATAAGATTGCCAGAACTAAACAAACATCTGTGAGATGAATTCATCTCCGAGGGGAAGCCAACAGCTTGTTATCATTAAGGAGGCGATGCTCTTGCTGCATTTGAACGGCAGGCCCCCCCTTGTTATGGCTTTTGGAAAAGCAACTTCGCCAGATGTTGGCAGCTATCTTCAGATGGACAACAGGCACCTGCTGTGGAGGGTGGAGAACTTCAGCGTTCACTGCCTTTTGTTTGGGGCCTATCCTGGAAAATGTGGCACCAGTTGGGGGCTTATAAAGAAGCCATGGGTTGAAGTTAGAAAGGCAACACCATCCTCCAATCCTGAGCTCAAGCTATTCCACTAGTCTTATCAAGGGAAGCTGACAGAGATGATACTTCCCAGATGTTCTCTACAGAGGAGAAAGATCCAAGTTGCTTAAGAGTTACAATTTTAGTGAAATTGGTCGCGACCCAAGGTGATCTTATATTATTCTGTAAAGCATCACTTGTGTTGGCAGGGCTATAGAAAGAATCGCCACCACTTCAGGATATAGGAACATAGGAAGCTGCCTTAGAGTGAGTCCGACCCTTGGTCCAGTTAGCCCAGTATTGTCGACACTGATTGGCAGAGGTGGTTCTCAAGAGTTTCAAGCCGGATTCTTCCCTTGCCCTACCTGGAGGAGCCGGGGACTGAACCTGGGACCTTCTGCGTGCAGAGCACATGCTCTATGCCACTGAGCTATGGGCCACTGAGCTATGCAGAACCGTCCTCTGCACACACACACACCCTGAAAATTTCACTAGCCTTGTTGGAACACTTTTGGATCCTTCAGATGTTTGACTTGATGAGGAACCCGCAACACTGGCTTCACATTTCGCTTGAGAAGTAATTCCAGTAGGCTCCCTAATACATGCCGGCAGGAATACAGCAAAAATCTCATAGGAAGACCCATTTGTCTCAATGGGGGCATCTGTAGGAATAGTCCCCAGTGGATCATACATATTTTGATCTTTGTCAGCAATTGGAGCAAGAAAGTCAATAGCAAAGGACACAAGTTCCTTTTGCTGTACGCTGTGTCCCAAATTAAGAAAAGGAAAGGGCTTAACCCTTAAACAGATTCTGCTGTATGTGGGAAATTTAGCATTCGCCTCCGGCAAGGAATGCAGCCCTATTAGCTTCAGCTCATCCCAAGATCAAGGGGTTTACAAGGTCTATTTTGAAATAAACATCATGTTTGACAGAAAAATCATGATCTTCACAGTGCTCGCGCAGCTCTGAAATCAAAGCTCTGCTAGTAGGAATAGATATATATTTTTAGCCTCTGCATTATTGTTTCACCTGTGGAACCTTCCTTTCAAGCATCAGGGCAGACTGTAAAATAACCCACTGCAAATCTTCAGCTTGTGAAGGCAGGCAATGTACCAGACTTTAAGTAAGCACGCGGCAAGCAACTTTCAGGCTAGGCCTTTAGGACACACATAGGGCTTTGCTAGACCTACCTGATAATCCGGTGGTGAGGAGGGGCCAGCCTGCGCTAGAAGTAGGGCGGGCTGTCGCTCCTATCCACACGTCAGATGCGACAGACTGCAGGAAAGCCCCGTCGCATCCGCCATTTTTTCTTATGTTTAAAGGAGCCGAATGCGCACAAACGCTCGTGCACTTAGGTACGTTTTTTTAAAAAATCGTTCTCTTTGCTCCCACCCCACCCCCTGGCTCCGATCTCCCCCACCTGCCCCCTGGCTCCGATCCCCCCCCGATTTCCCCACCCTGCCCTGAACTTTCCTCAGAGGAAGGAGAGTGTCCCCACCCCTCCACACGCGCACACCACACAGCTAGCGACCCTGAGGAACTGTCAGTTCCAGATATTGTGGGTTCAGAATTAGAGATCTCCACACTTGGTTTGGGGCTGGCTCTTGGACACCTGTCCTCCATTAGCCCCAGGATTACAGGAGCAAAGGAGATGGAAAGCTCGGCAGGAGGAAGTGGAAGCATGTGGAAGCCCCTGCCAGCATCAGGGCCTGGCTCAAGAAGGGGTGGAGCCTCCAGCTCCTATATCAGCTTTCAGACGGAGCTGAATCACGGTTGAAGCAACAGCTGCCTTGGAGTCCCAGGGCAAAGTCCCCCTGAACTATGGAAATGTTCAGGATGCTGGACTCAGTTATCCTATTTACTGATCCAGCAATGCTGCGCCTACATTCCTAGGAAGAATAAGATCATTTCATGGCATGTGCGTCTACCAGCAGCTGTTAACCACGAAAGCTTATAACGGGACACCTGTGTTCAGAGATAGCACACCTGTGAATACCAGTTACGGAGAGTGGGGGGCGGCAGCCTTTGTGGCCTGCTTGTGGGCTTCCTGGTGACTGTGTGAAGCAGGAGGCTGGACTAGAAGAGGAGTCCTTTCCAATCCACCAGGGCTCTTATTATTTCACTACAGTATAATCCCTGTAACAACCTTGAAAGGTGGGGCAGTGTTATTATCCCACATTGCAGATGTGGGGGCCGAGGCTGGCAGAACACCAATTTGTCCAAGGCCACCTTGGGGTAAGATCTGAACCAAGAACTCCTTGGCTTGCAATTCCCATTCTTCAACATTAGTGCAACCATCCCGAACCAGGTTGCCCTCCAGATGTGTTCAGCTGCAACTCCCATAATTCTCAGCCACAAAAGTCCAACTCATCTCTGGGCGTCACCAGGTGCGGGGAGGCTGCATTAAACACCCCAGCTCACTTTTTTCCTAACCATACTATCAGGGTGGGGTTGGGAATGGGGGAGAGAAAGGAAATGTTAGGGATCCACAATTTTCAGGGGAAATTGATGCATATATTTTGTTAATTATATGCAACTAAATATGCCAGGTCACCCCACCTCTGGCTCAATATTCTCATGTGAACTTGATGATAGAACAAGCTGTCCACCCTCTTCCACCACTGCAAGGAAGATCTCCAAGAGACATTTCAATCTAGCTGCATCATTAATGGCTCTTCAGCCCAAATATAACTTCAGGAAAGGTCACAAGTATTGGTACACTCCAGCACGACCACGTGCATCCCGGACTTGTTTCGGATTAAGAGATAGCTAATCCGCCTTCTGTTTAGATTACCTAAATTGGTTTTCTACCTGAGCTACTTTGTCCTTGTCCCCATTTCAGGGGATTGGTTTTCATTATGGGCATACAACGAATCAGATTTTTTAAAAATGTATACAACATCGCACATGCATTTGTCTCATGTCATTAGAGTAGCTAGCAGCAACATCAGCTCCAGAATTTGGGGGGGGGGACCATTGTGCAAGATGCCCTCTGTGCGACCCTCCCACCCTGAGACTGCCACCCTGAAGATTTGCTTGCCTCTCCCACCGGGCCCAGTTCCACCAGGTCAAGGCAAATGGAGACGGCTGCTCCTTCGCCTTGTCCTTTTCACTGCTCACAAGCTCAGTCAGGTGAGCAACAGGAATGAGGGCGCAGAGCTGTGGGCTCTGGGGGTCAGCAGTGAGCATCCTCGAAAAGCACCTTGCAATACCACCTCCAGGGAATCAGGCCTGACAGGTACACACGTTAACCTTGTCAAAATTAGAATGTTTGTATCTTCCTTTAAAAAAAAAAAAGCCACATGCTTACTTAAAACATAAACTCCTTTGTTTACCACAGAGAAACAAGAAAACTATTTCAATAAAGGACAATCTATTGTTAATCCATTTATACAGGTGGAGAGCCACGTACATTTGTAAATGCTGTTTGTTTGTGTAATACGATCTCTGAATACATTCTTAGAGTTAAAATTATGGAACTCACTACCACAAGATGTGGTGATGGCCATCAATTTGGATGGCTTTAAAAGGGGGTTGGATAAATTCCTGGAGGCGAAGGCTATCCATGGCAACTGGCCCTGATGGTTGTGTGCTATCTCCAGTATTCGAGGCAGTAAGCCTGTGTGCACCAGTTGCTGGGGAACATGGGTGGGAGGGTGCTGTTGCACCATGTCCTGCTTGTTCATCCCTGGCCCATGGCTGGTTGGCCACTGTGTGAACAGAGTCCTGGACTAGATGGAACATAAGCATGGCACTTATGTTCTTACATTCTTATGAATTCACACACACACACCGCCATTCGCAAATATGCCCTCCCTTTCACTTTCACATACACACACACACACACTTAACACTTGCCCAGTATTATAACAGGACTCCTTCCTTCTCTTTGCATCCATGCCCACTAACAGCACCCACCCCTCTATGTGTTGCTAGGCCTTACATGCCGACAGTTTTTTTTTAAAAAAAACTTCTGGAGAGATTAAATGTCAGTAAACATGCCAGAACACCTGAGCCAATGGCTAGGGAAGTCTCCTATCAATCAAATGAAGCCAAGGGTCTTACGGCCAATAACTAACAAAGCATTCAAAACACTGCAGCCTCCATTTATCTCGCCGCCGCCCCCTACACACACAAAAAAACATTCACTAAATCCTGTGTTAAATTTGGAAAGCCTACGATTTTCCTGCAAATCTACGCATTCTCTGCATAAGTTGGATGCCTCTTTCATCTTTCAGTGACCACAGCTGTGCCCAGGCATATTCAGACACAAGGAGAAATAAAAAGAAAAATGATTACATCACAGGGCAAGTGCTGGCAGCTCAAGTCTTCTCAGCCGCTGGTGCCTTTCTTGTCTGACAGATCTTTGGAGGAAACCCCCAAGATCAAGAACCGGAGGCTTCAAATTCACCGAAGTAGCCATGCATGCTTTTGCTCTTACTAACCTACATGTGACGGTGTATGCTGCACATGTCCTGAGTGTCTTACGATAAAACCAGAGAAGACACGACGACATCAAGATACAACAAACACAGAAATGGGGAATGACATTTGTGGTCCGCAAAACGGAGTGAGGTGACTGATGCACAGCATCCTGGGGCCATTGGGAAGGAGATAATGCCTGATGCTGCCTAAATATACACTGGCTGCATATAGAAAGGCAGTTGAACAGGTCATAAGAGACCGATTTTCAGCCATTTGCTTGCACGTAGGAAAAAGTGTCATTATGCCCATTTTCTGCAATACAGCACTTTTCTCCAGATCCTTTCCCTCGCAGCCAAGGAACATATATATATTTTAAATGCTTCTCTGCTCTTCTGAGTATTCAGTCCCAAAATGGATTGCTTAAAAGAAATATGAAGTAGCAACAAGCACTTTACTCAGGATGTTAAAAAGTGTTGTAAGACAACCATAACAACAACGTTTTGCAGCATTATCCCACGCAATGCATTATCTCACAAGATTCTTCGTTCCTTCACCCCTCAAGAAAAAAACGCACACCGCGATGCGTGTGTTTTTCAAGAAGTTCATATCCAAGCAGGATATGTCTGGTTTTATAGCAGGACAGGGCTGGAGAAACTATGGCCCTCTGGATGTCCCCATCATCACCAGTCCTGCTCTAGTGCCTGGTGAAAGAGTGCTATTGGGGAGCTCAGGGGAGATGTGCAACTGCAACTTGTGTCCTCCTGGGATGCCTTTGCATCTCTCAGGCATCCCAACAGGTCAAGGGTGTGCTGAGCTTTTCTAGAGCAGTATCAGGGGACAGCCTCTGTCTGGACTTCATCCTGGTCTTCCATTTGGCCAAAAACCGTCTCTCTGAGATTCCACTTTGCAGCCATAAGCAGGCTTATTTTTGACTGTCTCCTAGTGGCTCAGACCAATGACACTTTTATCGGTGTGAAGAAATATCACCTGATCTGGCCTCTTGGTGTGAGCAGATGTCCTTGGCGGGTCTCCCTGCAGGCTCCATCCTTTGGCCTGTGCTGGGTGGTGATGCACAGCTCGAATCCCAACCTGACATCTTTTATGGCAGCCATTGGCTGAGGACCAAGCACTAACTCCACTCCTGTCAGACAGGTCTCTCGTTGATGCTTTCTGAGGTATTCCTCCCTCTAGCTCCAGTCCACATTAGCCTGCGTTAAGAATTGTACAGACTAGATCCTGGCCTCTTACTGGCTTGTCTGAATTTTAGAAAGACTCTGGATCCACCGACTTTGACCCAATTGCCACTCTTGGCAAGGTCCGTGAGGGTGCTTCTCCTGTCCCAGGAGGCCTCTCAACTACTCCACTTTGGCTACTAAGCTCCAGGGAGGAAGGAAAAGGACTTGCGAGGTGATGGCAGGGCTGCCTTGAAAGCATCCCTAAGGGTTCATGTGTAAATATTGCCTTTTAAAGTTTCGTGGCACAATTCTGGCTTCTAAACAGGTTGCTCTTCAAAGGCAACTGGACAATTTGCATTTCCTACCTCAAAGAAGTAGGATGATAAAACGAGATAGACAGTTATTGTCTCAGGACGGCTTTTGTGTGCACACTGGGTAGATTAGCAACAGCCATGCAAGAAAGCACCGCCAACACATTCTCTCTGTTGTGTATTTAAATCTTTTGGGTACTATGGTTATTGCATATTCAAATTATGAAGTCCAGACCTGACCTTCTATCACTCTGAATGTAACTGATTTACAAATATAGCATTTTGAAAATGCGGCACGGAAAATTGTAACTGGCTAACAAGTAGTCAAAATCTGAAAAATGATTTCTGAATAGAGTAGCATTTTTTTTAAAAAAAAGCTTCAGTGTACTCACTCTGCTGACAAAAAAAATCTACATTTGTAGGAGAAGAAATGCTTCAGCTATGTGCCCAAGGTAGGCTAAACAGTCCCTCACTGTTAGGGGGATCAAAACTCTTCCAATATACAAGCACCTCACTTTTGAGGGGACACTTCCAAATCCCCCAGAAATGAGCCCACGGAGAGAAAGCCTTCTTTTCTCGTGCTAACAATCCTGTTATAATCACATCTTCAGAGGCCCTTGGGGCCTCAGGGAAAAATAAACCTTTCAAGGGTTTAATACTCCAATGGATCATTAACTTGTTCACACCCACGCATCCATGCCTGTCTGGATGGGGTGGTATTTCCACAGCTGTCCAAAGAGAAGGCCTGAAGAAAGGAACTTATAGGGCGTTACTAGACGAGGCTCTAGCGCGCGTTACCTTCCGCAGTCACGTCGAGGCTTCCAGATGACGTTCACGAGGATCCGCCGTTATCCCGCGGTGAAGCCTCTTTCTCCCGACTTTAAAAAAGTGAGTTTTAGGACGCCTTTTCCTGCTGTCCCGCGGTAATTCGGAGTACGTGTGGGAGGATGTGAGGTCACTGCGGTCCGCACTGGGCAGGAAAAGGCGTGCTAAGGGGGAGTGGTCAGCGGCTTCGGTCAAGCCGCCTCCGCCATTTGCGCGCAGTTCGCCAGCTGGGGCAGCGCGGCGGAGCGGCTTTTTTTTTTTATTTCCCCAGTGACAGTTTGCGCAGGACCGGAGGACCGGAAAAGTGGCTGGTGACTCCTTGCGGTGGGCAGCTACCGTGGCCGCATAATGGCGGTGCTGTACGCTGCCTGTTAGTGTGGGTACCAGGCTGGCAGAGGGCAGAGCTGTTTGTGGGCTGCTGCCATGGCTACGGCCAGATGTGGGTTGGCTCCTTGGGATGGGGCACAGGGCACAGAGGCGGTCATCGCCGCCGACACCTCAGAGGCATGATGGGAGATGTAGGCACAGAGTGGCCATGCAGACGATTGACCTCGGGTCATATGACACCCGCCACGACCCCCATCAGGAAGTGAGCGCATCAATGTTGACCCTCAACAGCACCAGCAGCACTTCGGCTGGCACTGGCACTGCCGCCGCTGCCGCCGCCAGGGCCGGCGGCGGCATCGCTGACGGCTGCGCAAGTTTGCGGTCTTTCGGACGTGCGCAAACCGTGCAGCGAGCGAAAAAAAAAGCCGCGGCAATCAGGCCGGTGTGGCTGCGCAACCGTTCTCGCGGCGGCAGCAGCACAACCGGCGCAAACTTCCGCCACAAATCGAAGGCAGGTGTGGATGATGAGGCGTCACGGCTGAACGGGAAAAGCCGCTTTCACCGCTCCTCAACGACGGAACACCCGGTACGTCTAGCAACGCCCAAAGTGTGACTTTTCTCATACTTATGGGACATTCCTCAAGACTCAGGGTTTGAAGATACAATTTAAACACACACAAACACACACTGGATTGAACACTCCAATCGCTTGTGTCTCATTTTTTATTCAAATGTGAGATGTATTAAAAAAAATATTAACCACAGCCTAGCACATCTTTATTTTGGGGGAGAGTTTACGGCACGCTTGGCATTTGTTCTACTATTCTTACAACATAAACCCCACGCTATGTTCAGGCACATGTAAAGCAATAGCAAAAATGCAATCCCTACTCTTTGTCCCCTATCTGTTTAGATTCAGAGCATCCCAAGAGCACCGAGGAGACCAGAGTTCTTTCCTGACCTCTCTGGGGATGTGCTCACACCTCATTCTCCAAACAGCAACAGTTTACTCTTGTATTCACTTCAGCCCAAAGATATTTCGCTTTTGTACTGTTTGCACAGGCAAACCACTTGCCATTCCTGTCTGCTGCAAAGGAAACGTGTGGCTATGCCATATTCTTTTGCACCCAGCAAGACAAAATTGGGGATTATGCCTTTGAAAAGGACATTCTGACCAACTGTTTCTGCCTGGGAGGACAGAAATAGTTACATTCTATGCTCACAAACCAACATGGTCTCTCAAGCAGCCGAGTGAAAGCAAATGGATACTACCAGCGGACAGCGTATCAGAGTGAGAAGAGACCTGTGCTCAACTCTCTACTTGGCCATGAAGCTCACTTGGGGCAAATCACCCAGCCTAACCTACCTCACAGTGTTATTGTGAGAACAAAATGGGATAGCCCCCTGGGTACTGCCAAAGGAAGGGGATACTGATGTATTCAATACACCCATTTAAAACAGAGCTATTGCTGGACAAGCACAAGGAATACACACCCACACACACACCCACACACACACCCACACCTACCTCAGGACTTCAGCATATTTCACAGTGTCCTGAGTTCCATCCAAAAGATTGGCAACCATATACCTTTAATCTCTCACTTTGGGATAAAAAGATTCCCCCCTCCAAAAAAAATAAAAAAGTAACCCCAGACATTGAAAGCCTTGTGCCGCTTGAGGATTATTTTTAATAAAAGCAGACATGTAGCAAACATAACATGCCTTGCCTGGGCTACTTATTATGGGAATGTCTGAAGTCTCAGAATGAGACACAGATGCTTAAGTAGTCTTTAACATGCTCTAGCCATCCTATTCTTAATCTTCTGAGAAAGAATTGTGTGGCATAGATGATATTATTATTATTATTATTATTATTATTATTATTATTATTATTATTGCTGCACACAGGGGATAAAAAGTATATTGCTCTACTAAACTGGTGTGACACAGACGTCACCATCTCCTACTCACCGATATCTCAAAAGTTCAAGCAGCCACAACACACCTTTTACACTCCCACTATGCCTTTTACATTTGGAAAAAAACAATATGGTAAGCCTTGTAATTCGGAAGACTACGGCTGCAAAAGCTGAACACAGCCAGTCTAAGAGGATTTTACAAGACTGGAGCAAAAACAACCACAACTAACCCAAGAAACTTGGAGCCCAGCTACTTTTAAAACAGTGCTGAACCAACACATCTGGAGGGCGCCATCTTGGGGGAACCTGTTTTAACATGTCGACTGTACAACTGCTTAACCTTTGTGTGCCCAAAACAACATTTCTGACCTAAGGATCCTACTGGAGCATCCCAGGGTTCAAAACCAAGTCACTTCGTGGTACTTTTAAAGTGAGATATCAAAAAAGAAAAGTTAATATTTCACAAAGACGTCTGCATCTTGACACAAACCCAGAAGGACGTGGGAAACAGGGCAGCGGAGGTATACAAAGGGCTTGATTGTAGCAGCCCACTGGATTGGAAATGACTCGTAAGCCTAATGAAACAAAACTTTTGGCAGTAAAACAGAATGAAAGGAATGAGACAATAAAAAGACGGGAACAAAGGGAGCAGAGTTGTTTCAGCTTAGCAAAATAAGCTCACTTTGTTGTTGGGAAAAGCCAAAGCCGATTAGGATAAACCGGTGACTAAGCATAAGTCTTCCCAACTAATTACACAGCTCACCATATAAAGTATAAATTGCAAGTCTCCAGAATAAGGACTGAGTTACTTTCACAGGAGTTCTGGGAAGCAAGTAGTACCTAAGAAGAGGGGTGGTGTGGGGGAAAATATCAATCTCTTTTATTAGTAGCAGCTTACAGCTTTGAAAGACGCAGGGACGTTCATGTCACAGAAGAAGCATGTTAACTGTAAGCTACTTGAAAGTTTAATCAAATTTTAAGAGGCTGGAGGCTTTTTAATAGATGTATATTTTCTCTTGCTCTCACACAGACACAGACACACAGACACACACATTCAAATTTCAAGTACCTCTGCATATTCTAGTTGAGGTATAGGGAGGGAAGTGAAAAAGCCCAAGTACAATCAGGGATTCCCAAATTCATTTCCTGACCTTCCACAGATTGGATATAGATCTGGCTTATCTGCAACTCTCAAATAAATTGGAGTAATCCTATTAAAGTCCACAGAATTACTCCAGTTACCTTATCAAACAGAAGGCTAAGTGCATTCTAGTTTCATGCCAATTTCGCTCCCAGACTAGAAGAGCATCAAGAGGAAAACACATGCAATAAAAAAAAATATTGACAAAAAGCTTAAGACAAAAGCCCTGACATTCCATATCAATAAAAAAAGAATGTCTTAAGAGACCTCAACTCAGAGTTCACTGTCCACCTGGTTTCAACAGGACTTACACATGCTTAACTGAGATGTGGATTGAACTCCTAAGAGGATTTGCATTGCAATGTAGAATGTGCTCCTGTTCAGTGTTCCAGCTCCTTACCACCCATGTCCTCTCCCAAGATACTCCATTCCCCTCACAGTTTTCTATTCTCCCCACCACACAACACTCAGTAAGCAATCTGTGCCCACTGAGCATGCTCAGTCCTTACGAGCATATAGGGTGTTGCATACATTACAGTTGAGAATGTTTGCAAATCGTAAAGAACAAGTTCTTGAATCAAGTCAAAATATTGAATTTCTGGACCCCTGGGAGCGGTAGAATACCAACACACAGCCATGTTTAGCTCTTATTAAGGCTATAACATTTAATTGACTAATAGATTAAGCAATTTATTTTTGATAAACTGAAAAAATGGTGCCTAATAAATCAGGGCAGATTTTTTTTAAAAAAATAAAACTATAGTATTTGGTTTTATCCTGGTTGTGCTTTTTATACTGTATTTTGTATTTGTGCTTTTAACCTGTTGGTTGTTTTATTATGGTTTTAATTTTTGTGAACCGCCCAGAGAGCTTCGGCTATTGGACGGTATAAAAATGTAATAAATAAATAAATAAATAAATAAATTTGACAAGACTACTTATTAAAAAACCTGCAGGTGGCAAACACCATCTTAAAAGGAGCATTCTCCTTTCTTATTTTCATCTCTTCTAAGATGATGTTTACATAGAATGTACATGTGCATCATCTAAAAGAAAAGGTGCTCTAGAACTACAGCATTTTACTGATATGCAAAATGTGAAACCAATCCATCTGGATTAACGGGACAATTCTATACATATCTACTCAGATGTAAGACCCATTAACTTCAGTGAGACTTGCTCCCAGATAAGTGTGTACAGAACTGCAGGCTCAGTCAACCAAAACTCATATGACTTCTTAAGATTCTGTATTCAGGCAACAACTCTACCTTTTATTATAAAGCTGGACACTGCATCGAAAAGCAAGATTTAGCAAAGTCTATTGATATGGGATGTGTTCAGTTTTAGGGTAGCATTACAAAACAAGTAGGGCTTTTTTTTTTAAGAGGGGTACAATTTTCAAAAAAGGGGCCTTCTAAAATGTTACACACACACACACACACACACACACACACACACACACACACATCTTAAAGAGGCACCAAAACCCACTAAATCGCTTGGATGATCTCAGCCTGGTTGTCTATTTTTCAGACTCAGCATGAAGCCACCAGATGGCAAAACAAAAATGATTCCTCAAGGGTGCATGCGAGAAACACGGAAACATGCATGCGGCAAAACTGTTATTAACTTCAAAACTAGATGGAGGAGTTTGGCAGATTTGACAATAACTAGGGAAGAAACATTCAAACGCTGCCATAATCCTTTAATAAAGGGCTCAGCAGGCTGTAAACATCATCCTGCCGGAATCGAAGATTATCATTGAAAAATAAAATGAACGGTTTTGCAAAACAACTATCAATCCGGCACAATAACTATTTAGACATCCGCTCACCACAAAAGAGAAGGTGTACACAAAGCAAGGCTTTCAAAGGCTACCCTAAAAATATAGGATATCAGTGGAAGCGTCCCGCCTGTCAAAACGCCCTGGATGGATGACGACGGCACTGGCCGGGCAGGGTCACTTGTTTGCCTAAACATTTGGGTAGCTCATGTTTGGGCCAGCTCTAATCTCAATATAGCCTCCACAAAAGGAGGAGAGTATGACCACCACTGTTGGTGATTCAAATCCAAAATGGCGCCACCAGCCATTAACGGAGCAGGTCCAGGGGTTGGGATGCCTGCTGAGGGCAAACATCCCAACTGGGGCCCACTGATAAGCCCCCCCTCAAATTGCTCTTCACCCTTGTAACCAGCTTGTTCCCCTGCCTCTTGCTCTGGCACAGACCATGATGGTAGTGAGAAGGAGGAGAAGCAGATTTCACGGCCTGCTTGCTCACTGGCTCTCTCTGCCTGTCAAGTAACCAAGTGGAAGCAATGATGAGAAAGAGTATGAGGAACCATACCAGCTGGTGACAATGGCGTTGAGAAGGTAGACTCACTGAGGGAGGGGTGTCTTGCCCAAAGGCCCTCCAAAACCCGGACCTAGCAATGAGTAGATCTCCTAACCAGGCTCCAGTGAAATTAACATAAGCTGGGCAAGCACATGGTAGCTGGTTTTTGCAAGGCTTGTCCAGGAAAACCTCACCCCATCAATCAGATCTGTCAGCCACCAACACCTCTGCCCTGAATCGCATGCCGAGTCCACCACCTCTAGAGAGCATGGCAAGACCACCTCCGACTGAAAGGAATGAGAACTGCAGACGCGCCCAAGGGTTGCCCCCATATTTCTTTTTTTAAATGGAAGATGTCAAAACCGATCTGGCTTCAAGATACTGCTGCATTCTTCTATCACCAGCTATTGTAGGACCAAAAATAAAGGAGGGAACAATAGCTGTGCAACCTATATAGATTTATCTGTTGAACTGGAGGTTTGTTGGATAACATCAGTAGAATGGGAGAAATATTTGATTTCTCAAAGGATCAGCAATAGCTTGCTAGGATGTGGGGTGTGTGTGTATGTGTATATATTTTACACTCACCAGAGTGTAATGTCACTTGAAACAAACCTACAGAAAGGAATTCAGCTCTAAGCATACCACATAAAAAGGCAAGCACGCCACAAGAGTAGTTTCCAATGTACATGTGAAGCCATTGCATACGTAGCCAAGCCAGAATGCCGTAAGAGTGCAGTGGGCGACGGACGCATAGGGATGGGAGAAACAGTGGGTTTTGAGCTTGCCTAAATTCTCTGAAAATCACTTTAAAGCTTGTTCCAGCTTTCTCCCAGTTTCATTTTTGACCTTCTTTTTTTTGGGGTGGTGGTGTTCAAACAGGGCAAGTGTGCATTTTTGGAGCGCACTTTTGTGCACCCTCGAAGTGTGCCTCTTTAAAAATACACATTTTTTCGAACGCAGTCACAAATTCCAAACAATACTAGAGAAAAAGCACCGCTGCTTGCATTTGTGTTCAGGACTGCAAAGGAGACATGCTCACATGATTTGTAAACAGAAACAAAATTCTCATATGTCCCTAGTCATGGGTTGCCTGGTGTTTGGGTGCACGCTTGAAGGTTTGAGGAGTGAGCCATTACACACTGTGCAACAACAGGTTGCAAGAAGCACAGGGTTGCCATAAAAAGCAGCAGCCCGATGTCTAGCTATGTGTAAGAAATTTGTTTCAGTTTGAAAATTACTTGAAAATGCCCCATTGACAACCCCACACACAAATGGGAACTCATGTTATCCCAAAATGTTCTCAAATTCCAGAATTTGTGTTCATGTTCACAAAATATGCACTATCTGGAAAATGTGCAACTTTATATATTCACATATTCATGCCTTAGGGAACTATCCTATGGTCCCTGGCCAACTTTGGAAGGGAGAGTCAGAGCGCTGCCCCCCTCTCCTGCCCCCTTGCAGCTGGCTGCTTCTCCAAGGTCAGAAAAGCCACCTCAGGGAAGGGGGAATGAGGGTGCTCCGGTGAGTGGGGGGCGGGGAGACCAGAGAGCCCAGGATACTAGTTATCCTGAGCCTCATCCAGACTCTTTCTCTCCCCCTCTGAAGTATCCTCGCTAGACATCTAGTGAAAAAGCAAACCACAGAAGACAAGGAGGCAAAGATCACCATCGCTGCTCCTCCTGCCCTGCCGGCTCCAAGTGTTGAGGCTGCAATCCATAGAACTGTGCCCTAAATGGGGCGGTGGGGTGGTTGCACATTGTTAAAAATGCATACTTTTAGCTGTGCATTGATAAAGTTGTGCATTTTCATGCTTTAGTCAATGGAGGGGCAGATAATGTGCACTTAGGGAAAATGCACACTTTCCCATTCAAATGAACCGAAAAAACAGGTTGCAAACATTAAGCGCAGAGCCAAACCAAGGTTTGAAGTAAAGTGGGGGGGGGTTTGGGGGGGGGGAATCAGCAAACCTGAGCATCCCTGGTTCCTTCATGCACATACTTATTTCAAATTCTCCCCCTCTCTAACATTTCATAAGAAGTTGCCCCATATGCTGGTGCCATCATGCTTTCTGTTTCCATGCATGTGGTCCACATCGTTGGCTGCCATGAACAAGAGCAGAGAACATACTCCATGATGACACAGCTTAGGGAGGAGAATGGGGAGCACCCAGCCCGGGGCCCCCACACTTCTTGTAACATGCCACCCTGCCCACAGATGTTATATTCTGCACCATCAGCTCGGAGGACCAAATCCTGCAGAAGAAACCCAACTGGCCACTTTGTGGAGGGCACATGTGATCCGTTTCCAAAAAGTACCCCAGTGATCTTCCTGGTATAGTCTAGACTAGATGTCTGTTCTGGAAAAAGGAATTTCCAGTTAATCTTTAGCAGCTCTCCCACAAAGTCTTCTATGATATGTGTGCTATCGCAGCTATATACCGCCATTGAACAATTTGGAATTCAAGTAAAACAGTAGTGTTAAATACACAGTAGTACTGAATACATACACACCCTACATCTCACACTGCATCATGTACAATTCTTTCTTTCATGCGTGCGCACGCGCGCATACACACACACACTTTACCACTAAAATCTTCATCACCCACCTCTTACATTAGACAAGATAAAAGTGCATCAGTGTGCCTGATGTGGGAATACTAAATTGCTTAACAACATGGCTGGTTTGATGGCTTGCATGAAGAGCATCACTTTGCTAAAAGCATGACATGCTCTTCAGCAACACACAAAGTGGCATTTGTTGATTTATTTCACTGGTAATACATCATAAAACTCCTTCTCTATTTATTCTCACACAGAGGAAGTCCAGAGTACAAGTACGCAAGGCATTCAGACACTGGGCACATACAGCTACATAAGAAATGTTCACCTGCACAACACCGTAGCTGCAGGGTGTGTATTCAGGGCTCCAAATAAAGCCACAGTAAAAAGAATTCAGAGTATGTTGTATTGACCCACGCTGCAACTTACCTTGCCAAACTGTTCAAAATATTGCTTTACATCTTCCACTACCGTATTAGCCGATAATCCACCTACAAATATTTTCTTTGTTCTTGTGACCATCTGCAAGAAATTAGAAAAAAGAAAGGGGAAAAAGAGCATTAGCCCAGATTATTCAAAAACAATGCCTGTCATAGACATAGTTTTCAGATGCTATCCCTAATCCAGTTAACGAAAAACTCTCTGCATGAAAAGGAATGTATATTCAATTCAATTATATGAAGTACAGCTGTTTGGTTAAGAGTGCTTTGATGGCTGAGCTTAGGCATTCACCAACCCCAGTGCCCACTGGGTATTTTCTTTTAATAAGCATTTTCATTTTGAAAAGGCTTCCCACTCCCCCACTCCCTCGCCCTCGTATAAAAACCAAAAATAAGTTGCAGCCAAGCATCAAACATTTCCTTCAGCCTGACCACTATTGCTTCAAAATAAGTCCCTCACACTGTCTGCTTTCAATGGTTTCCATAATTTAGAAACAAATCAATGCTTCTGTTCCTGCCTTCCGCCAAGCGGCTCGGGATGGGGCATGCAAGATAATGACTTGCAAACGTTCGGGTACCTGAGGCAGTTGTCTTCTGCGTTAAACCTGGAGGCGCGCTTTCCTCTCACGATTCAAAAATTTATTTATTTTGTCTATTTAAAAACACTTGATATACTGCCTACTAAGCCCAAAACGATCCCATGACAGCTCACAACAATTATTAAATGACAAATTCACATTTTATTTTCCAATCACCTCAGAGCTATAGGTTAGGGTGACCATATGAAAAGGACAGGGCTCCTGTATCTTTAGCAGTTGTATTGAAACGGGAATTTCAGCAGGTGTCATTTGTATATATGGAGAACCTGGTGAAATTTCCTCTTCATCACAACAGTTAAAGCTGCAGGAGCCCTGCCCTCTTTTAAATCTGGTCACAGTATAGTTCCTGCAGCTTTAACTGTTGTGATGAAGAGGAAATTTCAACAGGTGCGACATGCATACAAATGACACCTGCTGAAATTCCCTTTTCTATGCAACTGTTAAAGACACAGGAGCCCTGTCCTCCTTTTCATATGGTCACCCTACTATAGGTAGGCCTCTTTACAGATAATGGATAGCCTGGTTCATATTGCTTCCCAGCCTACCCCCCCAGCTCAGGGATGAGATCAAACGTTCCTTAACAAAAGGGATGCTTCCAGGTTTCCACCACACATCAACATGGGATGGATCTAGGAATGTACTTCTTCTAGGATATCTAGGATAGCGGGCACATCCAATATGGTGCAGCTTTTCAGCACATATTTCAAGTTCAAGCACACAGCCTGGAATCACCATCCATATCGTTCCCGCAGTTCATGAGGCGCATTTGCATGCTTCGTCACTGAACAGGGATTTGAACCCAGGTCTTCCCAATCTATACCTAATACTCTGGCTACCACACCAAAGTAGTTCTGGTAAAAGGCCTGTTCTACACACGTAGCAGAACCAGGCACTAGGCTGTTTCAGGCTGCAGGTTTGAGAATTACATTTCTGAATATTCCCCATCGCAGAGGGAGCAGGGGGCTTCCTGCAATGAAAAATATGATAGCAAAGTAATGTAAGGGAATGTTTAAAAATGACGCACGCGCCCTACTCATGCTACCTCTGCATTCCTCTGCATGTTCTGGCCAGGTCAAAGAAGTAAGGGAAGCAGTGCATAAGTTACGGGACTTTCTGTTTGAATTCCCTCCATGACACTAGTGACCCACTTCCATAGACTTGAAGACAAATGTTCTAAAATGCCAACAGAACAGCCCCAGAGCTGCACAAGCAATAAAACCTTAGATAAGACATATTTTTAGCAGGTCTTGGAAAGGTCTAAGAAGTTTGTTGCTTAGGCCTGAAAGCCTATATAAAATGACTAGTAGTGCCGATATAGGGTGACCCTACGAAAAGGAGGACAGGGCTCCTGTATCTTTAACAGTTGAATAGAAAAGGGAATTTCTGCAGGTGTCATTTGCATATATGGAGAACCTGGTGAAATTCTCGCTTCATCACCACAGTTAAAGCTGCAGGAGCTATACTAGAGTGACCAGATTTAAAAGAAGGCAGGGCACCTGCAGCTTTAACTGGTGTGATGATGAGGAAATTTCACCAGGTTCCCCATATATACAAATGACACCTGCTGAAATTCCCTTCTCAATACAACTGTTAAAGATACAGGAGCCCTGTCCTCCTTTTCATAGGGTCACCCTATGCCGATACAATATGAGGGTGCATTAAGCTGAGGTAAAAAATATATATTTTGAGGAGTACTTTTGAGGAAAAACTCTGAGTCCTATTCTCTGTTTTGGATGATTGAGGTAAATTACAAGAAAGGGAGATGGAAACTGAGGTAAAATATTTTTTGAGGAATAGTGCTAGAGCAGGGATGGGGAACCATTTTCAGTTGGAGGAGTGGATTGCTGCCACCCCCACCCACAAGGGCCAGATGACATCACGGGCTGGGCGAAACCACTGTCTTATTATTATTATTATTATTATTTATTTATTTATATAGCACCATCAGTGTACATGGTGCTGTACAGAGTAAAACAGTAAATAGCAAGACCCTGCCGCATAGGCTTGCGCTACTCCAATGGGTACCTCAGTCAGGGAGCCTGCTTCGCTTGGCACAGGCTTTACCCCATCCAGAGAAAGCCCAAATGGAGCAAAGTCCACCAAAGTGCTTTGCAGGAAAGGCAATGGAGCAGCAAAGCAGACTCCGCCGGCTTTGCTCATCCACTGACTTGCCCGCTGAGCCTCAGGCACTTTCCTGCCCCCTCTCCCCTTTAAAGGAATGGGGCTTTGGGGAGGGGTCATGCCTGAAGCCCCACAGGTCTGAGGTTCCCCACCTTTACTCTAGAGAGAATTCCTTGTTGTGGTATTCAGGCAATGTTCAAAAAGGAACTGTAGGTAGTGCCTTAGCACTGCCCTGAGGCATGTAGTAGCATGGCGTTTCCCTGCTCGACGGCATGAGCTGCACGGTTCTTCTAAGCTCTAAATGTTTCTGAAAGGAGGGCCAAGATCCCTTCTCAATCATCCCAGAGGGCAGGACACGGACTAATGGGCTCAAGTTACGTGAAGCCGTTTTCCGGCTGGACATCAGGAAAAACTTCCAGACTGTTAGAGCAGTGTGACAATGGAACCAATGACCTAGGGAGGTTGTGGGCTCTCCCACCGTAGAGGCCTTCAAGTGGCAGCTGGACAACCATCTGTAAGGGATGCTTTAAGGTGGATCCTGCATTGAGCAGGGGGTTGGACTTGATGGCCTTAGAGGCCCCTGCCAACTCTACGATTCTATGATTATATGAAATGCTGCTCTGCTCAGGCACAGGCCTCATGTGTATGATTGCACAGAGACTGTGAAAAAGTTTGGGCTTGCTAGCTTCTGTGTATGGGGTGGGGGTGGGGGAAGATTGTGCAGAGTGGAAAGAGCAATAATGAATTCATCCCAAATCACACAAAACGTGTAGCAAAATCTTAACAGGTGTCAAAAACAACTTGAAGCACCTTTTCGGCCCTGGCAGCAAACGCGTTGTGACTTGCGCTGTGTGCAGGAGTTTTCTGTTACTCTAACGATCAATTAAAAACTAATTTTGGTGAGATCATCTTTGTGTCGGGCTCAGGCATCTCAGAGTGGGAGGGATCCAAGAGGAGAAGCCAACAGGGGTGAAATTATTCTTTGGCTGCAAACGGTGCCGTTTGGAAGACATTCGTTTCAACATGCAACACCCTACAACAAGGGCTTGTAAATGACCCTTAGAAGACGCTGTTCACTCAGTTGGATAAGGGCATACAATGGAGGAAAAGAACCCACCACACACACACACACCCCTTGTGCCTAGCTCCTTGGATCCTGAACACAACACCTTTCTGCCATGCACTGTGGAGTCCTGTCTACAAGTTCTACATGTTTCCTTTACTTAGGAATATAGACAGCCCCTTGGGAGGGTCTTTAGCTCAGTTAGAAACTGGTTTGCATGCAAAAAGATGCTTTCAGGTCACTCCAAAACTCGGGTTTGCCTTCTGAGCACTTAAAAGTTGGAGGTAGGTAACAGTTGAAATTGGCATACACAACGAATTTCATTTTTCCCCAAGTGTCATCTCTGGTCAAAAAGGTTTTTGTTTTTGTTTGTTTTTTGTAGTACTGTACAAACCTGCAACACCTAATTAGCAGAGATTACTGTCTACTAGAGAAGACAATAATAAGTCACATATAATGAGCAATAGCATACAGAAGAAAAGAATGTATCGACCCCACCCCTTATACATTTATAGTACTTCAGTCGTCTTTAGAGCCATTCTTTTCCAGCTTATAAATCTTTGCCTGCCTGTCCGGAGGCAATTTTGATTTTCCACACAGGCCCAGGGCAAGGGTCGAGTTACACATCTGGGTTCAAGACAAAATGCAGTTGAGCATTTTGTGTATTTCAAATGGGACGGTACCACCAAATGCTCCCTTCACGTTTATTTTCCACTAAGCAAACACGTACGTTTTCCAAAAATGTACACACACTTGAGTTCACAAAAAAGGTTGCGTGAGAAGTGTCAGAGTCAGGATTCCAGGCTAGTTCTAACCTAACACAGAAAACTCCCAGGAAGAAAAACAGAAAGAATAGCACATGAATGAAGCTGCATTTTTCTTTGATTCATCAGTTAGTTGAATTAAAAATCTCTTTAATGTTTTTAACGTAAGTGCTAATTAAAACCTTAGGTGGCAGGCATCATCTTAGAAGAGGTCTTCCCCCTTTACTCTCACACAGGAGGGAATGCCTCTTCTAACATAGCACCTGCTATGACTAGAAGGTGCGCTTTCTGTCTTCAAGACAATTATTTTAGTCATATGCAAATTTATTCAGATTTGAGTTATTAAAATTAACTTGGTTAATCATAGAATCATAATGTAGCAGTGTTGGAAGGACCTACAAGGTCATCAAGTCCAACCCCCTGCTCAATGCAGGAATCCACCCTAAAGCATCCCTGACAGATGGCTGTCCAGCTGCCTCTTGAAGGCCTCTAATGTGAGAGAGCCCACAACCTCCCTAGCTAACTGGTTCCATTGTCGTACTGCTCTAACAGTCAGGAAGTTTTTCCTGGGGTCCCGCTGGAATCTGGCTTCCTTTAACTTGAGCTCGTTATTCCGTGTCCTGCACTCTGGGAGGATCAAGAAGAGATCCTGGCCCTCCTCTGTGGGACAACCTTTTAAGTATTTGAAGAGTGCTATCATGTCTCCCCTCAATCTTCTCTTCTCCAGACTAAACATGCCCAGTTCTTTCCTGATCATCCTGACCCATGATCATCCTGGTTGCCCTCCTCTGAACACGGTCCAGCTTGTCTGCATCCTTCTTGAATTGTGGAGCCCAGAACTCATCTAAAGGCGCAATCCCATGCTTTAATGCTGGCTAAAGGATGTCAGCAAAAGGCACACCAAGACACCACCAGATGTTCACATGCTCTGCTGGCATGCATGTTTCGCCAGGGGGCTCCAGCGGGCATGTGTGTGTCGGGGGGGGGGGGAATCCCCTAACACACCCAACAAATGTGTAGGACAGGGCTGGCACTGAAAATTCCCCGTTCAATTGCCAATACGGCAGAATCGCTCTGCCAGATTTTGAAACAAAATGAATGACAGCATAAGCCAACATCTTCAGTCAGGCTCCATGCTCACTCTCTAAATACGCTTGGATCCCCCTAATTATATCCCCCCTCAGAACAGGTGGGAGGGGAGAAGAATCAAACAGAGCTAAGGGAAAGGAAAAGAGAGATGTATTTATCAGAAAGCTGCTGACATACCAAGATGTCCTAGAAGACAATTGCTTATTAAAATGAAGTTGTAAGCTCCAGGCACATACAAGTGAAGACAAGAAGGACAGGCACTAACCATTTTTACAAAGAGTGTAGTATGTTGTAACAGTTGGTATCACAGTATACTATTCTGGCCTACTGGAAGACGGAGCTGAAGGCTGTTAGCTGAACTTCCCCTGATCTTCTGGCAGGAAAGGAGATAAATAGATGCTACTGCTTGACTTCTACCTCCCTCCACCCACCCACCCACCCCCACACACAAAGGGGGGGGGAAGGTGTCCACACCTGCTTTCCTGGCAGTAGTTTGATGTTGCTTTCAGAGCAAAGTTCCCCTACCTAGGCAGAGTTTGAATGACACTGGCCATGGGGGAAGAAAATCCGCCAGTTGTTCTAAGTATGTCAAGGAAGCAGTGGGCATAGGGCCAGAAAAGTCGTGGTTGGAGATAATGAGCAATAATTTCCCCTACGCTTAAAAAGGCCATGAATACATATTTGCCACTCAAACAGCGGTCCTTCAGTAGAGAGAGAAAAGTGGAGCAGCCCCAATGGAAGGTGAGGAGACACCAACAGATTATGCTGCTCTAGGTTTCTCATGAAGCGTATTGCGGTCTCAACGGCATCACCAAAGAGGGCAAATAGGATCAGCAAATATGGGTCCTACTATATGGCCCTCCAGATGTTTTAGGCCACAACTCCCAACACTGCTCATCCTTGGCTATGTTGGCTAAGGTTGATGGGAGGTGAAGGCCAAAGCATCTGGAGGGCCATAAGTTGCCTGCTCCTGCTCTATATTGAGGTATCCTCTGTTTGAAGGTCTGTCTGGTTGAAATCCAGGTTCAAGATGAAGAACCATAACAAAGAGAGTAGGGGGCATTGACATTGCCCAACAATGCCCACACCTGCACAGCAGACTGCGTAGACATAGAAGAACATAAGAAGAGCCCTGGTGGATCAGACCAAAGGTCCATCTCGTCCATCATTTTGTTTACACAGTGGTCAATTAGCTGCCCACTGTGGTCAATTAGGGAAACCCACAAGCAGGACATAAGCACAATAGCACCCTTCCGCCCATGTTCCCCAGCAAGTGGTGCACCATAGGCATACTGCCTCTGATACCGGAGGTAGCATACAGCGATCAAGTCTAGTAGCCTTCAATAGCCACATCCTCCATTTGTCCAGTCCCCTTTTGCTGCCATCCAAACATCTTGTGGAAATGAATTCAATCGGTTCTTTGCACCAGTGACAGGAGATTGGCTGTATTTCTATTTAAATGACAGTAATTATTTCTAAATTTGCATCTATGCAGATAAATTAGCACATGTAAATTTTATGCAAACATGTCTCCTCTTTTGTCCTCTTCAGTGGCCAATAGAGTCCCTCTTTTCTGAAGATGCGTTAAGAGGCCACCCTGGTAAGAAATCCCTCACTGGTACTTAAATAGCACAGGGAGAAATGGAGTGCAGCTGGGCAGGTGTGTGGCAAACAAAGTACAAGGCAGGAGCCAGGTGAACAGAGATAAAGCTGTTGGTTCGTTTTTAAGGCGCTCATCAGGTATACCCAGCAGTGTACCAGGGAAAAGGAGGGGATAGAAGACATAGTACCTGCCCTATAATATATAGAGGTGGCGTGTGTGTTTCTAAATTTATATTCTGTCTTATTGCCAAAGCCTCAAGTTGGCTAGCAGTGTGGCATAGTGGTTAGGGTGACCATATCAAAAGGAAGACAGGGCTCCCTGTATCTTAACAGATGCATAGAAAAGAGAATTTCAGCAGGTGTCATTTGTATATATGGAGAACCTGGTGAAATTCCCTCTTCATCGTAACAGTTAAAGGTGCAGGAGCTATACTAGAGGGACCAGATTTAAAAAGGGCAGGGCTCCTGCAGCTTTAACTGTGGTGATGAAGAGGAAATTTTATCAGGTTCCCCATTTATACAAATGACACCTGCTGAAATTCCCTTTCCAAGTCTAGTAACCTTCAATAGCAGCCTTCCTCAACCTGGGGCGCTCCAGATGTGTTGGACTACAACTCCCAGAATGCCCCAGCCAGCTGTTAAAGATACAGGAGCCCTGTCCTCCTTTTCATAGGGTCACCCTAACAGTGGTTACAGTGTCAAACTAGGACTGGGGAGACCCAGGTTTAAGTCCTCACTCACCCATGAAGTTTACTGGGTGACCTTAGATCATTCACTGATTCTCAGCTCAACCTACATCACAAGATTGTTGTGACAATAAAAGGAGAGGGGAAAAGGAACCATGCACCCCACCTTGATCTCCTTGGAGAAGAGAAAGGATAGAAATGTAGTAAATAAATAAATAAACAAAAAGATCGGGGGGATACTAAAACAGCAGCAGATAAAAAGAAGAAAAAAGCAACCAAAAAGAATCATGACTAATAAGTGTATGAGGGTTTGGATATGCTGTATGGCAAAATATTTTTAAAAAATAAATAAAGAATTTGCCTGTGCTATAGCAAGAGGGATGGAAATACAGAGGGAGCCTGGCTACAGGGGGCTAAAAGGGGGTGTTTCAGGAGGTGGGACCCCCTACCTTTCCCTCTTTATTCTGAGCACTGGCAGAAGGTAAATTGTGATGCACTGATGTTTATTCTGAGCACTGGTAGAAGGTAAATTGTGATGCACTGATGTAAATTGTGATGCACTGATGTGCCACTGGCCCATTTCTGGTGGACCACCTAGTTGACTACAGCTTGCAGGAAATGGTGGACAACCAAGAGGACCTTGGCCTGACTCAGCCAGGAACTACTTAAGCAACAGTGCATGCCCAGGATGGCTTAATCCAGATTAGTTATACCTTCACTGTTCAGGGATTGTCTGTCTAGGGGACCCTTGCTTTGTAAATGTAAACACATTGGGAGATCATGGGGGTTACAGCAAAGGGGGGGGCGCGGGGTGGAGGCCACCCAAGACTGATATCGGCCACATCTGTCCTACAGGTTGGCTGCCCTCCAAGGCCAACAGAAATCGAAGAAGCCTCGAGTGAGAACCATCTCACTAGCCAAACACTGCTTCCACCCCTAATACTGAATTGGGAATGCTAGCAGGCACTACTGGACAGCCAAGAACAGAATCACAGGCAGATTCCAAAGCCTATTAGATCTACGCTGTGCTGGGGAAATGGCGGACTCCCCTCCTCTCCCAAAAAAACTCAGGCTGAGCATGGAACAAATTAAACACACCTTCAATTTCTCAAATGCTATTGAAAATTGGTTGGGGTGCATACTACACCCCCCGCCCACACACACCTCACTCCCCAGAACTCCCATCCTAAACCATCTTTCAGAGACTTAATTTTCTCTTTTAAATAAAATCACCTTAAAACCGAGCAGCATTAAAATTCAATTATTCCTCTCCTGGCTGCAATCCACGGCTCTACAATTGAAGTCCAAGCATATATTTTGCTGTAGAAAATTGTCATTTACAAATAAGAACTGGCTGATGCAGCCTTGTAACTAAACCATTTGCAGGCTTGTCAGGGACCTTTTTGCATGCCAGCGGTTGATTTAATACGGGGCCAAGCATTTGATGTCATACAAGAAATAAATAAATAAATAAATAAATAAACGGAAAACACGGGGAAAAGAAGGGGAAGATTTATATAAATATATATGTGATCAATTTGATATGCAATGTCTTTGCGGGGAACAAGAGTAGGAAGAAAACAACCTCTTTTCGAGAAGGAAGGTAAAAGGGGGTGGGATTATTTTGCTTCAGTGGCTTTGGCTAAAGAAATATTGGTAATGACAAGGAAATGCACAGCAACAACACTTTAATGCTTGGAGATGCATTGCAAGGCAGGAAATTGTTTCGGAAAGCAGCTCTTTGGTGCAAAAAATAAAGCACAGAATTAAGTCTCACCATGGCAAGCTATGTTTTCCTGAAAAGACAGCTGAATTGCTTCGTTATACATGTTCCCCTCCCTGGAAGAATACAAGCCTTGCGTTACCTTAGCAATTTCCCCCCACCATGACAGGCTTCAGCAGATGCCACCCACCTCCTTCTACAAGGCACGTAAACCACAGCCACCTAGCCGTGACCTTCGCTCACAGTGGGGCCGCCCAGCCCAACCGTCGGTCCGTGATTTCAGCCTTTTGACAAGCTTGGGTCATGTCTCAAGCCGGGTGTGGAGTGAGGTTATGGTGGTGGTGATCTTCAAATAAGGTCACAATACATGAAATATTATATCTTTAATACCTGCTTTCAATTTTTTTAAAAAGTGTTATTATTAAAAACGTAAAGTGGGAGTACGCATTGCCCTTTTCCTGCGAAGAGATGCCACCAAGACATTGCTGGCCATGGCAAGCCAACACTATAAAAACTCTTCTTATATAATTCAGGGAGCTTTTCTTCCCTCCCAACAAGGTTAAGCCTTGCTGGGCAAGATCAAAGACTGATATCGGGGCAATTTGTCACTGTCCCCCATAATCTGTCAAACTCAGGGGGGGGGAGACATTTGCGGGGCCCTTGAATAGCAGGGCCCTGAACGTTCGCCTTGAGGTTCAACCCTAGCTGCACCACTGTGGATGGTTCATATAACTCTCAAAAATATGGTCATTAAAGCCCCTGCATGTCAAAGAGTACTTATTATTTAGGGCTAGGATCAGGGGGTCCCCAAACTTTGGGGGTTGCAGGGTACATTTGGAATTCTGAGAATGCTGTGAGCATCATCACAAAATGGCTGACAAGGGAGAGGTCTTGCCCATTCGTAAAATGGCTGCCACGGTGGACATGGCCGGTCACAAGTCCCTCACTTCCCAGAAGCAAAACTAAAAGAAAAGTAATTTGGCAAAGAACCTAAGTAGAACTCCAAAACACAAATTTGCTCTTTTGAACCCAAGTAAAGATAGCACACAAGATGGCAGGCAACACTTTGCTATGGATAAAACCAGCCTCCCAAGTTCAATATATAATTTTAAAATAATTGTAAGAAAAGATAATCCTCAGGAGATGCAGAGAGCTTGGCAAATGCCAACAGAGGTGCCCACAGGCAATGTTGGAAAATCCTAGATCCAAATGAACCAATACACATGGTAATCTAAAATGGAGACCCCCATTAAACCATTAAGTCCAGAGTTTAAACTTAACTAGCTGCATCACTGATCTTATGCTTGAATGCTTGATCCAGCCGGGTGGTTCTTCTTAAAGTCTCTGGCAGAAGGCTACCCTCATCAGCGATTCCCTTTTACCTGGACATGCCAAGGACTGAATCTGGGCTCTTCCACAAGCAAACCAGGTGCTCCTACCATTGAGTTCTTGTCCCTCTTTACAGATTCTGGCAACTCTTCCACAGGAACATGAGGAATCTGCTTTACTCAAGTTGGGTTCACACAACACGCTAACCCCCCATGGGTTAATATGTTGTCTGAACACAGTGCGTTTTCCGCAGGGTGGCTTGCTAACCATCCAGTGTGGTTTATTTTTCCTCAAACAAGCCACCTTGAGAACTCACGGCTTGTTGTTGGGTTGCTCAGGGCGGTTCAACTAACAACCCATAGTTCGACCACAACCCACATTCAACCACTGCGTGTTGTGCGAACAGCCCCAGTATAAGGCTCTATGAGCTCCTCACACAGTTACGTCCCAGGAACATTTCCTCCTCCCCATGGTTAGAAGGACTACCAAAGGCCTACCAAGGCAACAGACCCATTGCTTTTAAAACACCAAAATGCATTTCAGCTTCTTGGGGGAGGAACCTCCCACCATTCCTGATTTATTGTCGACACTGACTGGCAGCAGGAGTGCTCTAGAATTTAAAACAGAGGCCTTCCTTACCTGGAGATGCTGGGCATTGAACTTGGGACCTTCTGCATGCAAAGTAAGGGCTCTACCACTGAGCCTTCCCCAGAGGGGTATCCCTTGCGCTCCACCTCCCATCAACCAACTTCTAGCACTTTCCGCTCAACTGTCCTGTCTTGCTCGGCAGTTGGGAAACTATTAACTGACGGAATTTCAAAGTCAAAGCTCCAAGTGGCCCCTAGCAACCCACTATGTGGAAAACAATGGGCTCAGGCAGCTGGAAGGTTCCGGAAGTCCAGGCCCTCTGAAGATGGGGTCCTTGCTCACATTAAAGAGCACAGCCGTAGCATAAAAAGACATCAAACTCTCCTCAAAGGCTTATACCTATTTGTCCAACTCCTCTCCCTCATTAAGATTTTGGGATTGGAACCAGATTTGGTCCTGCTTAGAGTAGGCCCACTGGAACCAATGAGATGTTAGTTATGACTAACTTAGTCCAATAGATTTCCATGGGTCTATTCTTAAGCATCAGAATCCAATCATCTTGTTCCCTATATCAGGCCTAGATCACTTCAGAATGCAAATGGGCGTCTCAAACACTTGATTGCCTCCCCATACAACGTTTCCCCTATATATAGAAAACAAGCATGTCAGGGGAAACCCTTCTTGATCCCTGAAAAGCTAGTATTCTATGTACAGGGGACTCCTGTACCAGTCAGTAGTGGGCAATGGCGAGAAAAACTATAAGGCAGATTCGTATACTCCGTTAAACTAACCCAGCAAGGAGGTGCAGACTCTGAAGTCCCTCTCTGTAGTTCTTTGCTCCTCTTCACCAGCTATACTGGTAAGCATGGGAGCGGAGGCTGCAGAACTGGCCACATGAGGGCTACGTGTTGCCCACTCTGGAGCAATAGCCTCCTGACCAACACTGACTTCAAAGCCAGGTTTTAACTTTTGTGAACCACCCAGAGAGCTTCGGCTATTCGGCGGTATAAAAATGTAATAAATAAATAAATAAATAAATAAATAAATAAAAGCAACATGAACAGTACATATTAGACAAGGGGTGAGACCCATGCCTGTTGGCAGGTTAAAATATTATTTATTTTAAATAATTGTTAAAATACCACTATTATTTTTATCTCGCTTTTCTGTCACGCACACAAACGGTACAGAGTTTACTTGTAAACACAAGCGAAGCTGAGGATTCAGTACAAGTCACAGAACCGGGACGCCCATCATTCCTGCTCAGTCATCCCTGAGTGCAGGACGCGGAATAAGGGCCTCAAGTTACAGGAAGCCAGATTCCGTCTGGACATCAGGAAAAACGTCCTGATGGTTAGAGCAGTACGACAATGGAACCAGTGACCTAGGGAGGCCTTGGAATGCTGTCAGGGATGCTTTAAGGTGGATTCCTGCATTGAGCAGGAGGATGGCCCTATAGACCCCTTCCAACTCTACTATTCTATGATTCCTGCTTAAAATCAGCTTCAAAGTACTTGTGAATCTGCCTACCCCAAAGGGGAGCTGGGACTAAGGAAGAGTCTCAAGGACACTCAAGGACACAGGCAAAGAGGAAAGATGGGGGAACGGTGGCGTCTCATCTGCGCTAACTATGACATTCACCTGGCCTCCCCTTCTCACAGGCGCTTCAATTTGACAGGGCTTGTCTGGAGAACTAAAAAGGTGTAAAGTGCTTTAATCTGCATCGCAAATTGCCCAAAATTAATTTAAAACTTCAGAGGAAACTAATTAGACCCAAAGCTAAAAATGTTCCTCAGAGTGCCTTCCCCTCCATGCAGATCCATAAATATACAAAGATAGATAGATAGATATTAGTGAGAAATATTCTGCATCATTCACCTAATTTCCCACTTCCGACATTTCATCATTCATGGGTGCTTGTAACTTCTAAAATTTATAAGCGATGGGGGGGGGGAGCAAAGAGGGGAGCAGACATAAGCATCTGTATACGCACAGAGTTCGATTTCATACTCCATTGTGCTCTGCATTCAGAATACAACGTTACATCTGATTAAAACACATTTTGCCTAATGGGAAAAGTGAACTTGTAACTGAATTACCGAGGCTACACAAAGAATTGCAAAAGACAGACACTTCCCACGTCTGGAATTCCTTCACCTTGCTGGCAAGATTTCAAAGGTTACTTAACAGTATCCATGGTTGTCGCTCGCTTGCTATGGGCAACTTTTCCGTCCAGTTCTCAAAACTTCCATCAGACCTCACTGAACTAAAAATACCCTGACCTAGTTGAAAACAATGAGGACTGCTAACTTCAAGGCTAGTTAATTTCCATTTAGCATCGGTGTGCCACTCTCTCTATCAGATACAGAACCAACTCCAAGCATGATATCCTAGCTCAGCTAGATGTTGGGGACTTGATGCACAACATTTGAGGATCAATACTTTATTAAAATTTACACACTGCCACCTTACAATGCTGTTTGCAACATTCCTGGATTATTATTTTTTTCCAGATTGCCATGGCCAGTCACTTCACCTTTTAAGGAACATCTTCTATCTCCCCATCCCAATTCCAAGTTTCTAGTCCTTATTTTAATAGCTCTCTACCTCTTTGTATAACCCCTTCTCTTGCAAAGGAAAAAAAATCTTAAGGAAATAAAACACAGCAAAACAGCAAAACAGCAAAAAGCGTGTATCTGAAGAAAGCAAAACTGCAGATTTTGCAAACACATAAAGACTCATGAAACATTTTATAAAAACGAAACTTACACACAATAGCCACTCTAGGACAAATAAACATGGATTACTTCCCATGCAACAAACACCAGAGTGTTTTGACCATATTAGGCTTCAGTGATTCAAAGCTGCAATCCCATACAAACATAAATGGGAACCGCTGGAACCAAATGGCGTTTACTTTGAATAGACAGATATAGGATTGCACTGTACTAGAATATTCTCATATAATACCTAAAAACAGTATTGTGCCTTTGAGCCTAGTTTGCCACCACTACGTATATCAGTGGCGTCACCTACAAAGTAAACAAAAATAATTAAACATTATTAAAAATGATCCCCTCGAGATAATTATACGATTTTGCTGACCTACCAAGAGAAAATAATTTCAGCCTGAAGGTTTTGCAGTTCTCTATTCTATGCATCCTCACTAAATTGGTTGTGTTGAATTGCTTTAATTTTTTTTCAGGCTATGTTTAGACCATATTTATTTTATTGGGGCAGTGTGTGTGTGTGTGTGAACAAAATTAAAAATTAGGTTTTATAAATTATTAAAAGTTACAATCACAAACTAACCAAAACTACTACAGTGGCCATGCGTCCTCTTCGACAGAGGACAATCCTCTGTTTGAAAGGCAATCAAAACAGTCCTCTGGCCAGTCCATGTCTGGTTTAAAGATAATGAACCATGAGGAAAGAGAGCAGGCAGAATGCCTTGAAGTTGGGCATCCATGATTGGCACCTGGTCGGCAAACTGAGCAACGCCCACGGCTTACCCAGGGTGCTTTTCGACAAGTCTTTTAGTGGGCAATCATTCGTGGGTATGTGGCTTTTAGGATGTTTGTTGCCCTTGCTGTTTTTACTGACTTCCACACTACGGTGAAATGTACATTATTTCTATTTAAATTATAATAATTATTTCTAAATTTGCATCTATAAATATAAATTAGCACGTGCAAATGTATGCAAATCGGTGCCCCTTTTAGCCCTCTTTTTTTTTTTTTTTTGGTGGTGCATGCCATCTTTTGCGGCGATTCACAAGTGGACACCCTAGACACCCCCCAAGAACAAAAACCCTAAACGCCGGCAGAGAACATGGCTGTAGGTAGGATTTGCAAAATGATCTTCTTGGATATTTGGTTGAAAGCTGGACTTAGATGGACCCTTGGTCTGATCCAGCATGGCTCCTCTTATGTTCTTATGTCCTCCCATTAAAGGGCACTCACTAAAAATAGATAGAATGACTAATACTGTAAAAAATTTACATGAACCGGCTATAAGAAGACAATATAACAATTCAATGCAACACACACACACACACACACACACACACACACACATAAATCCCTTTGTAGTTCAGGATGGTTTGTGATTACTGTATTTCTTTTTTTCTTTTTTTTTTGAAACGCAGTATGTATTGGTAAATCTCATTTACATTTTTCCAGTCTTCCTTTTACAAATATAGCTTCCAATTGCTTGATCCTTTGCCCTGGTTGAAGATACTGATTGAGTTCGGATGACGCGATAACCCACGATGGGTTTAATAATCCATGGTGGGTTATTTAACCCCCCATGGGTTGTCTTGTCATATGGTGGGATTTTTTTTAACCCACAGTGGGTTATTTTGCCAAAATAACCCACACAAATGACCAATGATGTGCAGAGTGGGTTATTTAACCCACCATTGGTTATCGTGTCATGTGGAGGGAACCGTTGGTTATTTTCACTGACTTCAGAGTCGCTAGGCAAGAGCAGTCAAATTAATGGCTGCCGCTCTACTCAAGCTGGCAGAACTCTATTTTCGGCAGCAAGGGATGATGGGATATAAGTGGGAGGACTGAGAGGAGGAAAGAGGGCAGAGGACAAGTTAGTCAACACACTGTGCAATCCACTCAGTTGCTTATAACCAATTCACAATAGGTTATTTTTCTGACTGCGAGGGGAGTACCCACAAAATAACCAACTGTGAGTTGACTGTTAAACCACTGTTGACTATCATGTTGTCTGAACATGGCCACTATATTAATCTTCTAATGCTGAGCTTGTTCTGGAAATAGATTAGCATCATTTTATAACTTTTAACAATTTTTAATTTTTAATTTTGTTTACTATATAGGTTACATTCTGGATACACCAGTGGTGCTTTATTATATTTTGCAAGTTGAGCTGACAGGTAATAGCTTTTCATATACGATACCAGAACTGGGAATATTAAGATTGTATTAAATCACCGAGGAATTCCAAAATTGTTAGAAACATGTCTGGTTATGTATGAATGGTTATTTGTTATACAGGATGTAATTCATGTTCATTTGCCCTAGAGTAGCTATACTGTGTTTTTAACTTGTGATAAAATGCGTTTCATGGATTTTTATTGTTTGTGTAATTTGCAGTTTTCTATTCTTCAAGTATTTATATATATCCAACATTATTAGTTTATTTATAAGAACATAAGAACATCAGAAGAGTCCTGATGCTGGATCAGACCAAGGGTCCATCTAGTCCAGCACTCTGTTCGCACAGTGGCCAACCAGCCATCGGCCAGGGATGAACAAGCAGAACATGGCGCAACAGCACCCTCCTACCCATGTTCCCCAGCAACTAGTGCACACAGGCTTATTGCCTCGAATACCGGAGATAGCACACAACTATCAGGGCTAGTAGCCATGGATAGCCTTTGCCTCCAGGAATTTATCCAACCCCCTTTTGAAGCCATCCAGATTGGTGGTCATCAATACAACTTGTGTAGTGATTTATCTTCATCCTCTGCTTCATATCACCTTACAAACCATGACGTGCTTACCGGAGTTGTTGGGATTCTCTGCTAGTGATCCTTTCTGTCTGCTGCCTTCAACCTCCAACTCCATTATCTTTGGCCATGTTGCTCCCTGTGCCCAGGACCAACTCCTGCTGTCCATCAAAATGCTTCTTCCTAATCTCTCATGCTTTCCTAAATCATTCTGGCCTCATGCAGTTTGGTTGGACCTCCACTCTTACTGCTGCTCCTTGTGGGAGGAGACCATAGATCCAGGGCCAGCGTCCAGGGGAGCCTTGAGTGGGGAGCTGCAGAGGGGCCACAGCCCAGCATGAGCCTACTGACAAGCGCCCCCTGTAGTTCCTCCTCCTTGCCATTGCCTGTTCACTTGCTTCTTACTCGGCCCCAGACTACAATAATGGTGAGAAAGAGGGGCAGCAGATGCCCCTGCACACTTTGCCCAGTGGATCTCTGCCTGTCAAGCAAGAATGAAGAGGATGAAGAAAAATAGCAGCTAGTGATAACCTCAAGGGCAGGCCACATAAATTACGTAACAGTAGTCCAGAAACTCTATTCTTCCAGGGACGTTGACATTTTCTAACTTCAGGGAACCCTTTTCCACATTGATTTAGCTGGCTCAAAACTTCTAGTGCATCATATGAGAAGGCAAAGCACATTATTGTGGTTATATTACTACTACTACTATTATTATTATTTATTGTAAACCGCCCAGAGAGCTTCGCCTATGGGGCGGTATATAAATGTAATAAAATAAATAAATATTTGGTGTTGAGAAGGTAGATTCACTAAAGGAGAGAACCCACTGAGGGTGTCTTAAGAACCGAGGGACGTAAGAAGAGCCCTGCGGGATCAGACCAAGGGCCCATCTAGCCTAGTGTTCTGTTCACACAGTGGCCAGCCAGCTTCTGACAGCAGACCCACAAGCAGGACGTCAGTGCAATAACACTCCCCTGCATCTGTTCCCCAGGAACTGATGTACGGAAGATACTGGAGGCAGCATACAGGAATCAGGATTAGTAGCTATTCTCCGCCATGAATTTGTCCAATCCTCTTTTAAAGCCACCCAAGTCTTACTCAAGGGCCCTCAAAAACTGGGAGCCAGCACTGCAAAGCTCAGTGGTCAAGCGCCTGCTTTACATGTAGAAGGTTCAAGGTTCAAATCCCACCCTCTCCCAGGTAAGGATCAGTAACAGGTTATAAGGCAACTGCAGGTCAGAGGAAATATTCCAGGATAGATGGACAAACAGCCCGATTCAGTATAAGACAGTTCTTGGTTTCAACCTAACCCCCTCTCCCCCCCCCCCCCAACTCCCTCCCCGACAAAAGCACTGGCGAAGTGCACAGTGTAGCAACTGGACACGTTGAACACCCAGCTCCTTCTAATCATTAAAATGGCACAGACCAACTACGGTTTCATAATGGCCCTGTCCAATCAACGATGCCACAGCTAAGACTCTAGATCCCGTCCTTCTAAGACTGGAAAACTTCAGAAGGGAAGGAAGGAGGTGTGGGAGAGAAATAATGCTTAAAGCAATTTACCTCCCTGCGTAACTACTCCAGCTGATTTCTTAAAAAAAAAAAAAAAAAGGGAAAAAAATCCCAAACCCGAACAAATGGAAAAACTTTAACCCTTAGCCTTGATTAATTTCATCTACATAATACAGGCGCTCGTAGCAATCAGCCACTGATGAGCAAGTCTTTCCTTAATCGCCCAAGAGAAGCCGATGTCTGTGCAACACTCCAATTGGTTTTTTCCCCACAAAGGCGAGCTTTTCATCTGAAGACAAGCACTCAAAAAATGCCCCGGGTTGTGTGTGTTCCCCCCCTTCTTTTGTTATCATGATTTCCTGTAAACTGGCTTGGCTTGGAAATGCCCTCTATCCCTTTGGCATCTAGAAACACGCCCAGACTCCAACCCAGAGTTCTCCTTGGAAAAAGAGGCAAAGGAATCTCAGCACCACCAGCGACCTTGAGGAACGCGCCATTCCTGCGGGGCTCTGGAGCCTAACATTCACGCCTCGGCACCAGAGGTCTCCATCCCGGGAAAGAATGGGCCATGCAGGAGCTCTAGGGCTGTTGGCAAAGTGCCTGGCTAGACACCCAAGGCTACCTGTCGTACAAAACTCTTTGCCAGGAAGGAGAACATGCAAGTACCTGCCTGGAGCAAGGCCTAGCTGAGAGCCATAACAGCTCCCATATAACCTCTCTGTCAGAGCCAGGCAACAGTACCGTCTGGCAAGCTTCACGTTCAATTTTCGACTACTTCTCAGGAACCAGGGGAAATGGGCAATGTCCAAATATGGGGCAGTATCCAACAGCCCACATGCAACTGACATCGTGCTAGTGTAAACGACCTCTAGAGCACAAGCTGATGTGACACGTTTCCCTGGAAACCCGGGGGCGTTGTGATAGAGGTAGCTCACGCTAGTGCTATGTCAACTGCATAAGCCTAATGGCCTAGTGGATACTGCCCAGGGACAGCAGGGCAGAGAACTACAGTTAGCACACGGTATGGTTTGCTTCAGACATGCTAGCCGAACCACGGTTTGTGCTAACTGTAGTTTAGACTTCAAACCACCGTTTGTGTTTGAGACTTACGGGCAAGCCATGGTTTGCATGGTCAGACTCAGCATCAGCACACAGCACCTTTGAGTTGTGCTGTGACCTTTGCACCCCAGCGCTGACATCCGCCCTTGGGAGGGGGGGTCTTTAAAAATTAAACTGGGAGGATCCAGGCTCAAATCCCCATTCAGCTCATTGAGCTCTGATAAATTAATTAATCCCAGCAGAAGGAGGTAAAGAGACATTTCATTTGTGTAGTCATTTCATTTCTACGCTGCCCAACAGTCAAAGCTCTCAGGGCAGTTCACAACATGAGAAAACATAATATAAAACTCATTCATTCAAAAAATGTAAACAGTTTGAAAACAAGTAAACAACAACAACAAAACTACCAGGACCCAATAAAAAATCATAGAATCATAGAATCATCATAGAATAGCAGAGTTGGAAGGGGCCTACAAGGCCATCTAGTCCAACCCCTTGCTCAATGCAGGAATCCACCCTAAAGCATCCCTGACAGAGGGTTGTCCAGCTGCCTCTTGAAGGCCTCTAGTGTGGGAGAGCCCACCACCTCCCCAGGTAACTGATTCCACCGTCGCACTGCTCTAACAGTCAGGAAGTTTTTCCTGATGTCCAGCCAGAATCTGGCTTCCTTTAACTTGAGCCCGTTATTCCGTGTCCTGCACTCTGGGAGGAACAGCTCCATAATAAACAGGTCCATAATATGCCATCAAATGCCTGGCAGTAGTGCAAAGTCTTGCCCTGGCACCAAAAAGATAACAATTATGGCGCAATACAGACCTTATTGGAGAGAACATTCTACAATCGGGGCCACCAACAAAGAGGCCCTCTTCCTTTTTGCCATCCTCCAAGCCTCCCTGGGAGGAGGTTCTCAAATGAGAGCCTCCGATGTTTTACCTAGTGTATGGGTAGGTTTATACTGAGCGAGGTGCCATCAGATTTGGATTTAAGTGGGCAAAGAGGAGCAGCACACCAAGAGTTCGTTCTGAAGGCACCGGGACTGACCAGGAGAGAAACAAACTCAGCTTGGAGATAGCAAGCTTATATGGAGGTGGACTCTGCAAGCCACAAGACCGTATAGGATGGATTTTACAGGTATGCACATTTTAATATTTGCCCTAGTCTTTTTCCCACGAACGGTAGCTCCTCACGAAGAAGCTAAAAGGTTGTCTGGAGGTTTTGTGGGGGAGTGGGATGGGATGGATTTTCTACACCCAGAGATGCCAGATCTCTGCTCAATTAATTGCCAGGAGGTGCAAACTGTACTTATACAGAGTTCTTTGTTGTGGAGGGGGTGGTGTTGGAATTTCTAGACTTTCTGTATAATGTCTCAATAGTAGATATTCTGGAACATTGTTACAGACATTAAAGGAGATGTAAATAAATAAATAGCATTCTTTTCTGGAGAGCCTAGCAAGACTATGACCCTGTTCAGATGACACACTAAGCCACGGTGGTTAAGAGTTTTGAGCTAAACGTGATGGCTTAGCGTGTCGGGTGAACCATTCCTAACCATGGTGGCTACATAACCACGGTTTAAGCATGCTCACTAGCCATTTGCTGCGAAAGGGTTAGCGGACTAACCGTGGCTTAGCATGTTGTCTGAACAGGCCCATTAAATAAGTAAACAGTTCCCCTCTGTTTCACCCTAGCAGCTGAAGGTAGAAGAAGCAACCATCTTGAATCCTAAATCTTCTTTCCTATAAGCTGAACACCCAAGAGCTGTTCCGTCCTGGGACAAGTGACCAAGGAGAGGTTGGGCAGGTGTCAATTAAGTATGGACTTTGAAACAAGATCTCTAAGTTGGACTAGTTGGTTAACTCTGATCCCTTTCAACACAGAGTATCAGTTGTTTCATAGAATCCTAGAATTGGAAGAGGTCTGCTCACTCAATCTTCTGCTGAATTCAGGATCTGCAACAGAAGGTGAAATTACAGCATCTGCGCTAACAAATGGCCATCTAGCCATCTTCCAGTGAAGGAGAGCACATCACCTCCTGAGGCAGCCTGTTCCACTGGTGAACAGCTAGCACCATTTCCACCTCTTGGTTCTACTGGAGCAACAGAGAACAGGGCCTCCTCCGTCTTTCGTAATAACAGCCCTTCGCATATGTGTCTCTCCTTAAGCCTGCATGTTTGCATCCCGTCCCCGGTTAAAACAAAAGCAAAGAAGCAAAAGCATCCTGGATGTAGAAAATTAGCACAACATAGAAAAGGGTTCTAGGCTTGTCTTCTCCCCAGACATGCTAGCAGTCTACATGCAAGGAGTGTGGGAAGCTATTCAAACATGCACCTCCCACTTGTATTACGATAAGGCACGAATGCACCACGTGCTGTTCCGAACTATCTGAAAACGGGCTGCTTATTCATGCTGCTGTTTCAGTGTGACAGATTTTACTTCCTGCACACTTAGAAACCTATCCCCATAAATCCTCCCAGCGAGGAAGTTCAGCTTTCAGAGAAGGTGGTGCTAAGGGGGTGAGGGGAGTGATGGCAGCGAAAATGCCACCAATCAAAACAGCAGTCAAGTCCTGCAGTAACATAACTAAACGTGTAACGTTACAGATGTTATATAGCTACCAACGTCGGTTCTATTTAGATCATTTTTTACAAACCCAGCAAGAAATATTCCCCCACTGCTGGAAACCATGCTAACAGGTTCTCCGGAGCAATTGTTTACTGAAGCACAGACACAGCCGGGGGGCGGGGGGGGGGAGCAAGCAACGTCTAAGCAAAACCCTCAGGGGCTTCTTTTTCAGCTTTATTCCACTGAGTCACGAAGAGACCCCAGGAGACCCCCCCTGCACAGTTGGCCTTCTAACTTGAAATGGCCTACACAGAGGTAGAAAGCAGTCTGAGGACATGCACCCCTTTGCCACAACATTGGCCGTGCTGGCTGAGGATCATGGGAGTGGTGGTCCAAGACATGTGGAGGACACCAGGTTGGCGAAGGCTGTATTAAGGCAGTAAACCAAATGTCTGACCTCTACCACCAACAGGCTGATGACCAGTGGTCAATTAGGAAGGAGCACCATGGCCACACCATGACCACATGGCCCCAGCGTTTAAACCTCACATCCACAACCAAGGCTGGAGCTCTCCTTCCCGGTCCTTACTTAAAATGCAATAAATAAATAACAATTATATTTTATATCATGTTTTTATGCTGTTTGTTTTATACTTTGGTTTTAATTTTTGTGAACCATCTAGGGAGCTTCGGCTATTGGGCGGTATAAAAATGCAATAAGTAAATAAATAAATAAAATAAAATACTTCTGTGTATTTTCTTGCTTCCAAAGTGACTTTTAAAGCTTAGGACCCAAGGAGCACCTTGGACTTCCAACGTCCATGGCACTACAGCTTCTTTAAACTATGGTTTGGAGGTCCAATCTCCCATTTGGATCCTAGTTTGATCTCACTAACCGTAGTTTAAGCCGGGGGTGGGCAGAAAGTAGATCTGGATCCACTGGTAAATGCCTGGTTGATTTGCAGTCGCTCAGCGAGGATTCCTGGCTCCCAGTTGTTTAACAAAAGCAGATACAAAATAATGACTCCCCACACACCTTAAATTATACTGCTGAAATGAAGAAAACTTGAGTGTGGGAGCATTCGAGTTCCATTCTTTTCTGGTACTCAAAACAAATGTCTGGGCTCAGAATTCTTTAAGTTGAAGTGTATGTCTTTTGCACCCACCTCTAGTTGGTGGATCTTGGGAGTATTATTATTATTATAATATTATTATTTATATAGCGCCATCAATTTTCATGGTGCTGTACAGAACAAACAAACACAGAGAGAGAGAGAGAGCCGGTGCTGCAAACCAAAAATCTGCCCAACTCTGGTTTTAAACCAGCTACATTTCGAAGTTGGGACATCACAAACGCTTCTGTCCTCCTCCTCCTCCTCCTCCTCCTCCTCCTCCTCCTCCTCAAAGGCACTAATTAAGGAGAGACAGGAGCATGCAAACTCAAGACTCACTGTGACTTGCTCACTTAGCAGGAAGCCATGGTTTCCTGTTACGTCTGAACGGGTCTCTGTCTGAAGGTGCGCGTCAGCTTGCACATTCTGCTTTCCCTTCAAAGGCTATTAAGGAGGTCTCTGAATGCTGGGAGATTTATTGCTCTGTACTATAACTGCTGCACACCGCTTTGTTTGTTAATTGTGATTAGCTTTGCCTGCAGAAGAGTAGGCGTCTAATAAATCAGTTATCTCCAGGAAGAATTGATTTAAAAAGTTGTTAGCGTTGTAAACTGAAGTACTTGGTAACAGCACACAGTAAAAAAGCCCTGAAGTCTTCTGTTTATATGCTTGTATTAGAAGATTTTTTTTTTCGCCCTTTAGGTTTTAAGACACCGTCACTAAACATGGCATCTTCTGGAGACAAATCACGGAAATTAAAAGCATTTTTCATTTATTTGTTTTTTATCTCATTGGTAGAGCTGTTTTATCTTCATGCCATTAAAAGTGACGGGCCTTGAAAGAATTTTGCCAACTTGGGAAATTAAAAAAACAACTAGCTTGACTCGCGCAGAGAGCATCTGCACGCTAATACTGTATTGCTTAGTATCGTACTTTTCCATGGGCGACTGGAAAAGCCAGGCGCTAGGCGGACTGGGAGTCTATTGGACTTCACCTCTCTCAGCCACTCCACCTCACCATCAACTCACAGGACTTAACTGAGGCCTCTGCGTGTGCTGGCAGGCTGACCGGCCTCCTCTCTGAGCTCCCTGCCCTCCCAGCCACTCCCTTCCAGCCATTCACTCCCCCGCTCCTAGCTATGTTTATATGTCCTGTTGCTTAGCAACAAAAAGTTCTTCTCATAGCTTGGAACGTCCAGTATACAAAGTTCTTCTCATAGCTCGGAACCTCCAGTGTGCCACGCATTGCCGTGGGCCTTGCATTACCTTAGAGTTTTATATATATAGATTATCACACCTATTATTAATATTCTGCACAACCAACACTAGATAGAATTCCACGGTACATAGGAACATAGAAACATAAGGACATCCTCAGGCAAACCTTGGTCCATCTTGTCTAGTACTGTTGATACAGACTGGCAGTAACTCTCCAGGCTTTCAGTCAGGAGCTTTTGCTATGCCAGGAATCGAACTTGGGACCTTCTGCAGATGCTACGGCCTCTCCCCCAGTAGCCAGGGTAAGAGATCTGCCGAATGGGACCCTGGATGTTTAGCTGGTCTCAATGTAGGGGAGCGACAGCATGCACACGTAGAGATGTATGTATTTCTCCCTCTCATATTTTATCCTGGTTGTGTTTTTATATTGCATTTTATATTATGCTTTTATACCGTTTGTTTTATATTTTGAATGGTTTCCATGGTTTTAATTTTTGTAAACCGCCCAGAGAGTTTTGGCTATTGGGCGGTATAAAAATGCAATAAAGAAATAATGAATCACACTAAAACTCATGGGATTTTGGACAGAAAAAAGAAAGCGTTTCTTCACACAACTTATTGCCACAAGACGGAGCAATCACTATGGGCATGAATGGCTTTAAAGTGAAATTAGATCAACGTGTGAAGAAGGAGACGTCTAACAACTGCTATTAAGCATGGTAGCTAAATGACGCCTCCATAAAAGGGGGTTGGATAAATTCCTGGAGGAGAAGGCTATCAATGGCTACTAGCCCTGATGGTTGTGTGCTATCTCCAGTATTTGAGGCAGTAAGCCTATGTGCACCAGTTGCTGGGGAACATGGGTGGGAGGGTGCTGTTGCACCATGTCCTGCTTGTTCATCCCTGGCCCATGGCTGGTTGGCCACTGTGTGTACAGAGGGCTGGACTGGATGGACCCTTGGTCTGATCCAGCATAGCATTTCTTATTTTCTTAAGTACAGCTCTGAAAATCAGTTGTTCAGGGCAAAGAAATGGGAGAGGACTCTTTTATTTATTTATTTATTTATTTACAGTATTTATATACCACTCCATAGCTAAACTAGATTCCAGGGCCGTGAACGTAGGAATAAAACTAAAAAGATTAAAACAGCGTATTAAAATTCTTCCAATTTAAACAATTTACCAATAAAAACAGTGGCTGGTCTCCTGGAAAAGAGCTGTTGTATGACCTCCCAAATGGTTAAGATGGCTGTTTTTATTTTTATTTTTAAATAATAATCTCCCTAGTTCACCTCTGTGTGCTCCCTCCCTCTCTCTGCTATTATTGGATAGGTTTTTTTTCCCCTAGCATATGTAATGTTTGTTACTTTGCAAGCCGCCAGGACTTTGGGTGGAAAAGAGGCAGAGGGGGTGCGGAGTTTGAGGGCGCTGGCTCTTGCGCTTCTACCCGAACGGTCGCTCCGTTCAAAGGCTCCACGAAGCGCTCTGCCCATAGCAAGCCTGCCAGAACGCCAGAACGCCGTCCCTAGCGCCAGGCCAGGCCTCGCTGGCCTGCAAGTCTTGAGCCGACAAACAAGGGCTCCAAAGCCACACGCCAAGCGCTCGCTGCCCATTCCACGGAGGAGGCCGCGCCACGTCTCTGCCTCGCCTAACACGTGCTGGCATCCTGCTAAGCCCAAGAGGAACCGGGGAGGGAAGCTGGCGCGAAGGAGTGGATTAAAAGTCAATTGCTGTCGAGCTGCCAGCTCTCCTCGCTGTTCTCCGGTCCCCAGAGTTATTAAACCTGCAGCGCTCCAGGAGACCCTGAGCGGTGTCACTTCAGTCTTTCGCCTGGAATCACGCCGCGCTTTAAAGGATGTCAGTAGCACAGTCGACGTGACGCCCTTCGCTCATGTCTCGAGACAACGTGGCGCAGCCTGTGAGTAACTTCTCCGCGTCACGGATAATCACGGGCGTGGAGGCCGTCCCGACGCCACAGAAAACCCCACTGCACGAACACTTTGCCACTAGGACAACACCAGCGCCAGCTGCGGTAATGAATCAGGAAGAAGGCAGGCCGTCCCCAGGCCAGCGCAGTTCAAATGCTTTATACTTTATACACCCGTCATCATCTCCAACCATTGGTTAGGCTGATCAGGGATGCTGGGAGTTGTAGTCCAAAACATCCAGACAGCTCCAGGTTGGGGGAGGCTGAGGAGCTCACGTGATGTGGGATCAGGGCCTTCAGGGATCAGGCGACAGAGGAGATGCTAGTTCCCGGGCAAGTCTTCCCTTATACGTAATGCAGGCCCCATGACAATGTGGCCTCATGCTCATGTGTACGGCGCAACCCATATAAAATCATAGAATAGTAGAGTTGGAAGGGGCCTATAAGGCCATTGAGTCCATCCCCCTGCTCAATGCAGGAATCCACCCTAAAGCATCCCTGACAGATGGTTGTCCAGCTGCCTCTTGAAGGCCTCTAGTGTGGGAGAGCCCACCACCTCCCTAGGTAACTGATTCCATTGTCGTACTGCTCTAACAGTCAGGAAGTTTTTCCTGATGTCCAGGTGGAAGCTGGCTTCCTGTAACTTGAGCCCGTTATTCCATGCCCTGCACTCTGGGATGAGCGAGAAGAGATCCTGGCCCTCCTCTGTGTGACAACCTTTTTCATAGAATCATAGAATCACAGAATAGCAGAGTTGGAAGGGGCCTACAAGGCCATCGCGTCCAACCCCCTGCTCAATGCAGGAATCCACCCTAAAGCATCTTTGACAGATGCTTGTCCAGCTGCCTCTTGAATGCCTCTAGTGTGGGAGAGCCCACAACCTCCCTAGCTAACTGATTCCATTGTCGTACTGCTCTAACAGTCTGGAAGTTTTTCCTGATGTCCAACTGGAATCTGGCTTCCTTTAACTTGAGCCCGTTATTCCGTGTCCTGCACTCTGGGAGGATCGAGAAGAGATCCTGGCCCTCCTCTGGGTGACAACCTTTTAAGTATTTGAAGAGTGCTATCATGTCTCCCCTCAATCTTCTCTTCTCCAGGCTAAACATGCCCAGTTCTTTCAGTCTCTCTTCATAGGGCTTTGTTTCCAGACCCTTGATCATCCTGGTTGCCCTCCTCTGAACATGCTCCACCTTGTCTGCATCCTTCTTGAAGTGTGGAGCCCAGAACTGGACGCAATACTCTAGATGAGGCCTAACTAGGGCCGAACAGAGAGGAACCAGTACCTCACGTGATTTGGAAGCTATATTTCTATTAATAAAGCCCAAAATAGCATTTGCCTTTCTTGCAGCTATATCGCACTGTTGGCTCATATTCAGCTTGCAGTCTACAACAATTCCAAGATCCTTCTCGTTCGTAGTATTGCTGAGCCAAGTATCCCCCATCTTGTAACTGTGCATTTGGTTTCTATTTCCTAAATATAGAACTTGGCATTTATCCCTATTAAATTTCACCCTGTTGTTTTCAGCCCAGCACTTCAGCCTATCAAGATCACTTTGAAGTTTGTTTCTGTCTTCCAGGGTATTAGCTATCCCACCCAATTTTGTGTCATCTGCAAATTTGATAAGCGTTTGATAAGCGTTAAGTATTTGAAGAGTGCTATCATGTCTTCCTTCAATCTCCTCTTCTCCAGGCTAAACATGTCCAGTTCTTTCAGTCTCTCTTCATCAGGCTTTGTTTCCAGACCCCTGATCATCCTCGTTGCCCTCCTCTGAATATAATATAATATAATTAAATTATTAATAACAATATTGCACTGAGCATGTGTGCTGGCCCATGCACATTTACCGTTACTATTTAAACATGAGAAAGGGGTTCAAGGGGGTTAAAGCAGAGAGTCAAAGCCTTCTAGAGCCCCGGAGGAATAACTGAGGCAGGGCTCCAGCTTCCATCTCCATCAGACCCAGGAATTTGGGATGCAAAGCACAACTGCATGTCACAACTGCACGCCGCATCCAAATGGGTTTTGGATACGTTACCAACAGATAGCTAATAAGAAAGAGGAGGGGAAGAGGCCACACCAGCCGTCAGCCTAATTGTTCTTCTCCCCTATCAATTCTGTCACTCTCATTTGGGACAAATGATCTGTCTTCGATGAGGCCCGGGGTTTTGCTGCTACTGTTTTTAAAGGGCTTTCCCAAAAATATGAAAGGGCCTTTTTATTCTACCCAAAAAGTTTATTATGCTTTGCCCAAATAGCACACTGATGTTTGGGGTTTGTTTGTTTTTAAAGAAAAGAGACCTAGCCAAGGAAAGAGAGCCCTGTTCAACTACCAGGGGTCTGGAAACAAAGCCCTATGAAGAGAGACTGAAGCAACTGGGCATGTTTAGCCTGGAGAAGAGAAGATAGAGGGGAGACATGAGAGCACTCTTCAAAGACTTGAAAGGTTGTCACACAGGGGAGGACCAGGATCTCTTCTCAATCCTCCCAGAGTGCAGGACACGGAATAACGGGCTCAAGTTACAGGAAGCCAGATTCCGGCTGGACATCAGGAAAAACTTCCAGAATGTCAGAGCAGTACGACAATGGGATGAATGACCTAGGGAGGTGGTGGGCTCTCCCACGCTAGAGGAGTTCAAGAGGCAGCTGGACAACCCTCTGTCAGGGATGCTTTAGGGTGGATTCCTGCATTGAGCAAGGGGTTGGACTCGATGGCCTTGTAGCCCCCTTCCAACTCTACTATTCTATTAACCTACCTGGTGTTGCCCAGGTCCTTGAATAGCAATGATCTCTGTACTCCACTCTGCTCCCCAACTGACCCAAGAGCATTTTGAAATGAAAAGGAGCAACTGGCAATTCAGCTGGAATTCAGAGCATTGTTGTGTAAGCCTGATTGTGACCTCAGAGATTCATACATGTCTTTATTTTAAAGGGATACACCATTTCCCCCCCCTCTGCAGTTTACCAACATGAAATAAAAATCTGTCAGGGATGCTTTAGGGTGGATTCCTGCATTGAGCAGGGGGTTGGACTCGATGGCCTTGTAGGCCCCTTCCAACTCTGCTATTCTATGATTCTATGAAGGGGAGGGGGGTAAAGAAAGTCAAACAGCAGGAAAGGGATGATTTTGCTTTAGTTCACACTAGCGGATGAGATGGTGAATGTAGCGAAGGCTCCGACGGCAGAGGGGTGGTAAATCCGCTCTAGGTTTCAGTCAGTTCACACCCTGGAGAGCTGCTTTAGAGTTCTGGAGGGTTCTGACTGAAACCCGGAGCAGATTCATCGCCCTACTAGCATCGAAGCCACCAGCCCCCTGTTGCATAAACCTGTTCCTGGAGTGTACCACTTCAAATTCAAGGCAGGCACAATTGCATGACAAAATGCCTATTAAAACTCCCTGGGCACAGGACACTCACTATCATAAAATAGGAGTTCCAGCCTTCTTTCCAATTGCTTGGGAGACTTACATGGGGTATTTTCAGATCAGCCCTGTGAAATACATTAAGCAAGGGCTTCTGGGGGAAATTCATTTGTGGGGGGGGCGAAACATAATGGGTTTTCCTAGGCTCGCCCCCGCCCCGGACTTTGTTTCGTTTCCTGCTACAGCGCCCGCCTTGATCTGCAGTGAGTCGGGCCAGTTTGCAGACATTCCGGGAATTCTGCCCCTTTTTTTAAGGTTCTGCAATTTGCGCAAATTACCGAGCAATCATGGCCCAATTTGCGCAAATCATAGCTCAATTTGCACAGGCTGTTCAGAAACTGGCGCAAATTGCAGAACCGTTTCCCCCACCCCCAAAATGTGCAAAAAAAAAAAAGTTCCTGGAGTTTGGGGAACAAGCCGTGGTTTAGCTCGCAGATGCCGCAAAAGTCACACATGCCACAGAACTCCATCAAACCAAAAATGAAACAGATTTCCCGTCGTCGGACACTCCATTAGACTGAGCGACCATCCCCAGATGAACCGATAAGCATTGGCACTGGTTTGAATGTGGAACTCTCCAGTCAAAGTCTAATGCGCTAAACCAGTGGAGGCTGGTGTCTCTGATTTTCGTGGGGCTGCAAATCCATTCCGGGTTCCTGTCAGAACCAGCCGGAACTCTAAAGCAGGTCTCCAAGGTGCTGAACCATATCCCCAAAATAAGTTCTGTGTCTTGGATCGCTCTTTTAGAGTTCTGGCTGTTTCCGATCAAAACCCGTAATGGATTCATATCCCCACCAAAATCAGAGCCTCCACTGCTCTAACCTTACACCACACTGTCTCTGACTGTTCTGAACCGTCCAGCAACAGCCGTACTACCTCCCATGCTGTTGGTGCAAACGAGGTCTCCATCCTATCGAAGTCAAATACAGTGAACGCACAAAGAAGTCAAACTTTAGAAGCACATTCTCCAAGGGGTGTTACTGTGGGAGGCACTTTTCGCAGAAACGCAAGTACTCCTTATCAACAAACTACAGTAAAGAGACAGGATCACTGCCTTATTAATAAAAAAATAAAATCCAGAGAAATAACTTCTCCCGACAGCGTGACAGCTGACATTCTAAACTGAAAAAGCTATTTGCCAAGAATTATCAAGCCTGCCTTCTCTCTCTCTCTGATAGATGACAGAAGAAAGAACAACAAAGGCCACACACATATCATAAATCACAACTTTTATTGAACGCCTAGCCACATAATAGCAACAGTCAAACTGAATAAAGACGCTTTTCAGGGCTCATCTATATGGGGAAAGGAGCAGGGGAGGGTGGGAAAAGAAGGTAAAACTAAAATATTGAAAAGGCCTTTAAAAAAAAAAACATCCCTAGAATGAAAAAAGCAACCTGGAAAGAACAGATATTTAATATCATGCCCAGTTTGTTTATTTATGTATTTATTTATTTAGAATGGTAAAAAGCTCAAGGCTACATAAAACGTAACATATTTAATTTTTAAAAAATTGCTTCTTTTAAAATCTATTTTAAAGTGTTTTATTCTGTTTTTATTTTATTTTGTCTTTTACACCGCTCCGAAATTTTCAATGGGGAGCGGTATATAAATTTTGTAAATAACGAAGTAAAATAAATAAATTAAAAAACAAAATCAAATATTTGTTGAAAGACTCCCTGGCTCAAAACTTCTCTCAGGCTTCTGGACAATATGGAGCAGAGCGATTTCCACCTTGCATATTCATTAAGTAGCCAAAGAAACAACCCAGACAATCTCAGGTTTTGTTTTTGTTTTTTAAAAAAAAACAAGTTTCAAGCCCTCATTGGCTCCATAGTTAATGCCACACTGCTGAATATGCCACTGTGCCAGTGGGGGTTTAGGTAGGGTGACCATATGAAAAGGAGGACAGGGCTCCTGTATCTTTAACAGTTGTATTGAAAAGGGAATTTCAGCAGGTGTCATTTGTACATATGGAGAACCTGGTGAAATTTCCTCTTCATCACAACAGTTAAAGCTGCAGGGTAGAAGGCTGAAAAATATTAAGGCTAAAAGAGTCGTGGAAGCAACAGCTGTTTAAACGGAGATATATAAAGAGAGAAACCAGCAGCTGCACGCGTAATGTGACATTTCGTCTTCTGAGTGCTCTGGCAATTGTTTAAAACTGCATCCCAGTGTTCTCCACCCCAATTTGAGAAGGAACAAGATGATGATGACGATGATGATGATTTATAGCCTGCCTTTTTCCCAATAATGGGACTCAAGGCGGCTTTACAAAATTAAAATTAAAACATATAAAAAGAAATATACAAAAGTTAAAAATAAAATTAAACCTGCTGTAATATTAAATCATTTAAAATACAAATGACAAAAAGCTGAAGCATAAACAGAGGTTCAGATTATTCTCCAAAGCCCTGCCGGAACAAAAACGGTTTTGCCTGCCTTTGGAAACATTGCAAGGAGAGTAGCTGAAAGGATGAGCTGAAAATTGTCATCTTGGGTTCAAATTCCCCTTTTGCCATTCACTCAGTCTTAACCCTCTTTTCTCACCCGCCACACATACGCATCCTTTTTGCTACCTATCTGCCATAACGCCGACCTACTTTGCAAGATGGTTGTAAAGATTCCCGAGAACGTCGCTCAAGGCCAACAGCACACCAAGCCATGGTTTTGACAATGACCATGGTTTTAGATCCCGGCCAGGGCTTAAGTGGCTTCACTGCTTTTGTTGACCATCTTAGTCCTTCAGCAAGCAGCCTCTCTGAATGCAGAGCAAAGAGCCTTAATGATGGTTTATCAAATCCATCCATGAGGCTAACAAGGGTTTGGTACAGATGTCTGAATGGACAAACCAAAGTTACTCCAAAAGGCCTCTGCCGTTATTCTGGCTAAAGGACATATGTGTTTTGCTGCAGGTCCCATGCCATAACGCCTTCTATTTCCAATTTCGTGAATCCCACTGCACCACAAAGGCACAAGAGAGAGATTTGGGGTATTGGTGGGGGGGGACCCTGAAAAAAATTCAAATGAGGACTGATGTATGCAGCGGCTGCGGAAAGCTGGCAACCTGTTCGGCGAGGCGTGCGCAAAGAACAAGGGAATGGAGACTGGAGACCACTTTACCAACAGAACTGGACAGGTCAGCTCAGTTCGCCATATATCTGCGTAGCAGATTCTTATGAAAGCAAAAGCCCAGCCTTCCATGAACGGCCGCGTAAGGCTGCAGATAAACATACTAAATGGTATTTTGCATTTCCATAGTGCCTTTCATCTAAGCAGTTCAAAAGAATCTTGGCACTTTGATTTTCAGAGAATAAAGAAGCAAAATGCATTTGTTTTCATTCTCCTCCCCACCCACCCCCGCCCCAGCCCGCGTTCCCAGTAACAGAGAGAGTTTCTAATAAGAAGTCTCCCAGAAGATAAACCCGAGGACAGCAGTGGCTGTCGCCGGGAGCAGAAGAACTTTTTTTAATAATCAAGGACTTTTCCCCAAAGATCTCTGGTATAGTCTTCCAGATATGCAAAAGGAGGCTGAGTTTTAAGATCTGTCACAGGCGTCCACCCTCAGTTCTATTGGCTTGCCTGCTCTGATGAATGTAATGACATAAAGACTGGGTTCGGATGACCCTATATCCAACGGTGAGTTAAATAGTCTACGGTTAGTGATTGTGTCATCTGTCGGGGTTATTTCACAGCACGGTTGGTTATTCAGCCGAAATAACCAATGCAAATAACCAACACTGTGCAGAGTTGGTTATTTGAACAACTGTTGGTTATCACGTCATGTGTTGGGCACCACTGACTATTTCGTTGCACACAGTTGGTTATTTTTGGCAACTACAGAGTCCCCTGGCAAGAGCGACCAAAGCGGTAGCTGCCACTCTAGTCCAGCCGGCAGCACTCGCAATGGCTGATGGGATACTAGCAGGAGGACTGAGGGGGCGGACGGAGGGGAGGGGCTATGTCAATCAAACACAGCGTGATCGACACTGGCCTTAATCAACACCACAATTGATTATAATCATGTTGTGGGGAGAGTACCCCCTTGATAATCAACCATGGAGTTGACTATTAACCCACCATTGACTATTGTGTTGTCCAAATGCAGCCAAGAGAGCCTGTTGGATCACACCAAATTCAGCATCCTTCATCCCAGAGGCCACCCAAAATGCTTCCAGGAAGTCCATTAGCAAAACAGGACGGCAACCACACACACACCAGCTGCTCTTCCTCAGCAACTGTTATCCACAGGTTTCTTCTGCTGAAAACAGAGGCTCCATTGAATCATAGCTAATCCCCACTGATAGATCTCTCTACCACAAATTTGCCCAATCCACTTTTAGTGCCATCTCCCCTATGGGCCATCACCACATCTTGTGGACGCCAATTTCATAGATTAACTCTGGGCTGTGTAAAGAAGTCCTTATTTTTGCCCGTCCTGGTCTTGTCGGTGTGTCAAAACTCTTTCAGCTCAAGGGCTTGATTCCATTTCAGGGCTGCATTCTACAGCCAAAGGCAAAAGGGCTTGCCACACAGTACCAGCCTATTTCAAGTTAGAACAAGTTAGAACAAGTTCAAAGAGGGCGACAAAGATGACACAGGGACTTGAGGACAGGCTAAAGGAACTTGGGATGTTCAATCTGAGGGGAGACATGTTTGCAGTGTTCCGGTACATAAAAGGGTGCCCCCAGGGAAGATGGTCAAGAACTATTTTCCATGGCAGCAGAAATTAGGTCCCAGAATAATGAGTGGGTGGGAGAAAGGGGCATGGCCATGGGAATGGGGCGTGGTCATCTGGGGAACTGTAGAAGGCTGAACGGGGACCCCCAAACCCAAGATTCTCCACCCATGTGATATTGGGCCTGTTCAGACGACACGCTAAGCCACGGTTAGGCTGCTAACCCTTTTGCAGCAAATGTTCGTTGAGCGGGTTGAAACCGTGATTATGTAGCCACCATAGTTAGGAACGGTTAGGAATGGTTCACACAACACATTAAGCCATAAAACCGTCGTGGCTTTGCGTGTCGTCTGAACAGGGACACTGTGTAACAAGGGGGGAAAACTGTACCTTATCCAAATCATGTAAAACAACAGCAACAATCCTCTATCATGTCACCCATTCAGCCTACGTTTCCCCCTAAATTAAACCTCACTTGTTTTCTTCATAAGAAAATTGCCCCAGCCCCTTTTCCGCACTTGTTCTAGCTCTATAATACCCTTTCTGAGATGGGGTGAACAGAGCTGTACGTGATACAGCGAGCGTGGCAGCAGTCCGGATTTCTAGGAGGGCACTTTCCTTTTTATGTCATCATAAAGAGGCTTTGCAGCCTTGGCTTAGGACTTGCAGAGCTTTTCAGACATTAGACACTGAATTTCATGGTCCATGAGCAACATATGCAAAATTTAGCCTCCTCTTCTATGTCAGTTCTCCGTGCGTTTTTGAATGACACCTTGTTGGTGCACTTTTCAGAGAAACAGACACTCCATGGTTATGCATGTGTTGTTGTTTTAAAGTTACAGTCAATGCCCAAAATCTGATGAATGTTGACATTCCCATGTGAATGCTGACAATTCCAGACGGATCCTGAAATTAGATATATCTATTTCTTCGCTTTTCAGACACAGATCAGTGAACGTCTGATGGTGACATTTAAGTGACAACATTTGAGTTTTCGGACATTTACATGTGAATGTCAAAGGCACGTGCATACACACACACACACACACACACACACGTACACGCTAGATAGATGACTCCAACACCCATATTATAAGATAGTGTGACTGCTCCAAGGTCACTCACACTGGGAAGGGGCCGTGGCTCAGTGGTAGAGAATCTGCTTGGCATGCAGGAGGTCCCAGGTTCGATTCCTGGCATCTCCGATTAGGGATGGAAAAATTCCTGCCTGAAACCCTAGGAAGTTGCTGCCAACCAGTGTCGACAATACTGGGTTAGATAGATCAATGGTCTGACTCAGTACAAGGTGACTTCCTATTTGGCTAGGGTGCCCTGCGGCTTAAGCAGGAATTTGAAACCAGGTCTCCTGCATTCAAGTACAGTGTTTCACTGTGTCATATCAGCTCCCCAAAAGGTAGAATGCCAAGGCTTCTCTCAGTGCTGCAGGCCTCAGACCACCCTGAGGACCCCCAGGGATGGCTGGAAAATCTTCAGTGGATTCAAATGAGTTTGGCTATCTATGAATTTCACAGCAGACCATGTTTTATTATTATTTTACTTTTGGGAGGAGAATTTGCGCAAGTGCGAATTTGCGCAAGTGCACAGAGTAACAATTTTCCCACAGCTCCCTAACAAAAATCCATTTCCATCAATGAGCAATGACAGAATGAAAGACGCCTGACCATCCGCGAAGCACAGAACCCATTTAACAAAAGCTGTACATCCTGATGGACCACTTCAAAACAAAAAAAGCATACAGTTTAATAAGACACTGGCTCAATTCAGACAACGCGTTTCTCAACGGAGGTTTAAAAACTCCACAGTGGTTTGGCTTACACCACCATTGAGAAATGTGTTGTCCATCCCACGGTGGAGTTTTTTTTAAAAAAAAATACTCCACACTGAATATCCGCACTGTGCAGAGGAGAGTGCCTACACAACTGTTGTGTTGTGTGGTGGGCTCTGTGGAGTTTTCCGTTGCGTTATGTTGCCTTTTCCCACAGACTACAGAGTTCCCTGGCAAGAGCAGCGAAAGGAGCAAGTGCCACTCTAGGAGAGCCGCTGAGATAGTTTTTGGTTTTTTTGCAGCAATGGCTAATGGGTTACCATTGGGAGGACAGGGGGAGAAACTGTCAATCAAACATCGCAATGGATTTTACGCAACTCCATGGTAGCCCACCGTCACACGACGGTGGAGTTTGAACATGTTGTGTGTGGAGTACCTCCTAAAAACTCAACCGTTGAGTAACGTATGGTCTGAACTGAGCCACTGAGACATAATGCAGTAGCAACTCTTCCTGTTCAATATATCAAAGACAAAAGGAATAAAGTTTTGAAGAAGCCCCCCTCTCCCAACACACCTATTGCCTAGGTGCCAAGGCCATACATTTCCCCCGTCCCAGCTGCCTACAAGGTAATTCCTCACCCTTCCCAAGACCAATATACACACACCTCTCCCCTCTCACACCAGAACTGGGTACATGAAACTCATTCTCTTGCATTCTTCCAAAGGGCGCCGACATTGCCCTCAAGTGCCACAATTCAAACAGCAATGGAACAGGCAGTGGCCTGCAAAGCCAGGTTATCCCAAGGTGGTGCTGAGCACATCCCCAGGTGTTATCAGTCAGGCGCCATGGTAAATAGAACGTAAGAGAGGAACTTCCCAGGGCCTGCTCCCATTCAGCGCTGGATGGAACTGTTATTCTCCATTTAAAGAAAGGAAAGGAAGTTTCTGCTGTTGTCATGCAGTTCCGAGTGGCTGTTACAAGAAGTCCGACGGTGCACCCATTGCAAAAATAAATATATATTACTTTTTTAAAAAAAATATCCCTCACTAAGGAAGCTTTGGAGCACAAAACACCACACAGAAATCTTGTCGACAAACCCCATCTGTTCCTGCTGTTACTCTAGCCGGAAAACCAGCCTCTCTTACCTTCGAGATACCCTGACAGGTTGCTCTAGAAATAGCTATGTCATCACACAGCCTCTGTTTTTTTTCTGCCCCAGCACGGGAAGGAACAGTAACGACAACGAGAAAAGAGCAGGCATTTCTCCCTTAAGTGTTTCCCTTCCCTCTTCGCTTTTTGCACGGAGGTAAGAAAACCCAACCGAAGGTCAGACCTAAGCAAAATCACTTTTAAAGTGCTGCCGTTGCAAAGTCTCCAACATCGTCAACGAAAGCTCTTTTGACTTTTCCAGGGCGCGGAGGAGGGGGCGGGCACCGGGATCAATAAAAACTCTTAACGTGTCTCTCTATTCACACTAAGGATGTAGTCCTTAGCGGGCATTTTATTATTTTTTTATGAGAAACACAGGAAGCGAGTGGTGGCGGCCGGGGGGGGGGGGGGGGGAGAGAGACGCTGCTTAAAAAGTGCCGCGTCATTCTTTCTGCATATAGATGTATAAGGGCCCATCATTACTAGGCAGTATTTTACTTGCAAGCTTTCTTTCGATGACACTGTTCGAATATATTTTCAGGCTTGGGGAAAACGAGCCAGGAGTTTAGCTCAGCCAGAGCTAACACAATCTGACAGCTCTAGCAGTGATGCCTGCCAGCCCTGATTGACTGGTTGGATATATATAGACCGGAGGGAAGGAAGAAAAATTGGGTGCAGGGAGGGGGAGAAAAATGAGGACGATACTCAGTTATGCTAGTGAACTTGAGCGGGGAAGGGGGGGATACATAGGATATTGTTTGTTAGCAATGGCTAGGGTGACCGTATTTGGGAAACTCAAAGAGAGGACACCCAGAAAAGCACACAGTTCCCTACACACACACTAATGGCAGCCACCATTAGCTTGGCAGGCTTTACGGGTCCTGGAGTGGGGGACGGAAAAGCATATCATTCCCCCATTCCCCCACTGCTCAAGTCGGGTAGGGTGACCATATGAAAAGGAGGACAGGGCTCCTGTCTCTTTAACAGTTATATTGAAAAGGGAATTTCAGCAGGTGTCCTTTGTATGCATGCAGCACCTAGTGAAATTCCCTCTTCATCACAACAGTTAAAGCTGTAGGAGCTATGCTAGAGTGATCAGATACAAAGAGGGCAGGGCTCCTGCAGCTTTAACTGTTGTGATGAAGGGGGAATTTCTCCAGGTGCTGCATGCATACAAAGGACACCTGCTGAAATTCCCTTTTCCATGTAACTGTTAAAGATACAGGAGCCCTGTCCTCCTTTTCATAGGGTCACCCTACAATCGGGGCCTTTTCTATAAAGTCTGGGAATGACACGCTTTTCCTTTTAAGGCCCCGAATGGAGCAGTGGGGGTTTATTTGACGTGCCTCCGGAAAGCATGTCATCCCCCCCCCCAACCCCGCTAATGGCGGCCTTAAAGGGGAAATAGCATCATTCCCGGACATTACAGAAAATTACAGAAAATCCCCAGACACCCAGGACAGAACAAAACTCCGGGGAAATCCTAACAGTTCGTCACCTTAGCAATGGCCAATTACTTTAAAAAGTGTGTGGCATTGCAGAACATCCCTCCAGCACAGTTGTCTCTTTCCTCCCTGTGAACTCACATGCCCGTTTTATACCCAATTTGCAAGTTTTAAATTGAGGAGGGCAGAGCTCTGTGGACCGGCTCTTTCTTTGCATGCAGGAAGCTCCTGGTCCGACCCCCAACGTCAGTTATAACTGGGGTGTTGAACTTCTTTCAGTCCGAGGGCCGAATGTAATTTCAGAGAAGGTCTCAGGGGCCGCATTCAGAAGGGTTAGGTAGGGTCAAAGGCAAAAGGGGGTGGGATGAAGAAACACACCAAAGAATACTAGCCCACTTCAAGCTCTTACTGCCAGGAACTAGCCCTTAGGAGTGGGGCATTCCGACCTTATGGAATGGGGGGAAACTGCACCAAAGGCACGCTGCAATCTGCGGTCGAGGGAAAAGAGATGGGGCCAACTGGGGAATTGCAGAAGGCTGGATCGGGACCACAGGAGGAGCACATTTCATCCCCTGGCCTGAGGTTGCCCACCCCTGAGTTATAACCATCTCAGGAACAGGACTGGCCCAAGATATTTTGCAGCGTGAGGCGAGGAACCAGATTGCTTTCCTCCATTTCTGTGTACAAAAAGCCTACTGGACTGGTAGATGAACCTGTCTTTGCCACTAATGATGGGACAGCATCCCTCACTGCACCTGAAGGCAGCAGCTAATTTGGAGAGGGGGATAGAGCAGACGTCTCTCCTCCAGCCCGTTGCTGCTGGCTCCTAGCATCTGCCTATTAAGCCTAACGGTAGGGCCGGCCCTGGAAAATATCCGTCAGCCAGATAGACCAATGTGGGTGACACAGGGTAAGGGCAGCACTGCATCTTCATGTATGTTGACGTTTGGTTCTGTGGTTCAATCCACAACATCGCTCGCCAATGACAAGAAACATTGTGCTAGATGAAACCTAACAAATGATCCATTCTCTTTCCCACCAGATGCCTCTGGGAAACCCACAAGTCCCCATATAGCTGCCCTCCAGCGAATGCTAGTCAGCGTCATCCAGCCTCTGGCGCAATGGACCAACTCGGTATAAAACATCTTCACAGGCGCTGAAATGTACGGAATTTGGGAACATGTATGAAATTTCAGGCCCGGGTTCTTAATCTGACCATCCGTGGTTCTACAGGTGGCCACTTCTTTTATTTACGATTACATTTATATCCTGCCTTTTGTTGTTGTTGTTGTCATTATATGAACCTCCTCCCTTTCACTATTATCCTCTCAACAACCCTGGAGATTGGTGAGGCCCAAATTCACCTAGTGAGCTTCCATGGCCGAGCTGGGATTAGAACCTGGATCGCCCAACTCTCAGTCCAACACTGTAACCACTACACCACTAACCAATCCAGCTCTCCACTGGCCCCGGACCCTTTCTCCACGACCACCAATGGTTTGGTGCAGCTTCTCCGCCATTCCAAGCGTTTGAAATGCCTCTCCAAAGACTGACAGTAAGAGCTAAGCTAAAATAAGGTGGCCTTTTGGAATGGTCCCTTCTGAGTTCAGCCCACCCACCACTGACATGTGGCCTCCGGGAGCTTCTCTGAAACTGAATCTGGCCCTCAGGCTCAAAGACATAGAATCATAGAATAGTAGAGTTGGAAGGGGCCTATAAGGCCATCGAGACCAACCTTCTGCTCAATGCAAGAATCCACCTTAAAGCATCCCTGACAGGTAGTTGTCCAGCTGCCTCTTGAATGCTTCTAGTGTTGGAGAGCCCACGACTTCCCTAGGTCACTGATTCCATTGTCGCACTGCTCTAACAGTCAGGAAGTTTTTCCTGATGTCCAGCTGGAATCTGGCTTCCTTTAACTTGAGCCCGTTATTCCGTGTCCTGCACTCTGGGAGGATCGAGAAGAGATCCTGGCCCTCCTCTGTGGGACAACCTTTTAAGTATTTGAAAAGTGCTATCATGTCTCCCCTCAATCTTCTCTTCTCCAGGCTAAACACACCCAGTTCTTTCAGTCTCTCTTCATAGGGCTTTGCTTCCAGACCCCTGATCATCCCGGTTGCCCTCCTCTGAACACGCTCCAGCTTGTCTGCATCCTTCTTGAATTGTAGAGCCCAGAACTGGACGCAATACTCTAGATGAGGCCTAACCAGGGCCGAATAGAGAGGAACCAGTACCTCACGTGATTCGGAAGCTATACTTCTATTAATGCAGCACAAAACAGCATTTGCCTTTCTTGCAGCCATATCGCACAGTTGCCTCATATTCAGCTTGCGATCTACAACAATTCCAAGATCCTTCTCGTTGGTAGTATTGCTGAGCCAAGTATCCCCCCCTCTCCGCCATCTGCAGCCCTGCTTTAGATGCTGTCCATTTGCTGTCGTGCGTCCGACGTGGTACTATCGCAGCCACGCTATCCCATCGGCCTGCCCTCTTGGGTCACCTAACAACATATACCAGTGTTTTGTTTCGTTTTTTAAATCCCGCTAACTTAGGGGTCATTCATAAATTCCGTCACACATCGTGCCGCAAGAGGAGGTAAGCGACGTTGTGACAACTGGTAACAAGGTGTGTGGGGGGAGGTATTGCATGCACGAAATGCAAGGCTTCCCCAGCACCATCATTTAGGACATCATTATCTCTCTCGTCGGCATTTGGCACTCTTTGCTCTCCCACTATTTTCTTTCCACCTCCCACTTGGCTCAGTCTTTTCCTGTTCCTGGCGGTTCTGCCATTGCACTTATTACGGGCTATTTTCAATGCCTCTGTGCTTTCCTCCGCTTCTACTCCCTGGCTGCCCTCACTCCTGCATTTTAAGAGCCTAATTTCTTTCCCTGCATAATGTCAGGATCTCTACGCACACACCTCTCTGGCTGGCCGCATGGGAGACATGTACAAATATAAGTATAAGTGTTACTTATTTTTACTGAAGCAGGTGTGTCTGTTAATAAAAAGACCATCCTTGCGTGCCGCAAAAGGACATTTTGGGGTAGTTGTTGTGTACGGGGGCAGAGCACTATGGTGCAGGAGGAGGAAGGAGACGTAAGGATGATCAGGGGTCTGGAAACAAAGCCCTATGAAGAGAGACTGAAAGAACTGGACATGTTTAGCCTGGAGAAGAGAAGATTGAGGGGAGACATGATAGCCCTCTTCAAATACTTAAAAGGTTGTCACTCAAAGGAGGGCCAGGATCTCTTCTCCATCCTCCCAGAGTGCAGGACACGGAATAACAGGCTCAAGTTAAAGGAAGCCAGATTCCGGCTGGACATCAGGAAAAACTTCCTGACTGTTAGAGCAGTACGACAATGGAACCAGTTACCTAGGGAGATTGTGGGCTCTCCCACACTAGAGGCATTCAAGAGGCAGCTGGACAACCATCTGCCAGGGATGCTTTAGGGTGGATTCCTGCACTGAGCAGGGGGTTGGACTCGATGGCCTTGTAGGCCCCTTCCAACTCTACTATTCCATGGTTCTAAAAAGTGCTGCTTTAAGCTGCCAATATATTTAGGGACTTTCTCTCCCACAATAGGAGAGAAACAACCCACCCACCCACACACACACACGCACACACACTCACAATGTAGAATCCAATACCTACACCTGCAATTCATACATTTTGCTCACCATCCTGCACTTTGTTTATAAAGGGAGGCATAGAAATATCTGAAATAAATAAATGGGTTTTGTTCCCCCCCCCCAACTAGTTTGACCACTTTTTAGTAGGTTTGCACCTGGCCTTTGACCACACAGAAGACATTAAAACTGCAGAGCCATGGAGCACATGGAATATTCTCCCACAGAATAGGAGGAGCATTGTATCATTCTATTATTATTATTTAAAATCATTAATACTTATACCAATACTACCAACTGCAATAGTAGTAACTGCATATTTAGAACCTGGCTTCTTTTATAAAGAAAAGCAACGCAGCTTTCAAAAACAGAAACAACCCGATACGCCATATAAAACAGTGGCCCTGTTCAGAAGACACGCTAAGCCACGGTGGTTAACAGTTTTGAGCTAAACGTGATGGCTCAGCGTGTCGGGTGACCCATTCCTAACCATGGTGGCTACATAACCACAGTTTAAGCATGCTCACTAGCCATTTGCTGCGAAAGGGTTAGCGGCCTAACCGTGGCTTAGCATGCTGCCTGAACAGGCCCAATAACAGCCCATTCAACCCAGCATACCGCTATAACCCAAACAAGCAAAGCAGTGTAGAATGAGGAGACGCAAGACCCGTTCCTCAGTTCCTCAGTGGCCTGATTAAAAAGCCAGGTTTCACCATACAGCAAAAAATGACCAACGAAGCCTAGGGAGGGCATCCCATAATACAGATGCCACAACCCAGAAGTCCCCATATTTCACATCCACCCAGTTGCAGAAGGCCTCAGGTCCGATCCCTGGTAGAAAAGAATCCTGCCTAAAACCCTGGAAAGCCACTGCCAGTCAGTGTCGACAATACTGGATTAGATGGACCAATGGTCTGACTCCATATAAGGCTGCTTCCAATGTCTTTGGCATAATGGGCGTCTGGCCAAGGGAAGCAGAAAGAGACCTCCCGACCATCCACAACTGCGTACTGGGGCTCAAGTTTTAATCCAACTTATTGCAAACGTTTTCGCAAGGCGGACGCCAGCTTAAAATGTAAAGATTTCGAAGAAAACAACACACAGTCTTCACACACACTGGCAGATTAGAGCCCGAGAACCTTAATTTATCAATTAGACACCATCTGCAGATTGTGCTCCTTGAAATAATTGTCGAATCTGACAATGCACTGCTGCTTTTAGAAAGTTTCAGCCAGCTTTGCTTCCATTTAATTAAATTTCTGCACTTAACTTTGATTGTGCTGAAGGCACCGCTGCTTTGCCCAGATTGAGTTTCCTCGCCACCTGCTGTGTTCTATCTAGCCACGATTCCACAGTTATGGCAAAAATTATGTTTCATTTCTCCCCGCCCCCCCCCCCCGCAGCAAGAAAACTAGCTTGCCTTTGCTCCCACCCCCACCTCCTTTCATAAAAAAAATACTATGATGGAACAAGTCCAGAGCTCAGGCTTAAGGGTAGAGCAGAAGGTCTGGGTTCAATCCCAGAGGCTTGTGACTCCATTCTGGGTTTTGCAGTCTCAAACAAGCAGCCAAAAAAGGAGATTTATCAAGCACCTCCCAAGCCTTCCCACATGGGTTGTTTCTGCCCCAGACTTTTGACTTTGACCCCCACCCACCACTGAACCGTGGCCGTGAGGGCTCCTTCGAAATTGAACACCCAGGCTTGGAGGGTCTGAATTTGTCTATGGAAGCCTTGTAGCAAGGATAAAGACAGAAATTTTCTCTCCTGAGGAATCTCTGGTGGAAGAAAAGCGGATCTTCATGTTTTCAATATGGTTCAACTTGAAGTAGGAGAAAAGCTGGGTACCTACTGGCCAGTGCCCGTGACATCAACGTTACACTTCTCTTCCTCCACCCTTCTCAAATCTCAAGTATTTAAATGTTTGCGAATGGGTGTTTGGTTGGTTGTTGTAAGAAAAAGAGAGCATCAGCTATGCAGCTGATGATGATGATGATGATACAGAAATGTACACACGTGCCACTTTTTAAAAAAGATAGATGTAAAAGGAATAAAGAAAGATGTAGGGTTAATATGCCATCTTGGCAAGGAGAATGACGCAGTGCTTTAATGTGTAATTTGCAGGTGCTCCTTTCCGTAATGCAATTTGCAAACTTAGTTCATTGAAGAATCCTCATTGGCTAACCCCTGAATTCTACATCTGCCTTCACCCTTAGCCACTCACAGGATGACGATTCCTCTAGGACACACAGGCAAAGCAAGCGCGGGGGCTGATAAACTGTGTTGTATTTATCTGCAAGGTTCACCGAAGAAAGCAAGGCATGCCCTGAAGCAGATATAGCGGATGCTGCTGTATTATATTGCTGAAGCTATGCTTTAAATAAAAGATACACCTTTTGCCGTGGACGGTAGTAACTAGCAAATATTTATGTAGCATTTGACACGCGAAGTTCATGGTTCAAAAGGCAGGAGAGGTTGCCTACGTTTCCAGAATGGTACCGCCATAGGTTGCTTTTAGCTTTATAGGCTGTTTACTGAAGTCAGGTAGTTAAACCGCCCCAAAATCAATAAGCATTTAGGCAAGTTCCTAAAAATAAAATCTGTATTCTAGCCTTTCAGGTATGAGATAGTTCCTTCCCATGGCATACAGCATGAAAAGGACTGGCGGCGAGTTTTTGCATGGAACAAAAGAGCCCCCGCACATTTCTGCAACACTCTCCAAGAAAGCATTATGTGGGCATAACAATGGTGACACATGAAACAAAGAAGGCATTTGGACCACATCCATGGCCGACGGAAGCATACCAGCTCATCGCCAACTCACACAAACCCCTCAACGTGTGAGCAAGAGGCAGGGGTATCCACGCAGAAAGTCCGCAAGCAGATCACCAAACACCTTTTTCTTGTCCTAAAAGCAGTGGGAGAGGGTGGCAGGTTCCCAGTTGACTTGAATCCAGGGGAGACCTCTTTGGAGGAGAAAGACTGGGATTCTCCCACAAACCCAACTCTCAAAGACTCCATGGGGCTGCCTGAAGAGCCCTAAGGATGATTCCCCTGGGACCTCGAAGAACCCCACCGACCCATCCCAAGCCTGCCTGCCTTCCCGACTCTTCCCACAATCCCGTGGCTCTTCAGAGTACCAGCAGAAGTGAACCAGGTAAGCGTCTCAGAGTCACTGTCCATCTAGTCCAGCACTCGGTACACACAGCTGTCGACCAGGAACCAGCAAAGCAGGGCAGAAGTGCAACAGCACCCTTCCACCCATGTTCCCCAGCAACGGGCGCACACAGGCTTACTGACTCAGATACTGAGGTAGCACATAGCCATCAAGACGAGTAGCCATTGATAGCCTTCTCCTCCAGGAATTTTTCCAACCCCCTTTTAAAGCCAACCAAATTGGTGGCCATCACTACCTCTTGTGGTAGTGAATTCCATAGTAGAACTCTGCGCTGTGTGAAGAAGTCCTTCCTTTGATCTGTCCTGAATCTCCCACCAACCAGCTTCGTGGGATTATGACCCTCAGGTAGACCTGAGCCCACTTGGTCAGAAACACAAAGTGGATGTATACATCTAGATACTGCAAGTATATGCAGACGACTCTTTTTGCATAAAAACTGCTGCTCACCAGCAACAGAAATGCAAACATTGGGACCAGACCATGAAAAAGACCCCAAAGTCCTCCTACTTAACCAGGCAACACTAGTACAGGTCCTAGTAAGACCAGCCACGATATTGTTCACCTGCTCGTCTTCCGTTGCGGTGATATATGCTATCATCTGCCAGTAATGCCCTTCTGTGCTCTTCACAAGCGGGGCAGCAGTCTCTGCGCAAAATAATAAATGGGCACTCATCTGACATCAGAAATGGCAATATTCAGAAACTAGAAGGAAAACATTTCAACTGTCCTGTTCTGGGCCAGGCTGAAGTCCACAGGGCTCAAAACCAGGCAGCTAGTAGCAGCACAGCAAGGAGTCAAGGTAGAACATTACAGCACCCAGGAGAGCTCCTATTTATTTATTTATTTATTTATTTATTTATTTATTTCATTTTTATACCACCCAATAGCCGAAGCTCTGTGGGCGGTTCTCCTAGTGAGCAACTTGTTCCCACGAAGTCTGAGGCCAAACTGAAGCCTTTTATGCTATGGTCCCAGACTCCACCCTTTCCCTCAGACTGGAAGTCTGAAAGAGACAGGACTCTGGCCGGTAGCCTAGCGCTCCTCCATCTCTCCAAGAGATTGTGTCTGGCACATTGTCAACTTTGGTGCATTGGATCCCAGGGATGTAGACGAGGGTGCTGGTCCACTCCGGGGGTCTCTGGAGGCTCTGCAGTGGCGCTCGGTCTTGGAGTGTCCTCTGTTGGCAACACTGGAACTTCGGCATCAGAGTCCATGTCACTGCTGGACTCCTGGGTCATGAAATCAACCTCCCAGGACACTTCGTTGGGGACCTAAGGTGGCCATGCCTGAACTCCAGTGTGAAACTGCTGAATCAACTTATCAAGAAGTTCAGTGCCATCACTTGTAGCCTGAATCAAGATAATGTTTTTTTGAACTCACTACACAAGTTAATTAGCTTACCAAGGCCAGGATACTTGTGTTATCATCATCAGTGCATTATGTATTGTATGGTTACTGTCACTGTTTTACATTCATCTAAGCTTTAACACAATTATCAGTCTGTATTTCATTTCTCTGACCTTGCTGCTAACATTCCTCTGGGCATGGCTACACTTCCCAGCGAGCTGGGAGGGAGGGGGGAGGATCTCGTGAGAGATCCTGATAGCGAGATCCTCTCCTGATGTCCAGGGAGGAAGGTGAACGTCGCGCCCGCCTTTTATTTATTTTTTAAGAATACAGGAGTAAAAAAAAAAGGCCCGACCTGGCTCCCCACCCCATCCCTAATGGTCCTCGACTCTTCCCATCCTGGCTCCTTCCCTCATTTGACCCCTGCTACTCGCAGGGAAGAGGGAAGAAGCCGGGACAGCCGGCCACACCACCCGCAGTTCTCGGGATCATCCCGGGACCACTGGAAAAAAAAACGAGAAAAAAGGGTATGGCGATATCTCGGGAAAATGCAGGGATCGTCCCTCCCTACTCCCGGGATCCCCTGTGCATCATGTGGACGCCCAAGGATGATCCTGGGACGATCCCCAGGAAATCGCCCGGTGTAGAACTGCCCTCTGTCTTTCTCTACACCCATGTGTAACCTGTGAACTCAGGTTAACATACCGCAAAACTCATGAAGTGGACTCTAGGCCACAAACACTTCATGCCATAAGAAATATGTTTGTCTTTCAGGTGCCCCAAGACTCCTTTGTTGTTTTTGCAGGAAACGGGACCTTGGGTTAGATGTAACTTTAGTCTAATCCAGGGAGACTCCTCTTATGAGTCTACACACAGGGGAGAAAATAAGAATTGTGGTTGGGGTTTCCTTTTCGTTTTGCTTTTACAGAGAGAGGCCCAACGGTCAAGCAATGCAAGGGATGGCAATAGGGGTGTTGCCTGTACAATGCTGAGCGCAAACGAAGACACGACCCAATCAAACGAAGATGAGCCCCAATCAGCGCAAGGTCTCTGTCTCTTGGGCTCCCAAGCAAACGAAATTCAGGTCTACGATGAGCAGCATGTCCCATCCTCCCAACCAGTGCCCCAAAGTCCTTGGCCCCCAACGGTAGAACTGCCAATCTCGCAGAAGGGTCAATTATATTACAAGAAGGAGAAGCTACAGAGACAGGCACATGTCTTGACTTCCAAACCTGCCCTGAATTAACTTTTAATATGGAACAGAATGTCACATTCGCTTCTCTCCATAATCTAAAAATTTCCTCTTTATGCTGCAGCGATAAAGGGGAGTATTTAAAAATTAAACAGAGCTTAGGGAGGGGTGGTGTGGCGGTGGTGGAATCGTGAGAGGATATATTTCGTGTCCACATGACTCAACACTTTAAAGGCTTTTTTAAAAAATACGTGCTCGCAGGGTAATAGGAGAAGGCGAATAGCGCTTATATGTGGTGGGGGTATTTTATGACGGAAAATACCAGTGGAGGTTGGTGGCTTCTATGTCAGTGGGGCAGTGAATCTAGCCTGGATTTCAGTCGGAACTCTAAAGGAGTTCTCTAAAGTGATAAGCCTATTTCAAGGGCAGAGTTTAACACCTTGGATTGCTCCTTTAGAGTTCTGAGTAAGCCCGGAGCGGATTCACTGCCCCATTAACATCAGAGCCACCAACCTCCACTGGAATATGCTATCTTCCTCTATACTAAGTCAGGCCACTGGCCAGTCTGGCTCTGTATTGTTTGCACCTGGGTTGGGCAATGTGTGTCCTTCCAGATGTTGTTTGGACTGCAGTTCCCATCACATTGGCTCCATGGCTGGGGCTGATCCAACAATATTAACTAATCTTTGCAAACCACTCAGAAAGCTTTGGCTATGGGGTGGTATAGAAATGTAATAAACCGCCATCATCATCATCTGGACAGACACCTGTGGTCTACACTGATTGGAGCAATAGTTTCACAGGTATTTCATCGAATCATAGAACAGCAGAGTTGGAAGGGGCCTACAAGGCCATCGAGTCCAACCCCCTGCTCAATGCAGGAATCCACCCTAAAGCATCCCTGACAGATGGCTGTCCAGCTGCCTCTTGAAGGCCTCTAGTGTGGGGGAGCCCACAACCTCCCTAGGTAACTGATTCCATTGTCATACAGCTCTAACAGTCAGGAAGTTTTTCCTGATGTCCAGCTGGAATCTGGCTTCCTTTAACTTGAGCCCGTTATTCCGCGTCCTGCACTCTGGGAGGATTGAGAAAAGATCCTGGCCCTCCTCTGTGGGACAACCTTTCAAGTATTTGAAGAGTGCTATCATGTCTCCCCTCAATCTTCTCTTCTCCAGGCTAAACATGCCAAGGTCTTTCAGTCTGTCTTCATAGGGCTTTGTTTCCAGACCCCTGATCATCCTGGTTGCCCTCCTCTGAACACGCTATTTAGGCAGGATACTTTCCTAGCCCTACCTGAAGATGACAGGAATCGAACCTGGTACCTTCCACACTCAAACCATGCACTCTGTAACTGAGCTATAGTCCTTGCTATAGCTAGCAAGGCAGGTTGGCTATAGCCTGGTTGGCTAGCACCTGTAGCCAAAGACCTTGCCAGCAAGGCAAGGAATGTTGGAGACTCAAGACACAAGAACTATGAAGAACATGCCAGGAATGTGGGCAGAGTGTGCAGATTTATTTTGGCTCATGGCAAAGTAGTTGTATGTTTGTCCAGCTTACACTAAACTCACCCTTTCCAAACTTTGCAATGGCACAGTAAATCTCTTGACACGTAGGAAGGGAGTGTTGGTGTACAGTGAAACAGTCTCGCCACCACTTTTATTGTGATTCTAAATACTGTGCATCTTTCGTCCTGATGGTTTTATGCTACTTCCTGTATCAGAGGTGGTATGCCAATGTACACCAGCTGCTGGGGAGCATGGGTGGGAGGGTACCGTTGCACTCATGTCCTGCTTGCGGGTTTCCCGTGGGCCCCTGGTTGGCCCCTGTGTGAACAGAGTGCTGGACTAGATGGACCCTTGGTCTGATCCAGCAGGGCTCTTCTGACTGTTAGAGCAGAACGACAATGGAACCAGTTAGCTAGGGAGGTTGTGGGCTCTCCCACACTAGAGGCCTTCAAGAGGCAGCTGGACAACCATCTGTCAGGGATGCTTTAGGGTGGATTCCTGCATTGAGCAGGGGGTTGGACTTGATGGCCTTATAGCCCCCTTTCAACGCTACTATTCTATTAACCTACCTGGTGTTGCCCAGGTCCTTGAATAGCAATGATCTCTGTAGTCCATTCTGCTCCCCAACTGACCCGAGAGCATTTTGAAATGAAAAGGAGCAACTGGCAATTCAGCTGGAATTCAGAGCATTGTTGTGTAAGCCTGATTGTGACCTCAGAGATTCATACATGTCTTTATTTTAAAGGGATACACCATTTCCCCCCCTCTGCAGTTTACCAACATGAAATAAAAATCTGTCAGGGATGCTTTAGGGTGGATTCCTGCACTGAGCAGGGGGTTGGACTCGATGGCCTTGCAGGCCCCTTCCAACTCTGCTATTCTATGATTCTATGTGCTGACGTTAAGGCACTTTTGAAGGTGGGGATTGAGGCACAGGCCTCCCACTCCTCACTCAACATTCCCAAACAGCCCTCTGAGAAAACCAGTCACCGATCAGAGCTCTAACTCTGCCACTTTGCATACTGCGTACCAGTTCTAACTAAGCAAATACCCTCATCCCAAGACGCTAAGCCGCAACGAGCAATTGAATCACACTCGTCTAGAAGCGTGAATGAAAATAAACCCGGCTCGCCAGGGCTAAGCAAGGCGCGTCCTGCTCCCTCCGCGATAGAACCGATTTCGTCAGGCGGCAGGGATCGCCAGCAATGCGCTCAAACGCCACTGCTCTGGCCGAGCTGCCCCCCCCCCCCCCCCGGAACGCCACTCGTGAGCTGTGCATCCTGCGTTTTTCAGCCGCGGCATCTAAATGTGAAGTAAGCCTTTTGTTAATGGGCGTCCTCAGATGGAGCTTGGAGGAAGGTGGCAGCATTAATAATGACCCTTTTGTACAACTCAACACAGCTGCTGCCATCTGCAGCCATCTCTGCAGACTCCAAATTTAATCTGACAAGCTCTTTTCGCTTCCCTCCCACGGCAGTCTGGTTTTATTGTCATGCCCGATTCTGATCGGGGCAGATTGTGAGGAAGAGCTTCGTAGGAGGAAGTGAGAAGAAGGGCACCAGGAAGTCAGGACAACATGCGACACCTATTTTCTATTTACAAGTATGAAGAGACTATTCTTTTTCTCCCCCACAATCCTTTTTTTTTTTTTTTTTTTTTTAAATTTTTTTATTAAACAACATATAACATATCCCCCACAATCCTGAGAGGTTGAATGGATTTCGTTTGTTTCTAGCGAGTTTGTCTAAAAATGTACTTCACTAGGCAGTTTCCTATACTCTAGACCTTAAGTCTGGAAACTTCAGCGGCACAAAACAGGGCAACAATACTGTTAGCAGGGACTGGACAACGAGACCACACTACGCCAGTCCTTTCCCAGTTTCACTGGCTGCCAGTCCAGGTCTGGTCCTGATTCAAAGTGCTGGTATTAACATTTAAAGCCCTAAATGGCAAGGTTATCTGAAGGAATGCCATACGTACCTGCCCAGACTGTAAGATCATTTTCAGGGGTCCTTCTCTGTGAGCCCCTGCCAAAGGAAGTGAGGCAGGTGGCTACCAGGAGCAGGGCCTTCTCTGCTGTGGCACCCCAGGTTTGGAATGAGCTCCCTAGAGACGTTCACCCGACACCTACATTATACTCTTTTCGACACCAGAAGAAAAGAGTATAACATAGTATTTTCCCAGTATTTTAACATATACTGGGCGTATTTTTCCCGGTATTTAAACATTTTATCATCTTAGTCTTTTAACTTTCCTGTTTCAAATCTGTATTTTAAATCTGTATTTTAATTCTTTGTATTGATGTTCGCTTTTATTCTGGTTATACTTTTCTATTGTATTTTGATATTGTGGTGAGTGTTTTTACATTGTTGTTTAATTGTTATGTTTTAAATTGTACGTTATGGTTTTGATTTTCGTGAACCACTCAGGAAGCTTCGGCTATTGGATGGTATAGAAATGCAATAAATAAATAAATGCACAGAATCAAGCAACTCCTTTAGGAGGAAAGATTATACTATTTGGGGCTCATTAGGGTAAGTAAGGGTGAAGATGGGGTGGGGGGACATGAGAAGATGCACAGAAGACTCATGTCCACATGAGGCACAGGGGGATCCCCGGATCAGGGAGGGATGTTCCCTCCCTTGCCCCGGGATCTCACCCTACACTTTGGACCTGTTTTTTCCACGGTCCCTTTGCATGGGGCACAGCGACCCTTGGGAGAGCTGCGACCATTGGGGTCAGGGTGGGGCGAGCAGGGAAACCAAATTAAATTTAAAAAAAGACTTACCTTTAGCGCACGAGCATTAGTGCGCTACGTCCTCTTTTAAAAAAAATTAAAATGCCAAGCGCGACACCTCTCTTCCTGAGGTCGTCGCACCTTACGTGTAAATGGGGCAGAGATCTCGCGTTACTCCCAACGCAAGATCTCCCCTCCTCTGCCCCGGAACAAAAGGTAAGTCTAGCTATGGCCTAAGTCAGACGAAGGTGTGCTACTTAAGTCTTTGAGAAATAACTTCAGCTAAGTAATTTAATGCTTGTCTGGAGTCCTTTATCTGGGACACAGAACAGGCACTAGTAAAAATGACTCAGCCTTTTAAGATCTACTCAGATATGGGAAGTCAAAGGGGGGAAAGGAACTTGAGTCAGAAGAGACTTCACACATTCATCCGGTACAGCCTTTGACTGTCAAGTCAAGAGCTGCCCCAACCTGGTTCCTTCCAGATGTATTGGACTGCAACTCCCATCATTCTGAGCCTGAGGTTCTGCACCTGTGTTTAACTCTGCTTCGGAACGGCCATTCTACTGTTTGCGAATTCCAAAACAACTAGCCGATCAATATAATCTTTTGCCAAAAGAACGGAGTATCTGAATAGGAGCATTTCACGCTGCAACATTTTGTTGCAAGCACTACTTGTGTTCTACGTGCGTGCGTGTGTGTGTGTGTCTGACAAGTGAAAAATAATACCTCAGGTATTTGATGGTGTGGGCTCCAGTCCATGAAAGTTCATGCCACAATAAATCTGTGAGTCTTTACGGAGACATGAGACTCTTCTTTTGTAAAATGACCGTAGTGACCTTTTGTTTTCATTACCTGAGCGATCACAATGCTGTAATTAAATGCTGCTAGTCTTGCAGAGACTTGGGCTTCTGCCTTGCCCTCTCTGACTGCACAGGTTTCATTGCCCATCTGTAACTGGGACAACTTTTAGGACAAGTAAATTGATTTACAACAGTTTTGATCACTTGAATTCAATACCTGTTTGCGTGTTTTAAGCGATAATGACAACTGTAGGAGACAATCCTTAAATAGGACAGAGTACCCCAAATTAATTTCCATCCCAGAATAAGTGAGGTAAATTGTTTTTAGCATGCATTGTCTCTTGAGTTCATCCTATGTTTGACTGAATGGGTTAAATCTGGAGTAAAGGTTTTTTCTTGTTTCTCTTTTTATAAATCATTTTTGTTCGGTGGCCTAAATTTCGCAATAAAAAAAGAATTTTTAAAAAATCTGGCGTAAACTGGGGTTTTAATCAAGTTAGATGGCTAATTCTGATCAATGATTATTTATTAATTACATTTCTGTATCACATCGAGGTGGTGAATGTGGGGTTCCCAAGCGCTCTCCCATCCAGGCACGGACCAGATCCAGTCCTGCTTAGAAACATAGGAAGCTGCCTTCTACTGAGTCAGACCATTGGTCCATCTAGGCCAATATTGTCAACACTGACTGGCAGCAGCTCTCCGGGGTTTCAGACAGGATATTTTCCCAGCCCTACTTGGAGAGGCCGGGCATCGAACCTGGGACCTTATGCATGCCAAGCAGATGTTCTACCACTTGAGCTACAGGCTCGCCCTGTAGCTTTAGTGAGGTGGCTACATTACGGATCTTCAGGCCTGCCTTCCCTAACTTTGTGGCTTTGAGATGTGTTGGACTGCAACTCCCATAATTCCCGGCCAGCATGGCCAAAGGCTGTCCCAGTCCAACACATCTCAAGGGCACCAGGTTGGCCTCAGACCATGTTTTGTGACTGATTATGCCCAACGCCTAGGATTCTGGCATGTTACCATAACACAAATATAAATAACTATTTTCAAATATTAGTGGAGACAAAACACAGAATCAGACATAACATCAATTATGGTGGTGTTGCTGTTTTTACAGAAGATGGTGCGGGTGGAGAGAGATATCAAGGAGCCAGACTCCATCAGAAGAGCCATGAGCCAAGTGGTGAGTGTGTGTGTGTATGAGAGAGAGGCTCAGTTCAGACAACACGTTAATCAACACAGTGTGAAAACTCCACTCAATGGTTGAGTTTTTAGGGGGCGTTCCCCACACAACATGTTCTAACTCCACCATTATGTGACTGGGGGCTACCATAGGGTGACCCTATGAAAAGGAGGACAGGGCTCCTGTATCTTTAAAAGTTGCATAGAAAAGGGAATTTCAGCAGGTATCATTCGTATATATAGGGAACCTGGTGAAATTCCCTCTTCATCACAACAGTTAAAGGTGCAGGAGCCATACCATGTACATTGTACATTGTACATTGTACATGTACATTGATGGTGCTATATAAATAAACAATAATAATAATAACCAGAGTGACCAGTTTTAAAAGAGGGCAGGGCACCTGCAGCTTTAACTATTGTGATAAAGAAGAAATTTCACCAGGTTCCCCATATATACAAATGACACCTGCTGAAATTCCCTTTTCAATACAACTGTTAAAGATACAGGAGCCCTGTCCTCCTTTTCTTAGGGTCACCCTAGGCTACCGTGGAGTTGAGTAAAATCCATTGCGACGTTTGATTGACAGTTCCTCCGCTCGCCCTCTCCTCTCTGGATCCCGGAGGCTCCCCTAGAGTGGCACTCACTCCTTTTGCCGCTCTTGCCAGGGAACTCTGTAGCCAGTGGGAAAAAGTCAACTCAACACAACGGAAAACTCCCCAGAGCCCTCCACACAACACAGAACACAACAGTTGTGCAGGAACTCTCCTCTGCACAGCGGGGATATTCTGCCTGGAGTGTTTTCCCCAAAATTAACTCTACCGTGGCATGGAGTTTTCCTACCAGACAACACCTTCCTCAACGGTGGTGTCAAAACACCACCATGGAGTTCTAAAACCACTGTTGAGAAACGTGTTGTCTGAACTGAGTCGTTCTCTCTCAGGCTTCCACTGTGGCGGCAGCTGTGTGCCAATTAAATGGCTCCCCTTCGCTCTTTCAGCCTTTGCCAAGGCAGGCCTCGCTTCCTCCGCAACACGCCAGGTTCAGTGGGGCGGCCCTCTCCCTCTGCAGCTCCCCTCCGTGGAATAAAGCGGCCCGCTTGCTGCGTCAACCAATTAGTTTTAGAGATGCGGGGAATAAATATTTAAGAGGACCCCTTTCTTCCAGAGCTGCACGCCACCTGGATGTACTTTGCTCTCCTCCTGCTTTCCTGATGGAACCTCCTACTGGTTGCAGGCGAGGTTTAAACAGTTGCGTCAGATCAATGGGTTCGGGAGACCAACCGAGTAAAAATCCTACCTTGCCCTGCTGTTCCTTATAAACTTAGAGCAGCGAGATGGATGAGGAGGGGAGGGAAGAGAGGGAGAGACGGGGGAAATCTGTTCACTCCTTCTAGGAATTTAAAAAGTGGTTTAGAATCCCACATTTTTTGCCCGTTGAGAACTTCTGTCCGTCTCTTCCAAATCTCAATTGAGCATAAAACCCAAATGACGTTGCTAAGGTCAAAGCTACGTTCAGTGTATTGCGCTGCCTATCACAATTCTTACTGTTGCTTCCCCCCCTCCTAAGTACCTCCCCGTACCTTGCAGCAACGGCATAATCTCACTAGCAGTTATTGCTCTCGATGGTATTTAACATAATCACGTTGACCACGATGAGCTTATTCGAAATTAACGTGGAGATAGTGGGTACTTCTGCAGGATCTCTGCAGCAATTCGCCATTAATTACTGCACTGTTATTTTTAAGTGTTAGCTATAAACCAGGCTGCTGCTACATTTGCATTCAGAAGACCAAAAAAAAACCCGATGTAGGGAGGTAAATGAGAAATAAATTAGAACAGAAGCTAAGTGCTGCTTCCAACTTTAATATTCCCCAATTAGTTTATGATCTGGAGGTAAAGCGTTTAACCTCGAGGTCACGATCTCCCTCTAATGCCCATCCCTGCAAAGAACATGAATACATTTTCTCTAATTTCTTACACTTTCATTTACAAAGGAAAACACCAAGATGGGTAAAATATGGCCTCTGGGATCCATGAAGCCTGCTATTACCTTCCTGCAGCCTGTGTAGACGTCGGAAGTTACTTCTCCCCAGAGACTACACACAACCCTCCTAGGATTTGCCAGAGACAGTAGTAACTAGCTAATATTTATGTAAGGTTTAAACATGTGGAAAGATTTGGAAGAGGTTCTGAAATTAGGGGAAATATATCCGTGTTCTTTGCAGGGTACAGCGATGGTAAGAAGACCATAACAAAACACTTTATCTCCAGATCATAAACTAATTGGAGAATACAAGGACAAAATGCAGAATCTGTATTCAAACAACCAAGGCACCTCCGAGTTTCAGATACTCACTTTTACCATGGAGCAACGTATCCCGCCAATTTCATTTCCCTTCAATTCCTTGTTTTTCCAATTTTAATTTTGGTTCATATGATGTTTGGTTTGCAGCAAACATTGTTGTTGTTGTTTTTAAGGTTGTCGTGAAAATTCATACACATTTTTGTATGTGTTTCCTCTAACACAGGCATTTTGGCGTAAACCAATTTAGACAACTAAAAACAGTTTCAATAGAATCTTAGACCGGTTTAGACGGCTGGCCTAAACGCCCATCATATACCGTTCAATGCCTTGGAGTAGAGGACAGTCTTAACCTGGCGCCACAAAAATGACAGTGTCAGAACCAGGCAGGCCTGAGTGCGAAGCCTATTCCACGGTTGGGGGCCACCACTGAGAAGGTTATACTCGGAAGGGGGGGGGGGAAGAGATGTTGATCATAGATGCTCAGGTCAGGAGAGGTGTTCCATCAGGTATTGTAGTCCTGAGACGTGTACGGCTTTATAGGTTAAAACTGGCGCCCTGAATCGGGCTCGGAAGCATACAGGCAGCCAATGCAAGCAACACTCTCTCAAGGTTTCGTTACTGGCAGTAAAGAGCTTTAAGCTACAATATACTGGTAGTTTTTATTGTTTTTGCCCCAGCTTCTGGTTGAAAGAGATTGGTCACCTCTGCTTTAGGCAGATGGATGAATGTGTCATTAACATACAGGGAAACACACCGGGAGAGGTTTTTGCAATATGCTGAGAAGAAAAAGCAGCAGCTCTAGGAGGTATAAAAAGGAGAGTATGAAAACAATTAAGTCCATTAAAACACAGGTCACAGCAATTTCCTTACATGGGAGAGGAAAGTGCCAAGCGTCTGAAACAACTAACTGCTAGCTTTAGAGCAAGTAGCGGCCCCCGGTGAACAACAAACTGGTCATTAACAACAGGTTGGAAGGGAATTACAATCTTAAGAGCTATCATCAGAATAGGTATGCTGTTTAAGAGCTAAGTGGTTCCATATGGTTAATGTACAACATCAGGGCCAGATCTGGATAGCTTCTAAACAGGCAGACTCTGGAGGAAGTGCGTGAAACTCTACACTCCAATGCATGTTAACTTTGGGCAGATTCAAAAGCCGTTTCACGTGGTGCGGCCAACATGTCACATGCAGAATATGATGCATGACCTGAACCGTCCATGCACAGAGCCACACAACTTTTGTAGCTGCGGTGTCACAGCAAGCACCACAATGGCAGGAATTGATTTCAGGAAGCTGCAGTTGTATTGCGAGGAGTTTATGTGCACCAGGCCCATGGTCATGGTTGTGAGATGGGGGAGAAATTAGTTTTGCAAAATAATAATAATAATAATTCTTACCCGCCGCTCCATTTTGATCAAGGCGGGGAATAACAGTAAATATAAAATACATAAAATTGTTAAAACATCCTAAAAGCATCCTAACAGCATCCTAAAATTCCACTGGATAGGCCTGCCAGAAGAAGTGAAATTACCTAAATTTGTACTTTTGAATCAATACACGAGCGAAAATTATTTATCTAATTATTACATTTCAATCCCATCCAATAGCTAAAAATGCCGTTATCGTTCAACAAATGTTGTGATACAGTTCTCCAATAAATAATGCATACAAAACGGATTATTTAAGGGAAACTGCGTATCAAGAAAATAATGCACAAAAATGCTTTGTATGAGGGAAGTTTGCCAAAGTTTAAAGGACGCTGAGTTACCCTGTACCTTCATATAATTGCATATAGTGACCAACAATTCTTGTACGTGCCTGGATATACTGCTCTTAAATAACCATTGGGGATAGACAAATCTGTCAATTTCGGGGGTTTTATCCTCATTTTCTTATTTTTCCAATCTTACATTTAATTCATTTTGATCTCTGAGAATTTCTTCTGTCTTAAGTTTGGCTCATTGAAAGCTCTGAGAATGTTTTTTAAGCTCACATGTTAATTCATAAGCATTTTGCATATATTTCTCCTAATACATGCATTTTGTATGTATTTTTGCTTAATAGGTACATTTTTGCAAGCTGTTTTGCTAATATGCAGCATTTTGGAAAATTAGTTTCCCTAATATAGTCATAGAATCATATAACCATAGAGAGTTGGAAGGGGCCTCTAAGGCCATCGAGTCCAACCCCCTGCTCAATGCAGGAATCCACCCTAAAGCATCCCTGGCAAATGGCTATCTGGTTGCCTCTTGAAGGCCTATAGGGTGGGAGAGCCCACAGCCTCCCTAGGTTATTGGTTCCATTGTTGTACTGCTCTAACAATCAGGAAGTTTTTCCTGATGTCCAGCTGGAATCTGGCGTCCTGTAACTTGAGCCCTCTATTCCGTGTCCTGCCCTCTGGGATGATCGAGAAGAGATCCTGGCCCTCCTCTGTGGGACAATCTTTTAAATATTTGAAAAGTGCTATCATGTCTCCCCTTGGTCTTCTCTTCTTCAGGATAAACAACCCTAGTTCTTTCAGTTTCTCTTCATAGGGCTTTGTTTCCAGACCCCTGATCATTCTCACTTTTGTGTGCTTTATTTTTTTTTAATCGAAGAGCTCAATTGCAAAATTTGGAGAACTGCAAATTTCAAACGGGAACTAAGGTGAACCGCCCAGAGAACTTTGGCTGGTTGGAATAAAAATGAAATAAATAAATAAATAAATAAATAAGGTTGGGTTCAAAAGTGCGAAATTAGGTAAGTCTGCATTAAAATTTGAACTCAACAAATTTCTCTTCCATCCCAAGGTGTAGGGCCAGAGTGCCTACGGCTTTTGGGGAGTGGGTGCAGTGCCTCTGTGTGCTTGGGGCAGTGAAGGGTGTCAAAGTTTCTCTCTACCTCCATTCCTGCCTTAAGATTTGACTGCCCTTTAGCTACTTCTTAATTAAAACAAAATCTTGGATAAGAAGGGGGTAGGCGGGGGGGGGGGGGAAATCTTCAGAAATAATTGGATCATACAGCAACACTTTATTAAGTTCTTAACCTAATCCTGTAAATTTAATGATCAGCGTTCACATTGAAATAATTCATCCATTTCCCTCTCTCTCTCTCTCGCACAGACACACACAAACACACACACGCAGCTACAGGTTCCATCTGGTGGGAATGCACTCAAAAAGGGCCTTACAAGGCCAGTGACATCTATAAAGCAATTTTAAAAAGAAGCTTATGCTTTTGCTTTTTGTACGGAAGTCCAATGGCTGAGGCGTAATTCCCCGCCCTAGTATACCTTTCCCCCTGCTTACATTCCAAAGCGGCATACTCCTGACCCCTCCCCTCTTACACAAAGGAGTAAAACCTCTCTGGCTTCAAAGTAGTGTCTCGCTTGTGTTTCTGTGTGAGTTACTATCCTGGGCCTGCCTCCTTAGAGGATAGGTAATTCTTCTGAGTCTCAGTCCCAAGAGTGACTGGGCCAGTTCAGACAACACACTAAGCCATGGTTAAGCCACTAACCCTTTTGCAGCAAATGGCTGGCGAGCGTGCTTAAACCGGGGTTATGTAGCCACCACAGTTAGGAATGGTTCACACGACATGCTAAGTCATGGTTCACACGACACTCTAAGCCATAATGTTTAGCTCAAAATGCTTAACCACCGTGGCTTAGCGTCTTGTCAGAACAGGGTCACTGAATAATCCAATGCAATTTCATGATCCAATTCAATGGTGCAAATTATTCAGCCGCCGGTGGAGGCTCACTGGAAGGAGGCAAGGCCAGGACAGTGTATCATGCAGAGGTGGACTGGCAGCCTTCCCTGGGAGTGGATGCTCTGACAACTTGGAAATATTTAATTATGTCTCCCCAACCCCGATGGCACAGTGGCAAAATATTTAGGGGGATGTCTGCTTTAATTGAACCCCACTTCTGCCATGGATTATTAAGTGGCCATAGACACCCACCCTTCCTTGGCCTCGCACCCGTTCCATCTGCCGTATGGGCAAAATTGCAATACCTCACCTCATGGCAGGGTCGGGCAACTTGTAGATCAACAGATCTGGAGGTCCACAACCCCCATCAGCTCTAGCTAGTAGAGCCAATGGCGAGGGATGATGGGCATTGTAGGCCAAAGTATCTGGAGAGGCACAAGTTGCTCACCCCTGTCTTACAAGGTGGCTGTGAAGATTGCTGAGATAATATACCCAAAGAGTTTTCAATATTCTTTAAATGCTGCGACACATGTTAAGCACTGAGTCACAACATAAGGCCCTCACAGGCAAAACTGAAACTCCCTCCTAGCCTGGTTGCAATTCGCCGGTGGAAATTCCAAATACGTTTGTGGCAGCAACCAAAGCCTGGCCAAGCTGATCACAGTTTGGAGGCTGGGGGTGAGGAGTGTGTGGCGGGGTGTAGAAGAGAACTAGAACACCGATGTTTCTATTGCTCCAGAGCCTCCCTGGATTCAGACGTGGATGGTGGAGTTGGCGCTCCTTCTTCCAACCTGTTGCAGCCCATGAATTGCTGGGAGAGTGAAAACCTTGTGTGCTGATACTGCCAGACCCGCTAAGGAAAGGGAAGGAGAAGGGAAGGGAGAAGAGAATACAGAAACAAAGAAAAGGGTGACAGAGCTAGGCTGGGGGTGGGTGGGTAGGTCCTGAGCAATATATGGTGGGGAAAGGAGGAAGAACAGGCACAAAGACGGGGGTGCAGAAAGAGTTGTGGTATTGCAGAAATCTCCAGGTAGAGGAAACAGATGGGTAAAGCAGGCTGTGATGGCAGAGAGAGGAAGCTGTGAATAAACTGCCTCTTGAAGGCTTCCCACACTAGAGGCCTTCAAGAGGCAGCTGGACAACCATCTGTCAGGGATGCTTTAGAGAGGATTCCTGCATTGAGCAGGGGGTTGGACTCGATGGCCTTGCAGGCCCCTTCCAATTCTGCTATTCTATGATTCTATGATTCTAAACGACTTCTCCATCTTATCCAGTCTCCTGACCGGCACTCTCCTAGGTATCGGGGTGAAGAAAAGCCTTCCTCATTTTCCGTTAGCTGATCATTTTCACTGGAGGTTGAACCTGAGACTTCCGTCATGCATTGCAGGTGCTCTGCCATGGAGCTATTGCATGTTTTCACACACACACACACACCAGCCCAACCGCAAAGCAGGTGCTCTGGAGCACAGAGAGAAAAGGAGGAAGGATTAACGAAGAGGTTCAAAGGGGCCTGCAGTGTTGCAGAGAGAGGAGGGAGCTTACACTACAGGATCCGGGGTGGGGGGGTCCGAGGAGGGAGACGGTTAATGGAGAATGGGTAAATACAAAAACAGAGCTTTAAAGTTATGCTAAAAATGCCCCTTTCCCCCCACTGTAGTTAACATTGCAATGCAGCCCTCTTTAGTAAAAATGTATTAAAACTAAGTGCCCAGAGGGCTGCGTTCTGCACTGTATTGATCAACCTGTTGCCCTCCAGATGCACTGGGCTACAACTCCAGATGTGCTGGCTGAGAGATGCTTGGAGTTGCAGTCCAACCCATCTGGAGGGCATCAGGTTGGAGAAGGCTGCGCTGTGTATACATCAGGTGCTACTCAATGGGCAGGTACAATATCGCTCACAAAGAAGTTCCCCGCACCCTTAAAACAAAAACACACGCCTAATTCAACTCCGGCAGGAAGCTCGTTGCGAGGCTTCGAAGGGGAGGCGAAACAGCCAGGACTGGGTTCGCTTTAAAAGACGCACAAACACACTTTTCAAAGCAGTGAGAAGCAGCAACAGTTTTAAGTAAAGACAACAGCCATGTGCATTCAAGCTACAGAAAATAAACACAGTTTTAAAAAGAAAAATGTGAGGTGGCAGGGGACAAAAAACTGTCTTCAAGTGCCCATTTCTCTTGGCTAAAAGGGGGCAGGGGGGTGTTACAGGATGCCCATGTTTCGATGAGGTGTTGTGCCAACATCCCTCAGAGAACCACATCAAATATAATTTTCAAACCAATTAGCTTGGAAAAAAGCATCCAAACGAAAGCAATGCCTTCCCCATTCTAATTACTAGGGCATCCTATTCAGTTCCTAATGAGAGCAGAGACAAAAGCGGTATATGCATTAGGGTCTACTTCAAGAATTCTTTTTCTTTTTAGCAAACAGATTCCCTTTTGTTCTGGTTAAACACCAATTACTCCGTTCTCTCTAACATGCAAATCAACTGAAAATAGGACAGGGTATTGGCCATCCCAAGCCAACACAAGTTTTTGAATGATGGGGGGGGGGCAGGAATTGTGGGGAGGGGGGAGGAGAGAAAGAAAAGCAACCCTCTGGGGGTTTTCAATTCCAACTACTTTGTACTCTGATAAACCTCTTTTCAAAGAGCTTTTTTGTATTATCTACAGCAGTTCCCATAAGGAGGGATTTTTGCCATTATCCAGAGAGAGGGGGGGGGAGAAAGGGGGGCTGGAATAGCACATTCTAAAAAGGTGTACAATATAAGCAAGGGAAGCCGAAATAGCCAACAAAGCTGTTTACATGAAGCTCCTAGTCGTGGCGCTCACAGTAGGGACATAACAACTCAGAACATTATGAAAACTATTGTACCTAGGGAAATAGCTAGAGCAGAGAGAGGGGGAGAGAAGGGTGAGGGGGGGGGGAGAGGGGGAGAATGGAACCGGAGCCCAGATTTACAATGTGTTCTTTTGTTCAAGTTCGAGAGCATTCATGAGAGATGCCACATTGACAGCCCTGAGAAGTACAGTACTCCAGCCTTTTCAAGTGGTACACAACCTGAGTTAACAACTCTCGGCACTGTCCACTTGTGCCAAACTTGGCTGGAGCAGGGAAGACCTGGCTTTTCTTCGCCGCTGCTGAGCGTACAGCCTAGTCAACCACAAGAATCCTTCTTAGGAGAACAAGCAACCACAGCAAAGCATCTACCGGGCCCCAGAAGTTGTAGATCAGTTGCAGGAGCTCGGCAGTAGAGCGCAATCCTGTGCAGGGCCAGTTGTGCACGGCTCAGGACCATAATACCTGACGGAACACCTCTCCCGGAAGTGAACCTACCGGTACACTACACTTAGCATCCAAGGACCTCCTCCGGGTGCCTCCTCTGAGGGAAGCTCAGAAGGTGGCAACAAGAGAGAGGGCCTTCTCACTGGTGGCCCCCTCAACTGTGGAATCATCTCCCTCACAAGGCCAGCCTAGCACCAAGATAGTTAATTTTTCAGCGCCAGGTTAGGACATCTCTCTTTTCTCAGGCATCTGGCAGCATATGACGAGTTTTTAATCCGTCTTATGCTTATGGCTGATTGCTCAATATTATTTTCAGATACATGGTTTCTTCGTGTCTACTGTCTACTAATTTCTCGTGTCTACTCATTTTTGTGAACTGCCCAGAGAGCTTCGGCGATTGGGCGGTATAGAAATGAAATGAAGAAAGAAATAATAAATACTGCTTGCTTGTTTTACTGTTGTTTGTAAATGCTTTTAAACTTGCATACTGCATTTTGTTTTGACTGTAATTTAATGTTTAATGTTTTAGTCGTTGTAAATACCCCCAGAGCCTTGGCTACGGGTCAATATAGAGATGATGATGATGATAATGATGTCTGCCCATTCCTGATGCAGGCAATACTTCATATAAGGCAGCTTCCTATGTTTCTCCTCCTCTGTGAATACATCCCATGACACTCCAGCAACATCTAATGTGGGAGGTCATTGCCACGACACAGGCTCTGAACACCAGACCCGGTCGCAGCTACTCCCTGCTCAAGCCAAGCACCACCACTTGATACGCCTGAGGCAAGGGATAAAACCCACCTTCCTCCAAACTATGTGGAGAAAGGGGTTTAAAATGGAGAATGGGTTTTAATATATATAATAATGCGCTGTGAGTTATATCTGCTTAGGTGAATGATTGTCAGAGTGGGTGTTATATGTGTAAACTTAAGATGATAAATGCCAAACAGACACGTGGGCTTTTTGTGGTAGTTTAAAAACAAAACAATCAAAATTTATTTTTAAAAGTTCATAAGCTTTGTTTCAAATAGCAACATTTAAAAACCTTTTTGAAACCTTTCATACAATCCTGTCACTCATTCACATACGCGCTTTCCTTTTTCTCGCACAATCACTCTTGAACTTTCTTTATTCTCAGTATTGATTAATATACATCCACTACGTGCACACCACACTCCAAAGACACCACTCTCTACACTGACCCTCAAATTTCCCAGAACTTAAGTACTCTAAACACAGAGAGCACTAAAGACTCTAAGAGTCCCTAACAAGTCTCCCTGGAAAGCTTTTCTGAAAAGATCCCACAATCCCCTCCGTCATTCCCTTATATATCACTCCTCCCGCTCCCAAGACATTCTAACTCCGCCCACTCAGGCCAACATTCTAAAAACCACAGACTTACAAACTGCAGACATACATTTGGAATTGACTTGTGGGGTGTAACGCCACAGTCATGTTGAAGGGGTTGTTGTCCCATGCTCTCCAATATACATACACCAATTGCTGGGAGACATGGGCGGGAGAGTGCTGTTGCATTCAGGTCCTGCTTGAGGGTTTCCTATGGCTGGCCACCATGTGAACAGAATGCTGGACTAGATGGACCCTTGGTCTGATACAGCAGGGCTCTTCTGATGTTCTGAACTTGTCACTACAGCAGCTCAGCTAGCCCACTCTGCTTCTTCCTCTAGTTCCTCATTCAAAGCTGATACAGGCAGAGACTCCTTGCAGCCTGAGGGCCAAATTCCATTCTCAGGGTCTGCATTCCAGTGGTAGGCGGGGCCCGAGGCAAATGGGCGTTTTGTTTCTAACCGATCTTACGTAAGCTGCTCTAGGAGCCTTGCGGCTGAAGAGCGGGGTAAAAAATGCTTTAAATAACTAAATACTGTGGGAATGTATGAATCAGCCTTCAGTTTGATACTGTGTGCAGCCAAACTATCGAACCAGATCAAGCTGTCCTTGGTAGGCATAATTATGCATCCCACACCCACCCATCCACAGAATAAATTGACTGACCTTGTGTTCCATTTTTATTTTTGCAAAATCTCGCCCAAACCTGTTAGAAAATCAACTTATTTTATTCATTTGGGCATTTCCCAAAAATGCCTCCCCGCTCTTTGAGGCTATCCACAGAGGTCCTTCCCAATTGCCTGCTGCCAGGGGTGATTGATGGTGAGAACAAGGGAGAGGGACTTTTCAGGGGTGGCCCCGCACTTCTGGAATCATCAGGCCCCTTCTTTGCAGGTCGAAGGCTCTGAAGACCCACCTATTTTCGCTGGCCTTCCCCTAATCTGTGGGCCACAGGTTTGATTGGTGTAATCTGTATTTAGAATGGTTTACAGTATTTTATTGTATATTTATTTATTGCCTATTTATATACCTTTTGGGGGGGAGCGTTATCGTGTATGCCGCCTTGAGAGAGTTTTGGCCTTAAAGGCAGCCTAAAAATAATTGCAAATAAATAAATAATTCCACCCCCGGCAGTATGTGGGTTGCCTTTGCATGTCATTTGGGATCGTCTGCTCTGCAGACAATTTGTTAGGAGGTGCCTTGATCAATGTTTATCAGCCTGTAGCAGCCTGTAGTTGGGATTAAAACTGCTTAGTAACTAGGAGTGAAAACTCTTCAGTTTTAAAATTCAAGGAAAACTGGTTTCTATTCTGGAAGGAAATAAATCCCTCTATGATTCTATTATATAGTATTATAGGGATGGTCATCCATCTGGATAACAATATCATATTTCCCAATCATTCCTTGTATTACAAATCTGTGACTTATATCTAAATGTAGATTTAACTTCAGATCAAGGCTAACCACACTGTATTCTCCAACCATAAACCCAGCCAGAGAGAGAGAGAGAGAGAGAGAGAGAGAGAGAGAGAAGTATAGTCAATTCATCGTCACTGCCAAGCATTAAATTATAGCCAATGAGCCTTTCAAAAGTTCCTTATTCTGTTTTGTTGGCCCTTTTAATATATTTCTGATTTATGCCAGCTTGAAGAGGTTTCAATGCAGCTAAGAAGAAGAAAGCGTTCTTTTAATTCCAGATACTGCCTGGCTTTAGAGAGACACCAAAAAATGTAATAAATCTGAAATGTCATGCTACTACTGTATCGTGTGCAAGAGAAAAGGGTTATAGGCACACATAGCTTCCACTTCCGAGGGAAAACCTGATCAGAAACATCAGGTCCCTTTGCACACACTCCCGAGGTACAAAGAGCCTTTTAAAGCTGTGCACAACAAGATTTCAGCATGTTCCCTTCCAAAGCAACAGCAACAACGTACAAATCACTGCTCATTTACCAAAACAGGTCTCCAATGCTTCACGTACCACGCTACAAATGAAAGAAATCCCAACGAAGTACATGAAGCCAGAGGGTGAACAAATACAAACCTACCACCGAAACAATCCACAAAGCAGTTAAAGCAAAGTAATTGGACTTGGGCTGATGTAGTCCTACAGAGCCAGCAGGACAAAAACAGCCCAAAGTGATGTAAATTTGGGCTTAATTGGGGTTTTCCAGAGCAGGCGAAAGATGTTCCACTTGAAAACATAGGCCCGTGGCCAAGAGCTGGGGAGACACTGGCCCTATTTACATGCAACCGTGGCAAGTTGTGGCCCAATCAGAAGTTGATTAACCCATGGTGTCCAAATCCAGACACTATGGGTTAATCATTGGTTAAACAACCCACAGTTAACCTAAGAATTAATCGTTGGTTAACTATGGGTTGTTTAACCCATGATTAACCCAGAGTGTTTGCATGTCATGAATCAACTTCTGTTCGGAGATTGATTATGAAAAGCAGCATACATCAGGCACCATTAATTAACCCATGATTTCACACCGCTACATGCGAACCAGGTCACAGGCTAACAAGAATATCCAAAATACTGATGTGCTACTAAATCCTCAGCACCAGAGCTCGGCATCAGCTGAAGACCTTTTTATTCTCTCAGTATTTTAACACTTAATTTTAACTTAAATTTAAATTTTACTGTTCTAACTCTGTGTTTTAATCTTATATCAATTTTTGCTGTGTGGTTTTATCCTGGCGGTGCTTTTTATACTGTATTTTGTATTTGTGTTTTTAGACTGTTGGTTGTTTTATTATGGTTTTAATTTTTGTGAACCGCCCCAGAGAGCTTCGGCTATTGGGCGGTATAAAAATGTAATAAATAAATAAATAAATAAATAAATAAGGAAGAGGAGGGAGATACGTTCTTCAAGGCCAGAACAAGGTGGTGAACTCTAAGCAGGCATTTAAAGGCGCCTTAGGCCAAGACAGTCTTCCCTTGCTGGTGCTCTTGGCTGAATGGAGCCCTTGTTCCTTAGGTCAATGGATGGGGCCAAAGCGTTCTTTCCCTGGCAGTCCCAGGGCAAATGTTGGCTGGAGGTGAGTTTTCTTTCTGGCTGGAGTTGGGGGAAAGTGAGCTCCTTGTAACTGCTCCTTCTCTGGCTGGTGGATGGACCGAGTTGGTCTCCTCCAATGGCTTGGTATCATTCTTGAGAAGCAAAGGATGCCCTCCTAGGCAGAAGCCAGAGTGTCCTTCCCTTCTCCTCTTCCATCCCAGGGCAACCAGTAGCCATTGATAGCCTTATCCTTTATGAATCTGTCTAATCATCCGAGTTGGCAACCTTCACTCCATCTTGTGGTTACAAATTCCACAGTGCAGCTATGCACTGTATGAAGAACCAGATACTTCCCTGCAAACACAGTTCACGGAGAAAAATCAACTCTAAGGACAGGTCTAACCTAATTAAGAGATTTTTAAAATGTTATTTTGTTAAATTTAACAGCTAGAGGAATAACTAAACTTTGACTGATTTACTTTTAACTGTAGGTGTCTCTTAATCCCTTCATGATTTGTTTACAGGTCGTATGCTATTGGTAAATCATTTTACTGTGATCTGTACCTGTGTTTTATAAAGGCATACAGAGATTGTTTTTCTGTTCATATTTCATTTTGCTCCAATATGCTTTTAAACGCCAGGTGAAGACCTTTTTATTCTCCCAGTATTTTAACTGTCTATAAATAAATTTTAACTTGGTGTTTTAAATTTGTAATTTTGCATTGCTGCTGTTTTTATCTGGTTGAGCTTTTATATTGTATTTTATATTATGGTTTTATACCGTTGTTTTATACTTTGAATGTTTTTAATTTTTGTGAACCGCCCAGAGAGCTCCGGCTATTGGGCGGTATAGAAATGTAATAAATAAATAAATAAATAAATAAATATTTAATTATACTTGACATTTTTGATATTAAAAGTAAAACTTTATAGTAATTGTTATAGAAGCTAGCCTAATTCTTAAAAAAAGCGCTTTATGAACATTAACAAACTCCTGACTTTGAATGATAGTGAAAACCATTGTTGTTCGTGGAATCTGTGTGTCAAGAGCTTCATGAGAATCAACGGAAAGGCAGTGAAAAAGGGATGCACAACTAACTCCTGACTTTGAATTATACATATATCAAATAAGATGGATCATGAAAGCTGAAAGGGGAAAAAATGAATTACTTCCTTTTCACTGAATTGGAAGAGGATTTCCAAAGGTTCCTTCCCAGCTCTGACAAGGGCTAAAACTGGGACCTTTTGCATGGGAAGCATTCACTCTACTTCCAGGCTATGAAAGCCATCCCATCAGGTCATTAGATAACTTGAACGGACCTCAATTTGCTTAGTCGGCTTCTCCCTGATCCTTTTTAGGCGGGCTGCCATCTTTATCAGTCTCTGAACAAATCTGTTAGGGTCTCGCTCATCTATTTTACTTTTTGTACATCCCTTAACCAAACTTTGGTAAGTTAAATAAATTCGTCAGAATAATAAATGCTGCCTTCTCGACTGCATTGCTCCGATTACTGATACCAAAGAAGACCCACCCTTCTCCAAAACTTTGCAGAACAGGCAAAACTCACAGTAACACAAGAGGGGTGTGCTAGAAAGCATTGCAGGCACATTGGCTAGCCTAGAGTTGAAAGAGAAAGAACACAGCCCTGAGCAAAGCTCTATGCCTCCAACTTTAGATATTTTAAATGAGGATATTTCATTATCTTTGCTAGCCCTTTCGACTGGTGTCAGAGGCGGGGAGTGGCTGGTGAAGGACCAGCTTGAAGGCTATAAATCTGCTTGCATGCTCTGGTCTTCATCAGAGGCGGCCTTGTTTTGTATTCCCGCTACTATCTGAGGTTGATGTAAAATCTAGAATGTCCATTTCTCCCTGACACGCAAACATGCATCCTGACATGCAAACATGCATTCAGACATGTGTGTACACACATGTACACACGTGCCCACACACGTGCCCACACATGTGTACACGCAAGCACCCACTCGTACACACACACACACACACACACACACACACCCACACACACACACACGGACACTCTACTGAGAGCTACGTCCATTCCCCTTGACGTTTTCCCCTTCGCAAGCCCCACTTCCCTTCCAGGAACACACACAGGGACACCTAGAAAAGGTAAAGGGGCGCACAAGGCCGGGAGTGGGGAGTGGCCAGATGCCCCCAGTAAGAACTCCATTTACCCCCATGCAAGCAGCACGTAGGCACACATCAAGCCCCTTAGCCTTGTCAGCTCCAGAGGACACTGATTAAGTTAATCCTGCCGAATCCACTCCACCGACATCGCTTAGGTGCACTTTAACACCATAGGTCAGTTTCAAATGACACTGACCAGTTAAACTCAGCCAAGTCCTTACCACTGCTCCCTAGCCACATCACCAATAGGGGAGGGGCTACAGGCGCAAAGCACACCTGGGAACAAGGAAGTAAGGCACATGGCAATGGTGGCTGAGTGTTCTCGGCCACCATTGCATGGAAGTATATAAGCTACCATTGCATGGAAGCTTACATACCTTCTGACCATTGCATGGAAGTATATAAACTATTGTCTTGCCTCGGCGCCATGTGATCCTGCCTTTGCTGCATGAGCACCAGGTCATCACCCTATTCTCGAGAATAAATGTTTGGAGCCCAACGCCTTGCCTGTGATCTTTCGCGAGTGTTTCAATATTGGACTTGGATACACTCGGATTAGGCATAATTTATGCAACAAGGTCAGACATCAGGGCCCTCTCTGAAGTGGCACCCAAGCTATGGAACTCTTTAACACAAGAGATCAACTCTCTATATACACCTTTAGGTGCCAAATAAAACTTTTTTTAATATTTTATTTTTAGTAGTTCTGGATACAGAAGTCAAATGTTACATCATTTATATATACACCTATATCTATACAATCCATATCAATTCAGATACAAATTACAAGTTTCCGCCTTGAGTGGATTCCCCCCCCCCTTAATATTACCATTCTCCTATCCACTCCCAATGTCTGAATATAATAACGGGGGTGTTCTTTTTCTTTAATCACAAAGTCAATAAACTTCTTCCAGACCCCCACAAGTTTATTTTCACCCTTGTGTGAATGCACCTTTGATAAAACTAGGGTGGCCACTCGTAGCTCTTTAGTTTATAAATGTTGACTGGTTTTACAACTGGTGGTCATTTTACTGTAGCTGCAAGCCACCTTGGAGCGTCTATTATAGAGCCAGAAGGCAAAGCAGAAATGCTAAAAAGCATAAATAAAGGCTCAACGTGCCTGTTTGTGGCTTCTGGGGTTTTCCACCTGCTCTTCGCTTATTGCTAGACTGCACAAACTGAACAGAGGACTTGGGGGAAGGTGGAGAGAGATGAGGGGGAATTAAGTATTGAACTAGATGGGGCAGGGAGGGAAAAGGAGGTCAAGGATTCTATAGTAGTTCATTAAAAGTTTAGCACTCCCTGCTTGGGAGGGAAGTTTCAGAGCAGAACAGGTTTTTGGTGCAATACAAGAGTTAAAAAAAAACAATAGAAAAATAGGTGGCCAAGAACTCAGAAACTGCGATAAGCGTGGGGCAATTTTGGTACACATATGAAAACACACACACACACATACACACACTTGTTCAACCAAACCTTTTAGCAGTTAATCCCACAAGAAACCATGGGGTAATTACTGGGTTCTTTAACCCGTAAACAACCCAGCACTTTATTTATTTTATTTATTATTACATTTATATCCCACCTTATTTCCTCCAAGGAACCCAAGGCAGTGTCCACAGTCCTCCTCCTCACCGTTTTATCCTCACAACAACAACAACCCTGTGAGGTAGGTTGGGCTGAGAGTCTGTGACTGGCCCATAGTCACCCGGTGAGCTTCTATAACCAAGTGGGGACTAGAACCCGGATCTCCCAACACCCAGTCCAACACTCTAGACACTACACCACACTACACTTCTAATAAACAGGGATTTTTTTTATGGAGCACTGCATAACGCAATCACTTGTCCACAGTCTGAAGTGGTATAGTCCATGCCAACTGCTGTTTACCAACCACTAGGCCTTATTATTTATTTATAACATTTATATACCACTGAATATAATAGAATCTCTCAGCCGTTCACAACATTAAAATACGATATTAAAACACAGCATTAAAACACAGCACTAAAACATGTCCAACTATAATAAAGGAGCAGTAAAATGGAGTGGCCTAATTAATTAACTTTCAGGCCAGGGAAAGCCTGTGCAAATTAAGTGAGTCTTCCGGAGGCGTTTAAAAGATGCCACGTTTTCTGCCTCCCAAACTACACAAGGGAAGGGTTTTCCAAATGGTGAGTGCCGTTACAGGCCACTAGGCCTTAGTAACAGGTGACATCAAAGCTAATATTCCTTCAATGCCAGCACTGCAGCAGGAAAGCGTTTACTCACGCTGTAATGGAACTTCCTTTTAATACATGCAGCCATGCAACATTTACCCCCCCCTCTCCCCCCACAAAATTCCCGATCAATCCGATGCATTAATCATTCTTGCAAACGACAGGACGGGACCCAGGCACAGTCCACGGTGAGCGTTTTATTTACAGTATTCGCCTCCAGCCGAGTTTACTGCCTACAAGGAACTGGAAACTCTTCACATCCAACCCTCTGAAGTTATTATTCAACAACAAATGAGCACTATATTTAGAACATTTTCCATGCAGTGCCCGTCTCCAAGGGCCATCAAGCCAGGAGGCCGTCAAAGGTTAAATGAGTCTACCGGACACACAAAGGCACAAGTTTTCCAAAATACAAGCCATGTTTCAGCGTGCTCTGCTATACGCCATTTGCAAAAGGCCTTTCCGAGGGACACGGCACCTGCCTTAACACTGCCACTATCAAACTCACAGGATCTTACACATTTTAACAACGCATCAAATGCAGCACAGAGGAAAGGAGGACAGACACGGCCTGCTGGATCCCTCCTCAGGTGGCCATTGGAGTCGCCTGCCTCTTGTCCATAGAAGGCGCTAGATAATAATAATAATAATAATAATAATAATAATAATAATAATTCTTACCCGCCCCTCCATCCATCCTGATCGAGGTGGGGAACAGCAGTAAATATAAAATATATAAGGGGCAAATCAGGAGTTCCTCCCCCCCGCCTGGTTACCTGAAGAAAAGACTCTTTCCACATACAAATTGTAAACTGAATTGTAAATTGGCAATTAAAATAATCCCCCAATCCTAAGTATGGGTCATTGAAAGTTGACTTCATCTCAATCAATAGGATTTACTTTGAAGAAATTACATTAAGGCTGGGAGAACGTGAAATATAGAGGAGGATTTAAAGTATACCAAAAAGTGAAATATACCAATATTTCTCGTTCAGAAATCTGATAGGTAGGACGAAGCTTTCCTCGGCCCAGAACACACCTTGACCCCTCTATGACCTTCTATGATATGTGTTGCCATCTGTCCTCCACCTCCCATGACCAGAGAATGCCCTTCTGCTGCTGCAAACACTCTCAATTCTTGATTCCACACTTTCAAGATGAGAATATTGGCTTCTCCTCTGCAGAGGTGGGGATCAAGTTAAATAACTGTAACTCTCACTCTGCCAACAGCCCGCACCACAAAGCCCACCATAAAGTGGAAAAGATCTTCTCAGATTTCACTGCACATCCCTAAAAACGTTATGTCCATGGTGATTTACAGCATACAAGAGGGAAGTTGGTCCCCACCCCAATCTGTTTACAGCCTCGAGTGGGGAGAAGGTCTCTCATTTTGGGCTGAACAGGAGTTCCTGCCTATGATTCTATGAATGCCCTTCTGCTTGGAAGGGGCCTCTAAGGCCATCGAGTCCAACCCCCTGCTCAATGCAGGAATCCACTTTAAAGTATCCTTGACAGATGGCTGTCCAGCTGCCTCTTGAAGGCCTCTAGCGTGGGAGAGCTCACAACCTCCCTAGGTCATTGGTTCCATTGTTGCACTGCTCTGACAGTCAGGAAGTTTTTTCTGAAGTCCAGCCGGAAAATGGCTTCCTGTAACTTGAGCAGTGTCCTGCCCTCTGGGAGGATCGAGAAGAGATCCTGGCCCTCCTCTGTGTGACAACCTTTCAAGTATTTGAAGAGTACTATCCTGTCTTCCCTCAATCTTCTCTTCTCCAGGCTAAACATGCCCAGTTCTTTCAGTCTCTCCTCACAAGACTTCATTTCCAGACCCCTGATCATCCTGGTTGCCCTCCTCTGAACCCCCTCCAGCTTGTCTGCATCCTTCTTGAAGTGTGGTGTCCAGAACTGGACTCAGTACTCAAGATTAAGCCTAACCAGTGCCAAATAGAAGGGAACCAGTACTTTGCGTGATTTAGAAGCTATACTTCTATTAATGCGTCCCAAAATAGCATTTGCTTTTTTTGCAGCCACATCACACTGTTGGCTCATATTCAGCTCGTGATCTACAATTCCAAGATGCTTCTCGTTTGTAGTATTGCTGAGCCAAGTATCCCCCATCTTGTAAGTGTGCATTTGGTTTCTTTTTCCTAGGTGTAGAACTTGGCATTGATCCCTATTAAAATTCATTCTGTTGTTTTCAGCCCAGAGCTCCAGCCTATCAAGATCACTTTGAAGTTTGCTCCTGTCTTCCAGGGTATTAGCTATCCCACCCAATTTTGTGTCATCTGCAAATTGGATAAGCGTTCCCTGCACCTCCTCATCCAAGTCATTAATAAAAATGTTTTATTTATTTATTTATTACATTTTTATACCGCCCAATAGCCGAAGCTCTCTAGGCGGTTCACAAAAATTAAAACCATAATAAAACAACCAAGAGCACACTGGGACTAGGACTGAGCCCTGCGGTACCCCACTCATTACCTCCCCCCAGTTTGAGAAGGTACCGTTGATTAGCACTCTTTGAGTCTGATTCTGTAGCCAACTGTGGATCCACTCAGATTTGTGCAAAGAACTTGGAAGAGAGTTACTGTGAGCCAAAAGCAGAGAAAGAGATTCTTGCTGTTTCTGAGACCCTTTCTACACCTAAGGATTATCCCAGGAAAATGGAGGGATCGTCCCTGCCTGCTCTCGGGATCCCCTGTGTCATTTTTGCATGCACAGGGATGATCTTGGGATGATCCCTGGGGAAAAAAGCAGGTATAGAAACAGCCTGAATGTCTTCAAAGCCAAGCATGGAGAGGCTGATCCCTTCATGCCTCAATGAAGACCAGAGACAACTAAAGGGTCGGGGAATCAGTTTCAACCACAAATTATGACACAAGTCAGAACAGAAAACCAGCACAGATGGAAAAGAAAAATAAATATGTTAACCCAACTATATATTTAGAATCGCAACTGCCCCCTAAATGCTACCAAAAAAGTACATTCTCTGCAAATCACACTCTGTGTAATCTCACTCCTGGAAGGGGATCACTTGCTCTGTAGCATTTTAACCACCATCACTGTACAGTATGTGTTTTAAGCTGAGGATCTCTCTAAATGGCCAATGGGGTCAGTTAGACACCAGTTCACAAAAATGTGGAGAAAGGGACCATTCACATCCTTGGGACTGGGGCCTAAATAATTCCCACATGATGAAAACTATAATTTAACAACACAATAGATCAGGCTTCTCCAATCTTGGGTGCCCTCCAGATGTGTTGGAGAATAACTCCCATAATGCACCAGTTGCTGGGGAACATGGGCGGGAGGGTGCTGTTGCACCATGTCCTGCTTGTTCATCCCTGGCCGATGGCTGGTTGGGCACTGTGTGAACAGAGTGCTGGACTAGGTGGACCCTGGGTCTGATCCGGCATCAGGGGTTCTTCTTAGGTTTTTATGAATTATTCTCCAACACATCTGGAGAGCACCAAAGTTGTAGAAAACTGCAGTAGATACTTCTAAGTTGTTGAAGCAGTTAATATAAAGAAGTATTACCATTCAGTCCTACTATTACTGTTACTATAATTATTATTTAGTGTTCACAGCTCCAGGAGGTTGGAACTGAAGGGAAAATGCCTAAGTGAAAGGCATCATGGTCTGAGAAACTTCCTGGCAATTAACTGTAGAGGAAATTACAAACCCCAGGTGTCATCCTTGGATAGCTGTACACTTTTACTATCAACAATAATACAATTCCATGGGTTTTTTAACATTAATTTGTCTCGTGTGTGTGTGTGTGTGTGTGAGAGAGAGAGTGTGTCTTAAACTGCAATTTAATTGGTGTCTCCCTGACCCCAACACCAGATTAGCAACGGGTTTTTTCCAAGTGCAGGAGGGTTAATAACAAACAGGGAAAGAAATTATTGGAAACCTTATCTTTCCCGATGTTGCACAAGAGCTACGAAGGATTTTCAGGAGGGGGGAAATATTGTTTTGATAAAGCCATGCCGAAGGCCAGCGCTAGCCTTGCCTTAACCCCATCTCGGGCAACTTTTGCACTCTGAACCGTCCAGTAGGACCTTGCATCCGAACTGGGCGGACTCGGATTTTCCAATGTACGAGGATAAAAGCACCACAAGGCCTGGAAGCAAGAATATTTACACACTGCATGTCATTTCCACAGTCACAATGGGACCCATTCTCTTCCGAGGGGAAAGGATGGGCCATTTATTATTTCAAACACACAGCAAACTGGTTGAACTACGGAAAGAGCCTCACATGCATAATTAAGCTGCATTTCAACTGGCTGAGCTGCTTTTAATGACCTGCATATTACATTATACTCCCTGAGCTTGCAAAACCCTTGTTAGAGAACAGAAGGTAGGAGGGGAACGCAAGATTATGTTTCAAGCGAGGAGGAGCAATATAACCATCCCCTCTCTTCTTTGTAATGGGTAAGGTGCTATTACTGCCTCCCCAAAACTTGTGCCTTGGGCCAGAGAGGAAAAGGGTGTGGCATTAAACGCCTTTCCACACATCGCCATCTGTTATTTTTGCCCAAGTCTCCGAGGATAGGGAACTCGAGAAGTCTCTTGAGAAATCTCCACCCAACTGCATCAGCTCACAGCTAAGACAGGGTGAGAACATTAAAGGAATACAACTTTCCCTATTAAAAGAGAGAGGGTGCAAACTCTCAGCAGTTCAGAGGGCACCCACGCGGCACAATACGCCTCTTAACTCCAACGTTGCTTTTTACGTACTGATTCCCATTTTATCAAAGATGTTTTATCCTCTTTTTCGACCCGCTTACAACAACAGCAACAACAACCGACAATTATCAGCAGTGGCAAATAGAAACAGAGAAAAACAATTTAAAGCACACACACAGGGAGAGAGAGAGAGCAGTAAAGAGAGAAAAAAAGGCTCAGAAGAACAGTCTACACTGCAAGACTAAAGCTGCAATCGTATGCAGGTTTAAACAGAAAAAAGTCCTCCAGCAAAAAGTCCAACAGCTCATAAGAGGAATAAAAGATAGGGTAGAAATGGAATAGAAGATAGGGTAGAAGTGGAATAGAAGATAGGGTAGAAGTGGAATAGAAGATAGGGTAGAAGTGGAATAAAAGATAGGGTAGAAGTGGAATAAAAGATAGGGTAGAAGTGGAATAGAAGATAGGGTAGAAGTGGAATAAAAGATAGGGTAGAAGTAGAATAAAAGATAGGGTAGGGTCGCCTGTGATCTCTCCTGCAAAAGGAAGCCAAACTCAGGTAGCACCACTCGGGGGAAGTGGGAATCATGTAATAAACTCAGAAAGGCCACTTGAACTGCACATCAGCTTGTGTCAGCACATGGGGTGCTCTGCCTTTCTTTTCTGTTGTGTTATTTAAGAGAGGGGTGGTACAGCACAGCTCAGTGGTACAGCATCTGCTTTGCATGCAGAAGGTGCCAGATTCAACTGCCAGCATCACCAGGTAGGGCCAGGAAGACATTCTGCCTGAAACCTTAGGGAGCCCACTGCCAGTCAGTTTCAACCATCCTGGGCGAGACGAATGGTCGGACTCAATGGAAGGCAATTTTCTATGCTCCTGTGCCCTTTTAGAGTTTACAAACCCATCCCCCAGAATGCCGCCAGACTTGGGATTTCTGCAGTGCTCTCCAGAAGAGTTGGGGCAGACATAAAATGTAGAAAAAAGCAACCAACCCTCCCTGCCAGCACCCACCCACCCACCCACAGAATGAGTGACTAATATTAGATGAGGCGTAAGTTATAGTTAAGCCTTTTACTGACAAACCTGACAGCTCCTCGACATGCTGGGCCCCAGAGGCAGCTGGTCAACGAGATGAGAAATCGGGATTTAAGTTAATAAGTCCCAGCTGGCACCGTGTGTGTGCATGTGTGTGTGTGTGTATGTGTGTTTTTAAAGGTAGGAAGCAGGATAGGAAGGAGGACAACATTTGTTTGACATTTTAGACTTCCTTTGATCTGGAGACCAGTTCAAGCATTCTGTTTCACCCCTTTCCCTAAAAATTAGCAGGCTGGTCTGCAACACACACTGATGAGGAAGGGATCTTTTGCGCTGTCAAAGCCCGATGGCCTGGAAAACGAGAAGGCCTCGTCATGGCTAGGTAACAACCAGCAGCAGGGGGAAAAGCAATTCCAGACGCAGACAACTCTAGCTTGGAAAAGTCAGTCGCATGCCAAGCTGTTTGCAATTTTGGAAACTGGAGAGTAGGGCCTTCGCACAGCACTACAGGGCTGGGGAGCCGGGGGCGGTGGGGGCCGGAAAAAGCACAGCGTAACATTTGTTTCTTTAAACCACTCCCAAACATTTTTTTAAAAAAATAAAATTAAACCTGGAAAACCATCTGCAGCTTTGAAAAAGCCCGCTAAAAACCTTCCCAATCTAGCCTGATTTGGTTTGTTTGGGGGGGGGGGTTTGTTTTAAAGAAAGGGTAATATGTAGGATTGCATTGGCAAATCACTAGGTCAAACTTCAATCTGCTCCTTAGACCGAAAAAGAGAAGCAGTATCACCTTAATGACAACAGCCAAATCAAGGAGGAGACATTGTGCTAGCCTCTTCTGCTTGGGAGAAACAGAAAGCCTGGGTCAGAGATGCAACGGGTGTGGGAAAGAGGAATCAAAGTTTGGGGGATGTACTCTGAGGCTCGTTAACCTGGAAGCCAGCGAAGCAACAAACAGCACACTGGAGTAGCCCTCCTCTTCGACGGTGCATTAGAATAGCTCTCACCTGGAACACGCCCCCAAATCCCAGCCGTTTCATGCAGGCAGCCTGCTGGTACGACGTAATCAATGTGGAGTCGCAGGAAGAAAAGAGGAATTTGAGTGGTAAAGTAGCAGTTCCTGCAGCCGAAACTCTCCCCACGGCCTGAGTTCGATCCCAGCGGAAGCTGGTTTCAGGCAGCCGGCTCGGGTCGACTCAGCCTTCCATCCTCCCGAGGTCGGTAAAATGAGTACCCAGCTAGCTGGGGGAAAGGTAATCACGGCCGGGGAAGGCAACGGCAAACCACCCCGCTATAAGGCCTGCCGAGAAAACATCAGCGAAAGCTGGCGTCCCTCCAAGAGTCAGTAATGACTCAGTGCTTGCACGAGAGGTTCCTTTCCTTTCCTTTACTTCACTTTAAATATATATTAGATACCAGGGATGCATGCAGGGCCGGCACTACCATTAGGCCAACTAGGCGGCCGCCTAGGGCACAGACCTCAGAGGGGCGCAGTACTGACCTTTAAGGGTCACAGTTTTATACAAATTAGCTGTTTTAAGAAAAAACCTAATAAATTTAGCAGTTTCAAGTTTTGTGCTTTTTATTTTTTTTGTACAAAACATCTGTTCTTAAAAATCGAAGTTGGCAATTTTGGGGGGGGGGGGTGGCGGCGAGGTGCAAGTAGCTCGCCTTGCCTAGAGCGCAAAATAGTCTGGCACTGGGTGGGCAGAAGGTAGGTTGGAAGCTACTGATACTTCTTTGGGCAATTCGTAGTAGAATCAAATTCAAGGGTTTCCGACTTCCAATTGTTCAACAATGGCAACAACAAATTGATTTCCCCTGCCCTGCCCTGTCCCATGAATTCGGCTTCTGAAATGAAGAAAGCGTGTGAGACTTTTGCAAGGAAGTTGTGGTGCCAAAAGCAAATTCCTCAGCTGAGAATTAGCGATGGGCAAACTCAAAAACTGTTTACTCCGACAGTAATGAATTCATCCGTCTGCGCTCTGGGCGAGAGTTCTCCTTGAATACGGAATCTCTTCTGGGCACGCGGGGCTTTTGCGCATGCATCTTGGGAGATGTTTGGAACGCAGCAGGACATTTTGTATAGCCACATTACGCGGCGTCTTTCTGACGGTTTGTTTCCGTGTGGCTTATGAAAATGTCATGGGCCATTACTCGCCGTCACTGATCATCAGTTTGAATTTGGACCCACAGTGTCCCCATCTCAGAACCAAAGCTGCAGCAGCGACAATAAGGAAAGCAGCTACTGAGACTGTTTCAAGTACCGTTTGGGGCGGGGGGGGTGGCGGTTCCGTGATAGAATGAACTTAAAATTCAGAGGGCGTATCTGTGTACTACTTTATTGCGCCTGCTCAAAGCACACATTCAAGTCCGACTTAATAGTGAATTCATAATTCATCCACCTAGGCTTGCTACAAAGGTGAGCATTACAAATGACCAAGGTTCAACCAATGAGCCAATTAATTACAAAATTACTCTGGATGTACTCAGAGCCACCCTGTTCTATCATTCTACGTGTACGCCTTTTGCACCTGGCTCCTGTTGATAGATCTTGGGTTTCTAGATTCCTGCAAGCCTGAAAACTGCCCGCTCTTGCCTAACAAGAGGAAAAGAGCAATCTAAAGTGACCTTCACTTTTAAAATATACAATATATATCATATAGTATATATTAAACAGTAGGCCTGGATCCGTTCAATTAACCTATTAAACCTGCTAAATTAAAATGGTGGCGCTGACTAATCAGACAGATTTTATTTATTATAATAAATGCTTATAAAAACTGAAGGTGTTAAGTGCCATGTTAAGAGGCATTAAATCCCCTTTCTCTCACGTGGGCAGGAATGCTTCTTCTGACCAGACAATGCCTGTTGTGACATATGCATCATCCGAAAACGAAGTAAGCTTTCTTTGGAACTATTTTTCCCCCTTGCATGACAATTTATGCAGGCTCCATTGACTCACTGATGTGGTTAGAGTTTGTATGCTCTAGGCTTTAATCATGTACACACTTTACCTGGGAGTAAGCCCAACTGAACATAGTGAGAATCACCTCTGAGCAGATTTATACTGACTCTCTACAGATAACACGCTAAGCCACGGTGATTAGCATTTTGAGCTAAACATTATAGCTTAGCGTATCGTGTGAACCACTCCTAGCCATGGTGGCTACATAGCCATGGTTTAAATATGCTCACTAACCATTTGCTGCAAAAGGGTTAGCAACCTATCCGTGGCTTAGCGTGTTGTCTGAACAGGCCCATCCTTAGTAACGTAAGTTAAGGTGTACCGTCGCCTTCCCCAACCTGGTATGTTTCGGACTACAACTCCTAGCATTCCTGACCATTGGCCATGCTGGCTGGGACCAAAGGGAGTCAACGTCCAAAACATCTGGAGGGCGCCAGGTTGGGGAAGGAAGATTTGTACAGAAAGAAAAGAGGAATGGGGCAGAGGGAACTTCCCCTTCCTCCAAAGGTTTTAACCAAGATTTAGACTGAGACCACTTTGCTGCCTTTGTCAGTGGAGACTGGTGGCTCCGAGGTCAGTGGGGCAGTGAATCCACTCCGTGTTTCAGCCAGAACCAGTCAGAACTCGCTCCTTTAGAGTTTCAACTAAAACCCGGAGTGGATTCACTGCCCCACTGACCTCAGAGCCACTCTCCTCCACCAGTCTTGGTCCCCTTGTGTTCTACCAATGCCTGCCTCAACTCTTCTCGCTTGCCACTGATGTCTTGCAAAGGTGCCGTTTGGAGACAGGTGAGCTCAGGAGAGATTAAAGAAATTTTTGCCACATCTAAAGAGGGAAAACAGAACCTCCCTTCCTTTGTCCAGTCTAGGACCAGAGATCAGACGCGCGGCTCCTGCAGGATTTCTATTCTCTGGCGTAATGAAAGGATATTTCCATAACTAATATTTAGGAAGAGGCACTTGAGCATCAGGAGATTACAAGAGCTGAGAGGCGCTTTTGATCTTCCAATTTCAGCCTCCCCACCCCCACCCCCTCCAAACAGAAAATGGGCAAAAATCACTCTGGTTGGTGGATTAAAAGCTGTAAGAACTATGAGAGGCGCAGTCTGGGGATAGGTTACACCGAACATTAGCCAACATGAAGGCATGAATGGAGCCTTTTTCAAGCCCAGCCTCAGCTGAAACCTGAGACACATGAAGGTTGGATTCTGAGACGGTTTTTAGAAAGTCACATTTCACTTGAAAGCATGCAAGCGTTGCTGGATTTCTGACTGAGCCTCACGCTTAAACCACAGTGTTCTGAAAAGCTGTGCGCAAGCAAGACTGCACTGATGTGTTTTGGCCGCGCCCTATGCATGCAATCCGTGCACAAGCATGGTATCAGGTGTATAGTGTGGAGCTGATGCAACTTTGAAAGACTCTAATGTAATGGGGTTGGTAGCCTTGGGCAATTTAATCCTGAATCGCGTGGTGAAAACTTAGGAAGCACGGGGCAGCGCTGTCATCTTCCGGCTGACACACACACACACACAGAGAAAGGCTAGGGTGACACATAGCTTGAGCTTTGGGTAACTACCGCCTCCTGCCATGGACCACAGTTTTCGATGGAGACAAAATGCCACCCCTCTATCAACCAGCATTCCTGTGCTAATCGCCACCTCCCTCTGTGTAATTGAGATAGGCCATAGCGAGAGCAATCCTATGGCGCTTAGACAGCATCTGGGAAGCCATAAGGTTTTTTGGATCCCTGGAGCACTCCAATCTTGGACCCAAGAGTCTGAGTTCCCTTCCCACTCAGTATGGAGACAACCGGACCGGCTGCAAGCTACAAGCTAGCAAACCCAAGCTCGAAAAGGAGGGAAATGGGGAAGGAGACAGGGCAGCCAGCTTACAAAGAATCCTCCAGCCACCCTAGCTGCCTTCCCTCCTGCTCTGCACAGACCCAGCTAGACGGGCAAAATTGCCGTCTAGCAAAAATGCAGAGTGAGAGGAACATGGAGGCGTCAATGGCCTATACAGTGGAATTTTAAGATGTTTTTAAAATGTTTTTAGGATGTTTTTTAGGATGTTTTTAACAATGTATATTATGTTTTAATTGAGTATTATGTATTTTATTGTTTATTGTTATTCCCTGCCTCGATCAGAATGGAGAGGCGGGTAAGTTGTTGTTGTTGTTGTTGTTGTTGTTGTTGTTGTTGTTGTTATTATTATTATTATTATTATTATTGTCCTCTGATAGAATGCCTATTGGCTGATGCAGGCTGTTCAGAGGCTGACAGGCATCCGGGTAGGATTGTGCCCTAAGAGGAGAAAACAAATTAAACTGTATAACAAAACATCAATAAAGACTGTTGCAACCTCCTGTAATTTCATGTCTCTCCCCATTTTGCCATCTCTACACTCATCCACACCGCCCAAAAAACTCAAGGCATTTAGCGGACACCTCTAAAAGCATCACCATTTGAACCATAGATCCACTTCCATGAAGGCTAGAAACTTGAGCTCTAAAAGTGAAATCTCATATTCTCAGTAGTCTTGAAGTGGGGGGCGGGGGGGGGAGGGAGGGAGAATCTCTCAGTCTGTAGTTGGGTTACCATGGCAGGAGCCAATTTCCATGATTGGTAGCATGATTGCAACGGTGCGGTAAATTAGTATCTCTGTTTATGGACCTTTTCATACCCAAATGAGCCAAGAGAAGCAGCTTGTCTACAACAACAGCACTGCCATTGCTTCTGGAGACAACCGGGAGGAGTGCGGGCGGGCAATAAATAAATAAATAATGAAAATACACCAAGACATAATGTCAGGGAACTCCAGATGTTGCCTGAATGTATTACACGAGCGCACAATGCTGACACAGGTACCCTCAATGCCTGACGTGCCAGTAAATGAAGTGTGAGAGACAAATTGATCCAAGTTCTTCCGTTTTCCTCCTGCGACAATTCAGTAAACATTAGGAAAATTTACAACGCTATCTGAATTTTAACTAGACCAGGTGCGTCTCGCCCCGGCAAAGGGGCTTCTTTGGAGGCATGGAGGTGACACCTGAGATCAGGGTCACGGGCGGGGGTTGGGAAAGGCAGGTAAAAAAGTGCATCCATATAGGGGAAGAAGAAGCCCTCGGGCACAGCGAGCAACCCCGGATTTTCATTTCTTCCTCCTTGGCGGCTGTCATGGGAGGAAATATCCGACAGGAGATGAAGTCCTTTTCATTGTGATCCACGTCAAAAGCAAACTGTGGGTGAAGGAACTACAACTGGTGCAGCATTTTAAACCCTGCACTGAATCTCTTCATATGAGGGCCCCTTTAGATGCACATAGAATCATAGAATAGCAGAGTTGGAAGGGGCCTACAAGGCCATCGAGTCCAACCCCCTGCTCAATGCAGGAATCCACCTTAAAGCATCCCTGACAGATGCTTGTCCAGCTGCCTCTAGAAGGCCTCTAGTGTGGGAGAGCCCACAACCTCCCTAGCTAACAGATTCCATTGTCGCACTGCTCTAACAGTCAGGAAGTTTTTCCTGATGTCCAGCTGGAATCTGGCTTCCTGTCACTTGAGCCCGTTATTCCGTGTCCTGCACTCTGGGAGGATCGAGAAGAGATCCCGGCCCTCCTCTGTGTGACAACCTTTTAAGTATTTGAAGAGTGCTCTCATGCCTCCCCTCAATCTTCTCTTCTCCAGGCTAAACATGCCCAGTTCTTTCAGTCTTTCTTCATAGGGCTTTGTTTCTAGACCTCTGATCATCCTGGTTGCCCTCCTCTGAACACATGCACACTACTACACTTGTGAAAGCACGCCGCTAACCATTCTTTTCTTCCCCACCCCAGCTGCTATGCCGTGCTCTACAGCTGCTACTTCATTCCTGATATATTACAACGAACTGTTTTGCTAACCCTGAGAACCTAAGAAGAGCCCTGTTGGATCACTTCAAGCGTTCATCTAGGCCACCATTCCGTTCACACAATGTCCCATGGGAAAACCACAAACAAAACATGAGTTCAACAGCAGCCTCCTGCCCATGTTCCCCAGCAAGTGGTGTACTTGGAATACTGCTTCTGATACTGGAGTTACCATAGAGCCATCAGGATTAGTAGGCATTGATGGCCTTCTCCTGCAGGACTTTATCCACACACACCTTTAAAGCCATCCAAATTGGGGGCCACCATCACATCTTGTGATAGAAAATCCCGTTGTTTAACTATGTGCTGTGTGAAGAAGTCCTTCCTTTTCTCTGTCTTGAATCTCCCACCATTCAGCTCCATCGGTTGTGACCCCTTTGGGTTCTAGTATTATGGGAGAGAGCACGCACAGTTCTGCATTTTAAATCCACTCAAATCTTAGCACCATTACGACGACAGGAATAAAATGGAGTTTGTGTCTGCTGTCCACCTCCTCTGCCACTCCCTGGCGGCTTATTCTGTGAGTCCCTGGTCTGGGATTTGGCCCCAAGATCTAGACCCAGCTGCACCATTTAGTAAAATTGCCATGTGAGCATGGGACAGGATTGCTGGACTTTCAACACCATGGCCTATCTAGAAAGTGCAGACGTCCATAAAGGAGGGAGTGAAGGAGTGAATACAAATCATGCACAGAAACAAGAAAACATGGCTAGCCAGCCCTGCCCCGAGGTCTCCCACGTACCCCCTCCCTCAAAAAGAGCTCTCCCACATATGCTCCCGCTCTACTCTGAGCCAGGTTGGAGGGAGCCCTTGGCAAAGTGCCCTGTGGTGGGCAACGGTGGCAGCACTGGCTGGCAGCACCAGATCTCTGAAGCAGCACCAGCTGGCTGAGAGCAGCCATTTTAAACTTCCCACAATGCCCTTGAGCATGTTTTACAAGGGCAGGGAGGCAGGCTAGGCCGAAGGATGCTGTGCACTGATGGGGGGCCTTCCTTTGAGCCAGGTTAACTCCCCATCTGGCCCAAGCAACTTTTAAAAACGTATTGGTTGAATTTAATGTACTTTCGTTCCGCTCCTTGGCCAAAGCGGCTGCCAGAGCAGCTTACATGCAACCAGTAAAACACAGCAGTCCCCACCTGCAGGCTTACAATCTGAAAAGACATGACACACAAGGAAAGAGGGGTGTGGAGGGAAGATGAAATCATTAAGTAGTCTTTCATCAGGCTGCCCCGACTTTGCCTCTCATCTCCCTCTGTTACAGCATGCTGACGCTGACAGCTGACGCAGGAAGAGCCTTCATCAGGGAAATCTTTCAGTAGGGTTGGCCTGAATGAGTGCGACTGATCCTCAAATGCACCGCTCTATGGTTTTTCCAGCTCTACAAGCAGGGATTGGTGTTTACACAGTCATGCATGGTGTAGAGTAGGGCTGGCATCACCAATGGTTATCATGTTGAGCGGAGGGCACTACTGGTTATTTCCTCGGCCACCGCTGGTTATTTTATCAGCCACAGAGCCTCAAGGCAAGAGCAGTCAAAGCATCGGCTACTGCTCTAGTCCAGCCGGCATGATAGATTTTCAGCAGCAGTGGCTGATGGGATACTAGTGGGAAGACTAGGGAGAGAGGGAGGGAGGGCAGGGCTGAGTGAGTCCACTAAGTGTGGACTAATAGTCAACTTAACAATGATCCTAATCCACACAATGTTATTATCATGTTGTGTGGGGAGTACCCTCTAGATAAACAACTCTCAAGTTGATTTTCCCCCCACGGTTGACGATCATGTTGTCCGAATGCAGCCTAAGAAAGTAAAGCAGCCTCCATCATTTGTGCAAAGTGGGTCCAGAGGGAGAAGTGATGGGCTGTGAGGAGGAGGCAGACCCCTCGTGTAGGGGGCCCATTGAAGGCATCCTGCCCAAGGCGCCCCCTGAAACCTGAAGCCAGTACTTAAGTTGGGAGAGAGGGAGGTTCCCCCCCTTCCCATAAAACTAGAATCCAGGGGTCATTTAATGAAACTCATTGGTGAGGATTCAGGACAAACAATAGGAAGGACGTCTTCACACGACGCATCGTTCTTATGGAACGCACGGCCACAAAATGTGCTGACAGCTGGCCAATGTCTCAGACGGCCAGCAAGGCAGAGAGGTACGTTCACGAAGGATACGTCTACCAATGGCTACACATCAGCATGGCTAGAAGCTTCCTGTTGGTTCCAAAGCAGGATGCTACAACATCACCCTTCCCCAATCTGGTGCATCCTCCAGATATCTGGGACTGCAACTCCCAGATTTCTGACCATTGGCCAGGCTGGCTTGGGATGATGGGATCTGAAGTCCGAAAAAGGATCTGGAGGGCACCAGGCTAGGGAGGGCCGCACTTCCATTAGCAGTTGCTAAGGAACAGCAGAGGAAGATGACCTCGCAACCAGCTTGTGGGATTCCCAGAGACTACTGGCTGGCCAGCCTCTTGGTCTGAAATAGTAGGGTTCTTCCTATGTTCCTACATTCTTAATATCCTTTAACTCAAGACGGCGATTCAATTATGGCTTCTCTGGGGTGCAAACCAAGGACTGCCCGGACTGCCTTTAACATGGATCAACGTTGGGTGAAAGTTCACTCAGCTCTTAGCTGGCCTGCAGCGCCGACTCCAAAAACATCTGGAAATGCATAGGTGATGGCAGACAACCGCTTCTGTTTAGTTCACGTTGCACCTCTTTGAAGTGTGACAGTATTTAATTTCTGAAGAAAGAGGCCCAGGGCCTCCCGTCTATCTTGAAGTAGGACCCTCTGCCCTGAAAGTTAACCCTAATCCCAGATGTGTGGGGGCTGGCTGCAATTAGCAGCAAAAGAAAGAGCTCTGTAAGTCCTCTCCAAGTCAAGAGAACACAGTGTTTTTTACTAATACCATCATGTCTCGTCTTCCAGATTTGAGCCTCAGTAACGAAACTAAGTTCTGCACAAAATTTAATGTGTGGACATGTAAATCTTGAATCAACTCTAGGGTAAACAACCAATGGGATTGCTCAGGCTGCCCTGTGTCATCTGTGGGGATTTAAAGATGATCAGGGGTCTGGAAACAAAGCCCTATGAGGAGAGGCTGAATCATGTTTAGCTTGGAGAAGAGAAGACCAACGGGAGACATGATAGCACTCTTCAAGGACTTGAAAGGTTGTCACACAGAGGAGGGCCAGGATCTCTTCTCGATCCTCCCAGAGTGCAGGACATGAACTAATGGGCTCAAGTTGCAGGAAGCCAGAGTCTGGCTGGACATCAGGAAAAACGTCCTGACTGTTAGAACTGTATGACAATGGAACCAATGACCTAGGGAGGTGGTGGGCTTTCCCACACTAGAGGCCTTCAAGAGGCAGCTGGACAGCCATCTGTCAGGGATGCTTTAAGGTGCAATGAGCAGGGAGTTGGACTCGATGGCCTTATAGAACCCTTCCAATTCTTCTATTCTATTCTATCGTACACTGAGGAATCCCAATGCTTCTCCTCCAAAGAGATCTCCCTTGGGCTTGGGTCAGCCAGGAGCCCTGACACTACATGGGCCAACAGCCAGCCTTTCTGTAGTCCCACTTGAACTAAGATCACAACCGAGAACACACCCAAAACGTTCTTGCAGCTACTCCTTGAAGAAGCTCGGTAGCGGGAGATGAACCCATTCCATTTCTTCTACCAACCTCGCAACACTGCCTTTTGGCCAAGCCGATGAACCAGCACGCAAGCAAACCCCAGGATAAGCCGAGGAAAGCTTTGCACCCAAACAGAATCTCACATGGTGCAATTTGTACCCAATATGTTTGGAACATGTCAATAAAATATTTATGGTTCTACTGTGCCTCGTTCCCAACTGTTGCGATTTGCTCTTGGCAAGAGGTTAAAGCAGTCCTGCCGGCATCCTGCATAACACTTTGCTAGTTTGCAGTAAACCAGCTATAATTGGCAAGTGGTTACTAACCTCTACATGTAGCGTTTTAAACTGACTGAATCCTACAGCAACGTCAGGCCTGATTTATACAGGACATGGGCTACTTGGAAAGTGTGCCTGCTCACACTGAAATGCCGTTACCACACCCGCACCTGGCCCATCTGCACATTAGTGCTCTACCTATCGGCGGCCTCCGTGCCTAGGTATGTGAGTGTGTGCACCACCGGTCTGCCAACTTTACCTGTGGCTGGGCCAGTGTTAAGTGCACATAAATCCAACCACGCAACCCAGTATGATCTATGTCCCAACTCAGAGCCATCTCCAGATTTCGGAGGGTCCTTGGACCATCCAGCCTCAATGGGAACCCTCCCTCAGAGAGTCTACCTCTTGACTACCATTGTCACTATCTGCTATGGCTCCTGCTCTTCTTTCTGATCATTGCTACTACTTGATTGCTTGGCAGGCAGAGATCCAGCAAGCAAACAGGTAGTGGCCTCTCCCACTCCTCCTTCTCAACACCACCGTTGCCTGGGCAAGAGCAAGAGGCAAGAGAACAAGCACGCTGCAATAGCGACGATCAGGAGCAACTCCCGGGAGCTCTTATCATAGAATCATAGAATAGCAGAGTTGGAAGGGGCCTACAAGGCCATCCAGTCCAACCCCCTGCTCAATGCAGGAATCCACCTTAAAGCATATCTGACGGATGGTTGTCCAGCTGCCTCTTGAAGGCCTCTAGTGAGGGAGAGCCCACCACCTCCCTAGGTAACTGGTTCCATTGTCGTACTGCTCTAACAGTCAGGAAGCTTTTCCTGATGTCCAGCTGGAATCTGGCTTCCTTTAACTTGAGCCCATTATTCCGTGTCCTGCACTCTGGGAGGATCGAGAAGAGATCCTGGCCCTCCTCTGTGGGACAACCTTTTACGTTTAAGTTTAAGTGCCACAGCTTTCTCCGCTGTGGCACCCCGGTTGTGGAATGAGCTCCCCAGAGAGGTCCGCCTGGCGCCTACACTGTACTCCTTTCGTCACCAGCTGAAGACCTTTTTATTCACTCAGTATTTTAACATGTAATTTTAACTTAAGTTTAAATCTTACTGTTTTAACTCTGTATTTTAATCTTATATCAATTTTGCTGCGTGGTTTTATCCTGGTTGTGCTTTTTATATTGTATTTTGTATTTGTGCTTTTAACCTGTCGGTTGTTTTATTATGGTTTTAATTTTTGTGAACCGCCCCAGAGAGCTTCGGCTATGGGGTGGTATAAAAATGTAATAAATAAATAAATAAATAAATAAATAAATAAATAAGTAAGTAAATAAGTATTTGAAGAGTGCTATCATGTCTCCCCTCAATCTTCTCTTCTCCAGGCTAAAAATGCCCAGTTCTTTCAGTCTCTCCTCATAGGGCTTTGTTTCCAGACCCCTGATCATCCTGGTTGCCCTCCTCTGAACACACTCCAGCTTGTCTGCATCCTTCTTGAATTGTGGCACCCAGAACTGGACGCAATAATCAGTGGGCCCCTGCTGGGGCGTGGGACCTTGGCAGCTGCCCGTCTATGCTGACCCTTGACGCCAAAGTTGCATTGGCTCTCCAAGGTCTCAGGTGATGGCATTTCCCAGCCTTGTGTCCCAAGATTTGGGAATGGTTATGCCAAGGAGCCTGTTACCTTATCAATGATTGCGCTGTACCAGGCAAGCCCGAGCTAGGTGTCCTCGGAGAATATTACAATGGCACCTCCCATCGCATAATAATTTTGGAGCTGCCACTCCCTGCTAATCCTTGCCCTAGGCCAGGGACAGCCATCTGGCAGCATGTGTCAAGCCGCATGAGGAAATTGGATCTGACTCTTAGCAGCCCCACCAAATTTCAAATCAAGGTACGGTTAAAAAGAATAAAAGGCGGGGGGGTGGGGGGAAGCAGGGGCACACTTCTACGAGCAACGGAAAGAAAAAGGTGTCTCTATGTTGTAAGGAAGAGAAAGAGAGATTCCACTCTTTAACTCTGCATTTCTCCTTTGAATAAAACATGTTCATGCCAGGCAAACGTAACCTCAAATAAATTTGTTATTTCCTCAGTAAGTAAGAAATTCTTCTATATAAACTTAGGTGAAGTTTCTCCTTTAATTTGTGAGATCTCGTTCTGTGCATGCGCGTTTTTGCGCAACATAAAATTGCATCCTGGGAGCTATAGTTTGTAACTGTGTAATGCGTCGTGATATCATGGGTCACGGCATCATGCGTACAAAACAGTACATGATGTATCCCTTCCTGATTGGTTGTTTCCACATGGTCTTCCTACGTAATGTTTGCTCGCCGTTACCAATCGGTATATGGAAGAGAGATGTCAGCACTCCCGACTGGCACCATCACAGGTGCAGAAATACCATAGTCCGGATGGAGATTGTGCACACGCCGAAGTTTGCCATCTATTTCGAAACTAGTAACGAAATCATACGGCAGCGATCCAAGCTCGCTACGAAGGTGAGCATTACCAAGTGCAAGCGTTTCAAGGCAATTAATTACAAAATCCGACAGCATTACTAAAACGTATATGCCAAAGTAAGCACTGTGGTACACGTGGGCACTGGGAATTATGGGAGCTGCAGTCCAACACATCTGGAGTGCATCAGGTGGGCAGGCAAGGCTATTATAGAGCATGGCCACATGTGAGGGAGCTATTTTGTACAAGTAAAAAACACCTTCCAGCTCAAAGAACCAGTGTCTAGCCAAGAGAGTATCCCCTCCACCCTGAACCAAGAATAGACACATCTCTGCCCAAGGCATCCCTCCTAGTGGGATGTTGCTGCCTTAAACTCAGTGGAGTAGAAAAATCCAGTCTACTTTTGTCTTCCTGATTTTCCTTTAAACATATATTAGTGTAGGAGAAGCCCCTTCGGAGGTTAAATGCCAGCACTGCAAATATCAGGCAGAAATCAAATAGTTTACAACCACTTTGGAACTTGATAAGAAACTGGGGCGGGGTGGGGAGAATATTAGCTCCCCAGCAGCTTGTACCAATTAAACTTTATTTTCACTCTCTTTTAAACGTGCTACAATAATGGGTGGAAAGCAAGAAAACGTTTACGCTTTAACACCTAGCACTGAATAGAGAGAGAGAGAGCGAGCGCGCGTGCAGAGCCCAAGGAAGTAGAGGTGGGGAAATCAACAGTTCACCCTGGAGCAAAAGGTGAAGATTACTTCAAAACATTAAAATCTGGGTTGGCCACTTAAACCTTTAAAGAAAGGGGTGAGGGGGGCAGGGGAATGGTAAGCCAGTATTTTGCTCTGCAGGGATTGTCCCTGGAGCTCCTGTGCACCGGCACAGAGGAAGAGAAAAAGAAAATCAGGAATGATAGAAGGTTTGATCTATAGAAAAGGTGGGGAAGCAGCTGATGTTTTATAAAGCCTCAACATACTTGTCTATGACAGATCAATGGAGTTTGAGGCCTAATCTACAGCAAGCATGATATTGCACTGTGGAAGCGCCATATGGTCTGTGCCAATGGGTCCCAACACTTGTCAGTGCACTTCAATACTGCTATAAAGCAGTCGTGTGGCTCCTGCCTCCTATATACCGCTTTCATACTGCTATATCCTGCTTGGTGTAGGTGAGGCCGGAGTCTCAGTTGAGTAAGCGTACATCTAATTTACAAATAAAGGGAAGGAAAATATACAAAAGGCATAAAATCGGAGGCCGTGCCTATACTGGGAACAAGCACAGTTATCAACCCCTAATCTCTCCATGTTCACTATTCCAAACTGGTCCTACTATAACGGATTGGAGAAGAGTTCCATTGAAATGACCTCCGGTATTGTGTCTGTTTGCCAGTGGGTTGGGAAATACGAGCAAAGGGAGTGCTATTACACTCATGTCCTGCTTGTAGACTTCCCCATGGCCTTGGCCATTGTGTGAACACAATGCAGAACTAGATAGGCCTTTAGCCAGCTTCAGTATGGCTGTTCTTAACATTAAAACAATGGGGGTAGCCCCAAAAGTGGGATTTCAGTTAATGCAAGCTATTCAAGCCCAGACTGGTCTGAAAACTCTAGATCAATCTTACCCAACTTGGTGCCATTGGCTATATTGGCTGGGGGCAATGGGAGTGGTAGTGCAAAACATCTAGAAGATGTCAGCTTGGGGAAGGCCGCTTTCACTAGCTGCACCTTTTAACAGGGCAACACATATTTGCAGCAGGAAGCAGGAATTGCCGCCCATTCCTAGTACCCTTGAAGTGCATATGTTTCTACTGCTCAGTACAGCACAGAAAGAAGTCTACATGTAGGGTCTGATGTTATAAAAGAGGACGGATGGACCAGGCAACAGCGATCAAAGCAGCCACATGAGCACGGTGAGGCCAACTGTGATGTGTACAAGTTTGAAGCAGTAGTCCCTCAAGACTCTGGAGCTCACAGAGAGGTGAAAGGCAGGAGCAAACATGCCTGCCACTTGCATTTTACTGTTCCAAACAGTAAAACAGAGTTACGTCGGTTAAACAGCACTTGGGTCGTAAGAGTTGGCCATGTCTGAATTTTGGGACTCCCTGCCCAACGTTCGTGAAGTTGGTTCTGCCTCATGCCCAAGTTTTGGGACCATAGTATACAAGTCTGCATACAATTTACATATGCGATAGATAGATAATTTAGAAATTAATTTATTAGGAATTATTTCTTAGTAAATTAATTTACTAGGAATTATTTACATTTCACAGAAGGCAATAAATTTCCCATCCCAACCACAGTAAGTAAAAAATAATAATTTAATAATTCTGCACCCCACCCCCTAAATCCGTAGCTCCTCTTCAATTACAATTAATTTGCAATGGCTATGAATAACTATGAGGGGGGGAGAATGTACGCAGAAGAGTGGCTGGTGAGTTTTTCAGGAACCCTTTCTTGCACACATCCTATGTGTCTGATGACACCAGTTTCCCACCACCAGCACCACGCTTAATTCCCATGGAGGAGGAATTTGGGGGAGGGGCTGCAGCATGTGGGGAGGGGAAGGGTTAACACACAGGTGCGAACCCCCTTCAAAATTGCCCCCTTGTGCCCATTAAGCTGAAGGGAAAAACTTACACTGATATCAATTGACATCCAGGACTCTGTGGAAAAGTCCCGTCCCCACCGGAAACAGATTCAGTCCTAGCAATGTCCCTGCTTCACGTCATTCATTCTGACTGTTTGAACTTACTTCTACAAACTCCGGTTGGTGGCCCAGCTATGCCCCTATCTGGACAGGGATAAACTAGCTTCTGTTGTCCGTACTTTGGTAACTTCCAAATTAGATTACTGCAATGCCCTCTACATGGCACCCTTTGAAGACTGTCCGGAAGCTGCAGCTTGTGCAAAATGCGGCGGCCAGATTGATAGCTGGAACAGGAAGGTTTGAGCATATAACACCGATTCTGGCCCGCTTGCATTGGCTACCTATGTGTTTCCGAGCCCAATTTAAGGTGCTGGTTTTAACCTATAAAGCCCTACATGGCTTGGGACCGCAATACCTGATGGAACGCCTCTCCCGACATGAACCTTCTCGTACACTGTGCTCAACATCTAAGGTCCTCCTCTGAGGGAAGCTCGGAGGATAGCAACAAGGCAGAGGGCCTTTTCAGTGGTGGCCTCTCAATTATGGAATGACCTCCCCGATGAGGGTTGCCTGGCACCACGTTGTTATCTTTTCGGCGCCAGGTCAAGACTTTTCTCTTCTCCCAGGCATTTTAACAGCATTTAACAACGTTAAGTTTGTTTTTAATGGACCCCAGAATTGTTGTTTTTAAATGGATACTGTTGTTTTTATACTGTTTTTTATGTTTTTGATGGTTTTTAAATTTTGTATACTTTTAATGTTTACCATTTTTAATTGTTGTAAACCGCCCAGAGAGCTTCGGCTGTGGGGCGGTATAGAAATGTAATAAAATAAATTAATTAATTTAAAAAAAGTTGCCAAGGGCACTTATCAACTCTGAAGGGTGGAGCGCTAAATGTGTCCAGAATTCTGTCCTGACCCCACCTTTGGTTTGCCACGTTTTGGGCTCACCTATCTAACCCGGTCCCATCCTGATGGCTCTGCTCCCTTGCTTGAAAAGCAACAGATCCACCAGCAGGGATACCAGTTTCTCTAAGGCTACGGCTGAAGTCATAGAATCATAGAATCATAGAATAGCAGAGTTGGAAGGGGCCTACAAGGCCATCGAGTCCAACCCCCTGCTCTGTGCAGGAATCCACCCTAAAGCATCCCTGACAGATTTTTATTTCATGCTGGTAAACTGCAGAGGGGGGAAAATGGTGTATCCCTTTAAAATAAAGACATGTATGAATCTCTGAGGTCACAATCAGGCTTACACAACAATGCTCTGAATTCCAGCTGAATTGCCAGTTGCTCCTCTTCATTTCAAAATGCTCTTGGGTCAGTTGGGGAGTAGAGTGGACTACAGAGATCATTGCTATTCAAGGACCTGGGCAACACCAGGTAGGTTCATAGAATAGCAGAGTTGGAAGGGGGCTATAAGGCCATCGAGTCCAACCCCCTGCTCAAGGCAGGAATCCACCCTAAAGCATCCCTGACAGATGCTTGTCCAGCCTTTGTATCGAGGCGGGGAACAACATTAGTGCAGGAATCAACACATCTTTAAAATTCTTGATTTTACATTAATCTGAGTAGGCCTGCCGGAAAAGGCTAGTCTTCAAAGCTGCCTTAAAATCACAGAGGGAGTTAATATTATGAATCTCCTCCGGCAGGCCGTTCCATAATCCAGGGGCGACGCACAAATCATTTATTGTGGGACCCAAACGAAGCACAACCTATCCAGGTAGCCTGCAAAAAAAAATTCTAATGGGCACCTTTTGAAGAAAAACACTCTTAATACTTATCACTATGTCAAAAACACACCACTTAATTATTTCCCCACAGCCAACATCACTTCAATTAGACTGCAGAAAGTGCTGCTTGAGTCTTTCCCATTTGCCGAGCCCTCCGGTGGGACCCGGAGAAGCCTGGCTCCGTTGCCAAGCAGGACCATTCCCTGAAGATTAATTTATTAACTCCGCCAGTGTAGCTGTTTGTTTAGAAAGGCCTGAAAGAACCTCCAGGTGAGCAGAAGGATAAAAGAAACTTACAGGCATCACAACAATTGAAGTTTAACACCACATGCATAGCCAGGGCCTCTCCCACAGAAGCCTGTGACAGCCCTGAGAAATAAAACAAAAATTAGAAGCAACTTGTGTACACGCCAAGATCAAACACAAAAGCTATTTCAAGTGGCATCTGCACTCTCGCCACGGAGTTTCCTGCAGCCTCCGGGTCACTGTTAGAGAAAGGCTCGCTTCGACAGCAAAGACACCCCTCATTTTGAGGAGTGGGTACTGTCGACTTTGCAAGAGCCCTCCTTGCACGATCCCTGATTCAGCAAATAAAGACCCTCCTGTGCAGCCAAATCTTCTTTGAGAGATCTCAAGTTCTTAATGTGTTCCCTCACTCCTCTCCCTTCCTCAAATCAACCACGACATTGTGACTTTTTTTTAGTACTGCTAGCAAATATCCTTCTTTTCCTTTTCTCAATTCCAAGTGAATACACGGGAAAGCAGCTTAGTTTATTGCTCCCCCCCATCCCAGAAAAACATTCACAAACTCCAGACACATGGGGGCAGGGAGAAGATATGAACAGTTAAGAAAAATATCGCAGCCGCTAATAATCTATTCTCAATTCAAAAGAAACACTTGATTTAATTTCAGAAGTGCTGCAGGAATCCCGCACATGAGTGCACATCCAGTGAAGGATGCCTAAGAATCTTGTTTCACTTTGGAAATCATCCGAAAATGCCTTCTTCACAACCCCAAATGTGAACAGCAGCGCACATTCTCCAAAAACTTTGCAACCCCCCCGAAAGAAACATCTCTTCCAAGACAATGTCTGCTACATCTCACACCTGCATCATCTAAAAATGAAGTATATATGTATTTACAGCACAATTCTCTATGTGTCTTCTCAAATATTAGTCACACTCAGTTCAATGGAGCTTACTCTCAAGTAGGCAGGTACAGGACAGCAACCTTTCTTATTTATTTTAGAAAACGTATTTCTCATCCTTCCAGCATATTTGTATTGCTCAAGACGGCTTGCAACAATTAAAAACAGAACTATTCTATAAAATAGTTATACCTGGTATACACTTAGTTATCCCTGGTAGACACCTGGTAGACACTTAGCAAGACAAATACAGGCCAGACCAGGGAAGTTTTAACTAGTTGGTGAAAAGCAGAACTACTAGGTGCAGTCTTATGCACACTACTTGAGAGTAAGCCCCATTTGAAGACAAAGAGGCCAAAGTCTTATGTAAACATGTACAGGATAGTGTTGGTTGGTTTTTTTACTTGTACGCAGATTTAAATTTGACTGAAACATGTATCATTAATTAATTAAGCTTCATAAAAATGGGGTGACAGCCTTAATAATACCTTTATGTAGCACTGCAAAACAGTATGACTAGCACAGTTAATGCAAAAACAGAAGAGGCTCTAAAATTCAGGAAAGAAAACTTAGAGAGTCATCTAAACAGGCCCTAAAGCAATCATTTGATGTAGTGGATCTCCCCTTCGAAGGGCGGATTCGGAATTATTACCTTGTAGGAGGAGATCAGACTGTAGATCTCCTTATCCCAACCCAAGCTCCTCCAGATCACCAAAGAAGGCTCCATGATGGTCGGGAGTCCAACTTCAGAAAGGAAGGAAATTGGTGCGTTGTAAGTGAGCCAGTTGATAGGGAAGTAAGAGGCCATGGATCTCCTAGATCAAACGGCCTCTCAGTCTAGCAAAGTGAGTAAGTTAGATGACTCAGGGGTCTATATAACCAAAATAAAATATGCCCAAATGGAGGACACAGAGGCAAAAATAGTGTCCGTCACTGTTCCCAAGAACCCAGTAGGGTTTTGTATGGTCGAAGGTCTCTGAAATCCGTCATTTTGGCTAGATGCACATAGGATTACTCCCTTTAGGGACTGGAGGGGATGGAGTGCCAGATCCACAAAATTGCAGAGGAAAACATACACACAACCTCTAAACACCATACACCTAATTCTTCCCCCACCTTAATTTTAACTGTAAGTTCTTCTCCAGTCATGCACTATTAACTGCTCCAATTTATTACCAGACTGAAAGAAATAAATTAGCTTTGATGAAAAAGCAATGGGGGGAAAAAAGAGAAGAGAAGCCGGAGCATTCAGTCAGCAGACACAACTTTGATGAGTATCCAGGACAAAGAGGGGAGGGGGGGAAACCCTAAATTGGGAGATTAGAAGAAATTAAAACTGCCCTGAACTGTTTTAAGAGAGAGAGAAATCTTCGCCTTTCAGTGGCCTTGCCCGCTTCCAGGCTAGATTATGGAAGCAAAATAACCAACCAATCACCCTGTTTAAAAATTAGAACCATGGTGATGTAATGGCTAGAAGTATTGGACTGAGACCAGCAAGCCCTGGATTCAAATCCCTGCTCAGGTTCATATCGGGTTAGGTTCATGTCGGGAAAGGCTTGCCATCAGCCATTGTGGTCTTGAGGCTTTATAAGTTAGATTAAGTATCTTGAATCGGTCTCGGAAACATCTCGGGGAACCAAAATTGAACCCCGGACCATGCACCAATTCCCACATCATGCACCACTTATAATGCAAGGGTCATCAAACATGCGTGGGCAGCACTGCACACGAAGAAACCAATCCAACCCTCCACCGGCAAACGTGTTGATAATTCTCATTCGCTCTCCCCCAACATATGATCCCTGCCAAAATCTGCTAAAGCCCCAAACCGGAAACTCTAACTGCAACTAACTGAAAAGCTGTACCAAAGCAAACACATAGTTAAGATTTATGACAAAGTCAGCGGCTGGATTTCTGCCCAGTGTAAGGAATAAAAAAGGTCAAATGGATATTTGATTTGTGTCGGTAATGCCCAGACCCTAAAACATGCTCAACTTGGATACAATCCCATGGCAAACACATTTTTTAAAAAAAAACTAATCCAAAAGCAGTTCAGCTATGACATTTCTTCATTTATTTGCCAGATTTCTATTCCACCCTTCAACAGCATTTCCAGAATGGTTTGCGAAAATACATAACAAACAATAAAATTATATCATCATCGTAAAATACATCGCAATCATAAAACAATGATTAAAACAGCAGTTAAAAGGCCTGGGAGAATAAGAGGGTTGCTGCTGCCTGGCGCCAAAAATATTTCAGAGTAGAAACATAAGAAGCTTTCTTATATATCAAGTCAAGACTATTGATCCATGTAAGTCTGTTATTGTCTGCACGGACATGCAGCAGCTCTCCAGCACGGGTTCTGTCTTAGCCCTATCCATAGATGGTGGGAATTGAACCTGAGACTTTTTGCATGCAAAGCAAGATATAAGAAGCTGGCTTATTACTCACAGCGTTCACACAACACTCTAACCCATGATAGTTTATTTTCTGGAACAAACCATGATGGGTTAAGCGTGTTGTCTGTGGGATGTTCCCCTCCACCACTCACAGTGGGTTATTTCCTCCAAATTAGCCACCCTGAGAAACCACGGGCTGCAGTAAGAGTTGTTTTACTTATGGAGGGTTAGCGTGTTGTCTGCCATACAGCGTGGGTTACGGAGATCGTCTACAGAGCTGCTCAGCAAGAGTGGCCCAAAACGCTGCCACCACTCTGCTCCTCTCAAGTGACATCTACACAGTCTTCTGACACCTTCTTACTTAGTAAATCCAAGATTTGTCGTTGTATTGATAGTCTTCAATCTCTCTCTCCTGCATCTTACCCATCTCAATACCTGACGGTATGCCTCTCCTGATATGAACCTACTCAGACTCTATGATCAGAAGGAATGGAAGAGGCAGCCAGGGCCCTCTCCATCCTGCCTGGGTCCAGCTCCAGCGGAGAGCCGCCCCCCTCCTGCTACCAACTGTCACTAATGAGGCCATCAGAGGGAAAGAAAGTGGCAGTCAGGCACCCATCCATCATGAGGCTATTAGAGGGAGAAGGAAAAGAAGCAGCTGCTAAACTTTGCAACTAAGAATCTAGTGCCTGAATTTGTTGTTGTTTTTCCTCCTCCCTCCCAATCTCCTTTCCTTTCATGCCATGTTTTTTAGATTGTAAGCCTGTGGGCAGGGACTGTCTTAAGAAATATTTTTGTAAGCCATCTTGAAAGGCTTTTGTTGGCTAAAAGGCGGGATAAAAGTGCTATAATAAATAAATAAATAAATAAAAGCAATACCTGACCATAGGCCTCCTCAAGGGTAGCCTCTGCAATTGTAGAATACTCCCTGCACTGAGGTCCACCTGGCACCAACATCATCATCTTTTGAATGCCAGGTTAAGACTGTCCTCTTTTCCCAGGCATTTGATGGGATTTTTACTGTCAGCTGTTTTATCAGTTCCCGGTATATTTTGCATGTGCTTTTTAGCAGTTTAATATTATTATTATTATTATTTTGCATGTGAACGTTTTTTTAAAAAATATGCTATTTTGTTTTGTAATGGTTGTGACCCATCCAGAGAGCTTTGGTTATCGGATGGTATAGAAATGAAATAAATGAAATGAAATCTCTTCCCATTTTTAAACACCGTCTGAAACCCCATCTTTTAAAAACCACCTTCCCAAGTTAAGATCTTTTGCTGCCAGCTTTTCCTTTTAGAAGGAACGGGATACTGCCTATCTGTATTAGATTGCAAACCTGCAGGCAGGTTTCCTTTTCACTTTTGTGCAGTAATGAGATCTTAAGTGCTACAGAAATAATAAATATCATCAAAGGCAGAACACTAGATATCGGTTTAAAGAAACACTGACGAGGATGGAGGCAACATTTAAAAATCATTTGGTTAGATTATTTGATTAAAAAAACTTTTGGCTGACTAAGAAGGTACACTAATTAATTGGGGAGCACATATTCTTTAGAAAAAATGTATGCCTTTTGCTTCTACAGTTTGGTCCAGATTACCTGAACTGCTGCCTCCTTCCATCTTCAGAGGTCCTTCTCTTGAGTTCTCTAACCAAATGAGACAAGGCAGATATCTACTAAGGAGAGGGCCTTTTCAGTGGTGGCATCCCAATTGAGGAATTTCCTCCCCAGAAATGCTTGCCTAGCACCTACGCTGCAGTTTTTTCAGAGCCTTAAATTTTTTAAAAAAAATCCTAGGCTTTTTGGTCCTTCAGTTTTAAAAACTGTCTTAGTATTATTATTATTTTTAGGACTTTGCACTTTTATTGGTTTTTACCTTGGTTGTTTTATATTTTCAGCTTAAATGTTTTTATATTATGTTTGACTACGTTATTGTGTTTTACAGTTTTAGGTTTGGTTTTGTGAACAACCCAGAGAGTTTTGGCTATTAGGTGGCATAAAAACGTAATAAATAAATAAATACTAACATGCAAACTTTAGACAGGGTATTGATTAAACTTCTCATCCTTAACCCAATAAGATTTATTTTCAATCAGGCAACAGTCCTATTTAGGAGACTTGTGTTATATAGCTTCTTCTTGGTCAGAATCCTCCCTCCAGAGTAGCCTTCTACAACATGGCGCCCACCCAACGCCAGCTGAGGATTATGGGAATTTTAGCCAGCATTAGAGGGCACCAACTTGGGGAATCCTGCTCTAGAGAGACCAAGCCTATTTTCCTTTACAGAACCGTTCCCCAATAGTCAATGCCACAGCAATACTAGAATTCTTGCATCCTTCCAATCTGAGATTTCATAGCTCTTCTGCTTTTAAGCGTTCACACTGCACAGATGGGACTGCCATGAACACAACAGATAAGCAAGCTGTTTTATTGAAGCTGCCATTACACAATGCTCCAGAGAGGGCATAACTAGCAGCAAGATATTAAATCGGACTTTGTTATAGCATGTATCGACTCAGAGCGGCATTATGTTTACAGGGAAGCTATACGTCTTTCTCCCCCTCCTGAATATGCTAAAGGCTGTGTATCGTGCTTATTTCATTAAAATCCTATTAAGGAATTAGAAGCTGTTGTGCTGTAGTGGGAAGGGTATCTTTACTACTTTAAAGGCCCTGTGTTTTAATTAAATTACTGGCACCTGTATATATAATGTGCAATAAATCAACTATAATTTGCTACTCAAGGTGGCTATTAATCTTCTCCAGGTTATTTATTACCTGAGCTTCGTTAGTACTAGACTTTCCTACATACAAGGAGGGTTGGTCCATATGACCCAACATACCCCATTACTCAGAGTCTTTTGTGGTCACAGTGTGCCAGAATCATGATGGAAGTCTACCACTTACAGCTCACTGGGCTACAAATGTTATGGCCAGGGAAAGGGTCAGGGGTCTACTCCAGGCAGTAGTCTAGGATCCCATGTTCAATAGCTTTTGGAGGCTGGAGCATATCACTATGTTTAGCCATGGGAGGCCTCTGCCCAGCTGATGTGCTATGCGCCTGTGTTAAGTCAGGTGGCCGTGCATTTCGCAGAGTTTCTACTTCCATCAAAGGGTACCTCCCAGATGTAATAATGCCAGGTTTCCTCTTCTGGAGGAGATATCCTGCTAATCTAGTTTCCTCCTATCATGTCACCAGCAGTCACCAGTCAGGCTGGGCATGGTTTTCATTCGTCATACCCTCGCCATGGGCAGGGCTGTCGTCAAACATGGGCATGGTTGGGCCCCAGCAAGAACCCACTGACAAGAGCTGTCTTCATCTGCCACTTATTTGGGTCCAGACAAAAAGTGATGGTGAAAAGGACAAGTCGCAGTTGCTCCTACCGACTTGCTCACTGGCTCTCTGCCTGTCAAGCTAGCAAGTCGTTCCAATGATGAGAACGAGCGAGAATGAGGACCAACAGAGCCTGGTGGCAATGGCTGTGAAAAGGAAGACTCACTGAGGGAGAGAGGCCACTGAGAGCTTCTTGCCCATGGGTCCTCAAAAACCTGGAGCCAAAAGTAGCCATAGGGCTGCTGGGGACATCTCTCCCGTGTCACAGTTAAGTCCAGCAAAATTTACTTTGATCTCATTCAAGCCAAGGAGCCAACGAGGGGAAAGGGTTTCTCAGTACACCCCCATGGGCGTTATGCTCTCGTAAAGCTTCCAAAAGAAGTCTGGCCAAATATTTGGAGGTCACCGAGCATTTATTTACACCGAAGCGCCACCTTTCCAAAACAGATGCTCAAGGCTGCATGCAAAGCTAACCATAACATTTCGCATTCCATACATCCTTGTGTAGGAAATCAGCCTTCCAAATACACCCTCAGACCAGCAAGCCACCTCTCTTTTATTTATATTCATAAATTTCTGCAAGGTTCAGGGGTGGGCATCAAAAGCTCGATGGTCCAGTATTTCTCAGGCCAGATTTAAGCATATGAGCTCTGCAGGATGACATCAAAAACGTCACGTAGTACAGCGCTTTACTTCCGGGAAGTTGACAGGCAAGACAGGAAGACAACAACACTCTCCCGTGGTTGAATATCATGCCTCTGAACAGAGAGGTACCATTAACCATGGCTAATAGTCACAGATCAATCTTCCCTCCATGAACTTGACTAACGGCTATGTGCGATAGCTAGTACAACCTCCAGGTTTTAGCCGGGGGGTGGGGCGGGAACCCCTCCCTCAGTGAGTCTACCTTCTTACCACTGTTATCACCAGCCAATATTGGTCCTCATTCTCCTTCTCATCATAGCTACAACTTGCTTGCCTAACAGAAAGAGAGCCAGTGAGCAAGTAGCACATAGCATCTTAGAATCATAGAATAGCAGAGTTGGAAGGGGCCTACAAGGCCATCGAGTCCAACCCCCTGCTCAATGCAAGAATCCACCCTAAAGCATCCCTGACGGATGGCTGTCCAGCTGCCTCTTGAAGGCCTCTAGTGTGGGAGAGCCCACAACCTCCCTAGGTAACTGGTTCCATTGTCGTACTGCTCTAACAGCCAGGAAGTTTTTCCTGATGTCCAGCCGGAATCTGGCTTCCTGTCACTTGAGCCCGTTATTCCGTGTCCTGCACTCTGGGAGGATCAAGAAGAGATCCTGGCCCTCCTCTGTGTGACAACCTTTTAAGTATTTGAAGAGTGCGATCATGTCTCCCCTCAATCTTCTCTTCTCCGGGCTAAACATGCCCAATTGTTTCAGTCTCTCTTCATAGGGCTTTGTTTCCAGACCCCTGATCATCCTGGTTGCCCTCCTCTGAACACACCCCAGCTTGTCTGCATCTTTCTTGAATTGTGGAGCCCAGAACTGGATGCAACACTCTAGATGAGGCCTAACCAGGGCCGACTAGAGAGGAACCAGTACCTCACGCGATTTGGAAGCTATACTTCTATTAATGCAGCCCAAAACAGCATTTGCCTTTTTTGCAGCCATGTCGCGCTGTTGGCTCATATTCAGCTTGTGATCTACAACAATCCCTAGATCCTTCTCGTTTGTAGTATTGCTGAGCCAAGTATCCCCCATCTTGTAACTGTGCCTTTGGTTTCTATTTCCTAGGTGTAGAACTTGGCATTTATCCCTATTAAATTCCATTCTGTTGTTTTCAGCTCAGCACTCCAGCCTATCAAGATCACTTTGAAGTTTGTTTCTGTCTTCTGCTCCTCCTTCTCACCATCCCCGTTGCCTGGGCCAGAGAGAGAAGCAAGTGAACAAGCAGGTTGCAAGGGTGAAATGGAGAAAATCCAGGAGGCTTTTGTCAGTGGATCTCTGCTGGGATGTGGGCCTCTGCAGGCTGACTGACGCCCGTCCCTGCACGTAGCACAGTGTAATCATGCCTTAGCCACAGCATACACAGGTAAGGCAGCACCGTTTAAATGACAAATCCAATACGAGAAAAGCCACACCATATTTCTTCCCCCTTACGTGCCCAGCCTCCCATTTTATAACAGAGCCTCGGCCACATGTGCCTTATGGAACAAGAGCATAAGGGCATGCCCACATGGGAGCATTAGACACTCGTGCAAAATCAGAAAGGTGGGATGAAGGTGCAGTAAGCACACACACGCAAAATTAAGTGCTATGACGGACAAGGCTGTGTGTGCCAGCATCTGCCCTTCTCTCACATGGACTATGCAGCTGGCAAATAATTCCCCGCACCTGGACGAACGGGAGAATCAGCACAGGACGTGCACCAGGTGCAGTGTGGCTTGGAAGGATCAGGTGTGCCAAATAAGCGACAAGCGCCAGTGAGGATGGTCCCCGAGTGTTTCCAGCTCACGCTCTTCACCTCTGTGCTACTCTAGCGCAGAGGAGTTGGAGGCGGACTGAGCAAGCCTTATCCAAAATGCAAACATCCTCATGTATCAGACAGGAAACCCACACTTTACAAGTTATTTCTTCAATCCAAGTTATGAGCCCTTAGCTTTTAAGGGCAGAAAACTGTACTGGGATCAGAGCTAAAATTGTGTGCGGAACCAAGCCACAAGAGCAGCAGGTTATAAGCTGGCAAAGAATAAGAGCCGGATCTGCAGAAAACTACTTGGCCACATGGTGCTGGCCTCCCATTATGGGTTTCCTGCTGCTTCGCTGCATATAAAAATCAAACGGCAGTGGCTTCCAAGCATACGTAATCATGGCAAAATAGATGCTCACATGGATCTCACAGGTGAATGTGTGTACTATCTGCACACCTTCCCCCCACAGGCGAACACACACTTCCAAGAGCCATAAAGTGTCACACGTGGTGTGGCTCGTGCCTAACAGAACCAGGGACCCATGTGTTGCTGTGCTCAATTGACCGGGAGGCTGGAGGGGGGCAGATTCCCTTACCTTTTATCAGGGGTCCCTGAGCTACTGCTTTAAGAAAGCTATTGGGGAAAGCTATTACGGATGCATGATTTGGCTAAAGTTGGGAGTCAGGAGTGGAGTTTGTGGGTTTCATGAAGGCCCCCTCATATGTCAGGCACTGACTTCAGTTTTCCATATCTTGATCACCTCCCCTTTCTAAACATACGTTTCTAGCCCCCGTGATTTATAGGCACAAGATTAAACACAGTCGCCTGTTCAGGCAATACGCTAAGCCATGGTTAGGCCACTAACCCTTTTTGCAGCAAATAGTTAGTGTGTTTAAGCCATGGTTATTTAGCCACCAAAATTAGGAATGGTTCACACAGCACGCTAAGTCATGGTTAACTTGACACAGTAAGCCATAATGTTTAGCTCAAAATGCTTAACCACTGTGGCTTAGCGTGTTGTCTGAAGAGGGTCAGTGGGTGTGTTTTTTTAAGAAAAGTGAAAGGACTTAAAACCTGAAAAAATGCAAAATATTACATTTGAAAAATCTAACCCACAATTGGAAGGGTAGCGTCTCTACATCTGAAGCAGATAACCCCCATTTCAGACTATGTATACTGTAGAATTACAGTTCACGGATGCTGTAAAAGTATATGCAAATTAAATGTTTACTGCATCACGTAACTAAAAATGCAAACTAGCCATGGACCTCGAGGTCAGGAAGGATTTTTAAACTGCGCCAATTAAGCTGCCAACTTGTCTCCTCAGCCCTGCAAATGTTCGCCACCCTTGCTTCACGTGTAGCATCTATGTGCAAACGCTGTCATTTCTCGAGAGGTACAAATATGAGCCTTTCCAGGGGGCTGCAAGGCTTAGAAAGTGCTCCCTTTCAACTTGGAACTTCCCATATTTCACAGGACTCAAAAGCTGACTGCCAATTCTCTGGCCCTGCACATCAGAAAATAATAACAACAACAACAGGATCTTCAGTTTCTGAGACATTTGCCAACTCTGGCAGGGTGACAGCATAGATCTGAGGGACCGTTTCCCTGTCTCCAGTATTCCTCGACTGGCAGCACAACTGGGCTTGATATCCAAAGGATGTTTTCGGCGGTGGGTCTTCTCAGGCAGAAGCCCTCGCTTCCATCCGCATGTCAGGCATAGCAGGAAGCGTTTCAAAGGAAAACCTCGCAGCAACCTCACTGCAAAAGAGGCCTGATAAATTTACCGAAGTCCACGTATGCCAAGATGGAACACATATGCACAGACAAAACAACGACAACTACAGGAAACTCGCCGTCCCTTAAATCATCGCAGTCCAGCAAGAAATCTTTTTTTTAAAAAAACCAAAAAAACCCAGCAAGGTCACGGGTGTTATGGGCCAGATCAGAAATCACTGGCACCGGATAGGATAAAATGTCTCTGCTTTCATTGGTTCGGGGAGACCCGACGCTAAACCTGAAAGAGATTATGTAACCTCAGCTGCCTAGTGATCGTCTGTTCCTCCAGCTTTGCTTTAAAGCAACAGTGTCTAGCAATCCATTTCGGGCATGAGCCAGGCTGCCGACGGAAAGCAGCCCCGTTCCTGCCTGACAACTCAGTACTGTATGATATATAACGTTATAATATTTTAAGCTGATCACAACAAAACAAATCAACCTTGCTCCCCAAAACCACCTAATAATCGAATGATACTTTCTGCATTTCAAACACAGCTTTAGAGTTCACCCACCCCCACCGCATGTGTGTCTATGAAATCTGCCAATTTGAGGTCAACGCTTCACGCGTGAAGTGGCGAGTGGCCACGGAAGGCAGCGAAGCGCTCCGAAAACTTCAGATTGAGACAATGTAGCCCTTGAAAATGTCAGGACAAATAGAAAAAGTCTTAACCCAGCGTCACAAAGATTGCTCGAATCCGAACTCAGCCATGAACTTAGACGGGCTGAACACTTTCCCGAGTGTAAGCCTCACTGAATACAGTGGGACTCGCTCCCACGTCAACATGCATCAGTTGTGACGTAGGTGCCCTAAGGCAACCCACAAAATCTTTCCGAGTTAGCCTCCGATATGCAATATGAGGATTTTAATATCGACTTCCTCCTTACAGGGTTGTTGCAAAGAATGCTGCAAGATGTGGTGTGCGAAAGACTTTAAACACTCTGAAACACCATGCAAATGCTAAATATTATTGGACCGAACCCCAGTATTAAGGAGAGGGGGGCCCTCATTATTATTATTATTATTATTATTATTATTATTATTATTATTATTAGAATCAGGAGATATTGCGTGTCTACGGTAAAACTGGTGCAAAGCAGAGATAGACACTCAGGAATGTCAGGTCACCTCCCAATTCCTGCCTGGCCCATCTCAACTTTCAAGACTTGCCTGTCGTTTTGGTGGGAAAGGTCAGCAGTATAATAGCCCCTTGTTGATGGAGGCCAAAAAAATATAGCTGTTGCTTACCTCAAAGAAAGGAGATCTTTAAAAGGGAAGCGTGTGCGCACACACACTACTTCAGAGACCACGAAACTCTTGCAAATTCTCCCCTAATTCTTAAAACAGCAGGAAAGACGCGCCCTCTCGGTGTGAGGCGGGCAGCAAAGACTTGATTATCAGCAATTAGCAAATCGATGGTGCCCAGAGACACTGATTTAGGCCAGCAGGCCTTATTAGCAGCACTCAAGGCAAAGGGCAAATGTACAACATAACAGAGCCTTTTTCGGGTGTGGAGGAGGCAGAGCAAAAAACGCCAGCTTCCAAAAGCTGTGCTAGAAGGGTTCAAGAATGTCCCTTTGCCACGGTCACCAGATCAGCCCAATTTCTACCACACAATAATGTGGCCTAGCCCCACAGGATATGAATGTCAAGGAAGGGCACCCCGATTTTCCCTCGTGGGAGAAGGCCCTTACCACCACTTTGGCACCTATAAGGAAACCCCATTATTTACTGAAATCCGCTTCTTTTATTTCTCTACTTTCTACTGGAATGGTACTGTGTATCATTCTTAACAAATCCCATTAAAACTCATGATAAAAAGAGAGAGAGAGAGAGATCTTAAATAAAACAATGCAAAGGGTATAAACGTAAATATAGCCGAACAGTATGCCTCTCAAGTTGTGGCGTTCATGTGTGGCGTTCTGTTTGTGGGTTTCCAATTGGGACATATTGCTGCTGGCCATTGTGGGAACAGGATGCTGGTCCAGATAGGCCTCTGGTCCGATCCAGCAGGGATCTTCTTTGGTTCTTCAACTGCTTGTTGAAACACTAGACCATGTTTTTTCCCAATGTAGCTTCCACAGGGAGGAGAGAAATAGATTTCTTGGCCCTCTTATGAGAAAATGCCCTGGAAGGACACCCAAACAGTATTTGGAATATTTTCTGGCAGGTACAAACAAGTTAACAACAGAGTTAGTGGCTAAGTTCCTCCTCTCCATACAAAGGAATCGCAAATTGATCTTATCTTAATTGTAACTTCTATCCCATGCTGCTGTTGCTTATCTTTTGTACCAGGTGTTCTAACCATGCCTATATATTTTAAATATGTGTATGTTTTAAATAACTCTTTTAGCCTGTTTGTATAATGAACTAATGACTGTGATTTTATGGTTTTAAATTAATGATTGTTGGTATAGTTGGTATAGTTTCTATTGGGTCTGTGACCACATAATAAAATGTATGTAACTCAGTGCTCAGGGTGAAAGAGATTTGACGCACCTGCCCTCAGTGCTCAGAGGCCAGAATATTTCATGTGCTAGTGATCTTCAACTGGTCCAGACCCAGGATCCACCTCGGATTCCCAACCTGCAGCATGGGGCCCACTTTCCCAATTTTACTAACTATGCCTATATATTTTAAATATGTGTATGTTTTAAATAACTCTTTTAGCCTGTTGAACAAAAAACTGTGATTTTATGGCTTTAAATTAATGATTGTTGGTATTGCTTTTATTGGGTCTGTGACCGCATAATAAAAATCTGAAATCTTAGGTTCTTGTATTCTTATAAAGAAGAAGGTTACCCAGTTGAAATCACACACAGCCTACACACATTCCAAGTCTTCAAAGTTCCTGATAGACATATTGTCTTACTAATCCTTACAACAGGGGTATCAGGTAGACCGGCAGTGCTATTCCCACATTAAAGATCAGAAAAAGGAGGGTACAAGAGACCGGTTTGCCCAAGATCACCTAGCTGAGGAGAGGTTTGAAAATCAGGTATTTCCTGACTTAGCCACTACATCTAAAAAGAAAAAGATATCTGATAACAAGAAGACCTTCTAAGAAGAAAAGAAAAGCTTACTACAAAAAAGCCCATTCAGCCTTTTCAAACGTATTTCAAACACTTTATTTATTTATTTATTTATTTATTACATTTCAATGGCCTGGTTCAGACAACACGCTAAACCATGCTGCTTAACCACAAAATGGTTAAGGGAATGCCCTTAACCGTTTTGTGGTTAAGCAGCATGGTTTAGCGTGTTGTCTGAACCAGGCTTTTATCACCCAATAGCTGAAGGCGGAGAGGACAGGGATAGTGTTGAATGCGCAAATACGGGTTGTTTCATATCTGGCGTCACATGGGCAAATGACAAGGGCCCCAGAAAGTCCATCATGACTGACTCTGGTACCCCTTTCATTTAAAAAAACAACCAATGTAGGTAGGCCTCAGCCCTGAGAGAAATGCCAGGCTAGGCGGTCACCATCTTAATTCCCCCATAATGCCTTGGGCTCCAAGGAGAAGAATACTGGAGAGTTGTGAGTCAACGCTCATTTCAGCCTCACCATTTACCCTGCCACCAGTCTGCACTGCCCATAGTTAAGCTTGCTGGGAAGGTGCCGGAAGGGCCAGAGGGCACCTTGCTCAGGATCCTGTCAAACCTGGCGCCAGCTTAATTGGACTGAGGTGTGGATTCCAAGTATAGAGTTGCAACCCCCGTCCCACTCTTTCTTTAACGTAATGGGGCCACAATTCGAACCATACTTACTGAACTCAAAATGGGATGAAAACATATAAAGGATTCCACTGTTATGAGGGAATGGGAGTGGTTCTAACTGAAATAACTGAATAAAAATGCAACACACAGCCAGAACTGCGTACCCCTTTTCCCTGTACATTGGGGTGGGTGGGTGGGATCATTTTCATTCTGTGTGGCTTCCTCTCTGAAACGATCACAGGAATTTTAGCACACACTTCATATTTATAGTTTGCTAATCCCTTCACTTCCAGAGGGGATACTGCACAAAAAAGTATAACCCACTTATTTAAAAAGCAATTAAGCAATTTTTTTAATGCACCAGGAAGTCAGAGAAGCAGTTTGGTTTGTCTATCTATACAGCTTCTTGCAATTGTTATAGTCAAAGTTACTGGCTCAGTTCAGATATCGTGCCAAACCATAGCTTGTCCTAACCATAATTTAGAACTCGGTTGGCGGCTAAATTACATGCAGTTCTCATCATCTGGCTTTCCAGACACTGTGGGCCCAGTCTTGTTTCCATTTTCCGTCTGCTAGCACTACCACCTCTGGATGGAGTGATAGCTGTCACTGTGGCTTGTCAATTCAGACGTTTATTACTTTGCTTACTGTTCCCTTTAAGTGGGATGCTGCTAGCGAAGACATTTTTTTAAAAAAAGAAAAAGCAAGCACCAAAACCCTGCATAGGAATCAAAGTGAGTGGATCCCACAAAAAAAGTTAAGACAAACATAGCTTGGTATAGAATATTCAAAATTCTTCACAACAAAGAGATCTCCAAGGTTTTTAATCTTTAAGGAATGCAAATCCTCCAACCAAGGGTCAGGATCTCTTCTCAATCATCCCAGAGTGCAGGACACGGAATAACAGGCTCAAGTTACAGGAAGCCAGATTCCAGCTGGACATCAGGAAAAACGTCCTGACTGTTAGAGCAGTATGACAATGGAACCGGTTACCTAGGGAGGTTGTGGGCTCTCCCACACTAGAGGTGTTCGAGAGGTAGCTGGACAGCCATCTGTCAGGTATGATTTAGGGTGGATCCTGCATTGAGCTGGGGGTTGGACTCGATGGCCTTAGAGGCCCCTTCCAACTCTACTATTCTATGATTCTATAAGGGCTGTGAATCGAGGTACAGCTAGGAAGGCTGCTACCAGTCAGGTTAAGCAATACTGAGCTAGATGGACCAATGCTTTGATTTGAAATAAGTAAATTTCCCGTGTCCCACACACTTCGGCCCTGCTCAGAAGACACCTTAAACCATGATGGTTAAGGCTTTAACCACCATGGTTTAAGGTGGCTTCTGAACAGGTCCTTTCAAGTGTCTTTGTACTCATAAGGGCTAGCAACCTGGTTTTTATTTTAAAAAGGAAACCAAGAGCAGGGGTAAGCAACATGGTGCCTTCCAAGATATTTTGGGCTACAAGTTTCATTAAGTCCTAGCCAGCATTGGCTAATGGTGAAGGATTATGGGAGTTGCAGTCCAAAACATCTAGAGGGCACCAGCTTGTCTACCCCAGAGGCAACACAGACTGATGCTTTCATGGCTGGGGTAGGCAGAAAATCCCAGATTCGATCCCTGACATCGCCGCAAAGCACTAGTTAAGACGCCTGCCTGAAAGACCATTCAGTATAGTCAGGCAGAATAACTCCCATCATCCCCACACAACTTGGCCAATGGGAGTTGTAGTTCAACACATTGGGACGACGGTAGGTTGGAAAAATCTGGAGTACAAAATATTGAGTGAGACTCAGGGGCACCCGGCAGAACCCCTGAGTACGTCCACCCGACCCCCACCAGCTATTTCTTCCCCGCTTATCTCAGCAGTCCTAATGAAGGAAGAAGTGGAAGTGAGTGTGGTGGCAGTGGGTGGGGGAGGAAATACTGGGGAAATGGCAATTGTGCCCAGAGGCCCAGGAAAAAACATGCGCCCGTGGACCCGAAAAAGCTAGTGATCCCTGAGCTAGACAGACCAATAGTCTTACTTGGAATAAGGCTGCTAGCTTATGTTTTCTGATACATGCCCCAATAAAAATTAATATCCCTATTTCTGATTTTTTTTTTTAAAAAAAACAAAAACCGTTAATGCAACTGCTAGATTTGACATTTGCCCCCTCCCCTATCTGCAGTGGAGGAACGAAAAAAACAATAATAATGGGCTAAGTAAATTTGGAAGAGAGAAGCGTTGTGCAATTTCTAAGAGAGAAACAGTACATTTCACATTAACGCTCCTATCTTAAATGCATTTTCTCTAAAGGAAGTCCTATTGATTTTGATGGAGTTAACCTTTCGTGGAAGCAAGCTCGTTCTTAGGATGGAAACCTTATTTTAATTTCAGTTATAATTCGTGTGCGGAAAGTGGTTTTTCAAGAAACCACGGAGGCCCAACAATGGTGAAAGGGATGAATCAGCCTTACAGACCCTGTTTTTTTTGGACTTCAACTCCCATCAGCCCCTACAAGCTTGGCCAATCATCAAGAATGCTGGGAGTTGCCATTCAAACTAACTGGATGGCACCAGTTTCAGAAGGGTGGGCTAAATTATGTGTTGCAGAAGCATATGGCAGACTACCCCAGAAGTTCAATCTGAGTTGGCAGAAAGATATCATCAAGGGCTTTGTTACAAAGCACTGTACATGAAGTAAAATAGGTCAGCCATTTACAAAATACAATAAATACAATAGTCCTAATAAAAGACCTTAACTGGATTTCAAAGAAAATAACAAAACCTTAAATAAAACCCATAGAATGGAACAACGTGCACGTCCTCCTAAACTACCCACCGGCTTCCTGAAAGTTAACACATGGTCAGAGCAAATGGGGGTCCCAGAGCCCGTACGACAGCTAAAAGACTTATACTACCACGTTGGAAAGGCACATGCTCACCTCCCATAATGCAATGGATTGAGGACTTAATAATGCTATCAACATTTGAACAGGTGTTGGGTGTTACATAGGTGCCACTTGCGAGTGGATAAATACATGGTCGTATGATCTGCTTTCCTTGAAATCTACGCATAACTTTCTCTGAATGATTTACCTGATGGGGAAAAAAACGATGATCTTCCTATATATGTAATGTTTTGTTGTTGTGGGAGATCCAGGACAAATAAAAGGACTTCTTCATACAGTGCATAGTTAAATTATGGAACTCACTACCACAAGATGTAGTGATGGCCACCAATTTGGACGGCTTTAAAAGGGGGTTGCATAAATTCCTGGAGGCAAAGGCTATCAATGGCTACTAGCCCTGATGGTTCTGTGTTACCTCCAGTATTCGAGGCAGCAAGCCTGTGTGCACCAATTGCTGGGGAACATGGGTGGGAGGGTGCTGTTGCACCATGTCCTGCTTGTTCATCCCTGGTCAATGGCTGGTTGGCCACTGTATAAACAGAGTGCTGGAACTAAAAACTTTTCTTTTTCCTAAAGCTTTTAAAACTTGATGTTGTGCAGACTTTATACTGTTAGTTTTACCCTACCCAGTGGCTGTTTACCCTACCCTGTGCCTGTTTGCATTCTCTTCCCCTCCTTATTGTTTTACTATGATTTTATTAGATTGTAAGCCTATGCGGCAGGGCCTTGCTATTTACTGTTTTACTCTGTACAGCACCATGTACATTGATGGTGCTATATAAATAAATAAATAAATAAATAAATAAATAAATAAATAAAAATAAAAATAATAATAATAATAATAATAATAATAATAATAATAATAATAATAATAATAGGTGGACCCTTGGTCTGATCCAGCAGGGCTCCTATGTTGTTCTTTTTTACGATTTACGTTTTTGTTCTGTTTTGTTGATATTTATTTATTTATTTATTTATTACATTTTTATACCGCCCAATAGCCGAAGCTCTCTGGGCGGTTCACAAAAATTAAAATCATCATAAAACAACCAACAAGTTAAAAATACAAATACAAAATACAATATAAAAAGCACAACCAGGATAAAACCACGCAGCAAAATTGATATAAGGTTAAAATACAGAGTTAAAACAGTATAATTTAAATTTAAGTTAAAATTAAGTGTTAAAATACTGAGTGAATAAAAAGGTCTTCAGCTGGCGACGAAAGGAGTACAGTGTAGGCGCCAGGCGGACCTCTCTGGGGAGCTCATTCCACAACCGGGGTGCCACAGCGGAGAAAGCCCTCCTCCTAGTAGCCACCTGCCTCACTTCCTTTGGCAGGGGCTCACGGAGAAGGGCCCCTGTAGATGATCTTAAGGTCCGGGTAGGTACATATGGGAGGAGGCGTTCCTTCAAATAACCTGGCCCCAAACCGTTTAGGGCTTTAAATGTCAATACCAGCACTTTGAATCGGGCCCGGACCTGGACTGGCAGCCAATGAAGTTGTAAAAGGACTGGCGTAATGTGATCTCGCCAGCCAGTCCCTGTTAGAATTGATATTCACAATTTTTTAAAAAAACCCATATAAAGTGTGTATACTTTGCCTCTAATGGGTATGCACATGCATGAACACTAAAGCATGCCCCCATTTTTTTCTGTGGAACAAATGCAGCCACATCTAAGGCTGGGTGAGGGGACCATTTTCCCCATGAGGAGCCGTTGTACAACAAGAAAAGTCAACTGGGGTTGGGGTGGTGGTGGATAGTGGATGGAGCCAGAACCAAAGTGGGTGGAGTTTGCAATATTGTATAGCTTTTTCTTTCTCTCTGTGGCGCTCTATAGCTTCTCTCTCCCACATACATACACAGAACGGGAAAGGAAGCAAATCTAGGAGAGGTGGCCCAGAGAACAGGGCTGCAGCATCCGAAAAGCCAGAAAATGCGGAGGACTGGAGATTCAAGGCCTGGGAGAGGACATCTGAAGAAGCTTCCACCAGACCCTTCCTTAACCTGGAAGAGCAAGCAGCTGCAGATTGCTCAGCTTCCTGGGTAAGGAAAGGCTTCCTCACCCCAAGGACCAAAACTTCTGGTGCTTCTTAGTCCTAGTTGCTAGGCAGCATACATCAGAGGGGAGAGATTGTTCACCATGAAACCTCTAAAGAGCAGCAGCTGAAACAGCTACAACTAGCAGCAGCAACACCGAAGGCCTGGGGAGCGGACATTTTCCATCACTGCCTCCCCAGAGCCTTAATAAGTCACCACGGCCTTTAAAAAACAATGTTGATTGTGTATGTTTTGCATAGCAACATCTGCCAAGGCAGCCTGGCACGAGAGCCAATGTGGTGTAATCATTAAAATGTCAGGCCAGGACTGGGGAGATCCATGTTCAAATCCCTGCTTTCCCATGAAGCTCTCCAGGTGACCAGTCTCCTTCCCTCCCGTATACACACATTGGCTTAGTTCAGACAACGCGTTAGTCAACGCAGTGTGAAAACGCCACTCAACGGTTGGATTTTTCGGGGGCACTCCCCACACAACATGCTCTAACTCCACCCTTGTGTGACTGGGCTACCATAGAGTTGAGTAAAATCCATCGCAATGTTTGATTGACAGTTCCTCTGTTCTCTGTCCTCCCCAGGTCCTCCCGATGGTATCCCATCAGCCATTGCTGCAAAAAAAAACCAATCCTAGAGGGGCACTTGCTCCTTTCGCCGCTCTTGCCAGGGAACTCTGTAGCCAGTGGGAGAAGTCCACTCAACACAACGGGAAACTCCACGGAGCCCTCCACACAACACTCAACACAATGGTTGTGCAGGAACTCTCCTCTGCACAGCGTGGATATACTGCCTGGAGTGCTTTCCAAAAAAACTCCACCATGGGGTGGAGTTTTCCCAATAGTGATGTAAAAATTCCACTGTGGAGTTCTAAACCCACCGCTGAGAAACGTGTTGTCTGAACTGAGCCATTCTCTCTCAGCCAAGCCTACCTCACAGGGTTGTAGAGTGGATAAATGAGGGTAGGGGGAAGAACCTGTGTGGGAAGTTGGATAAAAGAATAATATATTGTAGGTAAGGCTGGAGGCCCCCCATAGAGAACCAGGTGATGGGAAAAGCAGCAACAGCCACGGACTGCAGCATCCTTTCCGTCTTATTTTAAAGAAAAACATTTTATATTCAAGGGCAAGCCGACCTATACATCATTAGAGATGCTCATTTTATTCTTTTTACTTGAAATATATATTATCCCTTCCTACAAGAAAATGGTGCACATTTCCAAGTAAATGGGACTAACATCACAGCAGAAGAAGCAAACGTGATTTTATTCCTGTAGCCACGCTGCTGCTGCTACGATTTAAAGGTGTTTTAAGTGAGACCCTGCACATGGGCAGAGTTCGCTTTTCTACCAAGGTTGGCAATCAGATTTTCTTTTCTAAACCTAACATTTTGGGAATGTAGAAGTCGTTGTAAAGCATGGAGAGGGATGATGGTGATGTGCTTCACAACGAAAGTAATACCCATGGCCATCTACACATGAACCCATTCCCAAATAAGACCAGTAAGTCCAGGTTCTAAAACCTGGTACCCTCTAGATGTTTTGGGCTACAACTCTCCATCAGCTTCAGCTAGCATAGCCAATGGCCATGGAAGATGGGGGTTATAACTCAAAGTAACTGGAGAGCACCAGGTTGGGGAAGGATGTTCTAGAACTACCTGGCTGCATCATTGGGTTGCAGAGGATTCTAGAGGACACGCTCAGCTCAAAATAAGTCCACGGTGAAGCAACTACATAAAGCCTTCTGGTGATATATAGAGATTAGTTGGGCTGAGCCACCAATCCCATTCCTTCTCTCTGAGAAGCTGTAGCCCAGCGGTAGAAGTCCCCGGTTCGACACCCAGCATCTCCAGGAAAAACACCTGCCTGGAACCGTAGAGACACACTGCTGCCAGTCAGTGTCGACAGTACTGGGCTACATGGACACAGTTCACATACCATGGCTGTAACTCCAAACACTGGCAAAGACTGCTGTGCGTCCAACAAGGCCAGCACCCTTTTCTGCACCGTCCCTGAATGACTCACTTTCAAGGGGGTCATGTTGCAGAGCTGCTTGGAGTTCATGGAACACACCAACAGTAAACATCAGAATGATTGCACTGGCCTTGCGCTACAGCCTGTACGCCTCTTGCATGTGTACAGTAATTCCGGACGTCAGCTATTAAATGACAAGGTTTTTATTTTCACACACCCCACTCCTTTAAGCACTTGCTTCCCCCGAGTGTCTGTGTGTGTGTGTGGGGGGGGCACTAGGGTTATATTGTCCACGCTCAAAAAAAATACCGCCCCCCTGTCCAAATTCTGTGCTCAGAACTTTAAAGTGTAATGAGACTTGTAGGGCGCGCTGGATGGATTTAAATGAGAAACAGCCACAGAAAATAGCTGCTAGGGGAGAAGATAAAGGTCCAATCCTGATGTAGCCTGCAACCCTACACACATGTACATAGGAATAAATCCCGCTGAGTTCAATGGGATTTATTTCTGAGGAGACATATATACGATTGTACTGCAAGTGTGCAGCCTAGTATTCTTGGGTTTCTAAAGCCCTGAAACACTCATCCCAAGAATCATGAAAGCTAGCAATATTCTCCTACTTTATACACACATACACACACATACACACAAATAAATAATGTTAATTGCTTTAAACAAGAAGGGAATGGAAACCTCTGCCCAGTAAGTCTAAATTGTGCTTGGAAATGCAGTGTATACATAAAGAGATATTATATTCAAAATGTCAAGAGATTAGGCTGAGATATAAAAACACAACGGAATTAATTAATGGGCAGGGCAGAAAGTCGAAGGAGTTAGGACGACAGAACATTTCTTGCTTCGGACCTTCCGCAGAGCTGTCAATATCGTACATCATGCTATATAATGTCCCTTAATTCAGAAGTGTTCATCTTGCAACCCTAATACATTAAGGTACGTTTTATAAAGGAGCCGTATATACATTTTTCATCTTGTTGCAACAACACTATTGTTGTTGAAACCAGCTACGATCACAGCTAATGCATCAAACAAGTGCTTAGAGACTCTAAGAAACATTACAATATATAAGCAATTCTGAACACCCACATACACGTTCCAGGAAACTAAACACAAAGAAGTAGACTGACTTCCTCAATCAGGGAATTGCACGCTAAAATATTTGTACATGTCTATCTGAACTTACTTCATGTGCATGCTCTTTTCCTTTACAATACGTGGTTTTGTTTTGCGAAACTTTGAATCATACACATTTTTTTGTTGTTTTTGTCAAACAACATATTGGCCCAGTTCGGACAACATGCTAAGCCATGGTTTTTTAGCAAATGGTTAGTGAGCATGTTTAAACTGTGGTTATGTAGCCACCATGGTTAGGAATGGGTCGCACGACACGCTAAGCCTAATGTTTAGCTCAGAGAGGGCCTTCTCTATGGTGGCCCCCCAACTGTGGAACAACCTCTCTGACGAGGCCCGCCTGGCGCCGACATTGTCATCTTTTCGTCGCCAGGTCAAGGCTTTTCTCTTCTCCCAGGCATTTAGCAATATGTAATGACCCCTGGGTCTGTTTTTTGGCTCATTGTTTTTAAAGTTGTTATAGTGGTTTTAAATGTATGTGTATTATGCTTGTTTTTGTGGTTTTTAATCTTTGTATATTGTTTTTAAGTGTTTTTATCTTATGTGAACTGCCCAGAGAGCTTTGGCTATGGGGCGGTATACAAATGCAATAAATAATAACAATAATAATAATAATAATAAGAGCTCCGGCTATTGGGCGGTACAGAAATGTAATAAATAAATAAATAAATAATAAACTACTATGGCTTAGCGTGTCATCTGAACAGGGTCATGTATATTCCCATGTACACCAGTTACTGGGAAACATGGATAGGAGCGTGCACTCATATCCTGCTTGTGGGGCTCCCATGGGCAGCTGGTTGGCCACTAGGTGAACAGAATGCTGGACAAGATACTGGAGGTAGCATATAGCCATCAGAATTAGTAGCCATTGATAGCCTTTTCTCCCAGGAATTTGTTGAATCCCCTATTAAAGCCATCCAAATTGGTGGCCATAGTACATAGTTAAAACTATGTACCTTGTGAAGAAGTACTTCCTTCTCTCCGCTTTCAGTCACCGTGACCTGGATCTTATGTCACACTAAACTTGAATTCCTGCCTTAATAAACCAGGATAGGCACCAACGGTATGCGCCTATATGCAGCCCCTTTCCTGCCACTTCAAAGATCGGCACATAGCTTCTCAATTCATCCAAATCGGGAATTATGGTTAAGTGCTCCCAAAGAAAACAGGATTCATAAATAAGCCAACTTCAAACAATGGTTTTAAGTCGAGTTCCAATCCTGGCTTGTTTAGGAGCACTTCATTATAGTTCTAGTTCACATGTAACGGGAGTTATGTTTCAGTGCAGAATCCTGGCTCTTTTTCCTGTTTGTGTTAAGGGAAGATCGAAGCAGGAGTGAATGTGGTACAACCCCCCATGCATATCCTGGCTTATTAAGCCAGGATTTTGGGGTGCCGGTTACGTGCAAACACGTCAGCGTATTTGTATCAAAGGAAAAAACTTGCTCCCTTAGTAACGGTCATTGCCACCCCTTCACACACTCAAACTAATTTTTCCTGAAGTCAGTCATCCTGTGCGCCAGTTATGGATTATGGGTACCAAGGTTGGGAAAACGCCTTTCTGCCTGGGATGCTGAAGAGGTGCTGCCAATCAGAATAGATTATACTGGGCTTGATGGACCAGTTATGAAGGCAGCTTCATAATTTCAACTACAGCAACATCTGGGCCGCCATCCAAGGTCAGCATAGTTGGGCACTTACTGAGGGCACACACCTTATCAGGGGGCCCCACTGACAAGAACCCCATGAATCTGCTCTTCCTCTTCAGCACTGCATCAAGCTCATTCATCCATTGTTTGTTCTGGCCCAGAGGGAGGGGGCAAACGAGCGAGCAAAGAAACAGAACTGGGGAGAAGAAACAGTGGTAGATGCCATTACCTGCTTGCTCACCAGCTATCTGCTTGGCAGTTAAGCAGAAATGATCAGGAAGAGGTGCAACAGCAGCTGGCCGTAGTGGCATTGAGGGAGTAGGCTGACTGAGGGGGGGGGGGCATGGAAGACATCGTGCTCAAGATCCCCCCAAAACCTGAGCTGGAGGGTGTTCAGAGGAGGGCAATGAGGATGATCAGGGGTCTGGAAACAAAGCCTTATGAGGAGAGACTGAAAGAACTGGGCATGGTTAGCCCAGAGAAGAGAAGATTGAGGGGAGACATGATAGCACTCTTCAAATACTTGAAAGGTTGTCACACAGAGGAGGGCCAGGATCTCTTCTCGATCCTTCCAGAGTGCAGGACACGGACTAATGGGCTCAAGTGACAGGAAGCCAGATTCCAGCTGGATAGCAGGAAAAACTTCCTGGCTGTTAGAGCAGTACGACAATGGAAGCAATGACCTAGGGAGGTGGTGGGCTCTCCCACATTAGAGGCCTTCAAGAGGCAGCTAGACAGCCATCGGTCAGGAATGCTTTAAGGTGGATTCCAACACTGAGCAGGGATTGGACTCGATGGCCTTATAGGCCCCTTCCAACTCTACTATTCTATGATTCTATGAACCAGGTTATCTACAAACGTCACACACTTATACAATGCACACAAGAATCTGGGCTTTTGACATGCATGGCTAGTAGCAGGCCCAGTTCTAACGTCAGTCAGAATTGCAGAACAAGCAAGTGGGCCAATGATTTCGCTGCTCTTTAGAAATAGGTGAAAATATAAGGGGGGAGAGACCTGTTTCCCTCCCACCCGCCCTTAATACTGTCCAGGGGACAGAAGGGTAAGGCCCTTCCAAGTCCCCCCACCTCCAAGACACCAGCCAGGAAATTTCACGGGCTTTTAATTCGTTATTAGAGCGCTTCAGCATTCAACGTGCTTCTTTGCAAACTCTCGCTTCATCTTGCATCTCATGATACCAGCTGGGGTTCTGCAGAAGGGGAAATCAAGACCAGCGGAGAATTGCCAGCCCGGAGACCACCCAGTGAGTCCAAACTGAGCTGGGGTTTAAACTAAGGTCTCCCATGACTCTCTCAATTCTATCCCGTGGACCACACTAGGACTGTCTCCCCTTTCTCTCCCCCCCTATCCTACTTTCCAAGCTAGATTTAAAAGCAATTGACTAGATGAAAACAAGATGCTGTATTGCTTAAAGTAGCAGGGGATATTAAAACATCAAATGAAATGTGACCCTTTTATGAGCTACTTATAGTCCAAAGGGCTGGTTTTTCTTCCCCCGATGCGCACACACACTAAAAACATTTTTAAGGGACCAACGAGAGTCGTTTGAAACAGACAGGAGACACCTTTCTCTCTCTCTCTCTCTCCATGCAAATTTTAAAATACACACAGACCGCCAACGCTTCATTGCTGGTTATTCCCATTTGTAAAACCTTTTCCCGTGTACATATTTTCTTGGGGGGGAAAGGTGGGGGGAGGAAACCTAGGCCCACAAAGGAGTATGAAATAAATTGCTTCAGCGAAGGTTAATAATATCCTGTCGCCGTGGTAAAAGACTCAATTACAAAACCTTCAGAAGCGCTCCCAAGGAAGTCATCTCCCCGCAGTGACAGAGGCTTAAACACGCAAAAATACAGAAGATGGCGAAAGTGTTTCCCCCAAATCAAGAAGTATTGGTGGGGAAGAACCAAGGGAAAGAACAGAAAAGACAGGGGAAAGAGAGGAAGAATGAGAAAGAGAGGGAAGGAGAAGGACTCCACGAAACCGGGGCTCTCAAGGTTATAAAAAGCAGGAGGGGAGAATCCAGACACAGAAAAACTATAAATCACCGAGACACACAATTCGCCATAATCTCAGCAAAGAGTTATGACCCACGGAGACCAGCACTAATTTTAGTATCAGATTTATTATGCAGGAGGGAACAGGAATTAGCAAAGCCCATCTCTCCCTGCTCCTAATGGGCAGATCTAGATCACACTCCAGGAAGGCTCTAGACCAAGAAGGGAAGAAAAGGGGGCAGGGGGGGGAACCACCTTTCAGAAGCACAAAACAAAGACTGGAACTAGCTTTCTGAATAGCAGCAAAAGACCAGCCAATGCCTTCCCCCACCTTGGTGCCTTCCAGATGTGACAACTGCAACTTCCATCATTCCCATCCAACACATCTGGAGGGCAACAGATTGGGGAAATCTGATGTATAGACCATGGACCACACAAAAGCCCGGAAATTAGAATCACCGCACAGGTAAACACACTGAGTGAGAGGCGCTCCAACAACGCTTCCTGCGGAAGAAATCCCCAAACACAAACGTCAGGACATCATAATCCCAAGTGGGGCCTACTCAATGGGTCTTCTTCACCTGGTGCATCAGGGCCAGCGGCTGAGCTGCGGTGTGCGGCAACAGCAGTACCATCACCATGCAAACGTATGATTAAAACAGCAGCAGCAGCACAGCAACATGGGTCCTCCAAGTACAGGTTTAGGCTGACATTGGAGCCAAAGGTTCCAAAAGTTTGAAGACCAATGGACTACTCCGACTGGCGATTCCTTTCCAGGGTCTGATGCAAGCTCCTAGTCCTGCTACTTGAAGCATGGACCTTCTGCACGTTATCAAGGGCTACTAATCCTGTGCTACCTCCAACATCAGAGATAGTATTTATTTATTTATTACATATTTATACTACCCAACAGCCTAAGCTCTTTGGGTAGTTTACAACTAAAACCATAAAATCACATAAAAGCAGAATAAGTCACAGTCCAGGGAAGGCTTGTTCAAAAAGATATGTTGTTAGGTGTTTAAAAGTTACTACATTTTCCGTTTCCCAAACCGCCTGAGGGAGGGTTTTCCAGAGGGTGGGTGCCGCTACAGAGAAGGCCCCGCCGTCAAGGTTCTTCATGGCGACATTCTCTTCGTGTTGGGATGCCGAGCAAGGCCTCCTCTTAAGAGCGTAAATGTCACCTGGGTGTATATAAAGGAAGGGGGTCTGCTAGATATCCTGGTCCCAAGTTGTCTAGGGCTTTGAAAGATAATAGCATAACCTTGTACATAGCTCGGTAGCTAACAGGCAGCTGGGGAACACGGGTGAGAGAGTCCTGTTGCACTCATGTCTTGCTTGCACATTCCCTGCGGGCAGTGGGTGCCTGGCCACTGTGTTCAACATCTAAAGTCCTCCTCCGGGTGCTGACTCCAAGAGAGGCAACGAGGGACAGGGCCTTTTCGGTGGTGGCCCCCAGACTATGGAACGATCTCCCTGACGAGGCTCGCCTGGCGCCAACGCTGCTATCTTTCCGGTGCCAGGTTAAGACTTTCCTCTTTGCCCAGGCATATAGCGGCACATCTTAATTACCCACATGTTTAGTTTTTAACGGCTTTTAATGCTTTGTATGTAAAACACAGTATTTTCTGTGTTTTAGAATTTTAAATTTTGTATACTCGTTTTTATCTTAATTTTTTAGAATTTCTGTAAACCGCCCAGAGAGCCCTGGCTATGGGGACGGAATATAAGTGTAATAAATAAAGGCTAGATGGACTCTTGGTTTGATCCAGCACGGCTCTCCTTACGTCCTTAGGGGAGCAGCCACCATCTGCCTGAAGCATAACCGAGGCACAGTCTGGGGTCAAACCGTTCATCACACAGTAAATGTGTTCCTGGACTGCACCACTTGAGAGTGCAGATGGGTGACAGCACGCTGGAGTCCTCCCCAATGGATGGAGGGGAGGGATATTTGCAATGCAGAAATCTAGCATGTCAGGGAAATACATAGATTTCTTCATGCAAGCAGGTGTGGGTATTTGTTTGTTTGTATAAATCAGGAAAAGTTTCAATCACACAACCCTTCCACTTCCAATAGTACAGCCCGAAAGAAGTTGAATATGAATGTACAACACTACCATAAAGCACGTCAGCAGAACTTCATGAACTCAGGCAGAGACACTTCTCTGCCCAGCTCTTTGACATCTGCCAGCTAGCAATACCACGGCTTGCACTTGGGGCCTTCTATATCTTGGGTGCAGCTTCTCCGGCCTGGGGCCATACGCCCAGCTCTTTCTATTACCCCTCCCTGGCCCTGACCCTTACCCATTTGGTGTTAAGTAGGTTTTCCCAGTTCTACCAGGTCGAAGTGCCTCTCCTAACACTTAGTTATCAGCAGGAAGAACTGTCAGCTAAAATAAGTGGCCCAAAGCAATAGGGCCTTTTCAGTGGTGGTCCCCTGATTATTTATTTATTTTTATTTATTTATTTATTACATTTTTATACCGCCCAATAGCCGAAGCTCTATTATGGAATGATTCCTCTCCACTGAGGCCCGCCCGGCCCCAACGTGGTCATCTTTTTGACACCAAGTTAAGACTGTCCTCTAACCTTAGGCGTTTAATGGGATATGATGGGGCATTTCTGCCAGCTGTTTGAAAAGATCTAGTGTTTTATTGAAATGGTTTTTAAGCCGTTTAAACTGTTCCTAAATTTTGTGTATTTAAATGTGCCTGCAGTACTTTATCTTGTGAATTGTGAACCATACAGAGAACTTTTGCATCTGGTCAAGAGGGCAGAGCGCCTGCAGCTTTCACTGTGGTGATGAAGAAGGAATTTCACCAGGTGCAGCATGCATACAAACGACACCTGCTGAAATTCCCTTTTCAATACAACTGTTAAAGAAGAGACAGAAGCCCTGTCCTCCTTTCCATAGGGTCACTCTATGTGTGTCTCAGTGCTGGAGGTCAGAGAAAATGGGCAAGAAGCCAGAGATGGACCCAACATGGCCATTCGCATTTCATATTCAATGAGCAAAGCCGGAAGGTGCAAAGGCTTTAAGTTTTCTCAGGGCAGAATCCAGATGTTTTATTTTCCCACGTGACCATGCTCAATCCGGCACTCAAAGGCTTCCGTTTCCCATGATTCCTACTCAGATGGAGCCAAAAGGTAAAAAAAAAAAAAAACTAGCAGGTGTTTTGCTGCCATTGGATTCTTTAAAAAAAGAAGGTCCCATAGAAGAAAGTGTAAAAAATAAAAAAGATGTCGCCCACAACAAGAAGAACAGCAGGGCTGCACCTGCCAAACAGTTTTAAGAACATTATGAAACAGTAAAACCTCCTTTGATCTTTCCTGTGTAAAAAAAAAGAGCCCACTCTTGCCAAAAAGCTCCCTGTACTGGGGGGAACAAGGCCTAGGTTTGGTTTCCTTTTTAAAAAAACTGACAGAGAGAAAGAAAGAAACACACACACACACCTTCCAAAGACAAGCACTAATGCAAAATTGCCGATTATTAAGGATACACACGGCAGCCATCCCATTCGATTAAAAGCGTCTGCATCCAGCATCTGTTAGGAATTAGCCACTGCAGGGCCCAGGATCAAATCCAGCCCCCTGAGGACCACCAGGTGGGCTCTCAGTTGCCCACCCAGGAGGCAAGACGTGGTAGTCCGGATTGCACATTGGAGAACAGGGAAACGTGCCCAGTCTCCATTCGGTGATTTGAGAATAAGATGCCGTGCTCTGTAGCCCCTTCTACACATTGTGTGTTCATGGTTCCCAGTGATGACCAAAGCGTCCTGCACATGCTCAGATGCACTCTTACTCACACGGGGGCTTGCACGTTCCCAGTGACGAGCCAAACATACCATGCATGCTCTTCCATCGCTATTTTAGACATCTGGTGTCCGCAAGACATCTTATTTATTTTCACCTGGTCTTCCTCCAAAGAGTTCTGGGAGCAAACATAGTTCTCTGCCATTTAACCACCTGGTCAGGTAGGCTAGGCTGAGGGAGAGAGGCAATGTGTGTGTTTCCCACAAGGTCACCCGGTAAACTTGGTGGCCGGGCACGGATTTGAACTTCAGTACGAGTTCAGTACTGGAGCCGTTACACCATGTTAGCATCATCATCATCATCAGTTTATTGTGCTAGCCGAAGGCCATGACAAATACATCCATAAAAAAGCATACAACTATAAAAGTACACAACAGTTTAAAATAGCCAAGAGAACCATACAGACAAGCTTAAATTTACTGAGACTAAAGCTCTCATTTCGCTCGACACCATGTTAGCGCTCAGCTACAGGCTCAGAATTAATCCAACTCTCCTTTCCCCCTGCTGGCATCACAATCCAAAGACCCCGTTTGTGGCTTCCCACAACAAAATACACCCCTACCCATCCAAATTCAACTTTACAAGCTGACCGCCTTGATCCACTTGAGACGCAAGTGCACGGCATTTTGCCACCCGTGGCCCAATGCTGGCAGGTTTGTCCCACCTACAAATTCAGAGTGTGCACCACCACCCCTCTTCTCCTAGTTAAATTCTAAGTACAGGGCGAGCACCTGAAGGACAAAACAACAATAAAACCACAATGCGTAGGGATGGGGGTTGTTCGTTTTAAATGAAAAGCTGCCCCAGGAGGCTGCAGTGCTAACCAGGGGCGCAACAGAGCTTTGCATAGGTAAGCACCCATCTAGAACACCTTTATTGAATCCCCCTAGAGATGTGAAGGCTTGCGGGGTGGGAAGTAGGAGGAAGGCAGAAACTGGAGGGGGGAAATAAAAATGAGCAGAGAGAAAATAGAAATAGAGGAGGGGAATATTCCCCCCACACACAAATTCGTTGGTGGGGTCAGCATTCCCTGACCCCACCAATGAATTCTCTTTCTCCTGTTCTCCACTCCCTCCCCCAGAAATCTTCATATAGATTGTTTTTCTGTCGCTGCTGCGTGCACGCATCAATCTGCGTACACATATATGTTGAATCTGCGTACGCATAGAGGTGCATGCCCAGCCCTGACCCTCATCCTGCATGAAATACAGTGCTCAAGGCCAAAAAGGCTGTGCATACAGCCTCATGAAGCAAGGCGGCAGGGATTCTGAGCAAGAAAAATGCCCAAAAGAGAAGCGGCCTTTTCCCATGGGACTCCTCTGACAGCCTCCTGAAACCACCTTTTTTAAAAAAAAGCCTGCTTCATTACACAAAATGGTCTGCAACGTATCGTTTGCCCCCGCGACCAGATTTTTTTTAAAGCAGGCACACAATGTCCCCCACTCCCAGGTCTAACCCAGCCCATACAAGAGCCTTCCGTGCTGTGTACGCTCCGTGAGCAGCCAAAATTCCCACCCCAGGATCCGCCGTCAAGCTTGGCTTACTGGGGCTTATGCTATTTTAGATGCTTTATTTGGTTTGGTTTAGATGTATTTAACAAGGTATACCCATGCTCTGCTCTCCGGATTCTAATTGAGGGATGAGAAAGCTGGAAAATGCTGGATTCAATAAACGCTGGTTATTAAAAACAAAAATCCAATAAGCAATGTTTTATTGTGAGCTGTGGGTATCTGGACCAGTTTTTTTTTTGGGGGGGGGGTTCCCTTTTTAAAAATAAACAAACTCCGGACTTCACAGGAGCCAGGCTGTGAGTTCCATGGAGCTGAGGGTACATCTGTTCTTGGCAACAGGAACATTCTCAAAGTTACCTTCGCTACGACTTGTTCAGTCTCATGAAAGAATAAAGTCAGCCTAACGTGGCAGGAGCTTCCTTTCGCTTGGCAAGGCACCACAGCCGCTTCTAGCAGCATCACGATAAGAGATGCGGGCAAATCTTGAACATACAGAGCGAAACATCAAGGGCGCTACAAGAGAGCAGTTCAAGGTGACAGGTTGCAACGAGGAAGGTTAGAAAGACACAGAGGAACTTGAGGTATGGTGTGTAGGCTGAAAACAAGTTTCACCAGCTCCCGGTCCCTTCCCAACATTTCCACAAGTCTTAAGGGCTGGGTTTATTTAACTTTTAAAGCCCTTTACAGTTTGTAGCTCTGGGATCTCAAAGAATCACCTCCTCCCATGCAACTCTGCCTCTCCATTCAATGGAGGGGAGGCTTCTCCAGGTGCCCCCTACAACTAGATGTTCAGGTAGACAATCCACAGAGATACGGAAAGGGCCTGCTCCCCAATTTTGCGACATTCTGCCAGCAGCCAGGGTTAGGAGTGCCAGGCCTTTTTTATTTGGACAGGCTTTTCACATTTAGATTTTATGTTGCACTCCATTGATTCCAACGTCAAGTGGTTATCTATTATTTGTTTATTTTAGAATAGTTGCATATCACTGCCCATTTTTTAAAAATCCCGAAGCGATTCACAACAAATGATAAAACATATAATCATTTCAAATGCACAACATTTAGATAAGTTAATGGCTGGGGAAAGCCAGGTTAAACAAGTAGGTTTTTAATAATCGTCCAAAGCATATGATCACTGGTGCATATCACAGAGCGCAGTTCATTCCAGAGGGAGGGTGCCAACACGGAGAAGGCCTGTTGACGTCTCGTTGCCAGTTGGGACTCTCCAGAATGTGGCACGAACAACAACTCCACCCCTGAAGACTGTTGGGCTCTAACAGGTCTATACAGAGGAAGATGATATTTCACGTATCCTAGGTTGCTTAGGAGATATATATATATATATCAATAATAAGATCTTGAACCTGGATCAGTAGCAAACTGGCAGCTACTGATATTACACTACTGCTATATGAATTGTATTGTTAGGGGGGGAAATTTAAGATCATGTTATCGGTTTGTTTCGAAATAATGCAAGTTTGCTTAAGCATAAAGTGAGAAACACACTTTTAAGCTACACACACAGTTAATTTGTGTGCGCACACACAGATGTAAATGTTTGTGCTATCTCAGTAACATCCACATACAGATGGAGGCTGCACATAGGACCTGCAATACAATTAAAAGTCAGAAGCTTAGATGCCTGGTCTGGTTCTTGAGAGTGACAGTTTTCACACTGTGCCTGTTGGAAATCTGAGGTTCCTTAAAAGCTTCTTGGGGCTTTTTTATGAGAAGATAGAAACACAGAGTGGGACAAGATCTTGGAGAGGTCATCTAGCCCAACCCAATGGAGGGTGATGGCTCCAATATCAGTGGGGTGATGGACAGGGTGGATTTGATTTAAATCATGATTTAAACCACTAATTAAAAAGACTCGATTTAATCATGTGACACCCCCCCCCAAAAAAAGTGCACTCTATTCACTGATTTTTTTGAAACTTAGCACTTCAGAGGTAAGGGGGTTGATTCTGTGTACAGAGATTTGCAAAGGAACAATGGGATTGCAATCTCTGCAGATACAAATTCACAGTTTTGAGAACTGTAAAACCAAGCATCTGTGATAATCTAGATAGAAAAAAAATCCCAATAATCTTACAGAAACCTCTGGAAGAGCATGACATTGTGGATGCATTAATGGAATTCATTTACCAAAAAATTTAAACATTCCATGAATATACAGCCTCATGCTACATAATTAAAAACTAATCCTTATTTCATGATGAATAACCTTTGGACTATAATGTATCTGAAATAGAAAACTACCTTTCCTCAAAAAGCATTTTATTTAAAAAATCCGATTTAAATTTAAAAAATCCAATTTAAATAAAAAAACCTCATTTTTTAATTTTTTTAAAAAAAATAATTGATTTTTATCCACCCTGGTGATGGACTTATCCAAGGTGCTTCTGCACCTTGCATAGCTCCTGTCGGGTTGTGACTGAAACCCAGAGTGGATTTGCCGCCCCACTGACATCGGAGACACCAACCTCTACTGGTCCAACCCTGTGGACAATCCAAGATTAACTGTGCAGGACACAACTACAGCATCTCTGAGAGATAGCCATCCAACCTCCACTTAAATCCTTCAACTGGAGGAAGAACCCACTTCCATTTCTCTCAGCTTATCCTTTTTTCCAGTCTTAAATACAGTTTGTTCCGAACCTCGGGGGGGGGGGGAGAGATTAAAGTCTGCGTGAGAATCCGTAAGAATATACATGCATTTTGTGTGCATTTCTCCTGATACATTTTTGTGCAGAACTCTAATATACACATGCGTTGTAAGCCATTTTCCTAATATAATGTATTTCCGACTACTGTATATATTTTTGTGTGCACTTCTCCCTAACATACGCATTTCTGAATGTGTTTTCCAATTGGAGAGCTCCATTGCAAAATTCGGAGTCTGCGTTTCAGAGCGTGTATTGATCCGAACATCAGAAATCAGGTAAGTTCACGTTACAATGCAAACCAAACCAATTTCTTTCCCATCCCTAGAAACAGCTTGTATGACTAGATAGCTTCTCCTAATGTTTAGACAAAACCTGCTTGCTTGCATCTTACAGAGACCACATAACACCAGTCTTAAAGGAATTTCACTGGCCTCCTCTGCGTCCCACAAACGCGAGACATACGCTATGGCTGGATGTGGGAGAGGGCCTTCTCTGTTGTGGCACCCCGACTGTGGAATGCCCTCCCCTTGGAGGCCCGATTGGCACCAACACTGATTTTATTCCGGCACCAAGTAAAAATAGCCTTTAATGGTTAAATTCACTAAGATGGCACATTGTTTTAACTGTTTAAATTGTTTTTACTGCTTTTAAACTATTTATCGTTTTAACTTGGTTCATGGTTTAATTTGTTTTTAGCGGTGTATATTAATTGTTTTATACTGTATGCTTTTATCTGCACGCCGCCCTGAGATCTTAATGATATAGGGCGGGATAGAAATGTTTTAAATAAATAATAAATAAATTTCCACTCCTGGGTTCTCGTAATTCCTCTGGAGCAACTGAGAACACGTCTCCCCCATCTTCTGCATGGCAGCCGTTCAGATTAAAACTTTTAAAATATAATGATAATTGCATAAGCAAACTAAGTTAAACATAAATAACTTGAGGGGGGAAAAGGCTGGTTTATGTTCCTAAAGCAGCCCTCCCCCACCTGGTGCTCTCCAGATGTTTTGGACTACAGTGTCCATGTTGCCTGAGGCTGATGGGACCTGAGGTCTAAAATATCTGGAGGGCACCAGGTTGGGGAAGGCTGTCTTAAAGCAACAAAGTGGCTTTAGTTCTGTAAAGAGCGCTAAAAAAAGTATTCTTTGTTTTTCAATTCCCACCCCCCCAATGTATCTCTCCTCTCTCATCTCACACTATCGCCCCGCTCGTGCTCGTCGCTCCTCTGATGCCATGTTTCTCGCTTGCCCAAGGGCCTCTACTTCCCTTGCTCGGCTTCGTCCATTTTCTTCTGCTGCCCCTTACGCCTGGAACGCTCTTCCAGAACATTTGAGAACTACAAGTTCAACCGCAGCTTTTAAAGCTCAGCTAAAAACTTTTCTTTTTCCTAAAGCTTTTAAAACTTGATGTTGTGCGGACTTTATACTGTTAGTTTTACCCTACCCTGTGCCTGTTTGCATTCTCTTCCCCCCCTTATTATTTTATTATTATTTTATTAGAATGTAAGCCTATGCAGCAGAGTCTTGCTATTTACTGTTTTACTCTGTACAGCACCATGTATTGATGGTGCTATATAAATAAATAATAATAATAATAATAATAATAATAATAATAATAATAATAATAATATAGAGCTACAGCTACAGAGCTGTAGAAATGATCAGCAAAGGCAGACCAGCTTCTCTGAAAGACAGCTTGCCTGCCACTATGGATCACTGCTGCAACACACAGTCACTGCGGACAGATGGGCATGGTTAAAAGCTAGAATGGAACGGTTCCCCAAAAGCCAAAAGTTTGAAAGCCGCTGCCTTAGGGCAAACCACTGAGGAAACCTGATGAGAGAAGGTTAAAAGAGCTGGGATTGTTTAGCTTTGGAAAAAAAGGCAAGAAAGGGGAGACGTGAGAGAGGTGTACAAAATTATGCCTGGTGTGGAGAATGCGGACAGGGAGACATTTTTCTCCCGCTCCTATCATACTAGAACCGAGCATCATCTCATGAAGCTGGCTGGTGGGAGATTCAAGACAAAGAAAAGGAAGCGCTTCTTCACACAGCGCATAGTTAAAACTATGGGACTGCCTCCCACAAGATGTGGTGATGGCCACCCATTTGGAGGGCTTTAAAAGGGGGTTGGATAAATTCCTGGAGGAGAAGGCCATCAATGGCTACTAGCCCTGGTGGCTATGTGCTACCTCCAGTATCAGAGGCAGTAAGCCTATGTTCACAAGTTGCTGGGGAACATGGGCGGGAGGCACTCAGGTCCTGCTTGTGGGTTTTCCATGGGCGGCTGTTTGGCCACTGTGTGAAAAGAATGCTGGACTACATGAACCTTGGTCTGATGAAGCAGGACTCTTCTTACATCCTTATGATACAGCAGCTTCACGGCTCGACACACGCAGGTAATGTGCAATCACTAAGCAGGCAGCACAGACAGAGGCTGCTTTCGCCATCACCCAAGATATGACGCTCTTCAAACGAAAGGCGGTTCGTATCTGCAGGTGAGACTCCAGGGCTGTTACTAGTCCTCAGTGCCCACTGGTGCCAATGGAAATTTTCCCCCTTGGTTTAATTGCTATGCAAGGGGCAATTTTCAAAGAGGATTGCAGCTGCAGAGGGGAAGGTTTACTTCCTCCTTGCCACACGCTAAGCACAACACGCACACCCCAAATTCTCTCCCTGCATGGAAATTAAGCTTAGGAAAAAACGTTATTCCATTGGCTTGGGAAGATTTGGGGCCGGCTGCAAATTAAATGAAGAATTTATTTTATTTCAGATAATTTGAATGAGTAGTTAATTGCCTGCCTTTGCCTCCTGTGAAACTTAAATAAATCCTCGTAATTATTTCTACACATACATGGAAAGATATAAATCAACATTTGCTCATTTTATGCAGATTTGTGTCCTATGGGCCTGGCCCCAAAATCGTTTTAAGTGCCTAGCAACACCCGTGGCTGACAGCAATCAAATAACACCGAAAGCATGTGTTTGAACCAGCCCACTTGCACAGATCAGAAACGCACAGGAGACCACACTCACTGCGCAGTTTTGACAACTATAACCTAACAAGGTACGTAAATACACACACACACCGCTGAGCATGTATTAGTTGAGCTTGTGTGCAAAAAACAAAAGAAAAACCCCAAGCAAAATCAGCTCTTCAAACACAGCAACATAAAAATCGTTGATTTTAAATTAGACATATTGGGCCAATTCACACGCTACTGAGGAAGGGTGGTTAAGGTAATTATTGAGTGGGGAGTGTTCGGGAAACCACGACGCATTCGCCCGATACACAACAGGGAACCGCGTGGCGCCACGTGGTTTATGTACCACTCTCCGCTCTGTGGTTACTCCACCCTCCTCCCACTGCTGTGGCCGTGGGTATCCCAACGGCTACCGTGGTGGGATTCAGGTCACGCTGGACGCTGTAGCCAGCACATGGTGATCTCAGCCATTGAGGGAGTCCACACAGAGCTAGAGCGCCGCTGGAAGTTGCGGCAGATTCGTTAGTCACTGCATTTTGTGTGTGGAGTGGGTGTAATAATAATAATAATAATAATAATAATAATAATAATAATAATATATTTATTTATTTGTTACCCGCCTCTCCCTCTGGATCGAAGCGGGGTACACCGCAAATAAAAACACCATAAAATACAAAGCTTTTCACAGTCTAGCTCCTTCCTAGCTCTCCTCTCTCATCTCACACTATCGCCCTGCTCGTGCTCTTCGCTCCTCTGATGCCATATTTCTCGCCTGCCCAAGGGTCTCTACTTCCCTTGCTCGGCTTCGTCCATTTTCGTCTGCTGCCCCTTACGCCTGGAACGCTCTTCCAGAACACCTGAGAACTACAAACTCAATCACAGCTTTTAAAACTCAGCTAAAAACTTTTCTTTTCCCTACAGCTTTTAAATATTGAGTTTGTTCTGACTCTATACTGTTAGCTTCACCCTACCCGGTGCCTGTTTACACTTCCCTGTGCCTGTTTGCATTCTCTTTCCCTCCTTATTGTTTTATTATGATTTTATTAGAATGTAAGCCTATGCGGCAGGGTCTTGCTATTTACTGTTTTACTCTGTACAGCACCATGTACATTGATGGTGCTATATAAATAAATAAATAAATAAATAAATAATAATAATAATAATAATAACATGCAACTAATTCAAACATTTAAAACCAGCGCATCATTAAAAGCAGCACACCATTAAAAAAAAGGCACCTTAAAATTCAACTGGGTAGGCCTGCCGGAAGAGATCAGTCTTTATGGCTTTCTTAAATCCCGGAAGACTGTTAAGTTGACGAATCTCTCCTGGCAAGCCATTCCACAAACTGGGAGCGGCATAAGAAAAGGTCCTCTGGGTAATAGTTGTCAGCCTTGTTTTTGTTGGCTGGAGTAAATTCTTCCCAGAGGACCTGAGTGTGCGGGGCGGATTGTACGGGAGAAGGCGATCCCGCAGGTAGCCCGGACCCAAACCACGGCTGACACGGTAAGCCACCTCAGGGCCCCTTAACGCCACTGCAGTGGGAGTGGTTTTATTAGCCATCATTGTTGGGTTATTCTTTCCCCACACGACGCGCTAAGCCACTATGGTTCACCTCAGTGGCTTAGCGTTGTGTGTGAACAGGCCCATTAAAACACTACAAACCAGACGAGAAGTTCGCATCAGAGGATTTCAAACAACAGATATAAGGAGAGAACAACTGGCCATTTGTGATGGCAGCACCTTGGGCTACGGACTTGTTTACTGGGCTTGTTTCCTTGTTTATTTTTGTCAGATCATATTAGCAGATCAGAAGTGGAACTGCGTAATCCTTGTTGGAGAGTGCCCCAGAAGCAGCGGAAGTAATGCAGCTTGGTCAATAACTAGCAATATCCCATCTGAGCATGGCCCCAGGAGGGGGAAAGAATAGAATAAGCAATACAGGTTTCTGTGCATTCCTTTCCTTGTCGGCTTCTCAACGTAACCTTATGAGCAGGCTCAGTTGATCGATACTAGTCAAAGCCCCCAAATTCTCCCAACAAAGAAAGAAAGCCTACAGTGAACAGAATCCATATCAAGATGACCGGGCAAAAAATATTTGGCACCCATCAGGAGAAGAAAAAAAAGATGCAATGCCCTATAGGAAGGCGTGCATCACCCAGCTCCTGCTGTATCGCAGGACTACAGCCAAGACACTCGCTTTACCAGAGATTAGGAAGGAATTGGATTGACAGCAAAGGTTTGCAAACTCATTTTATAATGACCTCCCTAAGTCAAGAAAAACAGAACACCATTTAGGCATCATAAAGGCACAAAGACAGCTCAACTAGCAGCATTTACTTGTCATTCTTGCCCAAGGGCACGGGAGTATTCCTAGCCCAAGGGCACAGAGTAATCCTAACAGAAAAAGTGCATTTTAAGGACCCTAAAGAAGAAATTGGGGAGGGGGCGCGGAACTTCATAGGTTTCCTATCGTGTCAATCTACACAAGTTCAAGAAAGATGCTGCACTGATTGGGGAATGGGGTTGACACTACACTGAATCCAATCCGGTCCGGGCTAAAATGCACAGGGCCGGCCCTACCATTAGGCAGGATGAAGCTGCCTCAGGTGGCCAACGCTAGGAGGCAGCAGCAAGGTGTTCAGAGAGAACTGTTTGCCATGCAGCCTACTCTGGAACGCCCCCCTAACTTAGCCTTTAAATTTTATCTGTACGCTGCCGTGAGATTCTAGTGATATAGGATGGGATGCAAACGTTTTAATAAATTAATAAATAAATCCAGCGGAGAACACTGTCCCATCATTAGTGGGGAGGACGGATTCGTCTGCCAGTGCAGTCAGCATTTGTACATATAATGGGAAGGGGACGCCAACTTTGCCTCAGGTGGCAAAATGTCTTGGTCAGGGGCCTTGCTAAAATGGATTAAGGAGGCAACATGACTGTACTCCTTAAGAACACACTTACTACACTTCAATGCCATCTAGTTTGCTAGTTGGGCGGTAGAGAAGAGACAGAAGAAATCCACGCCCATAGAAACGCCTATGGAATCTTCAAGACATTAACTCTCAATTTCATTTTAAATACCACAGTTCAAAACCAGAAAGAACACCGCACAACCTCTTCATCTCTGAGTGTGAAAATGGATCATAACATGTCCGGATCTGCAAGGTGTAAAACAGACTCTGCTTAAAGATGTGGATCTTCTCGCAAGGGCCTCCTTATTCTTTTTTGGAAGCACTTCCCCCCCAAAAAAAAGAAGAAGAGAAGGAACTTGAGATGACGCTTTCCTTTCCCCTCCAGCACGGGCTCGCTCCACTCGGGTAGCCAACAAGAAAGCCATTTTCGACTGTGTTACGATTTCAAAGCTACAAACCCATCGTAGATGAAGAACCTAGCAAGCTGCCAACGGAAGCAATTAGGGGGTGATTCACAAAAGCAACCCAATGCATTCAGAACACACATGAGGTGGATCCGGGAAGCAGAGCTCAAAACACCCGGAAAACTGCCATGTCTTCACCAAAGAGGCAGGCTCACCCACACTGCCCTCCCATGAGCCCTGCATCCATTCGTGCACAATAAGGATGGCAGAATTCACCTTGGAGACAGTTTTCAGAGATCTCTGCGGGCATTTTTTAGAAATCGTAACCCCCCAGAGAAGGCCCAAATAGCCAGTCCTGGGCCGAGATACGTTCAGCTTCTCCAAGGAATAAAACCTTTCCCCCCCCCTTCAACATCTTGAGAATTTGTCTCTTTTTCCCACCCTGCACCATAAGTTCAGCATACTTCCAAGGAGCAAGGGGCCAAATGGAACAATCAAAGGCAACACATCAGGTTGGCCATGAACGGCTACAAAAGGACCCAAATTCGATACCACAATTATAAACGCATCGGCTTCTGGCTGAGTTCCACATCCCAGATGGGGGATCCACGGCTGCCCCCTCTTAAGTCCCCCTCCTTGCTGCTGCCTATTCATCTTCCCTCTCTGAGTGTGCAAGCCAGAAGAAGAAGCGGCTATCGCTTTTCTTGCCCTTCCTCTGGGCAGCAGTGCCTACCAGGCTTTGAGAGAGAGGGCAAGCAATACTCCTTGGGCAGTATTCCTTCTGTGCTACTCCTGTGGCGTAGCATGGAGCACAGAAGGAATGAGGAGCGTGGAAAGAATACTGCCCAAGGAGCTCCCTAAAATGGAACTGACAGAGTCTTCAAATTACAGAGCGGGTCTAGTTCAGCTTCTCCCAACCTGGCACTTTTAGAATCATAGAACAGTAGAGTTGGAAGGGGCCTATAAGGCCATCGACTCCAACCCCCAGCTCAATGCAGGAATCCACCCTAAAGCATCCCTGACAGATGGTTGTCCAGCTGCCTTTTGAATGCCTCTAGTGTGGGAGAGCCCACGACCTCCCTAGGTCACAGGCTACATTGTTGTACTGCTCTAACAGTCAGGAAGCTTTTCCTGATGTCCATCCAGAATCTGGCTTCCTGTAACTTGAGCCCGTTATTCCGTGTTCTGCACTCTGGGAGGATCGAGAAGAGATCCTGGCCCTCCTCTGTGTGACAACCTTTTAAGTATTTGAAGAATGCTATCATGTCTCCCCTCAATCTTCTCCTCTCCAGGCTAAACAGGCCCAGTTCTTTCAGTCTCTCTTCATAGGGCTTTGTTTCCAGACCCCTGATCACCATCGTTGCCCTCCTCTGAACACGCTCCAGCTTGTCTGCGTCCTTCTTAAAGTGTGGTGCCCCAAACTGGACGCAATACTCAACATGAGGCCTAACCAGAGCCGAATAGAGGGGAACCAGGACATGTGCCGGCCTGGAACGCCCATAATTCCCAGGTAGCATGGCCATCTGGCCAGCACCAGGTCGGGAGAAGCTGGTCCAGTCGCTTTCGCTTGCTTTATAAAAGGCTGGGTAGACATTATTTGGAAACAGGGTTTGTAGATTCTATTAAGCACAGCAACACACACACTTCTCCCTATGTTCCGAACTCATAACCAGCTAATGGTGCCATGTGCCAGATCCAGAGCCTAACGCAGCATCGCTTTTGAGCTCCTGCCAATGCACACACGACCAGGCTGGAAGCCGGCATTTGGAAATCCTTCCTCTCCCATGGCTACCACCCATCCAGCACACTTGCACAGACCTGCCCTGAAAAGTACCAGAGGAACGCCAGGATTTGAGACGGCATCTAGATAAAAATTAGAAACACTTAACTCCCGTTTCCCCTCTGCATGGGCTGTATCGAAGACGCATGCTGTGTTACGCTATTTCCAGCATCTCTGCTAAAAATAAGACATGCGTTTTCTCAGTAATGCCGGTTCTCAGCATATCGGGGGTGAGGAAGGGGAAGAAGAGAGAAGGAATCACGTACGGCAGCAGGCCAAAAGAAGAAGAATCTATTATCATTAACTAGGCTGTCACTAGCAGTGGCAAATAAATGAATTTGATGGGTTTAGATCAGTCATTAGCAGACCTACCCCCGGGCTGACAACAGCCGAGCACTTGGTAGGCAGAGATGCTGAGAAAGTTGAGAAGCAGAGAGAGGAGTGGAAGGACAACACCCACATCTCATGCGGCTTCTTTTCGGCTTTCTTCTGCCCTGCATCCCAACAGCAAAAGGCTAGAGTGCGGGGAGGATACACAGTCAGAGCCAGTGTGGTGCAGTGGCTAAAGTGTCGGACTGGGAGTCGGGAGATCCGGGTTCTAGTCCCCACTCGGCCCTGGAAGCCCACTGGGTGACTTTGGGCCAGTCTCAGACTCTCAGCTCAACCCACCTCACAGGGTTGTTGTTGTGAAGATAAAATGGAGAGAAGGAGGATTATGGATGCCGCCTTGGGTTCCTTGGAGGAAAAAAGGCAGGATATAAATGTAATAATAATAATAATAATAATAATAATAATAATAATATCATCTCCTTTTTAAGAGGGAGGAAATATAAACCCATCCAGAAAGTGGGGACACACACACACACACACACCAACCAGATGCTTATTTCTGGCCAACAAGCGAATTAATCTTGATATTATTATATTCTTAATAATAATTGCTTATAATTTATTAATCACTATTAATCACCAATGTTCATTTACATGCCTTCTTTCTCCCTCCCCCCCTCCCCCAATTCCCCAAATTTATTTATTTATTTATTCTTTATGGGTGCAATCCTACACATGTTTAGACATACTTTGAATGGTTTTAATTTTTGTGAACCGCCCAGAGAGCTCCAGCTATTGGGCGGTATAGAAATGTAATAAATAAATAAATAAGGAAAAAAGTCCTACAATTTCCAGCATGCTGGGAGCTGAAGGGCCTTTTTTATATATATATAAACATGCATAAGATTGCACTTATTGCTGTTCCCACAGCTCCCCAGCGCAGTTTACGCATTGCACAGTTAGAACGCAACGATACAAAAAATTCTACCAAGATTAAAAAAAATAACATGACGCTGTGTCTCCCATCAAGGAGTTGCGCACATTTAATTTTGGAAATCCTACATTCCCTTTCAATTGCATCAGGCTTTTGATGCGGATAGCAACACAATTTAAATCCTTTGCAACTCTTTGCATCCTGCATGTAACCGCAGATTCAAAGCTCTACCACAGTTACCTTTCTACCTTTGCCCACACAACCAAGAATTACACAACCCATACCACAAATTTCTTGGAAGACACAGTTGCCTGGGACAGCATAAATCGCTGCGATTACACGTACTTGTAATCCGATGTAAACAACCAATTGTGCAGACCCTAATTAAGGCTATTTTAAAGAAAAGGGATTGGCAAGGGCAAATAGTTCCCCCCCAGCCATTATGAGCTGCATCTTCTTTCTTTCTAAGCGCTTTGCATCATTACAGAGGCAGCCAAACACTGATGATACCGAATGGACAGGTGCAGACATACTGACGATGATTGCTCAACCTCCTCTTTACGCCTGCAACAGGCCAACGGAGGATAAAAGGAATATTTCTGCACTTACTAAAAAGGGCTAGTTTACATAATGTCTTGGCGAGACTCATAGCTCAGTGGCAGAGTACCTGCTTTTCATGCAGAGAGGATTCCAAGTTCAATCCCAGGCATTTCCAGCTAAAAGGATCAGGGAGCAGTAGATAGGAAAACAGTCTGTCTGTGATCCTGGTGACCCAACTGCCAGTCATAGAGAGAGAGAGAGCACAGAACTGGATGGCCCAGTGGCCGGACTTGGTATAAAACAGCTTCCTATGTCCATACAACCAAGAGCGTCTTAGGATGGCAATTGGCTATTGCCATCCTAAATCAGTAACATGGCACTTCTATAAACAACGGGAAATCCCTCGGCCTTTTCGCCGCTCGCTCTTGCTCACTCAACCAAGACATTGAGGTTGTTGGTACAACACGCTAACCCACACTCAGCGGTGGAGTGCGGGTTGTTGTTGAACTGTGGGTTGTTTGTAAGACCATGGGTTAGCGTGTAGTCTGAACCCAGGACATTTCCCACAAGGTGGCTTGTTAACCATGCTCTGACAACCCCAACAACAAACCATGGCTTGTCAAGGTGGCTTGTTTGAGGGAAAAAAACACTGCATGGTTAACTAGTGTGCCCCACAGCACAAATTCCCAAATGTATCCATGGGCCCAAAAAGGCTTGAAGCTCCTGAGGTAGGCTGAAGAGGCATCTGCCGTCAGGCATTTGTGCTGTACCTCAAATGGCAGCTGCCCTGCCTCCAACACAAGTGTTAATGCTTGGGCATGTTCATACAAGGAACGGTGATTCTTAAGCTATCTTGGTCCTGCACTTTGAATCGATCACAGGAACAATGAAGATGATGCAAGCTCTGAGTTATATGACGTGATCTTGGTGCTCCAGTTAAAAGCCTGGCAGCTACATCTTGAACCGTGTGTGTTGGCAGGCTAACAGCTTCTGAGAACTAACTGGAAAGACTGCACGGAGTACAAAACACATCACAGCCACACAATGGCTGCATTCACACATAACATTAAGCCATGGTTCATGTTATCCATGGTTTGTTGCTTTAGCCATAAATCACCTTGCAGACAATCAAACAAACTACAGCTTGTTTTCCGTATCTCTGGTTTGTTTCTCTCCCCACCACCCAGGCAGCCTTCAGAGCGGTTCCGTTTTCAGAATGCTCTTGCTGGACACGGCCGTTATGCTGAGAACACCGACGCAAACAAGCCAGGGATAAGCCACAGTTCTGGATTCAAACATCACAACAAGCTACGGTTGAAACAAGCCAGATTTCGTAAGCCAACAGCAAACTGTGGCTTTTATTTGCGGTCTGTAGCTGGTTAACAAACCATGGGTTGTTTTTGTAGATCAGTTCAGGCACAAGAACAAGTAAGATTTCAACAAAACAATGTGGCTTAGCGTTACGTGTGAACCAGGCCAATGCAAGAAAAAGGGATGCACACTGTATGCAGAAGAAATAGTGCAGATGAACACAACAAAGTCCAGAAAAATTCTAGTGTCTGCTACCTCCAGTGATTTTTCTTTAAAAAGCATAGACAAGAACTTTGCAGGGGCGGGGATTACCTCCACTATACATTTCATATTACCAACATCTTTACTGCAAACACACACACACACTATCCGCAGCCTTGACTTAAAGCTAAGTACCATGCCCAAAGAGCAGGCTAAGGTCTTTCAGGGTCAAGGTCGGCAGAGTTTGCACACACCTGAGGAGCTATTTCAGCAGCAACCAATTCCTGTAGATCCAACCATCAACTAGCTCAGTTGAACTTTTTGCATTTTGAAAGCAAACACCAGCTATTTAAACTAGGGCAAATTAACTTTTCAGTTCAGAAACTTTATTTAGGCAGGTGATCTTAAAAAAAGAGCCAGCAAACATTTGTGTAGTTAGAAAGTAGGAATGGCACTAAGCAATCACATCCATTCTGCCTTTCTACGTTTTTGTCTGTTCTCCCTATTATAAGCCCTTTTTAAAACACAAACCTTGTCAAATCAGAATGGATTAATAGGAAGAAATATCCAAAAAGCAGGTGCAGGTAAAAATATAGGCTTTCCACCTGGGGAAAGCATATGCTGAACATAGAAGCTGACATATGTTTTAATATTTTCACTGCACCTTTGAGACGTTCACAGGGGGGTGGACTCTATACAAGGAGGATTTAGGTTGTTTGCATTATGAGAAATTCTCATGTTACCAAAACTCCAGACCCTGGGATTCAAGCCTAAAAAAAGGAGTTTCCACTTATCTACAGCAAAGCCATTGCAAGAAACAAAAAAAAATTAGTAGCTACTTTACGAACATTGCAAAAGCTTTTGCGAACTATCCTGAAAGCCAAGATAGCATGAACCTCAGCAAGAGAGAAGCCATGGCTCGGTGGTATTATGTCCGAACCCAGAACTCATTACAATTCTGGCTTGTTGGGCGAGAGATAAGACAAATTTCCAGGTTTGGATGCAACGCTAAACATACCAGTGATGGAGTGTTATTGAGGCTGTTCATACAACATACTAACCCACACTCAGTGGTTTACCATTTCTTGTGAACCGGGACAGAGTGTAAAAACAAAATAATTTATTACAGGGAAACACAGCAGTGTTTCCCTGTGTTAAGAATGAAGAGTACAAACAGCATTCCATCATGTTAAAAGCCATTATTGGGGGGTGGGTCATTCTAGCATCCTAAAATGGAAAATATTTCACCAATCTTTCTGAAACGGAGTCCTGCCAGAAAGAAATGCTGAGAAGTTGTTATGGCAGCACCTAGCTTTGTATGTAAACTGAACATTTCCAAACTTTGGAAAGGGTACCTTTCGGACACAACCCAGTTAAAAGTTAAGCTGTTTTTAAGCCCCGTTGGGTTCAATAGGAAAGTGAAATATGTGCTTTGAAATTTCTTCATTCAAAAGAAAAGCAGTAGATCTTAAGAACTGCTTAAGACTGGCTGGATGCCGCTTTTTATTTACATCAGAGTAGCCTTCTAAATTTGCAGTATATAGAACCTGGGTTGAACGTTGCTCTTCTGGCAGTTGTAAACCTTAGTATGAAAATTTGGGCAGTCACAGCAAATATTGAACAGGCTTTTGAAAAATCAGTTACAGTTTCACTCTGGTTCAGAAAGTTTTAGTCAAGTTGCCACACTTACTACATCAGTGTACATGGTACAGGAATACACAATCAGCATGCTTGCGATTTCTCCAACACTTTTCCCTACCAACTCAGGCCCATCCTTATGGTATCTTAATTTTTCAGGCAAACTCATCACCTGAAATTGCACCACAGCTTGTGGAATTGGAGCAAATGCACAAAGGGCAAGAAAACATAAGGGTTTTTGCTTCTGGTTGTACTGCATCATTGGATTTATAGTCTTCATACCCAGTGTTGCAGCGTAATCTAGAGCAAGAAGCCCACATTGTGAAACTATTCCAGACCTGTAAGTAAACATTACTATAAGGAATGGCAGGAAAAACAAAACCAACCAACACATATGCAGATCGGATTTTACTAGAAATCAGTCCAGAAAAATAGAGCTGAAACCTTCCAGGAATTGCACATCACTATTTTTAACCATTGTAATGGCACAGAACGCAGAAATGCCTCTGAGAAAATGCATACAGCAGGGCCTTTTTAGGGACTCATCCAATGACTGATGAAATTGCTTCTTGACAAGTACCTTGTCAACTCATTAGCTCTGTTGAGACCAGGATGCAGTTATGGAAGCTTAACTATGGTTTGGCGTGATGCCTGAGCTGACAAACCGTGGTTTGCGATCCACCCATGAACCATATGCAGTAGGATTTGCACCAACTTGGTTTTTGCATGATGTCCCGAATTAACAATCCATAGGTACAAGGAAGCAAAAGCAGAGAAGCTACTCTAGGCCAGTTTCTCCATTATATACTTGAAAGCTCAAACCATGGTTTGTGATCCAAACCATGGTTAGGGGAAACCATGGTTAAGTGCGATATTTGAACCAAGCCAGGTAAACCACTCTAGGCCACAGTTTTCTCCATTATATACTTGAAAGCTCAAACCATGGTTTGGGATCTAAACCATGGTTAGGTGCAATATTTGAACCAAGCCAGGTAAGCCGCTCTAGGCCACAATTTTCTCCATTATGTACTTGAAAGCTCAAACCATGGTTTGGGATCTAAACCATGGTTAGGTGCAATATTTGAACCAAGCCAGGTACAGCCTCTTCTAAAACGTGAAAAAAGTGGGGGAAATGAACCCTCTCCTCTGCCTCTTCCTGGGCAGGATCTACACTACTGCCTATAATGGTTTATAATGGTTATGACAACTGTTCAGGCCCAGGACACATTACAAATACCGTTTTCATACCGTTTTTAAAGTGTTATATCCTGCTTGGTGTAAATCAGCCCCTGGTGTATTTCCAGTGGGGAGGGTGTGGGGAGAAATGTTATAGTGTGATGTTTTAATTGAGCCGTACTTGAAATTGCCCTACAGAAGGCAGGCAAGGGTCGGACCCAATTTTAGTCCTATTCGTTTCAGTGGGTCTACTCTACGTACGACTAACTCTAGATACAACCCTAACTGGTGCCCTTTGGCCTTTTATCGTGACTTATTTACAGCTCACATTTACATTCCTCAAGGGCCGTTTGTTCCAGGGGACTTCTCAGCTACATCCCCTGCAACTGTGGAATGCCATCCGCAGAGAAACCAACCAAGTACCTTCACTATTATGCTTTAGAAGACGAGTAAAAACATTCATTCCACTTGGCGTTCCATGTGGCTGATACTGCTGTCCTTTAGCAAACCAACTAATTTTGCCGATTTGATAGACATTATCTAAAGTAGTTTTATATAAACTACTTTATACTTGTATATCTCTTCTGCCTCGTTTTATATTGTAACGCTGGTTCTCTATGATGTTAACTGTATTTTTGGCTAAAACCTACTTTAACAATTAACAATATTAACACATGTAATATGATAACATCAATCCAGGTTTTTTTTCCCAATGAAAATCTAACTTCAGCTGCAATCCTAGTCCTCTTATCTGGAAGTAAGCATCATCGAAATCAATGGGCCTTCCGAGTACAAGGTAGAGGATTCCAGTGTTAATAGCTAAATATACCCTTAGCCACTTTTCTCTCTTGTATTTTAAAAAATCACCAAGATAAGCAAGCTGGTCCACAAAGGGGGGGGGGGGAATCCAAAATGCACAGTTGGGCAATACCTTAAATAGGACCAAGGGACATTCTACCAAAATGTGCGAGCATTCGAGTTCTACAGAACTCTTCGTCAGGCTAGGTGAGTTCTGTAGAACTCAAAAGCTTGCACATTTTGGGGGAATTTTGGTTGGCACTGGATGCCCAACTGTAGATTTTGGGGTTTTAAAAAAGAAATTTGAAAAAGCTTTTATATTTTGACACCATCATCATCCTATATGGGCTTACACATACTGGGAGCAAGGAACTGGACTTCGACAGCTTTGGGGTCTTCCTCCAACCCTCTGCATTGAAGTTTGAAGGTCACCAACATTACGATCATTTTAGCAACACTTCTTGGCCCAGGCATTTTAAGCTGTTATGCGGCTCTGTTTGTTTGCTCTGGGTACTTTTATGCTTGATTTGATATACAGTGATGTTGTTTTACGGTCGTATTGTATTATACTGTGGTATATTTCGGTTTTTATGCCTCTTGTATAACACCCTGATCAACTAGGATGAAAGCGGAATGGGTTAAAAAAAATTAATACATAAATAAACCATTGCTGAAATGGCATTTCCGTTTTAGTCTTTAAAATTCAATATTGTTGAAGGTAGTATACTACTACTTCTTCTGAAGAGCTGCAAAATGTTCTCTGGACGTAAACGTTTAGATTTTATATTATTGTGATGCAGCAGCAATTGAGGAAGTCCCATCTCTCGTGAGGGGTTCCATTTGAACAGTCTCTCCTGATCCACGTTCAGGACTTCCTTCTTCTGAACAAATGGACAAGGCAGCAGCAAAAACAACAAATAACTCTAAGAAAAGCCAGTATAAACTGGGCTTGAAAACCAAGCGAATTAAAACGCTGTTGCAGCAGAGATTCCTCCAAGTCGAACGAAGGAGGCCGGGAGAAAAAGAGTCAAAGAGAACTCTGTCAAAAGTTGGGCCTACTAGGCCAGCTACACTCTAGACTCCAGTAAACAGACCAAATTCATTCACTGCTTGTACACATAAATTCTAAGAAAATAAGGCTGGGTATTCACATATGGCTTTTAAAGGAGGCCACACCAAACCTACCAACGTACTTTACACGCCTGTTCAAACTACCTCACAACTGAGCTGTACTACTGTTTGATACATTTAATTAATCCCACATTTCCCTTGCTTTTCTCCCTAACCAGACTGGACAACAGGAAGCGATCCCATACCCGGTTCCAGACCAATTTTACGTATACGCACACCCCTTCCCTTCCAAGAAAACAGGCAGACGGACACTAGCCATGAGTTTCATGTCCAAGTGGAAAGAACTAATTAGTCCCAACTGCAGGAACACGCGGGGAGAGGTGCTGTTAGGGCAAGATGTCCCTGCGCTCATTGAGAAGAATGATTGCAGCTTGCACTCAAAAAGAAAAGGAAAACATCACAGAGATCCAAGAGTATTTCTTCCACGTTAAGGAGGCGAAAGCAGCAAATGCACACAGCCAATGCCGAAAGCAGGCCCTCGCAGCAACCTTGGTACAGCGTTTTGTTTTCGGAGGTAGCTTTCAGACAAAACCTCTTTCGAACGTGACTGACATGCCCTTGCAAGCAACCGAACGCATTACAACAAGGCAGCCCTAAAAGAAGGAAGGAAGGAAGCAAGCAAGCAAGCAAAAAAAAATACAGGACAAGTCACTTATCCAATCCAACTTAAGTCTCTTTGTTTCGACGCTTCTTTCACACAAGCGCTCGGGAGAGCTCAGGCCTTCCAATACCAGCCAGAGGTTTGCGTGCTCAAAAGACTGCGAGGGAGCTAGCATTTCTCAAAAAGTTACGCACTAGAAAGAGCGGCAGGGAAGCGGCACGAGAGGACTGCCCCCCACCCCACCCCACCCCCATCCGTCAGCGAAACAAAGCTGGAAAGCGCAACCTCAAAACACACAAGCCGTTCACTTTGTCCATGTATCACAGCTGCTCAACAACAAGGTTCTGTTATTAAGACCAGAGTAAGTGGGGAGAATAAAAAAAACCCACAGGTTTCTTCCAACAGATGCACAATGAGGACTCAACAAGGAGATGGTTCTGCTGCAGAGAGGCCTTATTCCAACCAAGGCAACTCTCCTGTGGTTCTGAAGGCCCGGAAGACGCCAGGCACTTAAAGACCTTCTTTGCAAAGTCCTTTGCCAGACCTCTCAGGCCTTCCTTATTTGAGACCTGCACTGCCCAGCAACAGTGAGACTCTCAGTGCGGCTTGAAAAAAACACACACATTATCAATCCTTCTTTCTTACCTTAGGCTGAGCTCTTCGGGGAAATGCAACTTTAGGGTCAATCTGTGCAAGAAGGAAAAAAGAAAGATGGAAAGCAACGTAATTTGCATGTTTTCTTCAGAGAGGCAGAAAAAACAAAACAATTACAGTGAACAAGGAATCCCTCGTTTCTCAGGTACAAGAGTTTTGCAGGGCAACTAGAGGGTAGAGGCTCTAGGGGAGAGAAAATGACTAGAAAGGGAACTTGATGTGCTCTGTGAACTTTAAACAATGTACTCCTAACTCCAATTTTTTTAAAAAAAGTAGAACCAGGAGTTCCCTGGTGCTAATTTGACCATCAAATCTTGGATGCATATTATATATTCTGTAAATTACATGTTGTTGTTGTTGTTTTAAATTGACATTTTAGAAAGAGAAACTGCAATCTACAAACCCTTCTGATTTTCAACATATGCAATCTTCAGGCCGTCTGTTTATTTTCTTTTGGGCTGTTAATGCCTCGACAGTGGAAGAGAACTTTTGCTTGTTTCTTTTTAGAACTGCCAGTTTTAAATGATTTTTACCCCAGCTAAAACGCTTGCAAGAAAACTTTTTTTCATTTTTTTAAACAACTGCAACCCTGATTTAGTTTAACAGTCATCCAGACAAAAAAGTGTAAAGAGACTTTTAAAACACAACTACTGAATGTACAAAAACAAGTCTTCAAAGTCCGATGCTAACTTTCTATGAAAAGGAATCATCTATTTAAGACAGATTTAGCTCTGTGTGTGTGGGTTTTAAACTGGTTTAATCCAATAGCACTTTCTGATTTTTGAAGCTACCTTCACTCTTTCATTTTCAACATGAACAATAAATAAATCGGACAACAAAACTATATACCAAACTAAGATTACATTCTTAACAATGGGCTCCTGTCTCCCAAGGTGTTAAAACCACAGATTTATAGCTGCCACGTAAATAAAAACGCTGACTTGTCAACGGGTATATTTGAAAAAAGGTTAACAAAATATATTCCTAATGCTGCAATCCTAAATTCACTCAATGAGAAACAAGTCCTACAGTTAATTCATTCCCTAGTCAATTTATATGGCACCAAGACATCAGTCTCAAATCTACTTTGTGCGGGACACTGTCTGAAATATTTTGGAATCACTCGAAGTAATCAAAATGCTGCACATACCTGGCATAGTTTTATAACCTTTTGAGTGTCAAATTTAGAAATCAGAGGGGAAGGAAGCAGAGCAGAGGCATGGATACCCACACTGTCATTGCTGCTGATAAAGAATTAACCTTAGACATGATATGAATGGGACTGAAATGGAATACAGGATTGTTTCTAAATGGTTTCTGTATTCCTGGCAACGGGCAATGATGTTGCTAGCTAAATTAATGGGGATGTTAACAGAAGCCTTTCACAGCACAAACCTATACATGATTACTCAAAAGTAAATCCCAAAGTGAGTATAGGACTGCAGCCTCAAAAAAATAAATTTGGCAACCCATTTGCCAGTCACTTCAGATGTTTAAACCCTCACTTCTGCTTGCCATCAAGAACTCAGTCTTAACAGAAACCCAGAATTAGAATCGTTTCAGTAGGTGAAAAAAATATCTTTGCTACTTGGGTAACGCAGGACATTTTCAAGCCACTTGCATTCAACTGGTGCCCCTTGGCTGCCGTACCATTCCGCCGATGATAAAACGGTTTTTTAAAAGAAAAATCATATACCTGAGAAATGAGTGATTATGTACCACTGTAATAGTTCATGAAGCATACAGAGAAAACTCATAAATCCTTCATCTAAAAAGCTAACCCTTTCATAGAGATTAACATCATCTACATATATATTCAGCGCTGGCTAGGTATTTGTCTACCAGAGAAATACAACAGGTGTAGATTCCCCATTGAGTCGTCTAAGCATTTAGGGACTTGGGACGGATCGGGGAAAAGGCATCATGCAATTCTTACATCAATTCCACCCCTCAAAGAAAAGTTCTAGTTGTTGCTTTTTTACAAACAGAAACCAAGAAGTGGGGGAAGAGAAACACAGCAAAGAGAAGGTGTGTTCTCTTTCACAGCGCCCACCCACAATATTGTTCTGCAGTTTTCCAGTGGCCGAGATTTAAGGAAGCCGTAAAAACCCTTACAGAAGTGTGATACACACAGAACAAGAAAACTGGAACGCCAAAACGTGGGCGCTGTTTGCATGGCAGCACTACCGCGTTTCCAGATTGGAGTAAATCTTTTGCCGCCGTCTGCATTTTTAGACTGACACGATCCACATGGCAAATCCATACCTGTTGCATATCCCTGTCAACTATTTAAAGAACAGCCAACAGAAAAAAGGGCTACTAAAAATAAAATTAGTTAGTTAGATACAATGCTACTTACTGTATCTACAAGTCCTCTAGGAAATGACTAATAATAATAATACTATTTCTGATACGAATGGCCATTACCTAAACCAAGCTTTTAACGTAACTGTAAACAAGAGCGGCGACTTCCATGTCAAAACCCACCGAGCTCCTTCCTGTGCTGAATGTTGAAACAGAGTCAAATGCTATGCAGTACTAAAAGTACAAGAATCTATCAGAGGTCTTGCAAGACGATATCTCGTCTTGGCTTATTTTTATTTTATTTTAACTCTGGCGGAACACAGATTTTTAGGACAAATACCCTAAGTCCACTGAGTTTGTACTGCATCGTGATTAAACAGATGCAGTTTCTGTCTTGCTTACATCATAAACAAAATAATGCGGACACACCTCAACCCATGTCCTAGCACTTAGCCATAGTGCCCCTCACTAACCTCAAGTACATGTCACAACATTTGCACACAGCAATTATCAGCCTCATCCTGCCCCCACCTTTCTATCTTTCTCGTTGTCAAATTTTAATTGTAAGCTGACCTGCCTTTTTTTCGTCACTCGGTGAAATGCCACGTAGTTAATGGCACTTTCTAAACAATAATAGTCACAAATGCACTCCAGGAATTCATTTTTAATAAGTGGAAGCATAACCAAAGCGGTGTGCTTTTCGGTACAACTCAGGCACCATTTTGAGCATAGGTCAAAGGCTTTCACCTGCCTGAGCTTTCAAAGAAACTTCTTTAAGTTGTAGGTGTACAATTGATTTCTCAGGAGCACAGATGAATCTTACCTATTGCTGCCCCCACAATTAAATAATTAAGGAATGTTCAAGCATGGGTTACATGCTCAGACATGCCTGGCAGAATTCGTACATAAAGTTATTAGAAATCCCCTCCCCCTCTCCCCCAAATCCACCTGCTTCATGTAAGAGCATTGATGGAAATCAAAATCCTGTTTATTTAAAGCAAGTTAATTACATAACAGATCTTAGTAACATTGGAACATAATCTCTCCAACGCTCACATTAAACACATACGTACTCTACATTTACAAATTGGAATATGTCTATTTTTAAAAAACAAATCAAACACAGCACCCACATAAAAACTAATGATAAAAATGGATTTGGTACACATTAGACACTGGCAACAATTAGACTTTTGCCTTCTCAAAAAAAAATTGCACCCATCCCAAAAGCAAACTGCTGAAACAGAGGTGACCTTTACTGGGGTCCTTTTAATAACAGGTTTGCTCAAAGCTTACTAATGCAGTAAAGTTACTATGGCACAAAACTACCTTTCTGGTACCACAGATGAGTTAGGAACTGATATAGTACTGGATATATGGCAGTGAGTGGGGTGGGCCAACTCATGCACTCTTAAATCAAACTAGTATTTAATTCTTCAAGCAGTTTTCAGCACAGGGCACTGGAATTACTTTAGGTACCACCAACAAACAAACAAACTTTGCATTTCTGTTTTCAAGCTAGTTTTTCCTACCTACTAGTTGCAGAGTTTCAGAACACCCTTTCTTGTTTGGTTACAACCTCACCCGCCAAATAAATGGAAGGGCAATGAGACAAAAGGGACTTATGCAATTTATGCAATGTAAACTCACCTTTAAAACTTATAACCTTTTTTTAAAAAAAAATCTGAACAAAAGATGCATCTTCCTGACTTGTAAACCATCTTAACGGCTGATTTCCACCCCTCAACTTCCCGGTGCCTATCCATCCCACAACTTCGTACATCAACGCATAGTTTCTTAAGCAGAGTAGCTTAAATTGTAATTGGCAGAAGTAAAGCTAGGCACCATAAACCAGTTTAAAATTGAACGTGCCTGGCAAGTTAGCAAACATTTTAATGAGTGCTTTTTAAGAGTTATATAAAGCCAGAATGAACTTGCAAGTTCAGTGACAGCCTGGTGTTTCTTTAAGTAGTAAAAACTGAATTAAAAACTCATCCTCCTGGTACACCTTAAGCAGACCCAACAAAAAAAAAGGGTACTGTCTCTTTAAATGAGCCTGTCACAGTCATAATATTGCAGGAAATAAAGGAGACATTAAACACACACACACACACAGAGTCAGAAATATGAATGCCACATCATATAACATACCGTCTTGGAATCTAATTCATGATGAGGTTGAGCTAATACTTTATCTACACTTGCTGGATCAGCAAATGTAACGAAACCAAAGCCCCTGAAATGAGACAAAGAACAAGAGTGGATGGGAAAAAGGGACAGCGAAAAAAACCCCGGCACTAAAAAAAAAAAGCGGCAAAAATATAAAAACATACACACACTTTCATCTCTATTCTAATTTTGCCCTCTTTCAAAGTACCACCTTCTCCTTAAAATATCCTATGGTTCAGGTGGATGCGAAGACTTTTACATTTCTAAAAATGTTAATCCTGTCTCTTACCTCCCCCCCCCCACGCCTCCCCCTCACTCATCTTTCCACATTCAGTTCATGCTTTGTTTTATCCAGAAGTACAGGGCGGATAGGAAGTAACCCTTTTTCTTAAAAAGGAGGGTTAAGAAACCAAAAACACAGTACCAGCAAGTTTTTGCAAGAGGTACTCTGAAATATAACAGGTTCCCACCAGCCAAAATTAAACCCCCTACCAATGTCAACATTGATAAATAAGACATAGAACTTCAAATCAGGACAAGGAGTACTTTAGAAGTTTTGGGGTTTTTTAAAAAGGAAAAAAAAAGATTTAAAACTCCAAGGAATTCTATCATAAAAACAACAACACTGTTGACACTTGCAAAATAGGCAGAATATTCACAGTTCCATTAAACACACACGCACACACAAAGGGATATCTATGCAAAGAAAACTTTGATTTAAAAGGGGTCTCTTTACCTGGAGCGTTTTGTTGTCGGGTCTCTCATGACCATACATTCTCTAATGTCTCCAAATTTACTAAAATAATCTCTAAGGTTATCTGTGGGATGGAAGAAACAGAGAGAGAAAGAGAGAGAGAGCATGGAAGGAAAAGATGGGGACGAGAGAAGGAGAGAAGGAAACAGAAGCAAATGTTTTAAAAAAATATGCACTCCAAACTGGCCACTGAGAAAAAAAAGAGCGACATTTAATTTTTCTTTCATAGAAGGTGGGGAAGGGGAGACCAGAAAGGATAAACCTCTCCCCACCCACCCCACATCAGCCTGCCACCCCTTAAAAGTGCACGCACGCAAATTTAAGGTCGAATAGAGGACTCGAGAAACAGATCTCTTATTTGGAGCAAATAAAATATCTCATCTTCTTAACCTTCTGCAGGGCACAACCATGTGTCTGTCTGTGGCTGGGTAAGGGAGCGTTGGAAGGGGGGGTGCTGTTGGCGGGGAAGGGGGGCCAACCCAAAGAAAGTGACCTGGGATAACAACAAAGACCTATCAAAGGAGGCAGGGCTGAAGGGCTGCGAGTGGAGTGGGAGATGGGGGCGCCCCCCACCTCCCCCTGCACCCTTGCACACGCACCCTTGCACACGCACGCACACACGCACACACACCCTCGCCCCCTCTTACCTGGTGAGGTTTGCCAACTCAGGCCGCCAATAAACATTTTACTGGAAGAAGAAAACATAACTGAGTTAAGCACAGATGTCAGATCGGCCATTTTGACGTGTAACTTACAAAAGCTAAAAAGAAGGGAGAGGTGGAAAGGGGGAGTTGGGGGGAGGTGAAGGAATCAGAGAGCCTGGTTTGGGGGAAGGGGGGGAGGTGGGGAAGGAGGTGGAGGAGCAAAAGAAGGGGTGAAGCAGGGATGGAGCTGCGGGGGGGGAGGGGAGGGGAGGGGAGGGGGGCAGGTCAACACCACCCACCCAAGGTGAGCAACTCAAGAGAGAAGCAGAGAGAAAGCAATCCACAGGGAACCGGCACCAGAACAGCCATTGGGTTTGTTTCTCTCCCATTTATCCCAGATTTGGGAAAGGGACGGGGGCAGAGGGGCGGGAAAGGGGGTGGGGGTGGGGGCTGAGAAAACGGAATAAAGTCGGCATGCAAAAGGAAACAGAGAGGGGGGCGGAAGAGGTCTAACTTACCCAGGGTCGTGCTGCGAGTCGTTGGGGCTCACAGAAATCGCCTGGCTCCCATCTGCCTCCATGGCTGCAACCGAGAAGGAGACTCAACCCCGTGGAGGGAGAGAAGAGGAGGGAGAGAGAAAGAGAAAGAGAGAGAGAGAGAGAGCGGACCCCCCCTCTTTAGAAACCCCCCCACCCTCCCTCCCCCTGGCTCTTTCTCCCCCTTTCTGCCCCCTCCTCCTCCTCCTCCTCTTCTTCCTCTGCTCACTTCTCTTTCTTATCCTTCTTTCCTTTTCTTTCTCCCTCTCTCTCTTTCTCTCTCCCTCTCTCTCTTTTTCCTTCTCTTTGCCTTGCTACCGGTGAATATTACTGGTTGGAGAGGGGGGGGTGGGGGGAGAGGGAGGGAGGAAGAGAGAGAGAGAGAGAGAGAGAAGCCGGGGAAACAGCCAGATCCTTTCACACGTGGGATCAGCTCAGCTCAGCTCAAGCTCCTTGCTTCTCTCCCTCCCCCCTCGCCTCTCTCCCCCTTCCGCGCACAGCCATCCTCCTTCCCCAGCCAGCCAGCCAGCCTGCTCCCTCCCCCCTTCCTCCTCCTCCCACCCCCCCTTTCCCTAGAACGCACGTGGGGCGGAGTTCTAGAACGTAGAGTAACCAATTCGGGGGACGTCACAATCGCCGCCGAGGCTCCGCCCCCTTCTCCGCTCTGCTTCTTTTCTCTCCCCCCCTCCGGCCCGCTCCTCTCCTGCGCGCACCCACAGGGAAGAAGGAGAAAGCGGGGTGGCGGGGAGCAAAACGCGGCGGCGTTCTTGCCCGGCTTGGCCGTGACCTGGATCCTTCGGCTGGCCTCCATGGTTGTGCGCTGCGCCGAGAGAGGCGGCATGGGAAGGGCCGGGCGATGCCAGCCGCTCACTCAGTCAGCCTGCTCTCTTTTCCTTTCTCTCTCTGACCCGGTTTCCCCATGGAAGCAGGTTTAGCAATGCTTCGGTGCTCAAGTGAGCACCAAAAAAAAAAGGCACACAGAGGAAGGCGAGAGGTGCTGGGGCTTACGGGGGAAATCCGACACACGTCCTACTTCGAGTAGACCCATTGAAATGAATGGGACTAACTTAAAACCCATTTATATCAATGCATCTACTCTAAGTGTGCCCCTTAACTCGGATTTTACCTTAAATCCGCTCCTTATGCCAGGTATTACTATTGGTCAGCCTTTAGCCCTCAACAGCCTGCTCTGACCGGCAGCAACTGAACACTGTATTCATTGCTCTCTTTTTTTTTAAGCAAAACGAGCCAGTGTGGTGTGGTTAGAGTGTTGGACTGGGAATCGGGAGATCCAGTTCTAGTTCCCGCTTGGCCACGGAACCTCAATGGGTGACTCTGGGCCAGTCACAGACTCTTAGCTCAACCTACCTCACAGGGTTGTTGTGAATCATAGAATAGTAGAGTTGGAAGGGGCCTATTAGGCCATCGAGTCCAACCCCCCCCCCCCCGCTCAATGCAGGAAAGACAGAGGATTATGTATGCCGCTTGGGGTCTTTGGAGGACAAAAAACCAGGATATAAATGCAAATAATAATCATAATATAAATGTCAATAATATACCTTCAAGGTGCAATCCTATGCATATATAGACAGAAAAAGTCCAGCAATTACCAGCTTTCCCTATCCAGTCACTACCACAAATTACCCAGTTGAGTTAATTATTATTTTTATCTTGTTTCTATGATATGTGGGTTGTTGTTTTTAATGTCAATCGCTTAAGGTGCAATCTTATGCATGTTTAGACAGACAAACGTCATACAGTCCCAGCATTCCCTGGCTGGGGAATGCTGGGAATTGTAGGACTTTTCCAAACATGCATAGGATTGTGCCCTTGAGAAATGAATTCTTTCCCTTTTTTAAATGTGGAGATGCCAAGGGGCGAGCCGGGCACCTTCTACAAGCAAAGCAGGGGTAGGCCTCCCTCCCGCACTAGAGGCCTTCAAGAGGCAGCTGGACAACCATCTGTCAGGGATGCTTTAGGGTGGATTCCTGCATTGAGCAGGGGGTTGGACTCGATGGCCTTGTAGGCCCCTTCCAACTCTGCTATTCTATGATTCTAAGTGATCTATGTGGAAACATAAGAAGAGCCCTGATGGATCAGACCAAGGGTCCAGCTAGTCCAGCACTCTGTACACACAGTAGCCAACCAGCTGCCAATCAAGGACCCACAAGCAGGACATGAGTGCAACAGCACCTTCCCGCCCATGTTCCCCAGCAACTGGTGTATATTCGCTTACTGCCTCTGAGGCTGGAGGTAGTACAGAGCCATCACGACTAGTAGTCACTGAGAGCCTTCTCCTGCAGGAATTTATCCAACCCCCTTTTAAAGCCATCCAAATTGGTGGCCATCATCACATCTTATGGTAGTGTGAATTCCTCAGTTTAACTATGCACTCAGCCGTTGGAGATCCTTAGAACCGATTCTTCGTGGACTTGTCTAATCCCCCTTTTAAATCTCTCTTAAACTAGCGTCCTCTGTTAGCCGTCAACATTATCAAATCTAGGGCCTGTCTTTTAATCCTGCACTGGCAGTGGACCCAGCTTAAATTATTTTCTGTGTATGTCCATTTGCGGAACTTAGGAAGCCGCCGAGAGCAGGTCAAACGCCTTGCCCGTCAAGCCCGCTATCGTCTCCTCCGGTTTGCAGAGGTTCTACAAAGGGCTCAGGCAGAGAGACGGCCCTTTCCACCACCACCTACCCAATCCTAACTAGAGGTGCCAAGAATTGAACCTGAAACTTTCTGAACTAAAGGCCCCTGTCCTTGAGTTCTCTAGTTTACTCGGATTTGAAAGGGATGCACTTTGCATCTGCTCAGAGGCTCTTTCACCTGGGACCACAATACCTGATGGAACGCCTCTCCCAACATGAACCTACCCGTTCACTGCACTCAACATCTAAGGTCCTCCTCCGAGTGTCTACTCCGAGGGAAGGTCGGAGGATGGCAACAAGGCAGAGGGCCTTTTCAGTGGTGGCCCCCTAATTATGGAATGATCTTCCCGATGAGGCTCGCCTGGCACCAACACAACAGTGTCAAGACTTTTCTCTTCTCCCAGGCACTTAACAGCATTTAACAACGCTAAGTTTGTTTGTTTGTTTGTAACAGACCCCAGAACTTTTGTTTTTGAAATGGATACCGTTGTTTTTATACTGTTGTTTTTATGTTTTTGATGGTTTTAAATTTTGTATACGTTTTAATGTTTTTAACTTTTATAAACCACCCAGAGAGCTTCAGCTATGGGGCGGTATATAAATGTAATAAATAAATAAATAAAAATAAATTCTTAACTTCCTGTACTGCATTCAGAACAGTTCCCCCTGAATTGTGCGGTGAGACCAGGGCCTTTGAGTTTGTTCATGGACACTGTTTTATGACATGTGGATACCAGCCTTCCCCATCTGGGTGCTCTGCATGCTGGGTATTGTAGTTCAACACCCAGCATGCAGGAGGAGGATGGGAGTTGTAGTCCAACACATCTGAAGGGCACCAGGTTGCGGAAAGCTGGTATATAATATTGTTAATTCACGTGTGTCCTTCTGCAAATCACCATGAGCAAATTGTTGGAAAGGGTGTCTAAACAGATTTAAATAATTTAGTTGCCCTCTCTAATGCATTACTGGCTGGTAACCTGATAGGTATCATTTAGGTTAAAGTGTTTTGGCTTTTTATTAATAATAATCCTTTCCTCCAGCCAGACATTTCATTTCGTCCTGCAACTGGTGAACTTCTTCATCAGGCCGTTGGGATCTTTTTGGGCCCAAAGACTTTTTATATTATTTCTTTGAAGTTATGATAAGAGCCCAAAGGCAAAGTTTGGACGTGTCTTTAGCATCGTTTGTAGAGGTGAGAATTCCTTCTTTAACAAGCAGCTTTGAATTGCTGTTCTACAAATCCAGCCTGCAACTACGTCTGTGTTTCTACAGTGAACTCTGAAGCATGCAGATCTGTCTAGGTGGGTCCCCATTTTATGTCTCCCACATCCCATAATCCCCATGTCAGTAGGGGATTATGTGTAACTGAGGGCCAAACTATACACGGGTCTAAATTAGGAATGCATGGCATTTGTTTAATCTGTTCCATCTGTGTTTCGCCAATTGTCAGGTATCTTTTATTCCATTGTCTGCTCATTGACATAATCAGATTTTTCCCCCAGTCGGAAAAGTACGCAGAAAAATTTCCCACAATTTGCATAACTTTTGCTGGCACATAACATTTTACGTACCTTTCTTAGCTCAGTGGACAGCCGATGAGCAGAGCGCACAAAAAAAGCGCTTCACAGTGGAAGCTGAAAAGAGAAGAATAAAACATGGGGTGAGGGTGTTTTAATGGCGTATATAGATTAACATATTTTGCAGTAATATTCGTACTTTTGTACAGCAAAATGTGCGTGCAATTCCAGAAAGTTTTAAAAAAATGGTCTGCAAATCTACAGAATCCATGTGGCACAGAAGATGCAAGAAGATGCAGGTTGTATTCTTAGAAAACTGAAGTCGTTTGAATCCGTTTCAGATTTCTCAAACATCCTAAGTCTAAGGGCTTCTTCACACGAGCGAAACAAGGCATGCTCGTGGCTGGCACTCACAGAAGTTTACAGATCCATTTCACAACATCGACAACCTCCTGCATGTCTCCCACGCCTTTTCTTGGTAATTCCATTTTTAAAAATAATTATAATAATATTGGGATATCCCGATTCTGCTAAAATATCTCGGGATTTCCTACTGTGTGCAGGGGAAGTTGTGCTACAAAGCACCCACTAGAGGGTGCTGTCCCATTCAATACTATGAGAACAGAGAGGAGGGGAAGTTTTCAATTACAGACCACGTGGTCGCCCCTCTCCGGCCATGTAATGCAGTCCCATTACAATTGCTTTAAAGAAGGAGTAAGCGAAGCCCTGGTACGGAAGCGTGATTTGTCCCTTAATCTAAAGAAGCCCGTAGTTTGCTCCTTTGCCACAGATGGAACCAAGTAGCTTAAACTGGGCATGGCTAACAAGAAAATGGGAAGGATAAGACCACAACAGGTTCTCCAGGATATTTCAACTTCAGCTTACACCATGTGGGAAAGAACACCACTGTTTGGATAAGCCTCGGGTTCCCGTTTTGTTTATCTTCACCCTACTATTCATGCCTATCTTCCCCTGTGCCCATGGAACACATACAGGGCCGGTGCTACCATAGAGGCCACTCAGGCGGCCGCCTAGAGCGCCAAGCTAAGAGGGGCGCTGGGTGCCATGCAGCACTCACACACGTTGTTGGCTGTGAGCCGGGCAAGCCCAGCCCGAGGATTCAGCTGGGCCTGGGCAGGCGAGGTGGCGCCCCGCACCTGCCCAGCCGAAGTGAAGCCAGGGTCACTGGGGTGGATGGGTCTCCACGTTCGGACTTCCGCCTGGAAGCCGCCCTCCCAGAGCTGCTCTAGCCGCCCGGAAGCTGCCCTCCCAGAGCCAGGAGGCCACCACCTCTCCACCGTGCCTGGGTCCAGTTCCAGCTCAGAGCCCCCTCCCACCTGCTGTCAACTGCAACTGCTGAACTTTCCAACTAAGATTGTAGTGCCTGAGTTTGCTTTCCTTTCCCCCCTCCTCCTCCTCCCTCCCAATCCCCTTTCCTTTTGTGTCATGTCTTTTAGATTGTAAGCCTGTGGGCAGGGACTGTCAAGAAATACTTTTGTAAGCCGCCGTGAGAGCCTTTTTTGGCTGAATGGCAGCATAAAAATCCTTAAATAAATAAATAAAATAAAGAAATAAGAAAAAACACGTGGCAAGCTCGACCCTGGCCCAAGCCAGCCTCTGCCTTACTCCCGAGGAAAGGGCACCGGGTCGCCTCGCCTCTCTCCTCAAACAGGCTGCAATGTCCAGGCAGGCGGCCCAGCGGGACTCCCTCTCCCTTCCCCCAGGAAAGCCAGGGACTTGTGGACTCCTCACAAGGCAAACTCTCCTGCTTCCCGATCCTGCGCACGTGGGAATTTCATCCAAGAAAGTGTTGCATCGAGAAGCACCAGTGCAGCCTAATCCGCCTATGCCTCCTTACTCGGAAGCCTTATTCCCCCTAGTAAACGTGTGGAGGGGATCGGGACGCATAGCGGGTTGCGTTCGCACGGAAGTAAGTCCCGGTGAATTCCAGATGGCTCGGTCCCAAATCGAAGTGAGCCAGTCCCAGCTCTCCACTCGGTGCACATGTTTGGACTTCCGCGCAATTTTGCATTGGTGCAAGTAGCTCACTTTGCCTAGGGCGCAAAATAGTCTGGCACCGGCCCTGAACACATAGAAAGCAATCCCGCAAATTGCATTATATCACACAACTTCTCTCTGGTCCCCATTTTAAAAATCATCGCATTGGCTGAAATGGTTGGTGGCAGATCACTACCGCTAGAAACGTCTCCCTGAAGACCTGATCCCATATGCCACTCTGCGGGACTGACACTTTATTCTCCACGGGGGCAATTTTGCTTGCAGGTGGTTCTGCAAATGAAGGAAACTTGAAAGACGCCTCTCAGTGCTTTAATCAAAACCCCTCTTTTTGTCTTCTCTTTAAAATCTAATTCTATTCACCTCCTTCCACCACCATTCTGCCAAAATAAAATAAAAAGTAATACTTACCCAGATGAGGACAATTCACTTTTTAAGTGAGCAGTGTGGGGGCAGAGAGAAGAGTGGGTGTTTGTAATGACTCCAATATAATGCCATTTCAAGGTCAAGGGAGGACTTTTTTTAAAAAAATAAATCCTGGATTCTCTCGCTCTCTTGTTGAGATGATACCTGCTGTCCCACACCTCCTGAGCAAACCGCATGGACAATTCCAGACATTATTAATTTGGGGATATATCTTGCAATTAAAATAACACTCTGCCATCCATTAAGGCTAAAATCCTATCCACACTTACCTTGGAGCGATTTCTATTGATCACAGTGGGACTTACTTCTAGTATAGGATTGTGCTGTTAAGGAATTAACATAATGAAGAGTTTGTGGCTACAATCCTAAAACAGACGTACAAGGGAGCAAGCCCCATTGAATTCAGTAGGACTTACATCTGAGTAAATGTTCATCGGCTTTCTCTGCATCTGGTCCGACACAGTGCTTTTAGCTACATACAGATGTGGGTGGGTTTTTTTTTTTGAGACTCTTGAGTTGAGATTGTGCAGACATCACGGCCCATGATTTACACATTCCATTTTTCACGTTCCGTCCTCTAGGATAAGATTATGGAGAGTCCTGCTGCGATGGACAGATAAAATGTTTTTGTGCACCTGTCTCAGGGTGGGTCAAGCACTTAGCTCTCCAAACTACTGAGGATGCTGTTTAAATGAACGTGGCATGATCTTCATGGCCTAGGCCAGCCTTCCCCAACTCAGTTCCCTTTGGTTGTGTTGGACTACAACTCCCATCATCCACAGGTATCATAATCAATGGGGCTTATAGGTCTTGTAGTCCAGCATATCTGGAAAGAACCAGATTAGGGAAGGCTGGTCAGGTGATGTTTAAGAGCCAACTGAGTACTACTGAGAAATAGAAAGGCTGGTGATCGCCAGTCTTTGCTGGGGAAGTCGAATAATCCTTCCTTTTTTCCTCCAAGTTTCCATTTTCACACCCATTTGGACTCTGGCCAGCTTGCAGCTCTTCTGTTCCTTGCCTGTCAGTCTTCATACCTCTGAGATACCTGCCCGTCTTCAACCTAAGCACAGAGTATACAAAACAACAAGTTCACATATCCCCACATGAAAATGTACCACTCCCTCTCTTCAGTTCTTGCCACATAAAACCATCCTTTATAGTTGACCTTTGGAGTAAAATTGACTAGACCAGATTGTGGTCTAGTCAATCGATTTTTCACATTTGGATCTCCACAGGTAGCTCATGATCAAAATAAATAAACAGTAATACATCCTTGATCCTTGATTGAATTTCTTGTTTGCGCATATTGTGCACAGATTTAAAAGAAGTATGAATACATGGTGACTTTTGTGTGATGTATGAAACAAGATGAAACCATTTTCCGAACAAATCTATTTAAGTGCTGGAAATGTCAACACAGGTATGTAGGATTTCCTCATGTTTCATGAAACTGTGTGTTTGCTCAAACGTATCTGATGCAAAGTTGTCGGGTGTAGTTATTAGCAAGTGTTTTGGCTACGGCAAAATTTGCATGAGCTTAGCAGTGAACATTTGTCTTTATCCCAAGAATTATGGAATAAAAGTTTTGGAAATTGTCAAGATTATTGTATTGGCTGATAAAAGTTAGTTGGAGGTGGGGACAGAATGCACACCCCATATTTTGTACAGGAACTCCTTTTACTTGCACGTAACATTGCAAAGACATCTATTTTTATAATTTGTATCTGTAATAATTAAATCCTTAGAACAATGTAAGGTAGCACTATCATATACGGGGCCATTTCACACAACATGGCAGGCCATCAAGGGTTAATTTATCCTCAAGGAGCTGCAGGGCATACTGGCCACCATGAAGAACATGCAGCCCCCAACTCGGGGTTGTGGTGTCATGTGAAACCAACCAGCCGGTGGATGTTATTTGAGGTCTGTGCAACCTACGCAAACCCCTACAACAGACTGTGGGTTGTGCAAGGGTTGTTTAGCCTTCAAATAACCCCCGACGGCTGGGTTCACAGCCTGAGAAAGCCAATAAGGACAGCCTCTCAAAGTCAGTAGCGGGGCTCCTTCTTTATGTTGCTTCACAGTCTCAGAAACCTTGAGGAACAGAAAGGTTTTCACTCATTGTAGTTTAGTTGTTTTTCGTTAATGCAACTTCCCAGAAATCCCATTAGCGTGGGTCTGAGAACCGCCACAATGAAAAAATACAGAGGCAGCACAGAGAAGACCCTGTGCTTTATAACCATCAAATTTTCCTCTGGTAGCAAAAGGACCTGACGCAAGTCCTCACTCAAGGATCTTAACACAGGGGGAATTCATTAGTATGTGGGGAAGCTGCTATAATTAGGAAAACAGAGTTAACACACTTTTCCCACTTGCAACAAGGTCCCAGTACCCCACAATATAGCATATCTAGATTTATCAAGCTAATGATGGAGGAATAAAATCATAGAATAGTAGAGTTGGAAGGAACCTATAAGGCCATTGAGTCCAATCCCTGCTCCGTGCAGGAATCCACCTTAAATACCTGACAGATGGTTGTCCAGCTGACTCTTGAATGCCTCTAGACCACAACCTCCCTAGGTAACTGATTCCATTGTTGTACTGCTCTAACAGTCAGGAAGTTTTTCCTGATGTCCAGCCGGAATCTGGCTTCCTTTAACTTGAGCCTGTTATTCCGTGTCCTGCACTCTGGGAGGATCGAGAAGAGATCCTGGCCCTCCCCTGTGTGACAACCTTTTAAGTATTTGAAGAGTGCTATCATGTCTCCCCTCAATCTTCTCTTCTCCAGGCTAAACATGCCCAGTTATTTCAGACTCTCTTCATAGGGCTGGTACCTGAGTAGCCTACAATTTCACTGGCCATGTGCCCTATTTTACAGAGGACATTGCTCTGTTTTAAGAGAGGGCAGTCCACTATATAAAACACAGGTCCAGTTTAATTATCAGGAGCCGTAAGAAGGGAGAACTGGGAGGGGGCGTTGAAGTTACCCATCCACAGTTAGCACCAGGACAGCAGACTGAGTAAGGCACATGGACCATCTGGACACAGTCCACACTATGGTAAGTTGCTTGTGTTTCTGTTTAGATTGTAGTGATTATTTCTAAATGTGCATCTCTACAGATGAATTGTGCAGGTTGTATGCAAAACAGTATCCTCTTTTGTCCTCTTTTTTGTCTATGCATTTCCTATTTTTTTTGACAATATGTAAGTAGCTACCCTATCCAAAGCCTAGGACATCTACCAGGTGTAAATCCCTGTGCAGCCATGGCTTCCAAAGGTTAGCTGAAGTACTACGCGTGTTTAGACAGAAAAAAGGCCAACACTTCCCAGCATTCCATAACCAGCATGTGAGTTGTAGGGCTTTCCCCCCTGTCTAAACATGCACCCTTAGAAGCTATAACCTCCTATCATCCCTAACCATTGGCCATGCTGGCTGGGGCTGATGGGAGTTGGAGTCCTCATCCCTTATTCAGCATGGCTGGCTGGGGGGATGCTTGTGGTTGTAAGACTTTTTCTGTCTAAATATGCACAGGATTGTAGGACTTTTGGGGCGCGTTCAGACAACACGCTAAACCATGCTGCTTAACCACAAAATGGTTAACAGAATGCATTAACCTTAATGCATTCCATTAACCATTTTGTGGTTAAGCAGCATGATTTAGCATGTTGTCTGAACAGGGCCATTCTGTCTATACATGCATAGGATTGTAGGACTTTTTTTCTGTCTGAACATCCATAGGATTGCACTCTAAGATATCCTCTTTCAGCTATGAATCTAATGAAGGGGTGGGGACTCCAATTCCCATTAGCCCAGTCAGCATGGCCAATGGTGGATGGTAGGAGGTTATAGGTTCTAAGGGCAGAATCCTATGCTGCTGGCTTGGGGATGCTGGGAGTTGTAGTACTTTTTCCAGTCTAAAGCTACAATCCTTTGCACACTTGCTAGGGAGTTAAGCCTTGTTGACCTAAAGTGGTGATTTAATTCTGAACAGACAGACTTAGGCTGCAAGTAAATCAGCGTCTTAGGGAAGCCATTTCTGGTGTCTGATCAATAGGATTGAAGGTCAAGAAAAATTCTCAAGCTCCCCAATTTTTAAACTTTTTTTTTTAAAAAAAATATCCTGCCTTTTCACAGAAAAATAATAATACTTCAAAGTGGCAAAAAACCCAGTAATTAAAACTATCATGAAAGCATTACAAATAAAATGAGTTACAGAAACAATTACCCGGCATCCAGAAAACCACAAAACTACAGCAGAAAAGGCAATCAGGCATCCCTAAATATAAGAAAAAACTCTTACTCAAAAAAACGGAGTCTTCGTTGTGCAATGAAAAGCAAGCAGTATAGCTGCCACATTTGATTGAATAATTGGTTAATCTCTCTTTTAAAACGCACACACACATTTTAATCGATTTTAAAGGTGCTGAAGTCATTTGGGCAGTAGATTTTCCTTAAGATTTTTTTTAAAAAATTGCAAGTGCTTAAAAAACTGCAGGCAGTTCTCTCGCTCCTGTGTAAGGGAAACCCCTTCCAAGCTGCTTCTGCTTTCACACGTCACTCCATCTTCTAAAATCAAAGTATGCTTCTTGCTTCAGAAAGATTGTTTTGACCCAAATGCAAACTGAATGGATAGACTAATAGATTAATGGGCTAATTAATTGATTGCAATGGGTTCAATTAATCAATTGCAATGTCTAAGGTGAGTTGCAGCCTTAGTAAGCAGTGATGGGGCAAGATTCACAGGGAAGGGCATTCCACAATGGTGCCATCACTGAAAAGGCCTTGTCATGAGAGGGGGAGAGCATTCTACAATGGTGCCATCACTGAAAAGGTCCTGTCAAGAGTTAGGGAGAGCATTCCACAAAGCTGCTGTGACTGAAAATCCCCTGCCTGTTGAAGGAAAAAGGAAAGGAACCTCTCGTGCAAGCGCTGAGTCATTACTGACTCTTGGAGGGACGCCAGCTTTCGCTGACGTTTTCTTGGCAGGCCTTATAGCGGGGTGGTTTGCCGTTGCCTTCCCCGGCCATTATTACCTTTCCCCCAGCTAACTGGGTACTCATTTTACCGACCTCGGGAGGAGGGAAGGCTGAGTCGACCCGAGCCGGCTGCCTGAAACCAGCTTCCGCTGGGATCGAACTCAGGCCGTGGGGAGAGTTTCAGCTGCAGAAACTGCTGCTTTACCGCTCTGCGCCACACGAGGCTCGTTCTCCTGCCTGTTGAACCACCTACCAAAGCAGGGCCTCTTATGTTCAGCACCTTGGACAGCTTCTTTAGAGTTCTGCCGAAAACCCAGAGCAGATTCATTGCCCCACTGACATCGGAGCACCACCCTCCACTATCAGCGATGCCAGGAGCTCCATCCCAGCAACATCTGGGATTCCACTGGTTCTCCAACCCTGCATACTAACTATGTGTGCCAAACGTCCAAATGCCTTTTCTTAAGAGCAAACATATAGGAGTACGGAAACTTGCCTGATAGAGTGTCCTTCCATGGCCCCATCTGGCCCCATTGCGATCTCTTTTGACTACCTGTCTAGATTTTACGTACAGGTGTATTCCCAGTCCTGCTATCTTTTGAGTTGGAGATGCTGCTGAGCAAAGGACTCCCCTATTAAGGGCCTTTGCACATCCCAACTTGCTGACACTCAAACCAGGAGCCTCATCCTACCTTTGGAGGTGAGACAGGGCAGAAAGGAAAAGTAGCAGCACAAAGGAGAGAGAAGTCCTTAAAAGTTGGGCATGTGGGGTGTTAGGGTGGCCCCTTGTGAATTACCAAAAGAAGAGGCCAAGCATCACCCCAAAAGGAGGACAAAAAGAGGACGCTGATTTGCATAAAATCTCCATATACTAATTTATAGGCATAGAGGTAAATTTACTTATTTATTTTATTTGTAAACACACACACCCCCGCCCTTTCTACCATTTAAAAAGGCCATTTAGAAATGATTACTATGAGAGAAATAGAAATGCAGTCCATCTCACCAGAAGAAAGTGACCAGGTAACCTGTATGCCTTGCACAGTCTGCTCGCCAGGTGCTAACTATGGATGGACAACGTCCAGGCCCAGCTCTTCCTTCTCATGTTTCTGTATTGTTAAACCAAGCTTGGACTGGAGAGCTCTTCAAACAAAGGACGCCTTCAAAATAGTGGACAGGTGTGTGGCATCAGCCCTTGAAATAGAGGATTGTCCTCTATCTGCACTGGTAACTTCCCGATTAGACGACTGCAATGCACTCTACGTGGGGCTGCCCTTGAAGATGACTCGGGGGGAATCTACACGTCGTACTGAAGGCGTTGGCATGCGCCTCCAGTACGCCCCCAAAACGATGGTGTAGATTCCCTAGCCTACCTGCCCAGAAGAGACGGAGGAGGAGGAGGCTGGGGAATCCGGCCGCATCCTTGCCGCCGCCGCCTCCCCGCCAGGAGGCCGGCGGGGAGGTGGCGGCGGCAGCGGCAAGGACGCGGCCGGTTCCCCAGCCGCCGCCTCCCCGCCTCCCCGCCGGCCTCCTGCTGCCGGGGTAAGAGTGACCCGGGTCGGAGAGCTCGCCAAGCTCTCCGACCCGGGTCGCTCTTACCCCGGCAGCAGGAGGCCGGCGGGGAGGAGGCGGGTGGTGGCAAGGATGCGGCCGGATTCCCCAGCCGCCACCTTCTCCGTCTCTTCTGGGCAGGTAGCTAGGGAATCTACACCATCGTTTTGAGGGTGGACTGGAGGCGCACGCAGGCACCTTCAGTACGACGTGTAGATTCCCTCTCGGAAGTTGCAGCTAGTGCAAAACGCAGCAGCTAGACTGCTGGCGGTACATCTTAGAGACCACATAACACTGGTTTTAAAGGAATTGCACTGGCTGCTATACGCTCCCGGCCAGAATTCAAGGTGTTGGTAATGACGTTTAAAGCCCTAAACGGCTTGGGACCTCGATACTTGAGGGAGCGCCTCTTATATATGTCTGCCCGAGACTTGAGATCTGTCGGAGGAGCCCTTCTCCGCGTCCCACCAGCACAACACATTCGCTATGATGGAACAAGGGGGAGGGCTTTCTCTGTGGTGGCCCCCCGACTGTGGAATGCCCTCCCCTTGGAGGCCCGACTGGCGCCAACGCTGATTTTATTCTGGCACCAAGTGAAAACATGGCTTTTTAACAAAGCCTTTAATGGTTAAATTCACTAAGATGCCACGTTGCTTTAACTGTTTTAATTGCTTTTACTGCTTTTAAATTATATATTGTTTTACCTTGGCTCATAGTTTAATTTGTTTTTAACTGTGTATATTTACTGTTTTATACTGTATGCTTTTATCCGTACGCCGCCCTGAGATCTTAATGATATAGGGCGGGATGTTTTTTGTTGTTTATGCGTTCAGTCGCTTCCGACTCTTCGTGACTTCATGGACCAGCCCACGCCAGAGCTTTCTGTCGGCCGTCGCCACCCCTAGCTCCCCCAAGGATATAAATGTTTTAAATAAGTAATAAATAAATAGATAAAAGAGGGCACATGCCACGCTATCAAAATTAGGCCTCTAAGCCTTGCTGAGAACTCTCCATGCACCCGCATCACGCCCACGGTCTGAAAAGCCACAAACAGTGTCAAATAACTTGCATGGAGTCAGTTCAATCCTGTACGAAAATAATACAGATCCAGCACCGCGCAGGGGGTTGAACTAAATCACCTCCCTACTCTAAGATTCATGTAGCGTTGTTTGAACGGCATGTGCTCAACCCCAGGAGGGTGATCGACCCAAACAGGACGGTGACTCATTGCGCATAAACTTAGGCACATGTGCAACCCGTTGCTCTCAGGGTCTTTCTCCTGCCCACTCGCCTCTGCCACGTTTGGCTCTCTCCACTGGAAGACCTTGTGGGAATTATACATATTTATCATATTAGAGTGATTACATAAGGAAGCAAACATGGACTGTCTAAAAGGAAGAGCTGTTGAATATGAATGTAAAGTACCTACCCTGTGGCACATCCTGTCGCTTGAGGCACCGCGGCCTACATTTTGCAGGAATATTCATTCATTCATGCCAAGTAAACACCTTTACATCTTGGAACAAGCCTCATGGAACAGAAGGGCGAACTGACAGGAGCCACGTGAAGTCTTTTTGTTTGGGAGAGACACCCCATTTCTTCGTTTATTGGTTGTTTGATCTTAATTATCTCAAGTAAAGCTGCTTTAAAAGAAGAAGCAGCAGCACAACTCTGCGTTAAAGATTCTCCAAGGAATATTATAAACCAAGAGTGGGCAAGAAGAAGTCCCAAAGAGGCAATCTGTTTGACCTCCAGGCGCTAATCGAATCCCAAGAGGTCCTGGCCCTCGGTGCTTCAGAGATGAGAAGTAATGTTCTTACAAGGAGATTAAATAAATTCTTGGTGGAAGTTAAATCTCCGGGTTCAGAGGCAGCGCACACCTGAATGCCAGCTGCTTGGGTGCAAATGGCAGAGTAAAAAGGAGACGAGGCTTTCCTAGAGCAGAAAAGAGAGGTGGAATGGCAAAGTCAGAACCCCACAGCTAGAGATTTCAAAATGCCTCTTACCTTAGAATCATAGAATCACAGAATAGTAGAGTTGGAAGGGGCCTCTATGGCCATCGAGTCCAACCCCCTGCTCAATGCAGGAATCCACCCTAAAGCATCCCTGACAGATGGTTGTCCAGCTGCCTCTTGAAGGCCTCTAGTGTGGGAGAGCCCACAACCTCCCTAGGTAACTGATTCCATTGTCGTACTGCTCTAACACTCAGGAAGTTTTTCCTGATGTCCAGCCGGAATCTGGCTTCCTTTAACTTGAGCCCGTTACTCCGTGTCCTGCACTCTGGGAGGATCAAGAAGAGATCCTGGCCCTCCTCTGTGTGACAACCTTCCAAGTATTTGAAGAGTGTTATCATGTCTCCCCTCAATCTTCTCTTCTCCAGGCTAAACATGCCCAGTTGTTTCAGTCTCTCTTCATAGGTGTGCACAGGTAGGGTTTAGACAAAGTCAGTCCTTGAATCTCTCCTCTCAAGGTGTGCTCATCCCGGACAAGTGCCCCCCAAATTGTCAAAGATAAAAATCCACTTTGGTTGTAAGGCAACGCTGTTTTATTGAGCGTAATACAGCTGTATGGAGGAAGTCCTACAGGATGAAGGGAACAGCAGGAGGGGGAGGCACCTAAATGTGCCAAAACAGGAATGAGCTCAGGAGCAGGATAAAAATACTATAAATGAAATAAAATGCTGACTGATTCCCGGGGGTAAAGAATGCAAAACTAGAAATGGCATAGACTATCATAGGGGTGGGCATGGTTAACTGACCCGGGGCCTGTCTATAACTCTATATATACCATCGTGACTGCACAGATGCACCCCGTGGTTTATATGACACAGATCCAACTTGCTTTTCAACATTTGTAGTTCTTAGTTTTAGTAATCTGGGGGGCATCAGGTTTACTTGCTAGACTATCAGTATGCTGATGACACCCTAATATATTTCTCTATGCATTCAACAACAACCTCAGCTAAGGATAGTTTGACTCCTCTGAATGAATTGTGAACCGCCCAGAGAGCTTCGGCTATTGGGCGGTATAAAAATGTAATAAATAAATAAATAAATAAATGCTTAGAGTCGGTAATGGGCTGGAAAAACAAACTGAGGCTGAATCCAGACAAGACGGAGGTGCTTGCTGTCAAAGGCCAGAACCTGGGTTTGTGTGTCAACCAGTTCTGGATGGGGTTACACTCCCCCTGAAAGACTGTGTTTGCAGTTTGGGGGTGCTTGCGGCAGGGTCTTGCTATTTACTGTTTTACTCTGTACAGCACCATGTACATTGATGGTGCTATATAAATAATAATAATAATAATAATAATAATAATAATAATAATAATAATAATAAATGACAGCCCAGATAGATGCGACGGCGAGGCTTGATACACCAGCTGCGGCCCTTCCTAGAGTTAGAAGACCTAAAGACGGTAGTGCAGGCACTGGTAACTTCAAGGCTCAACTTCTGCAATGCGCTCTACATAGGGCTACCTTTGTGACTAGTCCAGAAATTTCAACTAGTTCGGAAACTTCAAAATATGGCAGCCAGGCTGGTCACCGGTACACCTAGGGGTGACCACATTACACCAGTTTTAAAATCTCTTCACTGGCTGCCAATTAGTTTCCGAGCAAAGTATTGGTTTATCACCTTTAAAGCCCTACGTGGTTTGGGTCCAGGCTACCTGCAGGATCGCCTTCTCCCGTACAATCCGCCCCGCACACTCAGGTGCTCTGGGAAAAATCTACTTCAGCTAGCAAAAACTAGATTAACAACTGTTACCCAGAGGACCTTCTCTTCTGCTGCTCCCAGACTGTGGAATGGCCTGCCGGAGGAGATTCGTCAACTTGACAGTCAACTAGCATTCAAAAAAGCTATAAAGACTGATCTCTTCCGGCAGGCCTATCCAGTGGAATTTTAGGATGTTTTTTAGGATGTTTTTAACAATGTATATTATGTTTTAATTGAGAATTATGTATTTCACTGTTTATTGTTGTTCCCCCACCTCAATCAAAATGGAGAGACGGGTAAGAAATATTATTATTATTATTATTATTATTATTATTATTATTATTATTATTATTAATCATTTGTTGATTTTCTTCTGCTTTGTTACTCTTGCAGCCTCCAAGTCCGGGACCTGGCTCTTGGCTGCCCACCCCACCACTCCAAAGTTCAGCAATAAGAGCTGAAATAGTTGGGCTCATCCTGTTCCTAATTGTGGTCCAGTGTTCTAATAATACATTTTGACATTCAGGCCCTAGTTCCTTAGAATTTAATTCCTCAGACGTCTGTGGAGTCAGAAAATGTATTTATTTATTTGATTTATATCCTGCCTTTCTTCACAGAGAGCCCACGGCAGCTTACAACCCATATAAAGCGGAATACACCACATAAACTGCTTTAAAAACATGACTAAAATAACATGTATAAAATACAATAAAATCATCAACACAGTCTGTCAAAACAAACAAAGAGTGCTCTTGCCTATACCCCAAAAGTCTGCACACATAAATGCATCTTTAACACGCACCTAAATGACAACAGCATGGGTGGATAGCCAAATCTCTACTCTGAAAGAGAGTTCCATAGCCATGGGGCCACCAGAGAAAAGACACTGCCGTGTATGGTAGGCCTATACATCACACAAGCAAAGTTTCCTCAGACAATTTTAAACCTTGGGTTGGCTGGTACTGGGGTAGGCAGTCCTTCAAGTGCCTGGCTCCTGAGCCATTTAGGACTGTCTACACTAGTACTAACAACTTCAATAGGGCCTAGTAACTCACCGACAGTCACTATAGAGATTTCAAAATTAGTGTGACATGCTCACATCTCACCGCCCTGTCAATACACAGGCAATAGCATTCTGTCTGCAAAATGATGGTTTGGGTGACATTGACGAAAGGTATCACCCTTCTTTCCAACCAGAAATGGGTTGTGGGGCAAGGCTGATGCAAACTGTGTTAAGCAAAGAAAGGAAGAGGATGCAGATGGAAAATATCCCAGTCTCAGCACTCAGCTTGCATTCAGCTCCTAGCCAATTTGGCTACTGGTCACAGAGTTATTTTCTGCTTCCACAAGTTGGCAGTTAGCATACTGGCACTGTAGGCCGTATTATCAAAGCTGAGGGAATCCTGAGCTAAATTATGTAATGTTCTGTGCCAAGACCATTCAGTTATGCATTTCCTTATTTATTTATTTTTAAAAACATATATAGCTCACCTTTTTTCACAAGTGAATGCAAAATGGCTTACAGTATTAAAACATTATACAATACATAAAACCTATCTACTATAAAATTACCCCCAAAATCAAATATCACAGTACACCGGCCTTAGAGGAATAGTCTTAAAATAACAAAGACAGTGAACTAGTTAAAAGTGGGCTAGACGGAACAACTAATAGGTGGATCCACAGTTGGCTACATAATCGGACTCAAAGAGTGCTTATTAATGGTACCTCAAACTGGGGAGAGGCAACGAGTGGGGTACCACAGGGCTCAGTCCTGGGCCCAGTGCTCTTCAACACTTTTATTAATGATTTGGACGAGGAGGTGCAGGGAACGCTTATCAAATTTGCAGATGACACAAAATTGGGTGGGATAGCTAATACTCTGGAAGACAGAAACAAACTTCAAAGTGATCTTGATGGGCTGGAGCACTGGGCAGAAAACAACAGAATGAAATTTAATAGGGATAAATGACAAGTTCTACATTTAGGAAAAAGAAACCAAATGCACAGTTACAAGATGGGGGACACTTGGCTCAGCGATACTACAAGCGAGAAGGATCTTCAAATTGTTGCAGATCACAAGCTGAATATGAGGCAACAGTGTGTTGTGGCTGCAAAAATAGCAAATGCTATTTTGGGATACATTAATAGAAGTATAGCTTCCAAATCATGCAAAGTACTGGTTCCCCTCTATTTGGCACTGGTCAGGCCTCATCTTGAGTATTGTGTCCAGTTCTGGGCACCACACTTCAAGAAGGACGCAGACAAGCTGGAGAGTGTTCAGAGGAGGGCAATGAGGATGATCAGAGGTCTAGTAACAAAGTCCTATGAGGAGAGACTGAAAGAACTAGGCCTGTTTAGCCTGGAGAAGAGAAGATTGAGGGGAGACATGAGAGCACTCTTCAAGGACTTGAAAGGTTGTCACATAGAGGAGGGCCAGGATCTCTTCTTGATCATCCCAGAGTGCAGGACACAGACTAATGAGCTCAAGTTACAGGAAACCAGATTCCGGCTGGACATCAGAAAAAACTTCCTGACTGTTAGAGCAGTACGACAAAGGGACCAATGACCTAGGGAGGTCATGGGCTCTCCCACCCTAGAGCCCTAGAGGCCTTCAAGAGGCAGCTGGACAACCATCTGTCAGGGAGGCTTTAAGGTGGATTCCTGCATTGAGCAGGGGGTTGGACTCGATGGCCTTAGAGGCCCCTTCCAACTCTACTATTCTACGATTCTATGAACAAGTACCTAAAAGTCATCTGTGTTCTACATTACAAATTCTTTTATAAATTATGCAAATGAGCATATTTCCCCCTCTTTTGCATAATCTAGTCTGCCATATTACTTTGCTAGTCATGGGAAGCCTCATTTTCGAATTACGTACAAGAAATTTTATTCCGCTACCCTCTGGCTTCCAAGATTCAACAAGTGTTACTCACGCACATTCAATCACACATTTTAGCCATGTGGACTAGAAACATGTTCTTTTTAAAGTTAAATAGGAAAGCTGAAATTCTCAGGAAGATGAATCCCACACTTCATACTACGTTCAGTAGGGTTTTTTTTTTAATGCTCCCATGGAATCACAATATACACACAGCCCTGTTACACCATACAATTGTGTTCTGTAATCAATCTGCAATCCTATACCTGGGAGTAAATCCCATTCAATTCAGGGAAGCCTTTTTCTCTGTAGACATGCACAGGTTTGCATTGTAAGAACATCAGAAGAGCCCTGCTGGATCAGACCGAGGGTCGAAGAATCATAGAATAGCAGAGTTGGAAGGGGCCTACAAGGCCATCGAGTCCAACCCCCTGCTCAATGCAGGAATCCACCCTAAAGCATCCCTGACAGATGGTTGTCCACCTTCCTCTTGAATGCCTCTAGTGTGGGAGAGCCCACAACCTCCCTAAGTAACTGATTCCATTGTCGTACTGCTCTAACAGTCAGGAAGTTTTTCCTGATGTCCAGCTGGAATCTGGCTTCCTTTAACTTGAGCCCGTTATTCCGTGTCCTGCACTCTGGGAGGATCGAGAAGAGATCCTGGCCCTCCTCTGTGTGACAACCTTTTAAGTATTTGAAGAATGCTATCATGTCTCCCCTCAATCGTCTCTTCTCCAGGCTAAACATGCCCAGTTCTTTCAGTCTCTCTTCATAGAGCTTTGTTTCCAGACCCCTGATCATCCTGGTTGCCCTCTCTGAACACGCTCCAGCTTGTCTGCATCCTTCCTGAATTGTGGAGCCCAGAACTGGATGCAATACTCTAGATGAGGATAACCAGGGCCGAATAGAGAGGAACCAGTACCTCACGTGATTTGGAAGCTACACTTCCATTAATGCAGCCCAAAATAGCATTGGCCTTTCTTGCAGCCATATCACACTGTTGGCTCCTATTCAGCTTGTGATCTACAACAATTCCAAGATTTCTGCATGCAAAGTCTGGGCTCTCCAAATTATCTAGTGCCGTTCCTAAACATACAAGGCTGCTGTAGGCTGAGTCGGACTGTCGGTTAATCTAACCCAATATTTTCTGCGCTAACTGGCAACAACTATTCAGGTTCTGAGGCAGATAAGGAACTTTTCCATCACCTGCCACTCAACCCCTTTAAGTGGAGATACCAGAGTTTGAACCAGCAACCTTTGGTATGCAAATCAAGGGCTCCGCTGACCTGTGGCCAACCTTACAAGCTGCTGGGTCTGTTCAGAGACAATGCCAAGCCATGGTTAGGCCGCTAACCCCTTCGCAGCAAATGCTTAGCAAGCATGTTTAAACCAAGGTTATGTAGCCACCATGGTTAGGGATGGTTCACCCGACACGCTAAGCCATAATGGACCTGTTCAGACAACATGCTAAGCCATGGTTAGGCCGCTAACCCCTTCGCAGCAAATGCTTAGCAAGCATGTTTAAACCAAGGTTATGTAGCCACCATGGTTAGGGATGGTTCACCCGACACGCTAAGCCATAATGGACCTGTTCAGACAACATGCTAAGCCATGGTTAGGCTGCTTAATCTTTTGCAGCAAATGGTTAGTGAGCATGTTTAAACTGTGGTCATGTAGCCATCATGGTTAGGGATGGTTCACATGACACGCTAACCCATAATGTTTAGCTCAAAATGCTTAACCACCATAGCTTAGTGTGTCATCTGAACAGGATCAACGTTTAGCTCAAAATGCTTAATCGCCATGGCTTTGTGTGTTGTCTGAACAGGGTCTCTCTCATCTTGATTTGCTGAATTTAACCCTGCTTGGTGCTGTTTATTTATGGGCTGATTTTTTTATTTTTAACAGCGTCTCTTTGAGTGCAATCCAAAGCATGTTTAGACATAAAAAAGTCCTATTGTAGGACTTTTTTCTTGCTAAACATGCATAAGATTGCAACTCCAATCATTATAGTTCCTTTGAATTTTTTTAATTTCATTGGTATGCTACCTTGGAGAATCTCTGATCTGCAGAAAGAAAGGTTACTGCCCCATCCTCACAGGCTCAGCAGCTCCCCAAGGAGGACTCAGAATTCAACAAGCCACTGGTCACCCCACTTCTGGGATAACCTCATCCTACTCCATTTACCTTCCAGTCCTGTAGACGTATCCTTCCCCTCAACCTCACACCCTGAGGATGACTCCTCTCCTGTCCCTCGGCCACAAAGGAACACAAGGTTGCAGAAATAACCCTAAGTTCTTTAAGGGCTACAGCTAGCATCCAGCAGGGGCGGAGCCTCTGAATGTTTTGGGCCAGACATCCTCAGTGGTTTGCAGTCCCTTGCTAGGACAACATCTCTCCCTGGGAAGGAGCCCTCTAGTGAATGAGGTGTTGAACCTCTTTCATCCCGAGGACTGAATTCAGTTTCAGAGACGCCCTCAGGGGTCATGTCCCAGTGGTGGCTGGTGCCAAATGAAAAAGGGGTGGACCCAAAATGCAAAAAATACCAGCATGTTTTAGCTTAGTGCCGGTAATTTAGCCTTTGGGTGGGCGTTTCGATCTTTTAGAATAAGGGCAAAACTGTAGAAAAGTCAGACAATAATTAGGGGGAACGCTGAAGGGCCGGACAGAGTTCTTAGGCATGCTGTCCAGGGTCCTGAGAGTCCCTTAACTTGCTGTGAGCCTCCTTTACCAGATGTGATCCTCTCTGCCTGACACTGAACAATTTGCGAATGCATGTGCTGGCCCAGGTTCTAGCCTAACCTGGAGAGGTATGCATTTCTTCTGTAATAAATAAATGTCCATTCAGTGTAGAAGTAAATGTAAATTTTTGTTTGTTTAAATCAGAAAAGATTACAAAATATATATATATATATATATATATATATATATATATATATATATATATGATTCTGTGATGACTGATGCTCCTCAGTGTGACCTCACACTTGAATCTCACCTCATAAGGCAAAACTTTGAATTGATTTGGCCACAGGGCTGCAACAGAATACATCTCTTTGATTTAGCAAACCAGCTTGTGCAGGGGGGACTACTGCCCTCTATTGGCCACCTATGACATAGCGCTTCTGCCCATTCTCTCTCTCTCTCTCTCTCTCTCTGTGTATTTCGGTTCTCTTAGTCGTCCTAATATCTGTCTGTCATTAACTGCATCCTTCTGGGATCCGGAACAAATTTATCTGAAGTGCTGTTTGATGCTTTAAAAACTGTCCGTCTGCCTGTGTGTGTACACGCATGCCCACACACCTATATACCAAGACAGAGACATACATACCTCTAAAATTCCCATTTCTTTCCATCCTGATGCCAGAGATACAAAACTAACCTGGCAGCAAGTGTCACTAATACCGGCAAGCAAGGTCTGCAGCTACATCTTAAGGTAGGAGGGATAGATAGGAGGCCATGAAGGCCAAAGTAATTCTGCGTAATCTAATAAAGGGGAAAGGACAGCACAGCAATTTAAATGTATATTATATATTATATAATACTGATCTGTGTGTGTGTGTGTGTGTGTGTACGTGTGTGCGTACACAGAAGTGCGCATGTAAGGTATATTAATTGTGACACCTGCTTTATCCCAAGAGAAAGCAGAGTTTGTGATGAGTTTCAATTGCTTTTTACATTGGTGGGATCCTGAAAGCGGTGGATGTAAGCAGCTCTCTCTCAGTGGTGGGGTCAGGGCAGGATTTTTTGGAAGAAGTCTGTTGCCCCACTTAGGAGAATGCACAGCAGGGTCCTGAAACAAAGCAGGACTGGTTTACGCCATGTTGAAATGAGTAATGTAAAAGACATTATCCTCTACAGAGGGGACCCCTCATAAGACAATTAAGGGTGCAATCCTGTGCATGTTTAGACAGAGAAAAGTACTACCATTTTCAGCACGCCCTAGCCAGCAGGGCTGACTGGGGCATGCTAGGAATTGCAGAACATTTTTCTGTCTAAACATCATAGAATCGTAGAGTTGGAAGGGCCTATAAGGCCATCAAGTCCAACCTGCTCAATGCAGGAATTCACCTTAATGCATCCCTGACAACCCACAACCTCCCTGGATCATTGCTTCCATTGTTGTACTGCTCTAATGGTCAGGAAGTTTTTCCTGATGTCCAGCCGGAATCTGGCTTCCTGTAACTTGAGCACATTATTCCGTGTCCTGCACTCTGGGATGATCAAGAAGAGATCCTGGCCTTTATTTTGGCCTTTATTTTGGGCTGCATTAATAGAAATATAGCTTCCAAATCACGTGAGGTACTGGTTTCTCTCTATTCGGCCCTCTTTAGGCCTCATCTAGAGTATTGTGTCCAGTTCTGGGCTCCACAATTCAAGAAGGACGCAGACAAGCTGGAGCGTGTTCAGTGGAGGGCAACCAGGATGATCAGGGGTCTGGAAACAAAGCCCTATGAAGAGAGACTGAAAGAACTGGGCGTGTTTAGCCTGGAGAAGAGAAGATTGAGGGGAGACATGATAGCACTCTTCAAATACTTAAAAGGTAGTCACACAGAGGAGGTCCAGGATCTCTTCTCGATCCTCCCAGAGTGCAGGGCACGGAATAACGGGCTCAAGTGACAGGAAGCCAGATTCCATCTGGACATCAGGAAAAACTTCCTGACTGTTAGAGCAGTACGACAATGGAACCAGTGACCTAGGGAGGTCGTGGCCTCTCCCACACAAGAGGCCTTCAAGAGGCAGCTGGACAACCATCTGTCAGGGATGCTTTAGGGTGGATTCCTGCATTGAGCAGGGGGTTGGACTCGATGGCCTTTTAGGCCCCTTCCAACTCTGCTATTCTATGATTGTATGATTCCTGTGGGTGAGAAACTTTTAAGTATTTGAAGAGTGCTCTCATGTCTCTCCTCAGTCTTCTCTTCTCCAGGCCAAACCTGCCCAGTCCTTTCAATCTCTCCACACAGGGCTTTGTTTCCAGACCCCTGATCATCCTTGTTGCCCTCATATGAATGCCCTCCAGCTTGTCTGCATCCTTCTTGAGGATGCAGTACTCAAGAGGAGGCCTAACCAATGCCAAGTAGAGGGGAATTTGGAAGTAAATGCAAAGGGTCTTGTGTTTGAAAAACTATTGCCTCATTTGGAAATAAACAGTCAGAAGTTTCAAAAAGTCTATTGGGGAGGGGGATCAAGGTGGCTATATATATAAAAAAACACCACTCCATAAATTAAAACGTACAGCCTGTCCTCAATGTGTTCTTGTTGGTTGATGTTATGATAGGGAGAGGCTGACATAATGTGAGAAGAGTGATGTATCATCAGAATAGCATTGTTCCGAGGATGTATGACGCTAATACATCACCAGAGCAACGGAGCTTTAATGATGTATGACGCCAAAATGGCCCTGGCCAGGGAGAAAGTATGCAGGAGACTCCGTCCATTTCGATTTATAATCCATGGGGGGGGGGACTTTCAAAATTGGTTGTCTCTTTTCTTTGTCAAAGTTTCATTGATGAAGAAGAAAGTTCAAGGAGAACCACTGTCAAGCGCTTAAGTTTCAAGGCCCCCAGTGGATTCACACAACACTTTTTCTCTTCCCCACCATAAGATTAGCTTATGCATTCAGCCCAGGTCAAAGACACTTAAGCATCATGGTCTTGTGAATGATTCAACATGCATCTGTTGCAGGTCAGCATTCATTTAGCGTACCAGAGTCTTGCTGGACACATGGACCATAGAATCCTAGAATAGTAGAGTTGGAAGGGGCCTACAAGGCCATCGAGTCCAACCCCCTGCTCAATGTAGGAATCCACCCTAAAGCATCCCTGACAGGTGGTTGTCCAGCTGCCTCTTGAAGGCCTCTAGTGTGGGAGAGCCCACAACCTCCCTAGGTCACTGGTTCCATTGTCGTACTGCTCTAACAGTCAGGAAATTTTTCCTGATGTCCAGACGGAATCTGGCTTCCTGTCACTTGAGCCCGTTATTCCGTGTCCTGCACTCTGGAAGGATCGAGAAGAGATCCTGGCCCTCCTCTGTGTGACAACCTTTTAAATATTTGAAGAGTGCTCTCATGTCTCCCCTCAATCGTCTCTTCTCCATGATTGCATGAACTGGCTGCCTCAACAGCATTAACAAAAAATAATCTTCATTGTAATTCCTCCAAATAGTGAACTCAGCTGAGTAAATTAAACGTGTTTTGGGGGCACAATCCCATGCACATATAGACAGAAATAATTGATACAGCTTTCCCCAGCCAGATGTGCTGGCTGGGGAATGCTAGAAGTATGTTTTTTTTCTGTCTAAACATACATAGGATTGCATCTTTAATCAATTAATCTAATCAATTTATTAGTTAAACATTGCAGCCTTGCTATTGATAAATCTTTTTAGTTGTCTTTGGTTTTCTCTCCATTATTTCATACCCACCTTTTTTTTCCTAAGAAGAAATGCCCTCTTTCACTCATATTTTGATGTAACTTTGTAGTTTAAAACTTGCGGTGACTCCTGCCTGAACTCTGGCCTAGATAGACGGGGGGGGGGGGGGGGGGATACACTGTACCCAGTGGTTTAATTGTGTTTACATCTAAATTACTGCTACACATCTTCCCTTTCTGAAGGATGATCTTTTTTCCTATTTAATTTCATAAAACCATATGAAAGAAATAAATCTTCATTAAAGTTTGCTTTGCTTTTTTTCTCCACCTTTCACGAATGCAGCAGGGTTCGCATAATAAGTTGCCCCGTCACTATCAAACCTGGAGGGAACGCTTTCCTTCATCCTGATTGAGGGCTTGGGTTCACTCCAGGGTCTGGCTATTCTCACAACCCGATCTCCCCCTGCCCTGGGTTTGAACCACGCTGCTGCACGCTGAGCCACCCACGTGACTGCTGTCCAAATGCAGACCATCTAACGTAGGCACATTTTCCCAGTACATTGAAAGTGGTTATGTTGGCAAGACATACAATTTCTTTCTGCTCCGGATGTGGGTGGGCGCAATCTGATCTGTACAGCCATCTGTCAGGGATGCTTTAACATGGATTCCTGCATTGAGCATGGGGTTGGACTCAATGGCCTTAGAGGCCCCTTCCAAATCAACTATTCTATGATTCTATGCTGGCTATTTTTTATTTAAAATAATCCAAACAGGCAGGCAGGCCAGAGCTAGACAAAGGGTGAATGTCACATCACCATTGGCCCTGAGCGATAGCAGGGATATGTCTGTTTTAAGCTTCATTGATTTCAATGGGAGAGACTTAAGCACATGCTTAAATCACATATGGAAATCAATGTGTCTTAAAGTGCTTAACTTTGATTGCTTCCTGTGTTCTTGCAAGTGCTAATTAAAGGATATATGTGCATGAAAGCAAATAATCTGTCCCACTGAAACAGCAAAGGCCTACCAAGTTGCTGAAAGCTCCCCTAGCCAAATGGCTTGCGGGGAGAATCGCAAGCGTGCACCTCGGATCACGGGAGGGAAGTGAGGATGTCGGGATCCTTTGCATTCTGAAAGTGTGAAACTGGATTATGTCTTTTGGGTGCTGTGAGGCCCAGCGCCAGTGCTTGGCACCCATGGGGCCTCGGATCCCACATGAATGAAACCCTACCAGCAAGACTACAATGGTAAACACTGGGGTTTTGTCTCGGCAGTGTTCTAATTTCTTATCTAATCTCCATTTTCCTAATGATGTGGTTAGAATTAAATTACGGTGTTCGTCAAATCTAGTTATAAATGCATTTACTGGGCACATTTCATCTTGGGTTACATAGCGCCGGCATTTAGAATAAATGGCCTGTGGCTGTTTTGCAGACTCCTTGCATCCTTTCCATGTTATTTGAGATTGTCTCACCTGTGGCTAAACATTGGGCCAGGTTCACACTCATTGATGGAAAGGAAGCTCAAGTCGATTCCTTGTTCCCAGTTCCTTAAACCTAAAGATGGCGTCGCAGGTGGGAGGGATTCCATGTGAACATATGTTCTACAGAAACGACGAGAGCAGTGGGTTCAAACAACACAATAACCATGCTCAAAGGTTCAGTATGGGTTGCGTGGGGGTTGTTGTTGAAGCATGGCTTATCGTGTTGTCTGAACCCAGCCGTGCAAGCAAACTGTAGTTCGTTAACCATGAACAACCCATGAAGAGAACCCAGTTTTCTCCTCGTGCTCCAGCCGCTTGCTATGATCAGTTTCATTGAATGCAGATCCTTGAGCAGATCCACAAGACAATGAAGGTCGGAGACTTAAAGCTCCATCACACCGGGGGTTAACACGCTTCCTACCTCGCTTCTCTGCCCATGTTTTCCTTCCTCAAGTGACTTCCTCTTTCAAAAGAGGAAGTACAGAATGAGCACGAGGCCCATGGAGTCCGCTGTTCTAATGGCGCTGCTTCTCCTGCACACAGCAGGAGAGAGCAGCAATTCCACGTTTAAAAAACATCGGGCTTAATGAGGGGTTTTTTGTCACGCAAGGAAGGCCGGAAGGGGCGTGGGAGGCACAGCGTCATGTGAGAGATCTGAGCAAACTCCGTGAGTGCCCAGTAACAAGCGTGCAATAAAACGCTTGTCGGATGGAGCTTTTAGAGCAACTAGTAGATGGACGCAGTGTAAAGCCTGAAGACGACTTTGCAAAGGAGTTAAGCTCTTGCAAGGAGCAACATTTCTGTCTTAGCAGAAGCTTGCTTTGCTTATCCTTATTGTCAATGTGACTGTTCAGCAAACATCCATGAAGAAGCAAACACTTGTGGTCTCTGAGGAATCTTATTATAGGTTAACTTAAACTAGATTTGTATTAACATCCGTAAACTAAGCTCTGCAGATCCGTTAGAACTCATGCAAGAGGACCAGAGCAGAAACAAAATAAAAAGTTTCATCTCCTTTTCAGTCTTATTCTTTAGCTGTATGGAAGGTCTTAACGTTCAGCAGTGGGATCGAATGCATCCCTACCAGACCTAGTTCAGGGTCGAGGGGAATTCAGGTTCAGTTCTACTCGGGGAAACCTGGTGACCCCTAACTGGGTCACATCACACATTACAAAGAGGCAAACCTGTGTTTGCTACTAAATGTGCACTCAATGTGGAGCAAGACCCAAACAACAGCTTCTGGACAAGTGTGTAGGATACACAGTGTGTTTGATACTTGCACCTGTGACATTTTTTCAGTATGCTATTAAAACACCTTGAGTGTACACCTGAATGTTTAATATGTGAAGTGGCCCTGAGTGAACGGGGCTGACTAGGTTTGGATAATCTCAGAGCATTTAAGCAGCCCTAACTTACTGTCAAAGTTGAGCTCTTAGGCTACAGATGAGCAAGAGTCAACTACAGGTTCCATTCTCCCTTGCACTGTAATGGAAAATTTCCCTGGTTTATTAAACCAGTTTCCTGTAACATCTGAACTGAGAAACTGCAATTTAATCTCTGACTAAAAACCAGGATATTAAACCATGGTTAGATGATTTCCCAGTTCGGAAATTGTGCTTTACTGAAACCTGGGAACTGTCCGTTACGCTGCAAGAGAGAAGGGAGGAAGGGGATACGACGCATATGAGCCAGCAAACCATGGTTTATTGGATTAAGTTAATAAAATCCAAACCAGCTGACTGTGAATAGCATTGTTGTTACCCAGGCAAAGTCCCACTTACAACAGTAAGCTTCTATCCTCCTTCTGGGATAGGGGTAGGGGAGCTGGGCAGAATCATCCCAGAACCCAGAAACATTTCGCCACCTTTGACCTGTAGCCTTGCTGGCCCATGACATGGGGCAGTGTTACATAGATCTGTGTGTGTGTGTCAAACTTCTTTTAGCCCAGGGGCTAAATCCAGTTTTAGAAAAGATCTCAGGGGTCACATTCCAGTAACAGCAGGGCAAAAGACAAAGGGGACAAAATACCAAAAATACTCACATGTTTTAGTTTAAATCTCTTACTGCCAGTGTCTAAGCTTTAGAAAACACATGTTCACTTTTTAGAAAGGGGAAACCCTCAGACACTGGGAAAACCACCAAGCAATTTTGGGGAAGGAGGTGGTGAAGGAGACATAGCAATCTGGGGCTTACTGAGATTCAATACTCCTAAACAACTTAGGACTTCTCCCCTATCAACCTGCCCAGTCACTGAGGTCATCTGAGGGCATGCTCCTAGTGGTTCCACATGGACCTATGGTCCAACTGGAGTCCACCAAGGGAAGAGCCTTTATTGTGGTGGCTCCCTTCCTATGGAATTCCTTGTCTATGGAGGTCAGGCAGGTGCCAACTTTGTATTTCTTCCAGCACCTCCTGAAAAAACGTTGTTCCAGGAAACTTTCCCTGAACGACCAGTTTTATTTGGTCAGTTTTAAAATGTGTTTTTATTCTGTTTTTATTCTTTTATCCTATTTGCTCACAGCTCCGAAATTCTTGAATTTAATTATTATTATTATTATTATTATTATTATTATTTATTTATTTATATAGCACCATCAATGTACATGGTGCTGTACAGAGTAAAACAGTAAATAGCAAGACCCTGCCGCATAAGTATTGTAAATAAATAAATACCCCTGACATAGATCCATTGGCGACTTGTGCTCTATGGGGTAGAGGAGGGCTGGGCTGATAATCAATATTCTACTGAGATTGTCAGAGGAGGGCAAGAAAAGCACGTGTGTGGCACCCATGCACTGCCGTGCATTGGAGCACATGTACCTGATTGTGTGTGTTGGAGGGGGGGGAAATTTCTCTATCACAAGTGGGTGGAGGAGAGGCAGAGGGTCACCACTCCATTTGCCCCAAATATAGAGACACTTTTGATGGGCTCCCAGTTCTAGCGGCAGGAACTCCCCATTCCCTGTGGGTTATAGACAAAAAACCAGGTAAGGTGCAAGTGATTCATCTCCCGTACAATCCACCCCGCACGCTCAGGTCCTCTGGGAAGAATTTACTCCAGTCATCAAAAACAAGGCTGACAACTATTACCCAGAGGACCTTCTCTTCTGCCGCTCCCAGGTTGTGGAATGGCTTGCCGGGAGAGAGTCGTGAACTTAAGAGTCTTCCAGAATTTAAGAATCTCCGCTGTGGCACCCCGGTTGTGGAATGAGCTCCCCAGAGAGGTCCGTCTGGCACCTACACTGTACTGCTTTTGTCGCCAGCTGAAGACCTTTTTATTCACTCAGTATTTTAACACTTAATTTTAACTTAAATTTAAATTTTACTGTTTTAACTCTGTATTTTAATCTTATATCAACTTTGCTGTGTGGTTTTATCCTGGTTGCGCTTTTTATACTGTATTTCGTAATTGTGTTTTAACCTGTTGGGTGTTTTATTGTGGTTTTAATTTTGTGAACTGCCCAGAGAGCTTCGGCTATTGGGCGGTATAAAAATGTAATAAATAAATAAATAAATAAATAAAATAAGAAAGCCATAAAGACTGATCTCTTCCGGCAGGCCTACCCAGTGGAATTTTAAGATGCTTTTAAATAATGTATTAGTTTTATATGTTTTAATCAATTATATGTATTTTATGGTGTTTTGCATTTGTGTTGTATCCCGCCTCGATCCAGAGGGAGAGCCGGGTAACAAATAAAAATTATTATTATTATTATTATTATTATTATTATTATTATTATTATTCCCTACGTAGGTGAGTTTCCCAGCATGGAAGCGGCCTTCGCAATGAGAATGCTGGATGTTCTAACATCACCGGAATGCAATCCTCATATCCGAAAGTGTCTGGGAATCAACAAACATAAAATTCGCATGGAAGCATTTAATTAACAAAAAGAAAGTAAACAAACCAGTCAAGTCTCCAAGGTCAGTCAATAAACACCAGCAATTATGAGCTGTCATTTGCATAGCGTCAGCGGGAGGCGTCGCTCCTTGCATGCAAAACACCCTGAGCCAAAGAGCCTGCCCTGAGGATCTTACAGATGCAAGACCAAGCAAACAAGGAGGCAGTGCTTTAACGCAGGAGAAACGGGAAGCAAGCAGGGCCTTAAACGTGCCCCAGGCGTCTAAATTAAAATTCTATCATCGTGCTTAGTCACCAGCTTCACCCCGAAGACTCGGTTATTCTGTTATTGGGAGCCACTGATAAATGGGAGCAATTCAAATCGATGAGGCGCCCATTTTGCCGAAGCGAAGACCTTTGCGACTGATGGTCTCGGCTTCGTCATATTGCTACGCTCCAAGTCCTTGCTCGCCCCTTGGTCCGTGACCCTGGGGTGGATGAATTTGGCTCACGGGCCTCTAATCCCACCTTCCCTGATCTGGTGAGCTCCGGATGTTTTGGACTTCAACTCCTAGCATTCTTGACCATTGGCCAAGCTGGCTGGGGATAATGGGAGTTGAAGGCCACAACACCTGGGCGGCATCACGTTGGGGAAGGCGGCTCTGTGCTATGACGCTGCCCAAGACATAGAGAACAAGGGGGGAAACCAGGCTTCCCAGTGGGAGATGCTTCCCCAGAAGACATCAATGTAAACTTCTGTTGCAAGACGTGGGCCTTCCAGCTGCTGGCAGGGTAAGAACTGGTACTCCAAATTCCAGGCATTGGCTCTCTCAGCCCCCAGGGCTGCTGGTCAGGCAAGGGAACTGCTCTTGGGAATATTGCAACCTTGTCTACAAGTTAGAAGAAGGGGGAAGTGCGAAATTCATGGGAATTTAGACCACAGCTAGCTGTAGGATCTCTCTATATAGCCTACAATGTGGTTTCCTCTGATTTCTTCCTTTTGCCCCGTCCCCTTCCTCCCCCCGCCTCTCTCTGACTTCCACCTTTGCTGGGAGCACATGTGTTTTGCTCTCTGACTCCTGCCAGTGTAATGGAACTCAAAATGGACTGAACAAACCCTCTTGAAATGGTATGCTGTACCTGCATTGCATATGCAAGAATATTTGTGAGTAAAACTGTTTTCTTTGCACCACTGAAGAAGAGTGTGGTCTCCTTTTGTTATTCTGAGATAGCCTGTGTGCATGTAGGGCTGGTAAACACTCATTCTGTTTTGCCTTTTGTTTCTTCCTCTGCTAATTTATTTATTTATTACATTTATATACCGCCTCATAGCTGAAGCTCTCTGGGCGGTTTACAAAAGTTGCCTTTCTAACAGGAGGCATCATTACTAGTTAATCCCATCAAATGCAAGCTATTCCAGTTGGGTTGCTGTGGCAAACTCCCATGATCCTCTGAATTTGAGAAGTCAAAGGAAGCTGAAGGGCCATAACACTTGCAAACCTTCTGATTCCCCTTGGTCTGGGCTTGTCTTAGCTGGGGGAAGCCACCTGGTCCTCCCTCTCTGCCATCAGGCTTCCGTTTTCCCGGCCACCTGTCTCTGGCCTGCGGATTTCAGCCTGAGCACCTCTATCAAAGCTGAAACGGAGGCAGCTCTCCAAATAGGATGTCCACTTACGAATTCCCAAAAAACGAGGAAATGCATCTCACCCAAAAAAAGAGGACACCAATTTGTAAAACTTTTGCATATGCTATGCACAGCTGTAAATTTAGAAATAATTATTAAAATTAAAATTTACACCATAGTGCGGAAGACTTTGACCAGCTGACCTGCCTGTTCAGGCTGCTGCTATCCAAGGGAACAGTTCTTATGTTTCCTTAGCTTTAAACCAGAATTGGACTGGAGGGGTCTTTCAAAATGAGGACGCCCCCAAACACAGGACAGTCCTCTGTCAGCCCTTCAAATAGAGGACTGACTTCTGTAAAAGAGGACACGTGGCCACCCTACGGGACCACAAGGCTTAGGACCACAATACTTCCCAACACAAACCTACCCATACACTATGCTCAACATCTAAAGTCTTCCTGCAGATGTCTATTCAAGGGAAGCTTAGAAGATGACAACAGGTGAAAGGGCCTTCGTGGTGGTGGCCCCCCAACTATGGGAAAATCTCCCCGATGAGGCCTGCCTGGCACCAACGTTGCTATCTTTTCAGTGCCAGGTCAAGACTTTTCTCCTTTCCCAGGCACTTAACAGCATATGTTGAGTTTTGAATCAATCCCAGGTCTGTCTTTAGGTTTGCCTGACAGCTCAAGGTTGTTTTTAGATGTATGTTGTCTTTTTCTGTTTTACGTTTCATGGTTTTAAATACTGTATGCTAATTTTAATGCTTTAATCTTTAGTAAGCTGCCCAAAGAATTTTGGCTATGGTGCAGTAGAGAAATGTAAAATAATAATAATAATTCATCAGAGTGGAACTAAGAGTGGTGATGGGAATGGACCTCACTTCTCTGGTCAATGTGACAATCATTAAACGCCCCCTGAAAGCCCTCTTGTGAAATGGAAGAAGGCACACCTGGACATCTGCTCAGAGGAAATGGAAGGTTAATCTTAGCCAAGACCAGAGCTCGGCATTTATTGGGCTCAGGGTGCCCTTGTATCCCGCTTTAGAGAAGGCAGTCCTCTTTTAAAGGGCTCTCTGGTCCAAGTCCAATTTATCTTTAGATAGAGAACAGTAAGAAAGGAGAGCAGAAGGACATCAACAATTATTAGCATCTGAACAGGCAGGTACCCAGCTGACCTGGTCACTGTCTTCCCCACTATGGCAAGATGTATTGTATTTCTATTTAAGTGACCGTAATTCTTTATAAATTTGTATCTATACATATAAATGAAGATGTGCAGATTGTATGCAAATGCACCCTCTCTTTTTTTCATTACACATTTGCTCCTTTTTTAGTGGCTACCCTAACCATACTTTTTTGGTGCTTTAGAAGTTGATTGAGGTCTAACTGATCATCTGTGATCCTTAGGGGCTCTCCATGGTACTGTAGACACGACCGATTACCCACAGGAAGCTGCCTTCCTATGGGTAATCAGTAGTTTCCCCTTCAGACAACACTTTTCTCAATAGTGGTATAACAACTCCATAGTGGAGTTGTTGCACCACCATTGAGAAAAATGTTGTGTGAACTGAGCCACTGACTAGCAGCTGTTCCCACGGTTTCAGGCAGAAATTTTTCCAGCCTACCTAGAGATGTCAGGGATTGAACCCGGAACGTTCTGTACGCAACCACTAAACCACGGCCTTCCCAGTAATCTCCTGTTTGCCTGTTGTAAGCTGCAACCTAATGCCTTGTCCTTGTTGTTTGCTGCTTCTTTTTCATTGGCTTTAAACTTCACTCATCACCAACGCTGGCCTCATGCAGGTTGAAATGGGGCAGGCATAGTCAATCTATGAAGTGGTGTTTTTTTAAAAATTGATAATTGGTTGCCTTTATTGGTTTTGCAACCAAAATGACCAAATGGCTGGAAGAACTCCCCGATGGGGAAAGGTTACAACATTCGGGGGTTTTAACTTAAAGACAAGGTGACTAAGGATGCAATCCTATGCACGTTTAGACAGAAAAATTCCTAAAACTCCTAGCAGTCCCCAGCCAGCACAATAGGACTTTTTTTTTTTTGTCTAGGGGGTAAATGATAGAAAGATGTATCAAATTATGCATTCTGTAGGGGACGTAGACAAGAAAAAGGTTTTCTCCCTCTCTCATGTTACTAGAACATGGGGTTGTACAATGAAGTTGAGTGGTGGGAGATTCAACTTAAATCAACTTTGCTGTGTGGTTTTATCCTGGTTGCGCTTTTTATACTGTATTTCGTAATTGTGTTTTAACTTGTTGGGTGTTTTATTGTGGTTTTAATTTTTGTGAACCGCCCAGAGAGCTTCGGCTATTGGGCGGTATAAAAATGTAATAAATAAATAAATAAATAAATTCAGGACTCATTAAAAAAAAGAGAACTTCACACAGTTAAATTGTGGAACTCACTACCACAAGATGTGGTGATGGCCGTCAATGTAGATGACTTTAAAAGGGGAGTTGACAAATCCATGGAGAAGGCTATAAACGGCTACTGTTCATGACGGCTATATATTACCTCCAATATCAGAGGCAGCATGAGTCTCTGTAACAGTTACTGGAAAACATGAGCAAACGTTACTAGTGTACTCACATCCTGTTTGTGAGCTTCTGTAGATATCTGGTTGGCCAGTGTAAGAAGAGAATTCTAGACTACATAAACCATTGGTCTGATGCAGCACAGCTCTTATTTCCTTATGATATTGATAAGAGCAGTACCTGCCATGAATTTATTAGTGGGGTGTTGTTGTTGTTTTATATTTTATTATATTTAATTGTATTATTGCTGTTAGCTGCCATGTTCACCATTTGGTGGAAAGGTGGAATACAAATGAAACAATAAATAAATAAATAAGCGCATTGAGACAGGAGTTGGAGCAGCTGCAGCAAATACCGTGGGGCTAGCAAACCTTCTACGCTTCTTAACGCAGCAATACTGAGTAGGAAAGTAGAACTGGCTGTTATCTATTTTAAACTCAGTCACAAAAAGGATAATTGAGATGGAGTTTCGTCAAGGAATCCAGGCCAGGTTATATCCACACCATTCATTTTACCCAGCACTTTTAAAAAAAAAGAAAGAAAGAGAACTGTCCATGGAGAGAAAACAAATGCATTATGAAGGAAGCTGCACATTTTCAATATTATGCACATCTCCGGGCCTGGGATTACTAACACCATCCGTCTTTATTTTGGGGTTGTTCCAGCTTAGTTTTATCATCATAATGGATTGAAAGCAATGAAGTAAGCAGTATTAATAGAAGAAAAGAATCCAAGGCAAATAGTTTTCCCTGGGCATATTGAGGCCAATTCAGGATAGAACAGGATTGAAAATTCCCTGCCTGTTTAAAGCTAGCATATCAAGGAAACCACTTCTATCTGTAGAGAAGCTGGAGGGGGTTCAGAGGAGGGCAACAAGGATGATCAGGGGTCTGGAAACAAAGCCCTGTGAGGAGAGACTGAAAGAACTGGGCATGTTTAGACTTGAGAAGATTGAGGGGAGACAGGTTAACAGTCTCCAAGTTATAGAATCATAAAATAGTAGAGTTGGAAGGGACCTATAAGGCCATTGAATCCAACCCCCTGCTCAATGCAGGAATCAACTTAAAAGGTTGTCACATAGAGGAGGGCCAAGATCTCTTCTCAATCATCCCAGAGTGCAGGACCCAGAATAAGGAGCTCAAGTTACAGGAAGCCAGATTATGGCTTGACATCAGGAAAACCTTCCTGATTGTTAGAGCAGTACAACCATGGAACCAGTTACCTAGGCAGGTTGTGGGCTCTCCCACACTAGAGGCCTTCAAGAGGCAGCTGGACAACCATCTGTCAGGGATGCTTTAAGGTGGATTCCTGCATTGAGCAAGGGGATGGACTCCATGGCCTTATAGGCCTCTTCCAACTCTACTATTCTATGTTCTATGATTCTATGATTTATTTATATACTTACGTACATAGGGAAACATTTATACATTTATACATGCCACCCTCCTCCTGAACTGGTACAGCCCCATGAGGACTCCCATCAGGTCTGTACCTAGAGATATTGTAGGAATCTGCAATGGATTCAAGTGAGTTCAGATTTCTAAGAACCTAACCCTGAGATCCCTCAGCAGACCGGCTTTTTCCATGTCATGAGGATTCTGTGGACTTGCAGAGCATTCTTTTAATTTCCCAAACCACACGCAAATTTAGCCATACAAAATATGAAAATATGGAGGGGGAAGAAAATTACCAACTGAAAAGGTGCACTTCCTCCCAAACGCTAAAGTGGCCTTCAGATAGCAGAACCACATGTAATACGGGTGTTGGAAGAGGGCCTGGTGGACTGGGCCCGGAAGGGGCTCCTTCTCACATTAGAGCATTTGTGGGAAATTGCTGTCTGCTGGATACAACCTACAGCTTCTTGGCCCTGCACAGCATTAGGCTTAAGGGGTGGAGGAGGTCTTATTTGGTTGAAAGGGGCCTTTCCCCCTAAACCTAATTGCTGTGTGAGGAGGGTGGAGAGCGCAATTTCAATGGGTGTCACATCTGGGGAGGAAGCAAGAACTACACCTCCTTGCATGCTGCCATTCCACTGCAAAATCACCCCCCACACAGCGGAGACTGGTGGCCCTGATTCTGGTGAGACCTGTGAATCCACGCTGGGTTTCATTCAGAACCAACCGGAACTCCAAGGTGCTGAACCTATTTTGGAGACAGGCTTCGGCACCTTGGACAGCTCATTTAAAGGTCTGACTGGAACTCAAAATGGGTTCACAGCCCCGTCAAAATTGGAGCCACCAGCCTTCACTTTGCCCACGTGGCAATTAAGTTGGGGAGGGGGAGCTCCTATTTGTGTAAATACGAGTTGTTTTTTTAAACTTAATTGCCATGCTGGGGGCACTACCAACCACTACCAAACTAAGAATAAAACCAAATTAAAATGCAATTCAGAAACAAATAAAGAGGGTGGGAACAACAGCACAGCAGCACTAAACAGAGTTAAAAAAAAACCAACTATCAGCAGCCCTCCACAATTAAATAGGTTCTCTCAATTAAAGGGAAACGTTAATGCAGAAACCCAGAGTTCTTGATTTTAGTAAGGTCAAGCTAGTATACCCACTGGGGTGCCAAACACACAAACGCTTCTAAAAGAGGATAAAAACCTTACTTTCTTAGGGGAGATTCACAGGTTACAATTTTAGCACGCGTGTGCTAAAAACGGAATGGAGCACGCCTAAAGAAGAGGCGCTTGTATGGAAAAGATAAAACTCACGGGCAGAAAAACACACGGCTCAGGACGGACAGCTCTTTTTGTAATTACGTCTACCTGCCGAAGGAGGTTTTGGACATTCTTAAATAGCACGCCCACCCACTGAGCCGCAGAGAGAACTGCTCTTGAAATTAAAGGGAAATTAAAAAGCCATTTGCGATATAGGAAAGGGATTCTGCTGTTCAGTACAAAGCATTTTTTAAAAAAAACCATTGGGTGTGCAAGACATGGAGTTTGCCTAAAGTAACACTTGGAGTCGCAGTCACGTTATATAAGGACATTACAACAGCTCTGCTGGATCAGAATAAAAAGCCATTTGTGATATAGGAAGGGTGGTCACCGGTACACCTAGGGGTGACCACATCACACCAGTTTTAAAATCTCTTCACTGGCTGCCAATTAGTTTCCGGGCGAAGTGTAAAGTGTTGGTTATCACCTTTAAAGCCCTCCATGGGTTGGGTCCAGGCTACCTGCAGGATCGCCTTCTCCCATACAATCCGCCCGGCACATTCAGGTCCTCTGGGAAGAATTTACTCCAGTCAACAAAAACAAGGCTGACAACTAGTACCCAGATGACCTCTTCATCTGCCACTCCCAGATTATGGAATGATTCGTCAATTTAATAGTCTTCCGGAATTTAAGAAAGCCATGAAGACTGATCTCTTCCGGCAGGCCTACCCACTTGAATTTTAAATTTGCCTTTTAATGATGTGCTGTTTTTAGTGATGTATTGGTTTTAAATGTTTTAATTAGTTGTATGATGTTGCATTTGTGTTGTGCCCTGCCTCGATCCGGAGGGAGAGGCAGGTAACAAATAAAATTATTATTATTATTATTATTATTATTATTATTATTATTATTAAAGGTTCATCTAATAGTGTTTCCTAAAGTAAGTCGTTCAGACATCTCAGTAAGATTATGAGCACAGCATGAAAGCAACAGACCTCTCTCCTTACTCTCCTTCCAACAACTGGTCTCTAGTTCCTTTTGGTTCCATTTAACTGTTATAGCTGACGAATAACTATTTTAACTGTTGCAGATATTGCAACCTACCTGCAAGTTACTGGAAGGGGGCAGCGTTGCAATTAGTTTATGGGAATTTTGACCATAGCTAGCCCCAGGGCCGGTGCTACCATAGAGGCCACTCAGGCGGCCGCCTAGAGCGTCAAGCTAAGAGGGGCGCTGGGCACAGCGCAGCACTCACACGCGTTGGCTGTGAGCCGGCCCGGCCCGAGGATTCAGCTGGGCCTGGGCGGGCGAGATGGTACACCGTGCCCACCCAACCGAAGCGAAGCCAGGGACGCTGGGGTGGAGGTGGGGCGGCTCCATGTTCGGACTTCCGGAACGAGCCCAAAAGAGAGAGAGAGAGAGAATGTATGGGTGAATGGGGTGCATGGGGTCTTTGAGTGAATGCATGTGTTCATGCGGGTGTTTGTTTGGAGTGAGTGATGCTGAGTGTGTGTGTGCGCACGCATGTGTGAATTGGGGGGGGGATGATTTGGAGGTGATATTCCTATTAAATAATGCATTTTAGACCCATAGACGTTCCTTTCCAATTTGTTTGCTATAATTGGCATGACGTATTTCTTGCACTTTAAAATAAATTTAGCAGTTTCAAGTTTTGTGCTTATATTTTCCAGGAAACATATGTTCTTAAAAATCAAAGTTGGCATTTTTTTGGGGGGGGGGGTGAAAGTAGCTCACCTTGCCTAGGGCACAAAATAGTCTGGCACCGGCCCTGGCTAGCCCTGGGATCTCTATAGTCGACAATGTGGTTTTCTGTGATTTTTCCCCCCTTTTTGCTCCTCCACTTCCTTCCCTCTCCCTCCCGACCTCCTCCATTGCTGGGAGCACATGTGTTTGCTCTCTGAGCCCTGCCGGTGTAATGGAACCCAAAATGGACTGAACAAACTCTCTGAAACTTAAAACCCAATGTCTGAATACAGACCTGGCCCTCATCTATACGACAGCGGGACTACCCCTCATTAAATATAAACCCGATTTTTCGTTGATTCGAATGTAGGTAAAGAATGTCATACTGCAACAGCAACAGC